>NC_139535.1:84792502-85447502 GCF_965153285.1 Podarcis tiliguerta | reverse complement strand
TGGAAGTCCTAAGTCCTTGGTCTTCTCTGCCTTTGACCTCAAGAAATCTTTACTGTGAATCACATTGAGACGGTTGTTTAGAAGGTGATTCATAAATCAGTGGTGGTGGTGATAGTCATAATCACAATAATTAATGTAAGAGAAATTGCTTCCTTGCCAGCAGGCTCCTTCTGCACCCCCAGGCTATAGCACTTAACTGAAGCGTCAGAGCTGGGCCATAGTCAGGACTGAAAATATTGCTGTATGGAGGATGGCTGGTGGAGAAACTAGCCTCTGTAGGCAGCAGAGCCAGAGGAACAAGAAGACGGAAGAGAAAAGGCTGCATCTTATTGCCCAGAAATCTTTTAAAATGAGGTGAATTGGTTCCCCCTCCCGTGAGATTTTTGTATCCCATTCTTATGGTGTGTGTTTTGTAATACAGAAACCCTCTTGAAGCTGGCGTGGGGTTGCCAGATTGTGATGTGGAGAGCCCTCCTTTATTTTGGATTTGCTTCAGAATTGGAAGACTAGGGCAGTAACCATTTCCCCTTTATCCCTGCTGGGTGGTACATATGGATGGAGCAGAAATTTGATGCCATTCGCATTTGCACTACCTGATTTGCACTTTGGGGGGGGGGGCGAATCGCTCTTCTCTGAATTTTGCAATGCATTTCCCCAACCAAGTGATGTGTACAAAACAGATGTACTAGGGTATAAAAATGCACAAAAATGCAAAGGTAACAAACAAACATGTGCTGTGTTCAGAAAAAAGTTGCTTCACAAAAATGTGTATATTGGGAGAAAGTGGCACTAAAATGCTGGTGAATTTTCAAAAGAAAAGAAAAAAGAAAATCAGAAACTGATGTGGAAATGTGCAGAGCTGAACTTAAGTTTGGAAAATGAAAGAATGTTTGTGCTGACAGAGCACTCTCCCTAGTGCTACATCAAATTATCCCCACCATTCTTCCAATTATTTGGAGGAATTAACCTGTTCCTTGCGTTCAGTGGAAAAATTCTTGCCAATGCCCATTTCCACTGATGGGATAGAGTTAAGGAACCTCTCCCTCCCCCCACAGGAGGGCCTCTACAGCTGCATTTTCCAAAAAATTTAATTGTTTGCACTTTGTGAACACCCACGCACAGTCACCGTCATGGAGAACACTACACATGGCCAATGAACATCCCATGCATCTTGACACTAAGCCCGAGGAGATGAAGAGCACCTGTAGGCTCCCTCTTGATTTGCCCTTTCAAGGCTCCTTGCTATCCCCCTTGTTCATTTGAAAGCCAAACTGTTTTCTGAGCCCAGCGAGCTTTCCACAAAACAACTGCGTCATCCCCATTCCATGCCTCTTAAGACAAGGTTCATTGACCAACAAACCTCCTCTCATCGCTTACATTTGGGGAGGGGCGGGGAAGCAGAGAGGGGGAAAGAGTAGGTGGGAAAAATCCATTTGGTTCCTGTCCCTAAAGGAGAATTCCTCTCTCATGGCTCTTTTGTAAATAGTTTTATCTTGAACGATCATCAAGTGACTCTTTGTGCTCTCGACAGTGGGCTCATTAATCGACCCTCTGCGTTATCGGTTTTCCCTCTCTGATCAGTTCTCAAGATTTATATGCTGCCTGTTTTGGTGCAAGAGAGATTTATTTCTCTCCTTCAAACCTGGAGGTGCTGTGGCTTTTCTGACCCAGATGATGTAGCAGAAGACTTAAAACTGAAACAGCAGTGGGGGTTGTGGCTAGAAAATAGAGAGGCCCCCAGACTAGAGACTGGGAAACTGCGAAGATCATGGGACCTGCAGTTTGTTAAGGGTCCTGGGGATTGTCACTCTGGGAGGGGTAAACAAGACCTCCCAGGATTTTTTGGGGAAAGCCATGTGCTTTAAATGAATGGTTTGTATGCAGCCATATTCAAGCTGACCTTTTGGCTACAACATCCAGACTAGTTTTTTATAATGGGGGTATTTTCCCTAGTCCTCCGTTCCTACCACCCACTATTTCATCTTGCCTGGTGAAGACTTACAGAGAGCTCAAAAGCTTGCTGCTGTTTTGTGACAGTTTGGTGTGTCCTAATGCAGGCCTTGCCCAGCTGTGGGTTTTGATGTCTGGGAAAGGATGGCTTTGGTTCAGAGAGTCGGGGAGAAGGAAAAGAGTCAGAAAGAGTGTTGGGACATGATGAAGGATGGAGACAGAAAGCTGCTGCGAGTTGGCTTGTTTTAATGCCTGAGGAAGATCACTTAAACTGAATGCACACGCCCACTCATTCACACAGGGCACAAACTGCTGGACACTTTTTCTGTGCAAATCCCACTGGACTGCACAAGAGCATGGCAGGAGAGTGCGTTTCTGCCAAACGGAGGGCACAGAATGATCAAGTTGCAGACAGTTGGCCAAACAGGTCAAAAGTTCACAGTGCGAAGCTCAGGGAATTGTTGGATGGAAAACAGGAAAAGATAACTCTATTCATATTCTGTGCTTCTCTTGAAGAATTTAGCAACCAATCCTGGAACAAAGTTTCTTCCTCACTGAAGCTTAAGGCAAGCATTTTGTTCAGTGTCTCCCTGCCAGCGCAGGGACATTTGCCAAGCTGTTAACAGCTCGAGACATCGCACACATGTGGGAAGGGCATTAATTCAGCTCCGTGACAAACATCTTTTTCCCTGGAACACTTCTCTGTATGGGCAGTCACTTTCAAGGGAGATTGCAAGGGTGGGCATCTGTTCAACACGCTGACCCGGCCATTTGGGCAATTGTCCAAAAGCAACTCATCTTCCATTTTTGGTTAAGATCATCCCAAAGGTTCTCTTGGATACTTCCAATTCCTATATGGATGCAAAAAAAAACATGTTTAGTATGAAAAAAAATTAAATGACACATGCAATCAACACTGGCGACGTACTCCAGATCCCAGTTAAACCAAAGAATCAAAGGCCTTGTGTACGTCAACAGAAATAGTGGCGCACCTGCCGTATAAACTGGCATGGTTGAACAGTCAATGCTAATCCTTAAAGGAACTTTAGTGCTTGAAGATCCTTTTCTTTTTATGGAGTTCTGGGGCCACTCCATGCTACTAACCATGATTGCTATGCTCTGCCTCCACACTTGGAAGGAGTAATGCTTCTGAATACCAGCTGCTGGAAACCTCAGGAGGGGATAGTGCTCTTGTGTTCAGGTCCTACTTGCAGGTTTCCCAGAGGCATCTGGCTGGCCACTATGAGAACAGGATGCTGGACTATGTGGACCATTGGCCTGATCTAGCAGAGCTTTTCTCACCTTCCCATGACTCCCCCTCCCCTCCAGAGGTGTACACATGTGTGTGTGTGTGTGTGTGTGTGTGTGTGTGTTGGAGGGTGTCAGCTGTGAAGAGGCCATACCTGTATAATAGGGAATGGTAGTTCTTTGGGCAGACTATGGCTCTTTAACAACTGCACTCAGCTGCAATCTGCAGAATATTGTAGAGGAAAGCGAAAGCAGTTAAATCGGTTTAAAAAAGTAAATTGCATTAGATTGCAGACATCCCTTCCATCATCTTCAACTCAAGTACTTTTCCTTAACTGGGTTGCAACTCAAGCGGCTGCCCTCAAGCCAATTAATGACAATCAGTCATATTTCATTGTTTAAAACCAGAGGTTATGACACTTGGAGTCAGAGTGACAACAGAACGCTAATGGACCATTTTAACCAAAAACATCACTCATCCACCCTGCAGGACCCTTGCTGCCGCAAGATACAATTACATATTATATAGATGATAAATGACCAATTTCCATTCACTTTATTAAGTGGGGCCTTCTACCATCAAATTTGCGTCACGTCCTGACCATGCCAGTTTCAGGAAGTGTCAGCTGGTAGACAGACGTATCGTCACTCAAGTCAATCTATTTGATTTCCTTTTGATGCAGGAGAATTCAGCCCTTAAAACTGGATATCTTCCAACAATTCATAAGCATGCCTACTCAACAACATTAAAGCCTCACATTGAACATAACCAATCTATAGAAAGCACTTTATGATAATGGAAGGAGGAACAATGTTTGTAGTATTGTAACCTAAGAAAATCCTTAATAATTGGTGTGTGTTTTTTAAAGCATGCCTACTCCTCACATTTAAGTCTGTGCTTAACAGCCGTGGATGCTATCAGGGATGTCTGGGGGGTGGGAAATTTTGTAAGTGTATGAAAAACTGCTTATTTAGGATCCCTAGACTAAATTCCCAAGGTTTTTTGAGTGGAAGCTGTGGCAGCTAAACCAGTTTATATTGTTGATAAATATATGGCCTTAGAGTGCATGAGGCTCTGTCTGCACTTTCACAAATCTACATTTCCCAACTTTGTCCCCTTCAACAGACTAGAAAGTTGGGAAATAAGTACCCATTTAAATATAAATCAACTAGCATGGTACCGTGAGGTTATATTGTTCTAGCTTGTACTTTTAGAGGCAAAAATGGGCTGATGACTCTAATTTTGCAATTATCAAGATACATAAACATCAAAAAATTGCCTTTGGCTTTAGAACCACTTTTTAGCATCACTTACAACACACCTATGAATGATTACCTAGTCATATATTCCATTGATCTCAAAGGGGCGTACTGCCTTGTAAGTTTGTTTAGGATTACAGCTTTAATCAACACTCCTGCATTTGTAAATTTTGGTTTAATGTTCTGGGAAGGGCTCTCATCCTGAACATGAGATTACTGTGAGTTCAAGTGAGCAGACTTACTAAGGGACAAACATCAGCAGGAGAGGGGAGGCACCAGTTGTTGAGAAAGAGGAATGTATATGTCTGAGGTCTCTGAATATTCTACCTTGCAACGGCACTGGAGCTGCCAGTAGAGAAGAGTTTCTATTATACGCCTGTCATTTCAGTAGACAGCAATGCCTCAGCAATAAGATAAAACCTGTCAACACACCAAAACTGCTTTGATCAGGAACAGAAGATGTCAAGTGCGTAACAGAAAAGATTCTGTCTCCCCCCAAAGATGTCAGCAGTTAGCTTGGCTCTACGCTGAAAAATAGAAGGGGAATGAAAGATAGAAAAGGTAAAACATAGGCGGAGGGCCAATATGAGAGAAAGAAGGAAAGAAAAATGTAAGTGGGAAGTTGTAGAGTTTTGTGTGCGTGTTTTGATGTTACACAGACATTAAAGTTTATTGCCAAGGTCAGCATTTCTGTTTCACGTCATATTGAGGAAGGTGGTGAATATATTGCATTTCTGCGTGCTCAGGTGATGTAAGGGACTTATATCAGGAATTGCAGTTTGTGAAACTAGTAAGGTTGATCAAAACTCCCTTGTCTGTCTCATGAGAGCAGTGGAGGAAATGTCAGTTTCCCTCCGTGACACAGAATCACATTCAGATGCGTCACGTTTACATTTGTTTTTTAAAATAATTTTTATTAAAGATTTTCCTCGTTTACAAAACCGCATGCATTGTCTCTTTCTTCAGGTTGTGTTTTCTACAGATCAGTTACATTTGTTGTAAGACATTGGTGTTATATGCAGTATAGGGTTGGGAAAAAGGAAGAGGGACGGGAGAGAGTGGGTGGTAAAGCTGATGTTCTTTTACTTAGTGTATGCGTGGGGCTTTGTGTCAGCATCACTTGAGTAGGTTCTCTTTCTATTCGCTTGTTATGTTTCCTTGGCGGTGAGAGAGGTTGGGGTTGCCTAGGGTGTGGTTGATTTGTTTGTGCATGGGGGTGGGGGTTGTTTGGTTAAGTCAGCCATATTGAATTGAATCCAAGAGTTCTATGGCTCCTTAAAAATAGACACATTTATTGTGGTGTAATAAGACTTCATGGACTAAGCCAATACTGCCAGAGGTCTAAAAGTAGGCTCCACTTACACCTGACATTTTGGCTTAGGTCGGTGAATTACCTCCAGTTAGTATTTAGAGGATGATTTCAACTATCTAAATACAGCAGTTAGCGAAGCTACAGCGGATGCAATTATTTACAGTTGTGTTTGGGAGAACTTAGAAAACTGGATTTATATTAAGTGTCCTAAAAAATGTTCATTTTTCTTTTATGTTATTAAAATACATAATCAAGAATAAAACAAAACCATCACAGAAAACAGCTATGAAATATTGAAGCAGAATCAAAAAGGAGGCCAAAGACATCAGTAATAGATTCCAGTATTTCAATACATTCCAGAAATTATAACAAGTCTATAAACACCATTAATATGGATATCCCTTATGCTAGTTCCATCTTCTGTCCTCATCCACAGCATTCCTCACGACGAGAATCAGCCGTCACTTTCAGCAACTCTGACCTTCCCTCAGCTTAGTCCCCTCCAGAAGTTATGAACCACAACTCCCATCTGCTTCAGCCAACATGGCAAATGGTCAGGGATGATGGGAATTGTACTTCAAAATTATCTGGAGGTTACTAGGTTGGGCAAGGCTGAGTAGATGGCTCTCAAAGGCAATTGGACTTGCCCTGCATGAATCTGCCTATCATTGGCCCCTTGAATTTCCAGCTACAGATTAGCACAAGTGGGAGAAGACTCCTGCTTGTAGGATTTCTATAAACATCTGGTTCGCCATACTGTGAAAAATGATGCTGGGCTAGTTCAGTGTTTGATCTGACTGAGCATGCCTCTTCTTATGTTCCCACCATACCAGAACCCATTCTCAGTATGGAGGTGTGCAAGAACCTGAAGGAAAGATTAAAGAGTGCAGGGTGCATAGAAGCCACTCCTAGGGGCCAAGGTACCTTTGGCTCTCCCAGTAACATATTTGAGGTGGCGGGGGGGGGGGGGAGTTGATGGGCATTGCCATTCAAATGGTGTGTGCACACTGTGTCTTGTGATTGATTATGCAGGGCGGGGCTTACCTGCCGGGGGGGCATATTATATTCAGGGTGTAATTAAATAAAGAAAACTAAAGAACATTTGCTAGGAGATAAAAACGGGGTAAGAAGAGAGCATGGAGGTGCCAATATGAACTTGCGTCTTTCGGACTGCTTGGCCACTGGTAAACTGACAATGTGTCACCTCACATACTAAGGGAATGGTTATTATATTTGACTGGATGCAACTCCTGAAGACAACCTCTCATTTAAGTTTAGCCTCTCCACTTTAGCTGTCTCAGTCTGTCATCCGGTAACATTTTGTTTCATGTCCAATGTTAAAAATCAGCCATTCACTAAGCTGCCACAGTGCCTAAGAGCTGACATGTCAAACATTGTGTAACTGGCAATTAACATGTCCTATTTACTTTGTTGAGGGAAATGTGTTGGAAGAAATGTTTCCCCAAGAGAATAGCTTAGTGGGAGAAGTGTGGGTTGTTTCTGTGTGGTGTTGGGGCACTCAAAGCCAAATTGGATGAGCTGTTGCCAGAATACAGATATAAAATGATGACCTCATTCTCTTCACGCACCTTTTGGGAATCAACTGACTTCCATATTCAAATGGTTCATATGCAATGTTTTCTTTGCTTGCAGGCTGAAGGATCTTATGAGAAAATAAGAGTGAATTTGCTTAACTACAAAGAAGCATGCTTGAAAATGTTACACGAGTCTGCGATCAGCCCAGGTAAGAAAGCAACCTTCACCATCATCAACACACAAATAATAGTTTGCGAAGCTTGTAGAAATGTGTTGTGTCCAAATCAGCAGTACATGAACCTAACGTCACTGCAAAGATTTCAGCTTGTGCAGTGGAGAATTCACCCTCCCTCTTTCCCTGCAATCTATTCTAGGGGCTCCCTCAACCCCGTGGAGCAGATTTGGGGAGTGTGCATGGGGGAGGGGAGAAATGAAAGTCCCATTTGCAAGTGGAAATCCTTGCATTGGTGGGATGTGTTAGCTGAATACTGCCCAGTGATAGCTAAAAGATAATGAGTAGTAGGGCTTCTCACCAAAATGGATGCAAGTATAAAGAGCAAGAAATGGTGGAAATTTGGTGAGTAGGATAGGGAGAAGAATGGGATGTATTTTATTGAATATGCTAAGATGGCATATTGCGGGATCAGAACAGCTTTTGGATCCTTTGGTGTCAAGTCACTTTCTCAGTCTCCCTCCACACCCCTGAAAGGCCCCCATTTGGCCTCTACCATCAGTTGGGTCAGGGCAATGAATGCTTCATTGGCAGTGGGGATGGGAATATTGGATATATTGCCCGAGAATATCCTTCTCAGGGCCTAAGGATTAAACCCTTGGTATCCTCAATCTCTCAGAGGGAGAGGGATTTGTTATGACATGTTCTTGTTTGTTTGACAGTCAACAGTATTGTCAAAGCTGGTGCAGTGCAGACTGGGAGTGTGAACTAGAACTGAAGCAGTTCAAATGTAATCTCAAACAAGAGCTTGCATAGACAAGCCACTGTTCCTTCAGCCTTCATTTTTAATACGGTTGTGATAATAGTACTTTTCTACTACTACCTTAAGGTGGCTGTTTACTGAGATAATTTATGCAAATGTCTGTTTGTTGTTGTTAATATTTACTGAACCTCCTTGGGAACATCTTGTTTCATTTTCTGTCAGTCATCTTAATTCATTTCCTGCTGACATTTGGTATGAGGATGTGATCTGGCCAAGATAATAATATTTATGTGTTGTCATAAAAATTACTGAGGTATTCTGTATGAATGCTATCATCATTATTTTGTTGATTATTCATTTCTAATCCTTTCAACTAACCATTTGGCCTCTTGGGAACATCTTGTTATATTTGTTCTCACCTACATTCATTTCCTGTTGATATATGTGGTCATGATGTGGTCAAAATGATAATCAGCCAGCTTCGTGCTTGTTTTGGTTGCTTGCTTCAGTAATTTTGATGCCTTGGTTCCATTCATGCCCCCATCCCCAAAGTTTGATTGATAAATGTTCTTGAGAACTTTGCTTGAAATCTAAATCACCATCTATATCTAGCTGAAATGCTTATCTAAGTAGCACAAGTAGCAGCTTAGCACAAGGGTGGCTGCTGGTATGCTTCACTGTAAGTCTTACGTTTAGTGCTCAAAGCGGCAGAAAAAGGAACGTAAGAGGGTTTCATTTCAAGTTTGGTCAGATTCTGTTATGTCTGTTGTAAAGAAGTGGAACTGCATCCCCTCCTGCTTTTGAGCCCTGCTTATGTCAAGCTGTAAACTTCATTTAGAGATATTAATTTAAATACTACAAGATGTGCAGAGTTATGTATCTTAGGTGCAACATCAATATGGCTTGGTTTGAACACACTGCATTCCTTGGTGATCAGTTGCCTGCATCCTTCCGTGAATGTTAAAAGACTCTCCCTCTCTCTCAGGAATATACTGCAATGGGAGTTTTGATGAATTTGTTTGCTGGCCTCATTCACCTCCAGGAATAGTCTCGGTTCCCTGCCCACATTATTTACCATGGATAGAAAATGGTAAGGCAAGACTTGGGAATATATGCACATTGCAAAGCTGTAATATATATGAGAACATTTCTCTTTCCTTCTAGAGTTCTGTACTGGGTACCTTGTCGTGCAAAGAAACTGCTAACTGAGACTCTTCAACACTGATGGCGTAGGGTAGCTTCTTAAAGAAATACTAGAATCAAATCTCTCCTGACACATACTCAGAAATCCAATTCTGCCACACTCCATACATAGTATGATGTATGGATTATGATGTACAGCCAAGGTCGAAACATGATTTCGTCAGCAGACTCCTACAGTAGTAAGGAGGAGACAATATGGGGAGGCAAGGAAGCAAGCAAGCTTTAAAGGAGCCAATGAGATCACACAAGAACGAAAGAGGGAAGGTGGCCAGATTTACTTAATCCCCCTTTGGAATCTGCAGTCCTGAATTGGTTAATTATACAATATCAATGACTGCTTCTCAACCCCAAGCACAAATAATCGAAAGCATGTAAGATGGAATTAAGTGAAATACAATCTTATCCCTTGGGTTTAAGCACTGACAGGGGCTTTAGAAACAAGGAATTAGGAGAATTTGACAGTGTTAATCCATTGATAAATATTAAGCTTTCTACAGTTACCTCCCAAATAAACAGACATTACAAAGAGCCACATACATCCAGCCAAGTCTCCATTTTCAGGGGTCTCTAGGCAAGTGATGAAAGGACGACGGCACTAAACCATGTCTGAAAAATGAAATGTGTGGCTTGACCTTTGAGCCTGCGTCTGTTTACATTTAGGAAGTGCAAGAAACGTATACAGAATCTGCTTGGACCAAGGGATTTGGAAAAAAGTTGAAAACTCCACTGTGGTCTGGGATAACCGCACTGAATGTTCTGGGGACAGCCACTATGAAAGAAAAGTGAGTAGAGATGCCTTTTTATGGTTTAATACAGTAACCTGCTTAATCCCCTCTGGAAATCCTCTTGATCAAATTGTTTCCACTGAGTACTTCACCTGAAAATGGGTAGTCTGTGTGTTTATTTAGAAGAGAGAATTGGGTCAACTCAGGCTGGATGCTTAGGTTGAGCACATTCTTCCCTCCAACATTTCTTGGATTTCTGACTGCTGAGCTGGTTCTAAAAAATATGAGGAGAATGAGTCAATCCATTAGAAGAGAGAGGCACTATATAAATATAATGAGCAATAATTTTCACTTTCACCTTTTCTTCCATATGGTACATACAAATTCATATGGGAATCTGCACCTATGAATATTCCAGCCACACAAAACTACTCTGAGATGTAATGAACTCTCATGAGGAATTTAGCTTTTTTAAAACACACACACTTTCCACCTACTAGTTACATATGGATAGGAGTTACATGCACATAATATGGAACTCTGCAAAACAATGAGTATAACCTTTAATCTAGGTCATAGATAGAGCACATCTGGGACATTTTCCAAAATAATTCACAGAATGTAAGTGTGGAATGTGGGATGTAATCCACTGGGAGCAGTCAAATATAACATTCCTTGTTTTCCTAGAGTGAACATGCAAGGGGATGTTGGTCTAGCCAGTCAAACTTCCTGTTACACCTGGCTGGAGCATCCTTCCTTGCATGTGATTAGTGGGTGGGATTGACCTTTCCAGACCTGGTTAAAGGCCAAGGCATGCTGCCACCCTCCCTCTTTTCCATCTTCCTTTCATCCTGCGAACTTCCTGGACTGAACTGCTGGCTGCCCTTATGGGGTAAACCTGTTTGTATATGTTTGTAACTTTAAGCCTAAAGCCTGCCTTCAGGGATCACACTGATCATAAGTAAAACTACTTTTTGTTACTTATGAATAAGACTGTGGTGTCTTTATTCTTTTAGGATGGATTTAAAAGGGGATCTTACCGGGAACATACAATTCAATCTGAGGCAGATCCATGGAAAGCCCAATTGCCGATTGGCTCTGATTCAGCAGTAAAATGCAGGTTTTCCTGGAGAAAGCACGAAGACAAACAAAAAACAAAAAACACACACCATGCTTAGGCACAGAGCTTTAAAGCCTGGACCTGTGCCTAAAAACATGGCACAAAATGAAGTCTGAATGAGCCCTGAGTTATGTGCTAGGGTGATCTTCTACAGATGAGATGAGAAACCTGTAGTCCTCCAGATGTTTTTGAATTACAACACCCATCATCCCTGGCCACTGACCATATGACTGGGGCTGATGGAAGTTGATGTCCAACAAAATTTGGAGGACCACAAATTTCTCATTGCTGTTCTACAGAATTTTCTCTCCTGGCATGATCTCTTTCCCAGACTTTACATCAATTTAACTCCTTTGCGTCTCTGTTGTTCTTAGGATGAAGAACAAACATTGTGGACCTCCACCCTGTACATTTATACTGTGGGATATACTTTTTCTCTTGTTTCCCTTGTCTTAGCGCTTTTCATACTGATGCTGCTCAGGTCAGTATAATCTATCTTTCAGTAAAACATGGTGTTCTGGCATTACCCAGTGGTACATTTTCCAATTGCCAGGTGCTGGGATTTAGACCTGGGTTTGCATTATAATCTAACGTTAAATGATGGCTGGTGTCATCCTGGACAAAGTGAGAGAAACTTCCCTCTTCCCAGATCAATCAAAGGATCCGCTCACCTAATAATAATGCCAAAGTTGCCCTGGTCATACCACACCCATGAGACCATGAAATCTGTACAGTTTTAATAGCATTGTGTATCATGGCAGCTGAAAGGGATAGAGTGGTGATGAGATATTATCAGCGGGCCACCTGTTACCTGAGCATTATCAAAGAAGGCAAAAGATTGCATAATGTAAGTAGGCCCTTGTGCAACTAGATGTTGACTAACAAGGTTCCAAATCTAATGTTTCCTTCGCAAAAGTATTGCAACAAATGTGCAACACCCACAGGAGAGAATAAATTAATTGGACATGATTCCTGTTAATGCTTGCCTGCCTACTGATTCTCCCCTGAAAATATTCACACAAGCAGTTTCTAACCCTCCCCAGAGAAGCAGTTGTATTCCAAAACTGGAGATGAACCCAGCTAGCGTGGAAATGGCAGAGGTGGGTGGGAATCTTTGTAGCCAGCATGAGTTAAGCATCCCCCTTCTGCTGATCTTCTCCTGTAAGTGTTCCACTAGTCTCAGCACTCCCATTCTCAGCAAATTATTGGCTGGGATGAGAGACGAAGTTCCACCCTAAGTAGTGTTTGTCTTTTTCTGCTGCAACATGAGGCCATCTAATAGCAATGGCAGCAGTGAGGTCCTCTTGCTCATCAGCCCTATAGGAGGGACACACACACACACACACACACACACACACACACACACACACACACATCTTATTTAGGAGCAGGCATCCCCAGCTCTCCAGTTCTCTGCAGAGCGTATATGTTGTAAACCACACAATACCACACCAACTTGCCACTGCCTCTGTTCCTTTCTTGCTTCACAGAAAATGAGCAACAGAGATGGGAACCCCTATACTCTTGGTTGTCAGGTGTGCTCAGCCCAGTGTGGGATAAGACAGGAAATTATGCTACTGGAACAACATGCAGGCCTAGCTGATCCAAGTGTCCTTAGCACCCATAGCCACTAAGCCCCCACTAGGAAGGAAGAACATTTACAGCAGGGCAAGAACATGCTGTTATTCAGATCAGAATAAAACCAGCTTCAGTGGATTCTTAAGATGATGCTTCTCTTCTTCCACAGGAAACTGCACTGCACAAGGAACTACATCCATATGAATCTGTTTGTTGCGTTCATCTTGCGAGCCGCAGGAGTTCTCATCAAAGACAGAACAACCCACAGCACTTATGTATTTCTTTATGTGGACTCTGAAAAGCCAAGTGATCTAAATGGATGGATATCATTCTCAAGTCCAGAGGTACGGCATTGTTAAAAGCAAGTGGGTGGAAGAAAGAGCATCTAATGATACCTGGAGTTTCTATGTGTTCATGGCTGAATTCTGTAGCTGCAAAGCTTGCTAGAAAACTGTTGTTGATTGAACTCATTCAAAGCGTTGCATTCCATGCTGAGCATCCTTTGCTAGCAAGTTTCAAGCTCTGCATACTTTCTTTTGTATGACGGTAACTGGCACACAAGTATGAAAATAGCTAGAAAATTCCTTCGTTTATTTATTTATTCATAAAGCTTATAGACTGATTATTATTTTTACAAAAAAAAAACTAAAGTGGTATGCCAGTTAAAAAGCAGATAAAACAAGACATCTAAAAACAAGGTAAATGGCAAGTTAAAACAACTGGAGGAACAAAAGATGGATATGTCCAGAAGATTTACACAGGTGTATGCTGTCTTCCTCAGATGGCCTGCAGCCAGCACATACCACTCACAATACAGATGCATTTAAGGCATAATTATACCACTTTGACAGCCATGGACTGCAGGTAGTTTTTAGGAGAGCCCTTTATGCTCCTCGCAGAGCTACAATTGCTAGAGTAGTTTAACAATCAAGCCTTCTTCCCATAGAATTCTGAGAACTTTGAGATTGTACTTTGGCTAATTTGACCCTGTTGGACTCTTGGGCCTTTGCATTGCTCATGCAGCAGAGACCAAGTTAGCAGCTTGTTTTGTTTGAAGGCTGGCTTGGCAGTGCAGAAGGAAGGTATCTGGGCCCTGCTGCTAGTATCCTCCATTCAAGAACCATCCAGCCACAGAGCTTTGTAGTCATTAACATTTAACAAAACTGCTTTAGAAGAATAGAGCTTTTCAAATATTCATTTTGACTGACAAGTATCTGACTTGCTTAACAAAAACTCCACATATCTGTATGTACCAAGCTGTATTTTGATAATTGGTAGTACCAAGTTTTACTTTGCTGTTGACGGTTGTTCAATATTAACTTTTCTTCTCGCTATCTCATTTCCACAGAAGTTGTTCCTATGCAGGATGGCTCAGCTTTTGATGCATTATGTTGTCGGGGCAAATTTCTTCTGGATTTTAGTGGAAGGGATTTACCTCCATAGATTATTGGTAGCCACTGTGCTCTCTGAGAAACATCTGCTGTTGAGATACATATTCATTGGATGGGGTAAATATTCAGATTTTTTCCCCAGCAGCGCATATAGTCCACTGTTTCAGGATAGGTTAGCATCAATCTAAAACCCATGTCATCAAGGCAGCTGCAGTCACGAAGGCCATGTCTATATTGAAGATAAGCCACCCTTCTCTATGTCACAACTGCCCTGGGCCACCTTGGGAGGAAAGGCAATATATAAAAGTACAATAAACAGAATAAATAATAATCACCATCTGAGAAATGATCCAAACCCTGCCCTGCATTTTGACATCAGATTATTATAAGCATACTCTTCTTTTAACTTTGTTGCTGCTTTTAGCTGCTCAGAGACTGTCCTTGGATAAAGAGGGTTACAAAAATGTATGACTGAATCAACAAGAGAAAAAAGTTGCTGTGATCAATAGCCTTTGCCTTGTACACAAATTAGTAATATTCCCTCCCATCCCTATATTCCAGCCACTCCATTATTATTTAGTCCACATGCGCAACAACTGTTACATATTGCCCATTGCGAAGTCACATTGTCCCTGCATCTCAATTTTCCCCAGGTTTTCCAGTTCTGTTTGTGGCTTCCTGGGGAATAACAAAATACCAACTGGAGTATGAGGGGTAAGTGACTGTTTCCAAATGCTCCTCTGGCTTGGTTTGTTGCTTCAGTTTCTGCCAAGATAATAGAAAGCATGGCCTGCTGGTTTAAACAAAGGTCTTCGGATGGATATAGACAAACATTTTGTTCTGTGGTGGTCATTTGTAAACATGCTGTGGAGATGGTGATCTAGAGTATATAGCCAGATCATGATAGTGACTTTGCTAAAACACATACACACACCCAAGCACCACCAGTTTCTGATTTTCTAATCCCCCTATTATTGATGTTTATGTGGACACAGTAAGATCAGTCTTGTGAATGGTATAGGAAAGCTTAGCTGATGTGGGCCTGATCAGGGCTTGAACAAGAGGCCACTGAGAACTTGATACAAGCTGCTCTGAGCTTTTGAAAGAAAGAGTGGGATGTAAGTATAATTAATAAATAGACCTCATGCTACACCCCGTTGGTTCCTAATGCTAAACCAAAGGAATTAAGTGAAGTTAACCTGGCGTTTAGATGCACCTAGTGGAACACAAATGAGTCATCATCATTTGCTTCCATAGGTATCAGTTGCTTAAGCCTCCATTAGGAAGCTCATTATAAAAATAATAAATTGCATTACAGCCCACTATGGCCACAACCATTAGAATAATGGTCTTGTGTTATGGGAAAATGCATGCCTTGGGATTACTTGCTTAGGAATGGATTATTGTATACAATTGATTTTGAAAAATGTAATCTTGATGAGTAATCTGATTAGTCCTCTTGGCAAAAAAAAGCAAGCAGGTTCACAGGTCCTATCCAAATCTATTTAAAAATAATGTGGCTTGCCATTTGTGCTTATGTGAGCTGACAGAATAATTTTGACTTACTTCCTAGATGCTGGGCAACACATCACAACATGGCATTCTGGTGGATCATTCGAGGGCCCATTTTATTTTCCATTGTTGTAAGCATCATGGCATAAATTTGATTAATTTTTTATACAGTTGTGGTGGTATGTTTCTGTTATATTATTTGCAAGGGGAGACATCTCCTGGTGCACAGCAGAGTGAGACTGACTTGGCCCTTTCCATGATTTGTGTCTCTCTGTATTTTACAAAATAAAGACATGGGACTAACCCTAAATAATTTAAAGCAAGGATTGATTGAGCAAAGATGGCTGTGGAAGGCATAAGGCAGGACAGGGATTAAAGGTGGGGGAGAAGTTTGCATTAAACTGTGAACTGACTGAATTTGCACTTCCTGAAGCAATACATGGACTGAAAGCAGCTTCAAAATTCAGAGGATCAGAAAAATGAGAACCAGAGAGTGTCCCAGAGAAGGATATGAGCAAGAGAGTCTTGGAAACATGAACAGGCAAATGCTTTTGCATTTATATTTTTAAAAGAGAGATTACATGATACCCATTCAAATACATGAGAGCATGTAAACATGGATGCAGGTATTATGTGTGTGTGACACATAAGATATTGGCAAGGGTACTTGTCCTTGGTGTTCTTTGCCACCTGTTACTGATGCTCCCTGTTCCAGCAACCATTAATAAAGATCAAAAGTATCTTGGATCAAAAGCCTGACCTAAAGAAAGGGGTGGGGACAGAATGAACTAAGAGAAATGGCAGGAAAAATTGTCTAAATGTGATGGGTAGAAAATCTCTAGAAACAATGTCTTCACACATTAAGAGGCTGCAATACTAAATATATTTACCTCAGAGTAAGCTCAACTGAATTCAATAGGACTTACTTCTGAGTAAACATGGTTAAGATTGTGCTGTGAATTGTTGCTTGTGGTTAATTTCTTGTGATTGCCCCATTGCTAGCCAAATAATGTTCATTGCATTTACTGAAACTAACCAAGAGGTGTGTTTCTTTGAAGGTTAACTTCTGCATCTTTCTAAAAATTGTGAAGCTGCTACTTTCCAAACTTAAAGCCCAGCAAATGAGCTTTCGTGATTATAAATTCAGGTAAATATTACATTCTCAGATTTGTACTTATCTACTTAGCCTTCTACAGTACCTTTTAAACTGGAAGAAGAATCCACTGATTATGTTCCAGTTCATTCTAACCAAGAATTTCCTGCATATCTATTTTTCTTTGTTACATGTGCTGGAGAGAGAGGTTTGGACGAGATTCTAACTATCTTGGCAGAGTTGCACAATGGCTGATTGCACCAGGCACTTTTATGCTTGGTTACATCTTACCATGGACAGCCTCATCCACCTTTAAACAAACATTCACTAGGAACATACTTAGGCTAGAATATATCACAGTCATATTGTTTTGCACATAGGTGAATATTTTACTTACAAAGTTTCAATAGTAGTCAGAGAACATGTCTCTATTGTTATAAGTTGGGAGGCAGACCCTTCACAATCTCTACAATCAGTGAAGGGTTAGAATTTGAGCAAACTCATAAATTCATGACTTTAGCAAGGGCTGGAAACAATACCAGCTAGCTTTCTTATGAGCCCAGCCTGGCAGTGGCTTGCTGGGGTTGGTCACTGAAGAAACAAAAGGCTGATAAGCGCCTAGTTTGTTTAATAATGGTAAACTCACTCAGACAATAAATCTGTGTCTGGGCTGTACCACTTCAGGTTAATTGTCATCTCAAAACAACCGCAACATACTTATGCCCATAAGGTGAAAAGGTTAAGGCTAATGACACTTTAAAGACTAGCAAGTTAGTTTACTATGACATAAGATTTTATGGATAACAATCTGCTTCTTCAGAAGAATGAAGTGTTATCCTGAGTTACAGGTACTTACCTACATGTCTGGAGGACAGGGACTGTAAGCAGTGAAGTCAGAAGGAAATGAAATTCAGCAAAGTACAGTCTATGATAATTACCACTAAGGTAAAGGGACCCCTGACCATTAGGTCCAGTCATGTCCGACTCTGGGGCTGCGGCACTCATCTTGCTTTACTGGCCGAGGGAGCCGGTGTACAGCTTCCGGGTCATGTGGCCAGCATGACTAAGCTGCTTCTGGTGAACCAGAGCAGCGCACGGAAATGCTGTTTACCTTCCCGCTGGATGTGCTTTCGAACTGCTAGGTTGGCAGGAGCAGGGACCGAGCAACGGGAGCTCACCCCATCGCGGGGATTTGAACCGCCGACCTTCTTATCGGCAAGTCCTAGGCTCTGTGGTTTAACCCACAGAGCCACCTGCGTTCCGGTAGTTACCGGTAGTTAGCGGTAATACAGATACATAATACAGTTTAAAAGCCTTTGTTCCAATTCAGTCCACAAGTGACAACATTTAACTTCTTGATAAAATCGTAATTCAACAATGTCATGTTGCTGGAGGTTTGACGAAAATCCTTAAATATATCCTTAATTACAGGAGTGGGGAAACTGGCCTTCCACATGTTGTTTTTCCATAATCCCTGACAATTGGCCATACTGGCTGGTATTGATGGGAGACAAACAACATTGGTAGGACCACAGATTCACCACCCCTGTGTTAAAATATCAATATCTATGTATGAGGTTTGATCATTCTAATGCTAGCACCAAACAAACAGAAGTGAGTGGATAATGTCATGATTCCATTGCGATTTCTTGATGCAGTTTATCTCTAGGATTGAATTCATTCTTATGGTTATTTTTATTTTTAGACTGGCAAGATCAACCCTTGTGTTAATACCATTGCTTGGGATTCATGAGATTGTCTTTAACTTCATTGTGGATGAAAGAATTGATGGTCTTTCCAGGCACATAAAAGTCTTCATTCAGCTGACCCTGGGCTCCTTTCAAGTAAGTTCTTGTGCTGGAAGGGGCATTATTGATTACCACTAATTAATAAAAAAGGGCATTAATTGATATATATGATGAAAAGAAAAGAAATAATGATCTTCATACTAAAACCATAGATAGAGCAGAGAGCAAAAAATCTTCAAACAAAAAGACAACATAGGGTTGAATATTACAACTATTGTAATATAATGCTTATTTACCCGAGAAAGCTCCAAATTGCTTGTGTATAACTTTTAGACATCTAGAGTCACATCAGTAAACCATGGTTGCTGGAAATATTAGCGAATGAGGGAGGGACAGAGCACTTTTTGATATATGGTTCTCAAGAAGAACTCTGTGGAAAATGTTCTTGAATATAAATAGCTGGTAAGGGTTTGCAAACGAATGCTGGAAAATTTGGGGAACAGACTATGTAATTCGATGAGTTAGCTGAGGAAATAGCAATTCAGGAAACAACTTTCAGAATAGCAAGCATTAGAAATTAAAAATGGTCATCACTCTTAAGACATGTGGTATACCATATTCTGTACTAGTCTACAAATGCATTAAAGAACTTTGCAGCTAGTTCATTAACTATTAAATACAAATTCAGATTTGCTTGGGGATTTGTTGGTCCCAAAGAATGAGACATTTGGACTAAATAAAGAGTTGCCATTAGTTCCATTTTTTAATGGGGAATTATGCAGTGTCTTTCAATCTTCATATATAAATCTGCCTGAGGAGAAATGCTTTGAGTCTTAGATGTCCTTAAATTCTTGCCAGCAGGAACCAGGTGCAAGAAGTCAGATGTATATCAGTCCAATGTGCATGTTTCTTGCACTACTACCTTTTTAGCATGTCAATACTAAGTGGGGTTGGGGGGTCAGCTACTGAGCTTTTGGAAAACTGGCTAAATTTGATACTGCTCTTACAAGGTCTCAAAAACACATCCTTGGGAGGGTTAAGTTCACAAGCTATACATGTAATTTTGCCCTAAACTTCAGTTGCAATATTTCCTGCACAACCTAATGCGAAATGCACAGATTAGGTCAAAGTGATATATTTCGTGGGACCAACCTTAGTGGTTTAAAATTGCAAGCCTGACATTTCCTCGAGCAAAATTGTTCTAAGAAAAATAGAACAGAGTTTTGGGTACTGGTGCCTCATCACATGATACCTGAGAGATAAAGGTGATTTTTGAGCAAGGGGAAGTTAGTTGTGTTAATGTTCAATTTAGCAGCATGATGACTCAGGTTTCAGGTGTTTTCTAGGAACAATATTCTGTGATTGCATAAGCTTGTAGTTGAATTGTACCTTGGCAAATTTCATCCAGATCTAATTTACCTTCTCTCTCTTTTCCCTTCCAGGGTTTCTTTGTAGCACTTTTATACTGTTTTTCTAATGGAGAGGTAAAATATCCTTCTTGACCTTCATTTCTAACCATTTGTTTCTCTTGGAAGATGTTGCAGAACAGACTGACTGGTGCAGCTTGCACTTTGTCCTGTGTGATGTTCTTGGTGGTCACCTGGCGTTTTATATCAGTTAGTATATATTGAAGAGTTATTCAGTTTTCCATTGTGTTCCTTGCAGTAGTTGGAGATATCACGCAAGGAACACGGCCCCTTTCAGGCTGCTCCTTGAAACAGCAATATAGGGTACCTACTTGTAAACAGATCAGCTTGCAATAAGCTGCCCATGCATGCCAGGCAAAAGGCCAGGATGCTGCCCTTGTGCCTCTAATTATGAGGAGGGGCACCAACCTGCCCTGATGTGCAACAGATTGGAGTAGAGCTGAGCCCAAATGGAAGGGGGAACATTCCATTACATGAAGGTTTTCATTCTCCAGGAAGTGTTCTCCTCCCCTCTTCACTGAGGGCAGGGAGCAGAAACTGGTAGGAAGGAAGGATGGCAGAAAGATATGTGGAGAATGGGAGGCAGCAGCATAAACAGGGTGATATTCACAATATTCAGCTGCTGCACTGTAAAAAACATGAAGTCATTTAAATAGCAACTATTCATAAGTGCCTGTGTACGCTGTCCAAGAACAGTGGTACCTCTGGTTACGTACTTAAATTGTTCCGGAGGTCCGTTCTTAACCTGAAACTGTTCTTAACCTGAAGCACCACTTTAGCTAATGGGGCCTCCTGCTGCCGCCACGCGATTTCTGTTCTCATCCTGAAGCAATGTTCTTAACCCGAGATACTATTTCTGGGTTAGCGGAGTCTGTAACCTGAAGCGTATGTAACCTGAAGCGTATGTAACCCGAGGTACCACTGTATTGTGATAACATCAATGAGAAACCTGCTCTCTGTACAAAATGCACACAGAGTTCTGTGGGAACACATCAGGACAGTAAGGGGAAAGGTGTAAAGTAGATCGGGACCTCTTGAAAGGGGCATTAGGAGCAGGTGTACTGTGCTAAACACTGCAGAGAGGCCTAAGATTGTACTTTGTGCTGCAGGTCTCAGAGTAATTACTTGAGCAGTCAGGACTTCTGCCTGTTGGGTAGGTGTGGGGAATGAACTCTAACTTCCACCATCCCTTGCCATTGGCCATGCTTGCTTGGGCTGATGGGAGTTGGAGTTCTGCAATACCTGAAGACCCAAAGATTCCCTACTCTTGCTGTAGGGTAACCTAGCCACAGCATACCTGAACTAAGAAATTCCAGGCTTATCTGAAAGGACAGAAGCCCTGGGATGGGTCAAGGAAGCATTTATACTACATGCTGCAATCCATCTCAACTGTTCTGTTTGCTTTCCTTCCTTTTCCAGGTAAAAGCTGAACTGCGCAAGAAATGGTCCCATTTCTTGCTGGCATCCCCCTTTGTCTGCATGCCATGCTTTCTCGGAAAGAACATCAAGCACCTGGGGAGATGTTCCAAGAAAGAGCATTCGAACAATAATTGCTTCTCCCTGGAGGTGACTCAGCCTCAGAGCACACAAGTGGCAAAGCAGAGGACAGGCGGCAAAGCGGAGCTAAGCTTCGCATTAAAGCATATTCCCAGAGCAAGCCTCTCAGACAGCAGTGAAGGAGAAGTCACAATGGGGGAGACGACCGAGGAAGTCTTCGAAGAAAGCGAGATTTCGATTTGTAACAAAAGTAAAAATTGAGATACCTGATTAGATCAATGAGGGATCTTGCATCATGTGCCATGTGGGAACCGCTGGAAGTAGGGGCGGGGGAGCCCGTGAAAGAAAAAAATGGTGAAAATAGCTTCTTAGCATTTTCCTCCAGGTTGACTCTTCCCAGGTAATTCCCCCCCCCCCCTGACAAAATTAAAGTCAGCCAAGCCTGGTAACTGCATGAAAATGGCTTCTCCTTGGTCCTACAAGAACCAGATATAAAATCAGGAATAAAAGGAATAGACTGAGCCCCTTGAAAGAGCCTGCTGTTTCTCTTATGTTTCCCAACATTGACTGCCACTATTGGAGCCATCAATCTGATCCCATGGGATTGCTCTGCAGCGTCTCAGAAAGGACAACCATTGCTTTTGTGATACTGCTAAACAAGAAGCTGAATTCCAACAATGACTAAATGAACAGGATTGACATTTAGGAACGTGTGGGATTGTATATATTTATAAGCACATTTTCCAAGCTTTGCTGTAAAAATTATGAAATGCTGAAACGGACTTGTTTTTAGGGCACAGCTGCTAATGCTTCTTTTAATACATGTAATATACAAAGTTGTGGTTCTTTCTTCCATTATCCTACCAACAGACCTGCAAGAGGAGTCATTATTTCTTCCACTTTGCAAATTTATTTTAAACATCTTTATACCGCCTCTTAACAGGGAGAAAACTGATATGACTGGAGATGAAAAATCTAAGAAGCTTCAAAGTCACCAGATTGGGGGGGGGGGAATGGGAGGGAAGCGGGGGCAACATTACCCAAATGCATCTATTTGTCAAACAGCCAAACAGTATGGTGTGATTTACAAATTTAGGATGAGTTAATGAGAGAACAAGTGAATAGGTAAGCAAGCAGAAAAGGGCCAAGCTAGAATTTGCAACCAGATCCATGTAACATTTTTTTCAATATAGCATTTTTATTTAAGAAGAAGCAGCCTGGGGAGTGAGGTGGAGGACCAAATGGGTGGTGTGCTTGCTCCTTTTACCACCAGCCATGCCTTTCCTCAGAATTCCACCAAGCTGCTTTTCTCCCCATGGAGGGGGTAGCCCTAGGGTAACCCTAGGTCCACCAGAAGCTGCTTCACACCGTCTTGAAACCACAAGCAACTGCTAAGCTATGTACCCACACAGCTCCAGGCCTGCTGTGTTACCTGTTGTCATTTTTATTTCACAAGCTGTTGATCTTACATGTATTTCCACAGACTTAAAAATGGGAAGCTGCCAAATTGTTTTCCTTCCTTATATATTGTACCCACTGTGAAATCCAAAGGCTTGTTTTGTCACGTGTAATTAGTTCTTAATTTATGTGCTGCTTAATGTAAGCAGCAGTATACAAGTATATTTTTAAAAAACAGTGATCAAATCCATACATAACTTTGAAAGGCAAGTGTTCTCTGCAATCCCTCCTGCTGAGTCTCAGGAGGTGGCCACACCTATAGAGATGAGCCATTTTCCAAAATATATATGTAGATAATAATAATCCTGAAGTAAATAAAACTCCAAGACCTTATCAAGCAAGTTATAGATCAGCTAAAGCTATCACTCAAGAAACCTGGTTGATATACTGTCCATGTCCTTGAGAGCGATAATGTGGCTTGGTAAAATGCCATTCATTCTAGACAGTGCTTCTTGACAGTGGATTTTTGCAGCCATTTGCCAATTCTTCTTTTAAGACTAGTCATCTTTCAAAGTATATTATATGGTACGTATCCAGACTTCTTGCATGAGGGTTGCTATTATTTCCTCGTAAGATGTTCTATGTTTTCAAATGTTTTGTAGGATTCCATTGACACAAAGACCCTGCCATTTATGTCTCTTTAGCTCTTTTTTAAAAAAAAATTCAGCTGGCTTAACCTGTCTTCCTGTCTTTAATGGCTCCTGCAGTTCTTTCCTAGTCTCCAGGTCTTGGTAGGGAATAACACTGTGTCATTGAATGAGATGAACCTAAAATGGCCACCCAGTTACAAACACTGCTGGATGCAATCCAGGGAAAGTTATACTCAGATCCTACTGAAATTAATGGAACTTCTTTCCATATAATTGCACTTACACTTATGCAGCCTACATGCTAGAAAACATCAATTCCTCTGAGACCAGCCTGAGCACTCTGGGATTCATCGCTCTGTTGACGTGCTGAATTAATGTTTACACAAAGGAAGTTGGAGAATGCCCAGCACGTCCCTGTTCCATATCATTATGCTGGTCAGACAACTCCCCAGATAATAAGCAAAACTTTTCCTTTTACTCTAGGAGGGAATGAGTGGTTTGTACACAAAGCCCTCTGGCACACAGCTTTTGTAAGAACACACTAAATAGGCAGGCAGTAATATTACCCAATGGACTATTACTTATGACTCTGTGTAGACATGAAGGTTGCAATGCGCTTTAATTATCACCTGAGAGAGACAGAATAGGTAAAGATGGAATCAATTCTTATGTTAAGATGAAAACATTGAAACCAAGAAAGTTTTTCCGTATATCCAAGGGGTGGAAACTTTATTTTTTAAAAATGAAAGTTCCTTTTTTAAAAATGAAAGTTGAATGCCAATCAAAGTTTATGACTTCAAAACAATCTTACGGATTTAGGCCTGGTTCATATGTTACATTAAGCCAAGTCATGGTTTAGTACGAATGTGCAAGCGTGACGTCTCCCAGAAAAGAGATTGCAACCACTTTGCTCCTCTCTGCTCATTTTGCTAATGCACCATGCTAATGACTTGATGTGGCGTTGTACTAACCTGGCCCGATGGTTTAGCTCTCTTCAAACTAATCATGACTGCTAAGCTTATTAAGGAATCTTTGGTGAGAGGAACTTTACTAAAAGCTTTTTAAAAGTCTAAGTGCACAATTTATACCAGGCACTTGTATAAATATACCAAAATCTTGAAGAACTTTAAAAGGTTTGTGAGACAGGACTTACTTTGGAGAGGCCATGTTGATTCTTCTTCAGCGGGACTTCCTATTCTATATGCTTGATGATTTTATATTGAATCATGCTTTCCACCAGTTTTCCTCAAACAGATGTAAGCTAAGAGCTTTAAATTTCCTGGAAACCTTTTAAAAAATTGGTGTTATATTGGCTACTGCCCATTCTTCTATTATGGATTCTGATGCAAGTTACTTATTTTTGTTAGAAGATAGTTCTCGCAAATATATATATAAAACGTTTTATCTTCACAGCCTCTTATATACACTCTTATATACCATTTTATTTTACATAACAAAAACCAACAGGGACTTTAAAAGTAAACAATGCCTCCAGGCATTGTGTTTGGAGGTATTTTGTGTGGGGTTTTGGAAACTGTGGAGGTAGAGGTGAGACAGTCGCCCACCTTTAGGAAAAGTAATAAAATGGCATTAAAAGGGTTTAGCTATTCAGTTACAGGCTGAAGCACCAGATTATTATCTTGTAGAATATTGAAACATAATCCATAGAAGGGAATAATACGAGAACTGGAGTCAGGGTCACTGACCTCACAGGTCTGATTAGAGGGGTTTTCTGTTGAATTGTCAAATCAATGTATAAATTAAAACATGTGGAATTTTTTTGAAACGGAGATCATTATTTGAAAAGTAGACAGCAGATGCAGAAGATGAAAAGGAAACTGACAAAACCGTGCCAGTCTGATTAGAATATAGAATATGTGAGTGATGGGATAAAGGGAAAGTGTATTATTTTGAACCTCCAACAAGCATTTTACAATGTCTCTCATCAAGGCTCCTGAGTAAGCTTGGTGGTCATAGAATAAAAGTATGAGGCTTCTTATGGGTTAGTAATTGGCTAAAGAATGGAAGGCAGGAGCAGGGGGATAGTTCTCAATGAAGGCAAGAAAACAATAGCTGATTATCAGTACTGCATCTGGCAGGGCCAGCCCAATACTTTTTGGTACCTGAGGCAAAACCCAAAATGGCGTCCCTCCTTGGAAGAAGGGGTGATTGCAGATTTACATCAGGAACATGGGGGAAATCAAGATCAATCTGGTGCTATTCAGCTTGCTCATAAACAAGTCTGTGATGACCAGGGAGAAAGTTATGGATGACATCAAATTATTCAGGATGGGGGAAACCAAAACAGACTACAAAAGGCTCCAAGAGGGACTTTCCAAACTAGGTAAATGTAGGGGCAGGAGGCAAATAAGATTTAACGCAAACAAGTTTCAAAGATGGGTAAATTGATTAGCAAAAAATTCAAGACAAGCAAAAGGAAGTACACAATGTAAAGTTCATCTATGGCGTTCACTGCTATGAGATGGGATGGCAAGCAGCTTAGATGGCTTTAAAAGAGATTAGACAAATTCATAGAGACCAAGGCTATCAATGTCTGACAGTCATGCTGGCTAAGTGGAACATCCATCTTCAGCAGCACTGCGGCATGTCATAAAATGCTAGTTGTTGGGGGAGGAAGGTAACTCTCTCTCTCTCTCTCTCTCTGTCTCTCTCTCTCTCTCTGTGTGTGTGTGTATGTGTGTGTGTTGTGGGCCTGAGGGAGGCATCCGCTTGGTCACAGAGGTAAACAAGTGCTGTAATATGGGAGTCAGAAAATGGGTATCTTCCAACTCTCATCAGCTGCAGCCACTATAGCCTATAGTGGAGCTGTACTCCAATAATTGGGGGGGGGGGCACAGATCCCCTGCTCCTGCTGTACTAGATAGATGATTGTGCTGATTCCATAGGGACTGGGGTTGAAGTCCAACAATCTGCAGAGGGTCACAAGTTCCACACTGCTACTTTAGCAGAAGCTGTTAGACTCTCTGGCGAGCTGCATTTTTGCTTTCTCATGCATCTGTAATCTTTTCCTGTTTATTGGGAGGGGTTGGAGTTGGGAAATCAAGTGACCTTATATAATCAAATCCAAGAGGCCAGGTGAAAATAATATTTTGGGCTACTTCAACTGATTGCAGACTGTACGGTAGGAAAGAACTGCAACTGTATAAATCAGCAGTTTTAATCTTTGAAACTGCTGTTATTTATCCATGAACTAGACTGATGATGTTTATCTTGTTAGAGCGAGGGCTCCACCTATCCAAATCAAACAACCATCCATCTCATTCATTTTTCAAGAAAATAAAATGCTGCACTCATTTTTCTTTATATCATCCCATAGCAGATATATCCTTTAAGGAAACAGGTACAAAACCAGCATATAACAGTCTCATTTTGCATTCTATGTATGGCCAGAATTTTAGGGCGAGAAAGATTGTAGTGTCCTCTTTACTCTGACTCATGGACTAGATACAATCTGCCCCAAGAACACTTTAGGTCTTTAAAATTGCTCTTTCGTACTCAGAGCAAGAAGGGGGGGGGGGAACAACCTTGATTTTATTTGCTTTGCATATCACCTGCAAGACTTCACAAAAGATGAATTTCCCACATGGAAGTGACTTCTGTATAGAAAACTGAATGAAGTGCCATATATTGTTGTCATACAGGTCTTCACACAATGACCTTTATGAAACAGTACCATGGTCTTATGGAATGCAGCCCATTTTACAGCCCCAGATCCACTCAACTCTGGTTCCTTTCTATGATATATGTAACTCTTCCAAGAGCATACATTCATGCTATCATAGGATACCACCAAAAAGGACTTCCATGGCAGGCCAAGAGACATAACAACTGAATCCATGTAGGTAAAGCCACCATAGATACCAAATATCATACCTAAGGTAAAAGCTTTCCCATGCAACGTATTACTTCAGAAAACTATTTATTATTGTTATTTGTATTATTAAGTGTAAAAACACTTGCAAAACAAAGTGCTGTAAAATAAAAGATAATTCCTGCATAAAACTGAAATATCAGACAAATTCTAAATTCAGGATTTGAAAATTTCCCAGAGCCAATTGATGGCTCAGGAACCAAGACAACATTTTGCAAACCATATTCACGTTTTTTAAAAAGTTCGAATTGATCTAATTGATCAACAATCTTCTAAGCAGATGCCAATAGAGTCTGCTGACTTTTACTGCCTAGTTTGATTAATTCAGACTGCAAAGATAAAAAATCAGCACATAAAACTCAAAATTGCCTCCTTTTGCGCTCTGCGTAACCTCAGGGATCTCCTCTTCTCATATGAACCAGCCTGGACCATGTGGCTGCATGTGAAGAGACATAGTATTTTATCTTTGACTGGGACATGGTCTCTAGGATGCTTTTGGCACCTCAAGTCTATCATTGCTATGAGGCTGCTACAATCAACATGAGGTCACCAAGGCCAAACAAGTAAACAAATTATACTAGAAGGAGTAATTTAGGCATCCTTCCACAAACAATTCCTTAAAAGTAAGAGGCATAATCTATCTCTAATGCCAAAATCAAGTCATGGATCTGTAAACAGAGTTACAATTTATACTGAATCTTCAGAAGATGGAGCATTTGGTTTGCAAAGTTAGAAAACAGGGCACAAATAGCCAAACTGAAGTTAGAAGTGCATACCTTAAATGACATGCATGGAAAAAGTAAAATTATTACAAACAGAAAGAAGTGTTGTCTAATTCCACAGGAATCTGCAACTTTGGTATAAACATACTGAAAGGGCTGTTTTTAAAGAAATATAAAAGCTGTCCCAGTGTACAACAGTAAATGAAAGAAGGTTTTACTCAGTACTGGTGAGGGTGAGAAGAGCATTTGCAATTACTTCTAGTAATGCCGTATATCGAGGATGATTCAAACTGGAGAACATGAATGCAGAAGAGTAATACTTTAGACATGTTTTGAATTCTCCTTTGTAACACTCAGAAGAGAAGCAGAGCAACCCAATATTGCAATTGCTAAAATTATCTACCTCAGATTATTGGAAGCTTCTGGAAACATCTGTGTAGCAAATGTTTGCTGGTTGCTCTGTTGATGTAGCAGCAGCTCTATGTACAATTGCCTGGGGTCCTAGAAGTGGCCAGTGGATCTCTGGGCCCCTTAGAAAGTTTGAACCATGGGCCAGTGCCCCACTTGTCCCGCCCCCCCCCCCGCCGGCCTGTACTCTGGAGTCTAGTTCTAAAACAGTATCTGTGACTGACCTTCAACCGTCCCAATTCCAGTGTGGCAAATTAAGCTGCTCTTTGTCATCCTGCCTTTTTAGCTGACCAGTTTAATAGCAAATCCTATCAGGAAGCTGTGGATGGCTTTCTGCACCTTAGGGACCAGTCTTCCCCTAGTAAATGTCTCCTACCCAGCCATATCCTCAATTAGAATTCACCACATGAGTCTTGGCCATTGCAAAATGAGTTCTCCGTCCCCTGCTGTTGAACACTATTTAATGTGAATCGTGGTCACTACATGATGGCCCCCAACTGACACTGTGAATTGTAGCAGACAATGAAGCCACCGGGTAAGAAACTCACTGTCAGGGTACCAATCCCCTCAGCAAATATAATAATCGAAGAGCAATTACTCCCAGTTTTTGAAGGGCAGAAGACTCCTTCTTCAGACTCTCTGTTTGAGAGAATATTTGACAAAACGCAGAGGCCTCTAAGGAATTTACTTCAGAATTGCCAGTTTGGAATAATTGGCTGTAAGCTGGAGGAAGTCTCGTGTGCACGCATAGACACAGACAGACAGACAGACACACACACACACACACACAGAGAGAGAGAGAGACTTCAGCTTACCTTACATCCTTTTCTTACTGCAACTTCATAATCCATTTAATTTCAAGATAATACTCTACAGAAGCACAGCTGCTGTGTTCTTTACTGATTTGATGCCTTGTTGTTATTATTATTGTTATTATTATTAAAATTTGTATACTGTCCTATACCTGCAGGTCTCATAGTGGTTGCAACATAAAAACAGGATATGAAAACATAAAATACATAATAAAAACAAAAACAACCCAGTCCGAGAAATGTCATTCCCTGTAAAACTCAGCAGGGGGGCAGACGGTGGCAAAACTAGAATATGATGACTCTGCTGGTCATTGGCTCTGGTTCCACGTACTGTCGGTCTCCATGCTTTCCACCAGACCAGTGAATACCACTGTTTCTATGAGTAACAACTCATGTCTGAGGCAACAATCTACCCTTAAGAACTTCTGAGGTAAAGCAGAACAAGAATACCCTCTGCTCAGCCAGCCCTTGCCTTCCAGGCTGCTCTAGAAACTGCTGCTAGTTAAAACCTACCCACAGGGCTGGTTGCAGTTTTTATTCACCCCACCACCACCACCTGAAGAAACCCCAACACATTGTTAAGCAGGTGGGTCTATGGAATGCCTATTAAAATATCCAAAATATAGGTGAACTACTAGACAATGTGTACATCAAGTATAGGTGGGTTTTGCAGATGACACTGTAATGCGAAATGACACTGAAACATGTTTCTATATGAGAGGAAAAGGAAGTTTTCTTTACAGTGGATTTCTGTTTTCTGAGTTTTCTGTACAATAGTTCTCAACGCTGAGGTGGCGCCTCCCCTTGGAGCATTGTAGGCAGGGTCAAGTTTTGATGAACAAAGATGCCTTCGCAAGGAAACAGCAGTCACTTTTTAAGGTGCCAGAGATTTCAGACCAAAGGCTGTCTTTCCTTGGAGGTCTTTTTTAACCGAAGTTGGATGGCCATTTGTCAGGGATTCTTTAGCTGTGATTCCTGCACTGACATATTGGGGACCTGAGTGAAATAAAGCCTAGCTTCACCCCTGCCTTTAGGTCCCTTCCAATTCTGCAACTCTATGATTCTATGACTTATTTTGTGACACCACTGGGTCAATGTAACAGAAAAAAGGAGCTGATAGCATGCTTTGTGCTGTGTTGCAGTGTCACCACAGAAGATGGTTAAAGGGTATCGTTACAGCAATTGACTCAATAGGGTCCAAGAGGGTGTGCCTGTTCCTATTCATTGAAATACTGCCTTCTTGCATCCCGATGCATGTTAATCCTTTTCTATGTACTGATGTACATAATCATGTGGATTAATTCGAGTGTGAAGTGGTCACAGAAATCTTGCTGCTTTTTATGTGAAAATAACAGTTCTGTAACACAGCATTTAATGGACTGTACAGTTTATTTTACATGAGATGAGACAAAGCTTTTCAAGTGCATAATACAAACTTGCTAAAATAGAGGAAAGTACAAAGTTTATGGAAATGTTTGTACATAAGACGGGGGAAAATGTATAGCAAATACCTTCAACATTTAAGGGCTAGATCTGTAAATGGGGTAAATCAGTGCAACTCCAGTGATATTAACATTTAGGAGACATACCTGAACTGACAACAAGGCCCTTAAATTTTAACGAGTATTTATTTACCTCTTCAGCTGCAGTGTTTTAGTCATACAATTGCATGGGACAAAAAAGCCACATTAACAGTTTTCACAATGATTAAAGGCTCACTGCTGTTATTGATACACAGAGCTTACAGTAGAATTAAGTTTTTAAATGTCTAGTCAGCCCAAAAATCTGCAGCTAAGTATTATTACAAAGTTCAAAGCCATTACTGCTGGTAGAGGACACATTTGACTGTAAAAATTTAGAAAGTGTTTAGTAAAAGGTACAGGATAAAAAGACGAGATAAGCAATGCCATTTTTAAAAATCTCTTTTTTTAAAAAAAAAAACTGTTTTGGGGAGAGCTAGTTGCTGGCCAGATCTGCCCTCCAAATCTATTATATCTGCAAAACTGAATTGTGCACTTTCAATTTACTCATGGATGGTGAAAAGAAATACATTGTGAATTTGCTTATCCGTATAGCCTGTGATAAGCCTACAGTGTTTGGAAACGCAAGTTTTGATAACAGGGAGTGTTGCTTTCATAAGGCTACTCTGACATGGGAGACACACAGTGAATTCAGATTCACTGGGAAAATAGACAACCAAATACAGGTAACAGAAATTTCAGTGTACACCAATTTTGGAAAGGAACACAAGGATATATTTGCCAGAAATCAAAGTCAACAATCACAGTTAAGGATGTTTAAGGCTGCAATCCTATGCACATATCTTGGGAAAACTTCCTTCTGAGTAAACATGCATAAACTGCAAGCTCCATTGATTGCAACCAATTCACTTTGCTATTCATTAGATTGTAGCCACCTTCACTTCCTTGCTCTGCAATAAACATTATTGCTACTACATAGACATGATGAATTGGGTACTCAAACACTTGAAGTTAGTCTTGAGTTTTTCTGCTAACCGTATTCAATGCACATTAGGGTCAACCGATTTAAAAATATTGACAGAGTGAAATTACTACTGTCTACAAACCCCAAACATCCAAAAGGTTCATTACAATTTCCATTAAAAGCATCCTCTTCACTTGCAATGCTTATGTAACAAGAACATCGGTTTGAAACGAATGCTGCCAAACTTGGAATCGGTCTGCTTAAATGCTACTGGGCACTCACTCAAAACTTGGCACAACCTAGGGCAAAAAAGGCCCTGCACCACTTTTTCAAAGAGTGTTATGTGATTTTCCACTAGCATTAATACTGTAAAAAATTCTATATTAAAAGCGGACTATATTAAGAGTGGACTATGAGCTCAGAACTGTAAAATCTAATAATCTGAGGTGGATTTGTAATCTCTAAAATATTATTTTGCTGTTGTTTATTCAAAATGCCCAAACTGGTTGTGCTTTAGATTTACAGCAAGATCTTGCTGGAGTTTGCTTGTGATAAGAGCAGCAAAGGAAAATAACACACACACACACCCAAAAATATCCCAGATTGAGTATTTATGTCTGTTCTTTACATCCCTTCTAGATTAAAACCAATCTTATCCAAGACATTTCAACTTAATATAAGTTGGGGGGGGGTTCTATTTCTCTTCATTTCCAATTCTCTATGCTTCCAAAACATTGGCCTTCCTGCCGCCGGCCCCTCCAAATAAGGTTCTTTTTATTTTTTTATTTTTACATGGTCCAAACATTAGAATAAGAGCATTTAGCTAGATTTCAACAGTATTTGGCACCGTGGAGTGCATAAGGACTAAGAAAGTATCAGCAAGATCCGTATCTTGCTGAAATCAATGGCATACCACTGGTTTTCTGGATCACACCATAAACAAACCAAGACAGCTGAGCAGAGAACATATCATAGAAAGGAGCCACCATATCACAATGAATTATGTAGAATACACAGCAGAGGCTCAAGACAGGCTTGCTGTAAAGTAAATTTCCAAGCACTTAAAAAAAATAATTGTAGTTACCTAAATCGAATTTTTCACAAAGTATCTGTACCAATCCTGATAGCAGATGGAGGGTTTTCAGGAGGCGTAGGGACAAAACCCCAACTTGGAAATCTGACACAAATTGTTGTCTGAAATTAGACCACAGCGGAGTATTCTGAAGCATGTATGAGTGGGCACAGAATGAATGGACATCAAACTAAACATCAGGAAGACTCACTGCCATGTAAGTTGAAGTCCCAGTCATATGGGAATGTCAAGTTTTGGGGTGCAGTGTTCTTTGTTTCATACCAATTATGGGATAAAAGAACTGTTGTCTTGCTCCGCAATGAACAAAGGCCGCAAGATTCTCAAAACATCACCTTAACAGACGTACACAACCATTAGTTCTACAAACACATTGGTTGACTTGCTTATACGAAAAGTGAAGGAAACAAGAGTCACACAAAAGTCAAGCAGGAGAACCCCATGCAAGATCAGCAAAATGTAAAATACATGCAGTGCCACCTCCAGGCACAGTGTATGGTTACATAATGCTAAATGTGAGCGTGTACACTAGTCAAATTGCTGGGAACCTTTTAAGTTTTTGCCTGCCAAATGCAACTGCATGCTATGCCTTTGAGGTTAAAAAAAATCCACTGTAACACATCTTAGTTACTAGGTATTGTGATTTACGGACAGGATCTGAGAGACAACACCTTTGGTGCAAGTACTGATAGAGCACAATCAGTTCCGAGTTCATGCAACCAACGAATGTTCACTGTTGGAGACATACTGAGCTCAAGGTATTGGACTGGACAAAGTCTACTTATTTACACTATTCACATATCTTTATCCACATTATATACACAAGTACTGACACTCCTAAATCAAGGCCATATCTGCACTACAGATTTCACCCTCTCTGACAGTCGTCATTTGCTCTTCCTAGGTAAGCCTGGGAACTGTACTTCTGAGGTGACGACTAGAGAATTCGCCATAATTTCACCCAACTATATTTTCCAGGGCTCTTTGGAAGAAGATATCACTTTTAAACTAGCGCGACAACATCACTATTAGTTTCTAATGGAAATATGTACCATGTGTAGAAGCTTCCCACTCAACACTTCCCAATGAGGGATTATTTTAGATGCTTGATCCCACCTCCACAACTGTTGTTGCAGCTATGGGGGCGAAAATCCTTGCAAGATGCGTATTTTGTTATTTCCCTGCTTGATAACAAATCTGGGACATCATGGATACATCTGTGCTACACTTCCCTATGCCCCACTGTATCGTATAGTAATAGCCTAGTCAGCCTCTAAATTCTATAGGTCTGCTGAATTAATTTGTAAGCAAAAAAAAAAAAGGGGGGGGAGGGAATCAAAAGGGAGCTGATGATCGGCAACTGCCAAACAAACTTAGATCAGTTATCAGTATCCCGAGTGTCTCATGCCATGTAGCTGTGCAAGCTAAATCTACACGAAGTTTTAAGAATCGTTTTGCCCCCCCCCCGCTCCTTTCAAAATGGTTGCCTGCTCATTTCATCAGATGTTCTTTCGTCCTTGTATTCTCAGGCTCGTGCCCTTATGCTCACCTGTCACATTTCCCCCTACTCCCACCTTTTAAAGATGGAAATGTAAGCCCTTTTGTGCTCACAGCCATCCTTACGATGGCACTTCTGTGCTGTTTTCACATCAGAGCCTGGCTAATAATGGAACACTGGATCAGAATGCAGCTGTGAAGGCAGCCCAAGTAGCATTGCTAAGCAAAGCCTAGAACAAGCCTGCATTGTCTGTGACAGAAAATAGCAGAAAAATTTGCTTTCCCTTCCCATTTCACACTATACAGAGGCAGGGCAGCTGGCAAAATTCTGAACTGGATGTAGGAAAAAGTACACAACAGAACAACAGATGTATGAGAAGGAATTCAGAATTTTAATAGTGACTTCATCCTTGCTGTAGGGGAGGGAAGGGGGTGGGGAAATCAAGAATAGAAGGATGACTGTAGAGAACTTGAGCTCCTCCACAGTTCACAAAATTGAGCTTATGGACGATATACTCTGAAAGCATACGGAATAGTCCTGAATGCCTAAAAACACCAGGGCAGGCATTGAAGCAGGGATTTAGCAGATCTTGCTTAGGAGGCCTTGTGTTTATGAAAACATTGCAACCCTAATAAAACAATAATACTATAGAGTAAGCCCTACTTTACAAAGGGCTTACTTCTGAGTAAATGCATAGATTTGTTCTGTAAAAGATTACATCTAGCAGCGAGAGTAAAGCTATGTCTTAGGAACAGGTGGCATACAAAACTGGTATGTCCCTGAATAAAGTCAATGAGATTCTACAACAATTATGAAGAGACAGGTGCCCCAGCAGAACAAAGGGTGTGTGTGTGTGAAATATAGCAGCAGCAGATGGCTACACAAGGATGTCTGGCATGGAAGACAAGCACTGTGCTTAGGTTTTATTCATAAACTATGGATCATCTTTTAACTTACTGGGCTGTATTCAATTACAGCATCCCATCAGATCAAGGATTTCCAGATCGGCTTGCCAGTTGGAACAATCCCCCCCTCCCACCATGTTGTTCTGGGGGGCCCTCCTGCCTCCCAAGAACCAAATTTTGGGGGGTGCAGGAGGAGGAGATGGGGGGGAAGCCCTGCTGTAAAGGCAGGGCTTCCACTGATAGGGTTTATTAAATGAATCCCACCCATTTAGAGTAAGTGGCTTGTGGACTACAGCCAGTGAGTACCTGAGAGGGTATATAAAGAAGGACCAAGCCTTTCGTAAGGTCACCAGACCTATTACCTCATTTTCTTTTGTACTGAAAAACACAGATTTGCATCTGGATATGCTCAGAGTTCCTGTTATAGTAACTGCCCGATGGCTGTGCTTAGGAGTGTTTATTTTATTTTAAGCTGATTATCTCTTAGAACACACCTTTTCCAGAAAAGAAACTGGAGATGTTAGAAAGACATCCCGATAGAGCAATAAAACTCTCCTATGTGAAACCGGAAAACTGAACAAATCAGTTAGGACTTATTTCATATTGTTGAGTGTTGGCAAGTGTATAAGCCATGAGCACTGTGTGTTAAAATGACATTGAGATTAAGCAGCTAGAAAACAGATGCAACAAAAATAGGCTGTTCATGAATGGCAATCTAATGAAAATTCAAGTTAAATATGAACTGATATAAAAGAAGAACCTGAAGCATGAATGGCACTTGCGAACCATCTCATGACTGCAAGTCATATAACAAATGTCATTTTTTAAAATATAAAAATAGTAGGAATGTGATCAATAGCACCCAGAAAGCAAGGACATCCAGTGAGAACACTGAGATGGCACAGAGGCAATGAGGTTTTGAACTTCAATTAAAGAGAAAGAACATCACAAAATTGGTATGCTGAACTTTTTTTGTTGGTCTCCTTTTAAAAGAGCATTATCATTTGAACAGGTCTCTCCTTTTAAGTTTTGAGCCCAGAAGTTTAGATGAGAACGAAGCACAAATCATAAAGCAGTACAGCAAAGAAAGTTTCTGACGACAAGCCTGAGTAGAAACATGTTACACATAAAATGGCTGTCTGGTTATGGTGAAATGGTTGGGCGTAATGCTGTGATTGTTTCCCCCGAAAGGCTTTCTTAAGTCATGAAAAGCAACCATCCATTGCATCAGGTTATGCAGAGAACCAGAAGAACAAAGAAAGAGGCCGTTTAATCTGTTCCTTGCCAACTAATTGTCTATTCAGGATTTGCAAATCAGGGGCAAATCCCACTCTGCTTGCCCCTTCCTCTGTTTGAAGCCACCTATATCTACTTTACATGGCAAAAGAGAGCTTTAAGGAGAACAAGGAAGGAGAAATGAGGCAAATCCTGAATAGATACATGGCAAAAGAGAACAAGGAAGGAGAAATGAGGCAAATCCTGAATAGATACATGGCAAAAGAGAGCTTTAAGGAGAACAAGGAAGGAGAAATGAGGATGTTAGAGGGTAGTACTAATGGCTTGAACCTAATGGAACCGGCCACTCAAATCTTAGAACTCAATGGGTGCCACTTGGTGCAAGACAGAAATTTTAAAGTGCGAACAGGCTGTATCAGCCCTGAAGAAAAAGGTATCTGGTATATAAAAATAGCAAAACAAACAAACAAACCTAGCACAAGCACATTACCAATTACCTTATAGATCTGCCACATTATAAAAAGAGACTTCTAAATCAGTATATAATCTTTAGCAATGTCTGGGAGAGCTTGCTTTAAATGAGGCGGCTCCTCAAAGTAAAATTGGTAGAGCAGAGTGCAGTGTGATACCTCCAGACTCTGAAGAAAAAAGGAGAAAGACACCAGAAACATGGAGAGGGAGGATAAATGGGTAGGTCACTACAGAACATAGAAAAATGAGACAATTCTTATTTGGTGCAAAGCAGCAGACACACGAGAACAAAATCTGTCAGGTGCTGTTGAGTATTTATGGAGCAATGGCTTAAAATATATTTTGAGAGATGGTCTGTTATTTTTCACAATTTGTGTGGGCAGTTTCACTTATGTTGGCTGATACCTGAGAACGCACGTGAAGGAAAATGAGAGGACAAGGTCTATATCATGCAGGGAGTGACAAGTGAGAAGGCCAGGAAAAGGTAAGTGAGGGATGCTCCAGACAATGGCAAGCTGGTTGAAGGATGCACAGAATATGGAAATATGACTCTGGTTTTCAAAACAGGAAGAAGAATTGAACGGATGCCTTGGAAATCTTTTTAATGCTGGGATGTGTCCAAGTCTCAATTTCCCCACACATACCAACAGGATAAATCGTTCTTTTTGCAACCTTGATGGTCAGTTTCTTGGGGGGGAAAGATGAAATGTGTTTCCTATTAGAAACCTGATGTTACACAGAAAGAGGGGGGGAAATGATATTTCACTGGAAGTAAAGCAAGGGAAGAGTACGCAAGAATGATCAAATTAGCTGAAGTTGTGTTATAACTTATTGGGATAATTTGCTTGACAGCACCAAACAAAACAAATGTCTCCTCTCCCACCTACACCTCAACCCACTCAGGCCAAAGTGAGCTCATGGAACTCCACTTATCTGCAACACCTATCATCATTCAAAAAATAAAAACATTTATTCAGCGATTATGAGAAATCTAGTCATAGTACAGACTTAGGCATTCCAGTAAAAAGAATATTGGAATACTCAGGAAGGACATAAAGGGCTATCTGCTCCTCACATTTGCTTATGACAGCTGATCAAACAAAACACTTGGCAGTATGAGGAATGAAGAGAGATCTGATAAATTCAGAGGGGAAATATTTGTTCTGTATAAATACCAAGGCAAGACAAGGCAAGACAAATGAAGAAAAAAGAGGGACAAAGAACACCGTGGTTCTTCTCCAACAGTTCTCAACATTTGGGACCTCAGGATCAATTGGGTCCATCGTCATTCACGAAAAGAGCTGCACTTCAGAATATTAGCTTCAGAATGCATGTTTGGCAGGATTTATACAATCGTTTCTAATTTACTTGTGTTGATTTTTGGCTATCACAGCATGTTGGGAGCTACATGGAACTGTCTTCTGAAAAGATTTAACACAGACTGAATTCCTTGTTTTAAAATGGCTGCCATGATGGAGGAGTTCAGGAGCCAAAGGCCTGTTAAATCCTCCCCAAAGAGCAGGTCCCACTTGAATGTTGCTGTGGCAATTGGATAAATCCACCTTTTGGGTAACTCATGTTTGAGGTAAGACACATTAGCTAGGAAGTTCTGCCATCTATATAGTCTGTAAACTCGTAAGTTATTTGGTGGAAAGTAAAGCTCAAGCAATGCCTTAATTAATTCGATTTGGCTACAATCTTTCAAGGGAAGCATTCAAAAAGTTCTTTGAAGACTACAGCATCAGGGTCCTAATCACTGCAGCCTTATTATCTATTCTATGGAGGACATTCTTTTCTTCTGGAGAGTGCTGATAAATGTGTGCAATTCTCAGAACATTTCCTCAAGAATTGTCCCTGGCAAAGTCAAGGAGACCATGGGTGGGATTCATTGTCACGCTGTTACAAATATTCTGCCTACACAAGCATATCAGCTTGCCAGATGGAACAATCCCCCCTCCCACCGTGTTGTTTTGGGGGGCCCTCCTGCCTCTCAAGAACCAAATTTTGGGGGGTACAGGAGGAAGAGAAGGGGGGGAAGCCCTGCTGTAAAACAGAAGCCCTCCTGCAGGGCTTCCAATGATAGGAATCCCACCTATTCAGAGTAAGTGGCTTGAGGACTACAGTCAGTGAGTACCTGAGAGGGTATATAAAGAAGGACCAACCTTTTCATAAGGTCACCAGACCTATTACCTCATTTTCTTTTGTACTGAAAAAGACACAATTTTACAGATGGCCTCACAACAGCAGTCTGCAGGCATGGGAGTCAGGATTTGTTAAAAAATACATATTGTACAGGCTTTACTGTTATCCTCACAACACCCCTGTGAGGTAGGTTAGCTTTATGAATGCCATTTCATAAATTGTAAAGGGAGGACAGGAGCGTTTTCCTCAACCCCCCCCCCCTTTCCATACAATTAAGTGGCAATATTCAGGAAGATCTCACTCCTTCCAGAGTCGTGTTCAAATTCACCAGTCTCGTTTGTTTGGCAGAGGCATATTGTGTCTTAGCATTGCTGTACAAACAGAGCATCATGCAAGGGGAGTAGCATGAGATAGTCAATCACAATTGAATAGCAAAACTCTCTTTGTACCAGAAAACAACCCCTGCAGCTTATCACGAGTGCGGCAACTGCTTGGCTGCTGACAGCCCATTTTTGAAAGGAAGTATAAAGCGTGGCTTCTCAAACCTGGAATGTTCGATGTTTAAGGCAAAGCACAACAGGAAATGAAATAATGATCAAACATGACAGAAATAGTCCCTACAGGCAATAATAAATATATAAGGAAGCTGACAGCAGAACGTCTCTCTTTCCCCTACTCCTGAGGCTTTACAGAACTCTCTCGAACATGGCTGGGACAAGGAGCCCACCACTTACAGCCAGTAACAGCAGTCTATATCTCCATATCCACGGGTCTGATATTACCGGTTTTGTGTTCTTTTACCCACAGTTCCCTGTCTTTGGCTGGATCCACTTTCTGAAGCAACTGATCCACGGGTTCTACTGTCTAAAAGACACAGAAACAACAACAGTGTTACCATAAGAGCATAAGGGAATGCTTCATGAGACCCCCTAGCAAAACTGAACCACTTCCCCACCTCCTTCTCCCAGTTCTTCAGATTTGTTTCCTCACTAGGCCTTGAGCTATTCCAAGGGTACCATTTTGAAAGAAGACCAGACCACAGATATTACATCAAGGAGGCCAATGCGTTTTAATAGATCGTTTGTTTTTTCAAGTCAGCTGTGGTACTTATGCCATTGTCTACACTGGAGGGCAAGAGTTTGGCGGGCGCAGTGCAACTCTAAGGCCTTGGGTTTACAAGGGCCTGCTGAAATACTGCTTCAGAAAGGAGAAAAGGCCAAGCAGACTCACGCTTTGGTTGAACATATCTGTCTCGTGCCGCAACTGCGTATATTGACAAAGGTGCTGCCGAATCATCTCCACTCTCTCCACCTCTAGCCTTTCAAGCTCCTGAAAGGAAACAATAAAAGATTTTCATTAAAAGATGGGGGATAAGGCAGTATACTTGAACATCAAATGAAAGGTGAGATTGCTTTATGTGAACCACCTAGAATTTCTTAGTGACTAAGAACTTCACTTTTGTTCTCTAAAGAATCCATCCAAAACAAGAGCATGGATCAAACAAGAGCTGAAGCAGATGAGGGCTTTACCTGCTACCACAGCTCCTACTATGAATACCCAATCGATAGTCTCTGTAATGAGCCCTCTCAGAATGCAGGGGCCACTGTAACAGTGCACAGACCAGAAAAACTGTTGCATACACAATGTATGCTGAATTTGCCAAGATTGCTTTTTAAGGTTTAATGTTTTGCTATGCTTTTATATATGCTGGAAGCCGCCCAGAGTTGGACCTGAGAATGTTGTGGCAAGATCAGGCATGGGCTGAACTTTTGATAACGTTTACCAGATGGGCACTTATCACTGAAGCATAACATGGAGAGACCCTACATGACATACCAGAGAGGTGGTCACCATTTCTTCAAACCACTTTGACTGGGCTTGATTATACAGATCCACACAGCGCATGAGGTCATCTCCTGCAACACACAAAGCAAAGCAAAGAACAGTGAGTAACTTTTTTTTTTTGCAAGCCCACTCACTCGCCCTAAAGGTTACTTAGAAGTGAAAGTGTAGTTATCTACAAGTTTCTACATGCAAGGTGTTAAGACCAAAGAGAATGTAGTGTAGCTAAATCAAACTCATTAGGAGAGAAGTGAGTGGTGATCTCTCCATCCTTATTAATAGGAGTGAAACATAGTTGCCAAACACAAACCACGGGCTCATCCAGCTGGACAGCATGCCTCACAATGGAGCATTTTTGTAAGACAAACACTGAGAAAGAAACCAGTCCAATGATTTCCTACCTCCCAGGTATGTCCTCCTCTCCCTTCAAGGAAATCTCCCCAAGTCTCCCTGGCCACAGAGGCCAAGAGTCATGAAAATATTCAGAAACTGTGTCGTGGAACAAAGGGAAAAATATTGTTTCCCACTTTTTGAAATTTCAATTTCAATTGGACTGAGAAACAAAATTACAGTTCAGTGAGGAAACAAAATGGAGTTCTTGCCCCAAGCCTTGGGTATTTATTTGCTATGTCAAATGGGCAATCCATGCTTGTTTTATGGCTTCCCTTTGTTAAACTCTCTTTACTGGCCAGGAGTAGCTGTCCGGGGGGGACAAGAGGAACCATATACCTGATCTCCTCTCAGCAGAATTGCTTCCATGTACCAGAATGGTGCAGAGGTGCAGCAGGGCAGCAGTGATGTCATATGAGTAGAGCCAATCAAGTGCCCCAGCCTAACCCTCACTGCCTCCCTCACGTTGCAGCATGCTGGTAAGCAGCAGGAAAAGCTGCTCCTCTTATCAGTTTCAGCATGGATCATTCTAATGCTGCTACTACCTGAAACCTCAAATATTGTTTTCAAGCAGAACAAATGCAGGAGCAGACCCAGGCTAACGCTGTTTTTAAATCATATGATTTTTTTAAGCAAGGTTTTTGAGTCAAGTAGTAGTGAATATCTCTCCTGCCATCTAGTGTACAAATCAGAGAGTATGTATTTTATAAAATGCAATTTACATGGAATCACGAAGTGTTGAATGTAGAGAGCACCTCCAGCACTACTTTCTGCTAGTCACATATTTAACATAAATACAAGGAAACAGAGAGGAAACGGACAAATTTAATCACAGAAAGTCACACCACTGAACTAACCAGCTTCAAGGAGTGTTGACAATTTGATATACTAAACTCTTGTCTGACTCTTCCAGCATTACAAAGACCTCCATAATTGGTCACTTTTCCTTAATTGCTCTACATACATTTCCTCCTCTTGTCTTTCAGATGTAAGTAACAGTGGTCCTCTGTGGGGGGAAAGAAGCTAAATCCTGGAACTTATCAATAGCACCTAAACCTTGGGATGTCTGTAGTAAATATTTGCAGTCTAACCAGAAGGAAGGAACTGTTATGAATTCAGCCCTGATCAACACCAAATGTTAAGATTCAGGGAGCTAGTCAGCCTTCCTCAACCTGGTGTCCATCAGATGCTGTTGGAGCACAACTGTTATCATCCTAGGCTATTAGCCATGCTGGCTAGGACTGATGGAAGTTGTAGTCCAACAACATCTGGAGGGCATCACATTGGGGAAGTGGAGTGAGGCAGTCAGCATTTGTGCTCTCTTTATCCTCTCACAAAATGGTGCTTCCCAAACTTAAGTTTTCTCCTAAGCTAAAACAGCAGGGACTTTGTTCCACCTAACTTTCTTTTTACACCACTGTTCCCTGCCTTCTTAACACACGTTATCCTCACTCACCAGCTTGGGTGGACTTCCGCCTAGCCTTCTTAATTTCCTCTTCTGTCTTGTTGCTGAGTTTTATCTCCAACTGCTGTGTTTTCATCTCCAAATCCTTTTGCCTCTCCGATAATGCTTTTCGGGCCTTGAAACAAAAAGAAATGACCGTGAAATCCTCCTCAGCAGAAAAATAATACCCATTTACCTCCTCTTTTTCATATCCCTCCCCCCCTTTCAGAATTAATCACTGCAATATGGAACATATGCCCTTGTTGGAGGCCGTGAACCTGGAACATGAACTATGAGACACAGAGATTCTTCCTCTTCTGTATGATAGTTTTAGCACCACAGAAAAGATTAAAGGTGCTCTTCAGAGTAGTTCTTCAGATGTGGCAACTATTAAATTATTAGGAATGATGGAGCAAACAACATTTAATAATATTAATATCTACACTATGTTCGTCTGAGAAGTCAGCTACTTTGGCTTAATATAGGGCACGCTAAAAAGTTGAAGCATGAACTACATGCACTTGTTTCTTCAAAGCAAAATAGATTTGGCCGGGGAAGAAACATAAGCTATCATCGTCTGTTTCTGAAGGTGGCATTGCCAAGTTATCCCTAACCTTCAGGCAGCCCCCTGACCCCCTCAAATGAACTCATCTGACTGCTTTGGCTTACCTTTTCCACGGATGCATACCGGCTAACCAGCTGCTTCCTCAGATCAGCAATGTGATGGTCATACTTCTTCATGTCTTTCTTGAAGTTTTCTCGGAAGTTGAGAAGGGGTTTCTCCACCTCTGCCTGGAGCTGAAACAAAGGGCAAGGGAAATTTGGTTGAGGAAGGACTAATGGCTGATAATTGATACACCTCTATTTTGGCCATAATTTTTTCAAGGTGTATGGCATAGGAAATTTCCAGTTTGCGTAGTGTGGGTGACACACTCTATTTTTATTTATTTGTTTATTCATTCATTCAAGTTAAATCCCACCCATCCTTCTGAAGGAGTCCATGCTGGCAAATACATCCATAATGGAACAATTTATAAAAAAAACCCCAATTACAATTAAAAATATTTTCTTATCCGCAGCATCTGGTGATTCCAGGATGCCAGGAGCACTATACTTCAGACATCAATTGGAATAGTAACAGCACCGGGGGAGAAAGTATTTTTAGCCCTGTCTCCAAGTTCTGTATTCCTGATTGAAATCTCCTCCTTGAAACTGCTATTATCCCCCTTCAGAGAAAAAGACAGATGCTTGTAACAGTATTGTATTTCCACCAACAGGACTAGCAAGTGCAGGCGGGGTGGGGGTGGGGAATGGGTGTTCAAAAAATAAGGTGTTAAATAGCCTTTCCCCTCAGCAACGGTGTGCCAGTCAAAATGCTGCACATCCCAATTTAACAGAGAGAAAAGAGCTGGAGATCTGACCATGGATTTCCCGGTCACATCTGTTTTGGCTCTCATACACAACAACATCAGTACTGTCTGCAAAGCAGACCTATTCTGTCTGAACCAACTGCAGGAACGAGAAAGGTAATCAGGGGAAGGACATTTTCACCCCAAGTCATGACTTAGATGCATGTGTACTACATAACCAGCCAAACACTGACTCAGTGTATATTCCAACATGTCTGCAACAATTGAAACCATGAAGCAGGCAAAATTTGTCTGCTGTCTAATCTCTTAACAACTTGATCATGAGAAGGGCAGTTATTCAGCTGAATCAATAGTCTTGGGACTGCTGTGGATTCCTTCCAGGCACAGACTGATGAAAAAAGGTCACTTGAACTAATAGTTTTCTTTCTAAAGCAGTGCTGTGATAGCATTGAAGGTAGTTAATTTCTACCCATCCCAGATTTTCAGACTGAATACCGCCCCCAGCACACATATTATGCAGTAATCACACAACTCATACACCAAACTCCACCCACATTAACTGAGCTTGCAGCCTTGAGCATTGTGATTCCAAGGAAACTGGCAAATTTATCAGATGAAAATGGAAAAAAAGTTATCTGCAGAACTTGCCTCTATCAGAGGATATGCACCCAATTAAGTGATAACTCCACAATGTGCTAACTTATTTTTCTGCTTACTTATTTTTCTGCTTATTTCTAAGCTGCTAACCTTTGAATAAGGCTGTTTATTATTTTTAATCGGAAGTGCAATTCAATTATAAAAGCTTTCAGATTTCACTATTTTAATGCTTTAATCTCTCCCATGGACTTGACTCATAGGACTTGAAAAAGATCAACTTTGGCTGGTTCAAGAATGGTATTTGCCCAGATATGGAAAGAGGATGCTGATCCAACTAAGGAAGAGTGGCTGACTATACTGATGGATTATGCCGAAATGGCAAAATTAACGGGTGTGCTAAGAAACCAAGAGAATTTTTTATTATTATTAAGGAGTGGGGAATATTTGTGGAATATTTGAAAAATCATGGTATGCAACTAAAAGCATTGGTAGGGTTAACTTAAATCAAGAAGTTAAAAGTATAAGTAAGATTAATTGTTGAACAATTCAAAAATGGAGTAAAGTGAAAAATGCAGTGTTAAAAATTTAAATAAGAAACCACAAAAGGGAGGGAGGGAAGTCTGACATGTATTTGTATTGGAAGTACAAGACAGTAAGATGTGCATTTGTAAACTTTTTAAAAAGGAAAATATTTAATAACAACAACAACAACAACAACAACAACAACAACAACAACAACCAACTTTGGCTGGTTCATGCCTAAAGTTTGCAAATGGTGCTTTCTTAGGAATCAATGAAGGGACCACAGATCAATGGCAGAGGACATGCTTTGAGTGCAGAAGGTTCAAAGTTCAAACCTAGGCATCCCCACTTAAAAAAAGGATCGCAGAACAGATTATGTAAGAGACCACTGCCCGCCAGAGTAAACAACAGTCTGTCCTGATGGAAAGCAGCTTCCTATCATCCAGCATTAGAGGGCCACAACAGTCATTTGCTTAAATAGCTTCTGATTTTGGGGGAAAGCAACTCACTGGGATCCTTCTGTTCCCCAGACATCTTGTCCAGTTTACCCATGAAAATTCCGCAAATGCAGCTTTTATGTAAAACTGCACCCCAGTTTTCAGAAAACATGTTCTGCTGGTCTCAACCCCACACAGAAGATTCCTTATGAAGTGATTACCTTGGAGGAAAACTTGAGGTGAACCTCTGCTTCATCAGCCAGGCTTTTCTTCAGCTGAGACCAAGACTCTCCAAGCGTCCTGAAACATATGTGACGGGTAAGAAATTTACTCATTCATTAGCATCCAATTCTCATCATTACAAACGTACGTTTCTGTTAGCAGTAGCATTCCAAATACTACACATAATGGGAACAGCGGCATTTCAGAGTGCTGAACTCAAAAGACAAAAAATGTAAATTATCTTACATAATTTTTCTCTCTAGACTCATGTTCAGATTCACATTCGGGGGAAGGAAGATGAGCATAATTATTTTCAGCAAAATCTCATCCCATTTCTCCCATCCACCCCCTGGAATAAATTACACTCACAATCCCTTAGTGCTGTTTAGGCTCATAATTACCATTCATTTGAGACAAACTAGCAACTTTTCTACCTGTGCTCTTACTTGTAGTTATAATAATTCAGCAGAGGTAACTAATGACTTCTTCAGCTACTGATTCGAGTGTGTAATTTGATACTTTTTAAATACCAAAAGGGATAGCTTAACCATAAATTGAAGCATAATATGTAGAGTAGCCATAAAATGTTGATTAGATCCAGAGTGTCTCCCATCAGACTCCAATTACATTTAGGAAGGTTTTACCTAATGAGGAGCTGTTTGGATGAGTTGTTTGTTTGTTTCTTAAGCCTCAAAATGTCAAACAATTGAAATGAGCCCATGACAACACAGAGAATTGAATTAATTTTCTCAGGTGACAGAAAATAAACAATGTGATTTCTTTTAATAGCCTTTTCAAACATGTCTTCCAAACTCTTAGTAGCTCCTCCAAGCAAAGTGTCCAATAACTTGTGAGAATTAGTCTAGTGGAGAGAATAATAACATAATGGCTATCAGTTTAGGCAATGAGCTGGAAGTTTACATGAGTTTCATCATTGAAAAAGACAGGATATAAATGTAATGAATGCCAGGTGACAAAGAAAGTTAATCTGCCTTGCTACATGTCCCCCCCCCCCATATCACAAAAATTAAATAAGTTCCATAGCCACTGAAACAGAAGAAACATACAGGGTAAGTAAATGATACTGGACAGTTTGCTAGTGTCTGAAAGCCATCTTAATACTATAGACGGACATGCTGAAATCCAAAGTATTTGTACAAGGCAGGAATTATTTTGCCTACATCTCTTTTGGAACCAGAAATTGAATGCATCCAAGCAGGAACCCAATTCAGTATTTGGTATGCAGGCATGCCCCATTAAAATTCCTCTTGTCCTCCAGAGTAGAAAATGAATAAACTGTGAATTCCTGCAATCAATATACTCTCCTCCAGGAGGACACAAACATTAAAAGGAACAAGGAATTTGTTAAGGGAGCAAACTAAGTTATCAGATGTTTGCGATTCAATTATACTCTGTGGCAAGAAACATCAAAGGGTCTGTAGAGACTCCTTAGATGAACAAATTTATTTAAAGACTAACATTTATTTTGGGATATATTTTTGTAGACTAGAGTCCACCTCATCAGATGCCACGGAGAATCTAGAATAGATGGAACTGCAAAGACTTAAAATAAAATGCGAATCACATTTCTGAGTTGGAAAGGACTTAAAACATGTGGTCAAATCCCCATCGCAAGAAAATGAAACGTATCAAAAGGCTGCATTATATATGCTCATTGACCTCATTTGCAAATAACAGTAAGTCACGGTTAAAGGCTCATTTGGACTGAACAGTGTGCTAGAGCACATTGCCCAATCGCTTCCACTCCAGCTTGTCCCCTAGTGGGAGAAACAAGCCATGAAGCCTGCACCTGAGATGCGGTTTGTTTCACTCTAACAAACCATGACTACTCTTCGACATAAAGCCATTGTTTGTTGTTGGCTTGCTGATCTGGTTTATTAAAGAGAAACAAAACACAATCCCAGTTTGGACCTAACAACAAGCCAATGATTCATGGCTGGTTGTTCCCACTGGTTGAGGCCCAAAGCAGGAGTAATCAGGTGGTGTGCACTGCTCTGTCTCAATAAGCCATTAACTATGGCTTACTGCTACTTGACAGCTGGCCTGCTATACAGCTGTGCTGGATTGAAACTTCCACGGAAAGAGAAGAGGTACATTTCTCTAGGATCCTTACTTTCTCTTCTAACTTCCAAACACTTAACACATTACTGAAGTATCAATACCCTTTTTTTCTTTTCGTTTTTTCAATGGATAGGTGAGCAACTGATCCTCTTCCTCCCCCTCAGAGTACAAATTACAACCTTTCATTCTTGTGCTGATTTCCAAAGTAAGAAACCAGACAGGATGGGCCCAGGGTCCAATGTCGATCCCAGACAGAAAGCAAGAAAGAGTGGAGAAATTATTTAAGTAAAGGCACAGGTTTTATAGCTACATGGGATTTCATCCACTCTCACAATGGTAAGACTATGACCTTACCCTTCTTCCTGGGCAGCCAATGAGTTTTGTGATAGTTTGGACAAGTTCTTGGCATATTCTTCCTCAATCTTTATCCTGGAGAACGGAAGAACACCAGCAGAAATATATCATTTAGAAGAACAGTATCTCACATTACACTAGATGTTTTCACACATTGTATAACGCAACGTGCAAAACCCAACAAGCTGAGTAGTCATTATTGAAAATCCTCACCAAGGTAATACAGGTCAATTCTTGTGTCTTCAACCCCAACCCCATATATCTATGATGATGGAAAGAATAGGTTGTGTGTAACAGGACAAAGCAGCTCCACCTCCCTGGTATGTGAAACCAGGTTGGACAGCTCTTTCCGACTCGTCAAAACAGCTGAATCTAGTCCAGCTCTTACCAGAAGCCAAAACAAGATTTCAGTTTTCTTTAAGTCAAAAAATGTATTTATGATGCAAGAGGATCCACCTGCAAGAGGATCTTTCTCTGCTACTCCTCATAGTGAGATATTCCATTGTTCTACATAGCCCCATCAATACAAACAGGCTGATAAATAAGGTGTGATGAACAAGTAGCCCTTTGACAATCTGCTTGGTCTTCCTCAGGGTCTGAATCTTCCCCTTCCAGGTCTCCTAGCCTTCCCTTGGCATCAGACACTTCTTGAGACCCCAATTCCACCCTACTTGGATCATTCACAAACTCCTTTAGCTCCAAATCCTCAGGCTCCCCCCACTCTTCCTCCTGGCCATACCATCCCCTCCATGAAATTTCCATAGGCAAAGGCACCCCTTGCAAGAAACTCTGTTGTACATCCAAACTCAGTGCTAAGTAGGAGTGAACCCCTCATACATTGGATTATATGTGGGGAGCTCAGTCCAGCTTGGTCTGGATGTGTGAGAGAACTCCTCCCTGAGGAAACTCTCCAGTGCACCCAGTGCTTTTTTCACTTTTTCACAACATTTGAAAAAGAAAGATGCCAATACTCTGTACCCTTGAGTACCTACAGAAAAAAGCACTGAGTGCATCCAAGGTTTCTCAGTTTGGCTGCTCTTTGAAGTGCCAAAGTCAGGGCTTCAAAGCACCTCACAAAGAACAAGGAACTGCTAAAGGAAGGCTTTTTTCCTGACTTCAGGATTTCAAAGCACCAAAACACTTGATGTCATTTGTTACATTACGGATGCTGATGCAGCTCTGGTCTGTGGACTATGCTAAAATCGTGGAGCTCTGTACTATGCTAAAATCGTGGAGCTCTGTACTATGCTAAAATCGTATCTATTTGAAATACCTACACACACCCCAACACTGTGGAGAGCAGTGAATAGTCTCCCCAAGCAGGGGGTCAAATACACCCATAGAAAAGACACTGACAAAAAGACAGGTGCCTAAACTGCTATTGTGTTGTTTTTTTAATAACCCCCCCCCCACCAATCCAAACCAAACATCTCAGTGTCAAGCAAAAACAGAGTTGTACTATTTGTTAAAAACTGCTTGGGGGGCTTTTCCAAGTTTCCCCCTTGATAAAGACATTTTCCAAGAAGAGGTGAGAACGATATCAATCCATGTAAACTACTGTTTCTTTTGTAAAGCTGTGAATGGCCTCTGCTCTCCCATTTCCATGGAAGATATGTGATATGGCTATGTAATATATTTATGGACACATATTTATATATTTGCCATTTTGTGCCAAAGGTTACTTTCTGTGCTCAAGAGCTGTGTGGATTTGTTGATGATCTATACTCTGTCAAAAGGATTCCCACTTGTCCTTATGCTTAAGATTTTCCACTGGCACAATATAATGTTTTCCTACCAATTCACCACTGTCCAATTGAAATGGGTAATGGTAGTGGCGCCTTCATTGTCCTCTGACCAGGCAAAGTCCACTCTTGGAACACAGTGTTCCAGTTCTCCATTGCAAGCCATAGAGAAGTAAATCTCCATCCTATTATTATTATTATTAGGAAAGCTATTTATAACAGTGCTCTTTTTCTTCTAAGAGTAGTTATAAATAATGAGCAGCTATAAATAATAACTGTTTATCTTTCTCTCGCGCGCCTTCTCCTTTCATGTCCTGCATATATTTTGAGTTATTTAAACTATGTTCTAGCAGAGCAGAGGCAGACCGGATGGGGTGAGGAAAGATTCCCACCCCCGGATGTGCTAAAGTCACTTAAGATCGTGAAGTGGAGAGAACTCAAGAGGATTTGTACTTCTATGATTCCTAAGTCTCTACAGTGAAGATTAAAATGGACCCTTCGTAAATACAGGGATTGTACTAATATCAAACAATATGAAAAAATTAAATGCCTTGCTAGGTTGCAACCAGAATTTCTTAAATCCGACAACCCAGCTTTATGATTTCTGGAGACACAGGGGATGAAAATAGAGATCTCTTGAGCATTCTGTTTGTTTGTTTACAGGACAATCCTGCAGAAAAATACTAGGGGAGGTCATTTTTGCTCACCCCCCCCCCCAATACAGCCCTTGTGAACTCTGAAAATCCACCTTCTGTCAGGCAAAGACTTCACTGGATCTAAGGTCCTTCTCTCAAGTCCTTCCATTTAAGAAGAGCAACTCCGGGCATATAGACAAATGTTATAAAGAGCAGCTCTGGGCATATAGATGTTGCTCCTCCATTCATGTATGATAAGGGACTTCTACTGTCTCCCTATTCCATTTGCAACATTTCCCACACCATTTCCAATCACCAGGAGCAGGTTTTGATGGGTACAGGCTGCAGAAGATGTAAAAGTCCCATTCCATGAGGGTGAATTCTGTTCCTTTCACAGAAGGAAAAATAGGATCCAAGCTACAGAATTGTATGGCTGGGAAACTGGATCAGACCCATCAACTGACCCTTCTGGAATTACCGTATTTTTCGCCCCATAGGACGCACACACATTTCCCCTTCATGGGCTCCCGCTGCTTGCGGAGAGTTGCCTGCATGATGAAGGCTGGGCGCACTGAGCCCAGCGCTCCCAGACTTCGCGCACCTCTCCGCAAGGCGTGGGCTCCCGCGGCTTGCGGAGAGTTGCTTGTTCTGGGGGCTGGGGTCGGGGGAAAATAATTTTTTCCCCTTTATTTTCCCCCCAAAAAACTAGGTGCGCCTTATGGGACGGTGCATCCTATAGGGCGAAAAATATGGTAGTTGCCAGCTGAAATTAGGCACCTGCTTGATGTCTGAGTGGCTATCACTGCCTTCTTATTTAAGAAGACTTTCCTTGAAGTGTGACCCAGTCATTTACTGGAACGTTTACTGGAATACTGACTGAACAAATTTTAAAAATGACTTCATTATTTTTAAGACTCAGTATCTTTGGTATTTTATCCCATATTACCTTATTGTACATCACTTCAATAGCTTCTTACTGTTCATGAATTCATAAAAACAACAACTGCAGCCACTGAATATTTCAAACCATCTTATTATTGAGAAAGACACACTAACTCACTTGACTTATTTTGAATCACCTATGACAGATACAGTATAAGCATGAAGTGTTGTTGCTGCCACGGTGACACAAGCTTGTGGACAAGTGTTGGGCAGAGGTGCATGTCAGAAAGCATGAGAAGGAGGGCAGGTAACTCTGCAGGCATACAGCATCTTCTTTGTGTGAACCACAACATCTAGGGCAGATATCATATACTATTTTACCATGAATTTCACAAAAATGTATGTATGTGTTTCTAAAACTGAGCATTTCTACGGTGCTAACATAGCCACAAATTGCTGAATTTGGCCCAGAACCCCATACAAAATGCTGATTGAAAAACTTTTTAGCTGTTGATCCTTTTGCTGAATATAAATGCTGTGTGTTCATGTTTGGATAAACCATTTGCAAAGCTTTAGATAAATGAGCTTATGAAAGTGAGAATAAGACACTGCTGGTAGTCTGTAGGAATATAAAGTAGTCAAGACAGAACAGGCCAAGGAACCCATCCATGCCAGTATTCGCCTTCCAAATTGTCAAGACCGTGTGTGCTTAAGTAAAAGCAAGTTATTTACTAAGGGACTAACGGAAGCAGGTGTCTCACTAATGGAGGCAGAAACCAATGAAAGAAGAAGTGAATTTCCAAGTTACCTTTCTCGAATAAATTCTGCCATCTCTTTTTGCATTTGCTTTCCTTTCAGTTGTTTCTGAAGAAGAATTTCAAATCCCGAGACGGTGCTGTTTCCTTGAGGATCCTTCTTATCAGTCTAAAGGAAATGTGCAGTTAGAATATATGCCACACTAGAGGCGTCAGAAGATGTGCCAAAGCACTTAGCAGCTCCGGCACACAGCAGATATCGGAAAGTGGGCTAAGAATTACCTCAAACGCCCCCAAGTCACAAGCTGGCAATTCTATTCAGGATATTTTTGCCTAATGCAACAAATACAACAGCTGCTAGTGGATCTTCAAAGACAACTTCAATAGAGCTAGCAGAATTTCCAGCAAATACCAGATCATTGCCACTAGGGGCTGCTCTGGCATATATGAAACAGGTAGTTAAACAGCAGCAGATTCTGTGTTAATATGAATTGACAGTATTAATATAAGGGGAGAAAACAACCCATGCTTGTGGCAGGGACAAATGACCAAGGTCAGAACTAGCCACATATTTTTTTTTTACAAACTGGCATATAGGCTTCTCTTCCCCAGACTCTTACTCAGAATACCTCCTGGCCTACCACACAAGCCTTGCTCCCTGGACAGTTCCTACCTCTTTTCTATCCACTCTCCCCCTCCCCCGCTTATTTGTTGCTTCCCTACTGCTTCTTTATCCCTGCAGGGTAATATTGCACAGTGGGTGCTGCAAGATTTGCATTTCTGTCAACCTCTAGTTGTGCAAGAGAATTCTGATGCTGTACATCTAACATTTTGCATGCACTTGGAAATATCACATGAAATGTAAAAGAGAAAACAAAATGGTTCCTCGGATGCATGGAACTCAATTGAACTCCCCTCTGCCCTCATTCTCTGTGAAGACAACCACATTATTTTTTTTATCAAGGAAGTCTAAATCATCTAATTTTATTGTTTACAAAAAAACAACAACACACCTGCCCCTCAACCACAAATATTCTGGGTGTAGGAAAACTACATCCTACCCTTATATAATATTTGCAAACTCCCCTTCCCCTTTCAACCATCTGTGTCCGAATGAAGCAAATCATGTTGTAGCTGAATTATGCTAAGCACTTATTACAGAACAGGGCTCCAGTCCAATTGGGCTGTGGGTTCTTGGGTGATGATTACTCGTGAGTTTTGTCCAGCGTACGTAGTTTGGCCATCTTGTTCCTTATACTATTCTCTAAAGTTATCATTACATTTGAAGTTGCAGGGAATTCTCTTATTTCTGTAAAACTTATCTACTCCATTTTTTTTACAAAAGTTAAAGGATGTGTATGCTGTAATCCAAAACTAAAGTCCATACTCAGACAATTTATTACTACCTTATTACTATCCAGCTCTCCAGGCCAACCAATCAACAATCAGCTTATTAAGAGAGCTCATCCCAGCATCCTGGGGACCCCAGACCCCCTTTCTGGAAAGGTCTTGCTACTTAAGATAAGAAAGGGAAATAACGGCTACATCAGGCATCGGCCCTCCAGACGTTTTGAGACTACAAATCCCATCATCCTTGACCACTGGCCCTGTTCGCTAGGGATGATGGGAGTTGTAGTCCCAAAACATCTGGAGGGCCGAGTTTGCCTATGCCTGGGCTACACTTTAACACGATGCATTTGTAGAGGACCAGATGGGATGGCAGCAAATCAGGAAGATGGTGCTTCAGCACATACATGCTGTCCAGATTTGTATGATGCTGGCTTCTGGGGTTACAAGCCCCAGAATATGACTCAACATAGGAGCCCATTGTAGTCACCCGGTCTTGCGTAATATGGCTGCAATGCGATTAGATTGTGGAGGTGGGGAAACAACTTCTCCAACATCTTATGCACCTCCTTCCAAGCTTGGATTTTAACCATGTTTGCTAACAGAGATTTTAGCAATATGCTACGTACTGTATGAATCCCGGTTGCTGCAGTAAAGAGCATATGGGTGGCTGCTCACTTACCCAGAAATAATCGCAGTAGCTCCATTCAGAAGGTTTCAGCAACTGCTGCTCTGGCATTGCGTCAGGGTGGGGGAACGTCACACAGTTTATCTGACAAAAAGGAAAGAGGAATACATTGGACGTGCAAAGCAGTTCAGGAACATGGGTGCATGTAAACAAAAGCTGCATAAATGCAACACAGCTGGCTTAGGTTCTTGCTGAATGTAATGCTCGCTTTAACCAGGAGATGTCACAGAACGCAGATGTAAGAGATTTTGTGTCATTGAATGTCGCTGCAATATCTAGGAAGCAGACTCTAAGCAAAACAGGATCTCTGATCATCAAACCCTGCATGCCTGCTTCTTTTATTTAAAAGAAGAGGGAGGATAAAACTAAGAATGTGCAGTACTTATTGTAAGACTAAAAACGCAATCCTAGCTATGTCTACCTGGACTTACTTCTAAGCCCAAGTCCAAGCATGCATTGAATCCAATGGGGTTTATGGTCAGGGAAGTGGGGCTAGGATTGCGGTTTAAATCTTACTACCCTCAAAATTGTTTGGATGTTCCTTCTTAAACAGGAACCTTCATGTTTGCCTTGCAATTTCACTTTAGTGATGAAATTCAAAAGGCAACAACTTCACTAAAAATGTTTGCCTCTGTGGAAATTCCTCAAATGTTTCACCCAAACAGGAACCTCCATGTTTGCCTTTCTGGTGAAATCTAGTAGCAGCTCTAGGTAAAACCATTTCTAACTTGGACCGGATGTCATTAAATGAGTTAAAGCTGCCTAAGGGATCTTACAAATGGAAAACCAAATTTTACACAACAGCCTATGCCAGAAGTACACAGAAAGTCCCAGTGAAGCTAATGGACACAATGGAGAGAAAACCAGATTAATAATAAAATCATTAGACTAATATTCAGATGTACTTCAATGCATATTTTTTTAAAAGCGCAACTGAAAATTATTCCTCTCTGGATCCATAATTCACTAATTTAATTCATGAAGCCTGACAGAAAGCATTTATTTAAATTTATAATCCACCCAACTGCTTCATCTTGGGACAAGAAACAGATACTATAGTGCATGCCAAAATGCAAAGTTCTCAACGGTTTAGAGAGATTAGTGGGCTTGAGCTTTGATGAAGCTTCCTAGTTAGAGAGCGACCAAAAAGACCTCCTTAAATGCCCTTACTGTGTTGTTGACAGTGTACTTGACAAACAGAAAGCACTATCAAGAAGCTATAGGGGACATTTAAAATATAATCTGCAAGCGCTCACAAAAATTGGGAGGGAAAGGATGATCAAGTTATTGCGTACAATTATTTTAAGCTGTGAATCTCTTGGCCCTGTAAGGGGACTTGGGACATGTGTGTGGGATTCTCCTAATTACACCAGGACAAAATCAAGGATGTACAGGTGCCTATCTCCTTATTGCTATGGTGGCACTAAACCCAGTCCTGGTGTGGGGTACCTTGATAACCTCACTCATTGAAGAAGAAAAAGAGGGGAAGCCTTGTTCAAATGTCACCGTTTTCCTGCCAGGGGAGAGGAAGTGCCTGCTTCTCTCTTTTTGAAACAAAGATGCTGGCTCTAGTGTTGGAGATGGATGGGGAAAGAACACACAGTTCAAAGAAAAATGTGTTTTTAACTAAATGTTCTCAGAAATGTGGAGGAGAGGTTAGACTTGCCTCCTTTTCTGTTAGAACCACACAACGGCTTGGGTGGATGAGCAAACATACTTCTATATATATAAGAAAAACATTTTTTTAAATAATAATAATAATAAACTTTTTAAATACACCCATGCAAGAAATATTAATACAAGCAGAAGGCAGGGGGCTGCACATGCCATCCCAGTCCCAATAATCACCCCATGCACTGGCCACATCTTCACCATTTCCAATTGTCTCATGCAGAGTGAAGAAGGTATAAAGGCAGCTATTTGCATGTGTTCGCCTGAACTGTGCCACGTGTTCAAGTGAACACAGATGGAAGCCTTATTCACGCCATTCCCAACCAAAACAGTATGGCCAAGGACATGGTAAGGCAGGGAAGGGGACACTGTGAGTGGGGACGCTGTGCACAGCCCCATATCACCTACTTGTGTAAATAGGCTCAACTGCCCAGACAAAGCTATCCAGATTAGGGGCATATGTGAACTTGCAATAGGCACTGCCCAACAGACAACTGGGACAGTCAAAGGTACAGTAGTACCTCAGGTTACAAACACTTCAGGTTACAAACACTTCGGGTTACAGACGCCGCTAACCCAGAAGTAGTACCTCAGGTTAAGAACTTTACCTCAGGATGAGAACAGAAATTGTGCACCGGCGGTGCGGCAGCAGCGGGAGGCCCCATTAGCTAAAGTGGTACCTCAGGTTAAGAATGGTTTCAGCTTAAGAACGGACCTCCGGAACGAATTACGTTTGTAAGCAGAGGTGCCACTGTATATCTTTGCTGTTGTAGCTGTGCTGACAATGCATTTGGCTTTGTTTCACTTTTCCAGGGTATAGCTTGAAACGCTACAAAATACCTATAAATTGGCTTGACCTGATAGCCAGATAGAACACATGCACAAAGAAGTCAAGGTGTCCAGCAGTCAAAGGTGATTCTGTAATATGAAGACTGAAAAACCATTGAGCTGGTTCAGACAATCATATATCGGTTTAATAAACCAAGATATGAATGAGCTTTTTCCACCTTTATTGCCCCTCCGTCTGGTACAAGCTATAATTAAATGAGGAAGCTTCTAACTAACTACAGTTTCCTGTTAAGTCTGAACCAGGAAAACCTTGGAACAAGCCAGGATATTAAACAAACTTCAATTCATAGTTGAATACCCTGGCTTGTTCTAATGCTAGTAACCAGAGTTTCCCAGAATGAATAAAAACCAAAAACTAAGTTTAGAGACTTCCTGGTTTATATTGTGGCTCACTGAAAAGGAACAAAGGTGCTGGGTGTGTGAGCAAGAGGCTTGCTCATAACTTGGCTTCCTTAGGTATAGATATGATCATCCAAATGTGGCCAGAAATTGGTCATAACCTGAATAGGAACACCACAGAAATAGAAGTGTCCTTGCTGGTAATGCTAACAAGAGAGTGCACTGGAGTTGCTCTTATTAAATGGCAACAAGCAGAATTTTTATTTTATTTTTTGGCAGGGAGGGAAATGAACATCCATGAAAACTGGAATGGTAACACAAAAGAAAGAGTGTTTCATTCAAGTCGTAGGATGGGATCACAGAAGTTATGAGACACTGGAATGCAAAGAACCACATCCAACATATGTAACTCTAAGCCTCTCATGAGGTTGTCAATTGCCAGAAAGGTCATTTTCAGCAGAGAGGGTTTTTAAATATATATTTTAGCACTTGTTGGCACCTGAAGGGTGTCGTTGCATGGTGGATTATCACTTGCCTACAACATGGTTTGGAGACATTTCCAGATGTTTCGAATTTCTGCTAAAACTTCTTAGCAGAGTATTTCCACTGGATGTGACCAAGTTTTAAGAGCACAATTTATCATCCAAACTGCTGTAGGAGAAAATGCCACACTGGGAGTGTATATGTGAGACAGATCTTTAAGTCCTGTGTGCTGCAGCAGAGAAAACTGGAAGAGGAGCATATAAAGGAGCATTCGTGTCACAGGAAGAAGCTAGGTAATTTTTAGACCTCGGACTTACATGACTATCTTTTTAGATCAGTGTCTCTCAAACTTGAGTCACCAGCTATTGTTGGACTACAGCTCCCATCATCCCACTGGCCCTGCTAGCTAGGGATGATTGGAGTTGGAATCCAACAACAGCTGAGAACCCAATTTTGAGAAAAATTACTTCAGTTGTGAAACACAATCAACATTTCTCCTCTCTCACCCCCACTATCCCCAGAAAGTTAGTAATATTACCCATGAGAAAAATGGCTGTGTTCACACATAAAGCTAAACCACAGTTTGGTGCAACAGGAATGAGCCCCTCAAGCTTATGACTACTCCTACATGGTGTGAAGGACTTTTGACTGTGGTTTATTGGCAAACAACAGTTTGCCTCAGTGTCAGAAAAGTCAAATGACTGATCGTGCTGTCCTGCAAATCTGGTAATCCCACTTTACCGGAAGCACAAACCATAATTTGGCATTTCCAACATTGAGACCAACTTTGGTTGGCCTCTGAACTACAGAAGTCCTAGACTGTGAAGCGCAGGGGGCAGACAGAGGAGGAGGAAGCGGGAAGTGAACCAAGCAGTCCTTGGAGTTTGGCAATATGTGTGAATTCAGTCAGCTGAAAAGGGCACTTCATAACATATTTCTCAGAAGAAAGATGCAACTCCAGTTAACTCAGTTGGCTAGAGCATGGTGCTGGGGTTGTGGGTTCGATCCCCATATGGTCTGCCTGCATTTTCCTGCATTGCAGGGGTTTGGACTAGATGACCCCTGGGGTCCCTTTCCAACTCTACAATGCTATGATTCTAAGCGAACTCTTTGTGACATCCAATAGAAATCCCTTCTCAAAAATCAAGTGCTGGGCTTGAGGAAAAGAGTGGGAGAGAACCTGTGGTGCGGTACGTGCATGTGTGTGTTCTTTGCTGCCTCTCCAGGTCAAGCTCAGTGGCATGGTTCTGCCAAAATATAATTTCACTGTGGTCGGGACACTGCATGGCAGATGCAACATTTGAATCCATTTGCCACTTGGATGAGATGGGCCATATAGAAAAACACATGCACCACTGTTGCTGCCCCCCCCCCCCCAGCAACCCTCCAGGAGGTACAATATTAATGCAGATACTCAGAACCATGATACAGACAACCCACTTATGAGGCTGTTTCCAAATATTACTGTAGCCTCAAAGAGCTTCAAAAAATGCAGTAATGATTCTTGACAAAGCCATTCACAAAGAGCAACATTTTTTATTTTATCCTGTCTTTCCTCCAAGGTGCTCACAACAACCCCATGAGTTTGGTCAGGCTGTGAGTTGGTGGGTGGCCCAACACTGTCCAGTGAATTTCATGGCTTAGTGGGGATTTGAACCCTGGTCTCCCAAGTCACAGTACGACACTTTAACCCAGGGGTGCCTAACCAGGGCACCACAATGGATTGAATCATCCCTAACTCCAGCTGCAATGTAATTGTGCCTTAGGATTAAGGTAATCACCCCTTTCAGCCTTCAATTTTGTTACTACATGTATGGCAGCTGAGCAGTAGTGATAAAACACACTGCTTCCGTTTCTTCAACTGCCTCTGACTGAATGGGGTTATCCCCACAGCTAGGTCTTCTTTAGATAGCCAGTTGTTCTACAGTAACACCCCCTGGAGCCCCTTTAAGTTCTGGGTTTTGTTTTGTTTCATGTTGATGGGGTGAAGTACGGAGCGAAAAATGTGGAAACAGCCCCAGACTGATCACAAGATCTGAGGTTGCTGCTTTACGTCCCTTTCAACTCAGAATAAGTGTAAGCCATTAAGAGAGTGCATTATTTCTTGTGGTCCACTCCATAAAGTGCAAAATCCGAGCCCCCCCCAAGTCCAACACCCATACCAAATAAGCAGTTTTTGCTTGTGTTTTCTCTCTCATTTTAGAGAACCCAAACCGTGAAAGGGGGGTGAAGGAGGCAAAGGAAACACTGATGAAACGTTCGAACTAAATTTCAAACCTGGGAAAACTGAGTGGCAGCACCAAACATCAATCCTGTCACAAAGAAAACAGCACTGACACTAATCACCACCTCATATTCTAGTTCCCCTAATGTTCTCTCCACCACCACTCCCGGTGCTCTAATTCACACTGAGATGTGTCATGTTGTTTCAACAAATTCCTTTCCACTGCTGTAGCTAGCAAAAGAGCGAACCTCACACTTCCACAGGGAAATGCCCCCCCCCCCCGTCCCCCACTCTCTCGCTTAAATCATTGCAATCAAATCAAATATTTTGTTAACCATGGAGCCCGGATGGCTGGGCCAGGTTTCTGAGCAATAATGGATAAGTTTTTGGACTTAAAGAGTCAAAAAGAGGTTTGCCAGGATTCAAAGGCTTGCTTCTCATCCTCTCCTACTGAGAAATATCTAGCATGTTTGCGACCTCAGCCAAAGTGCATACTACGACAACTTCACGGGGCATCTTTTCAAAAAATATTCTTCATCTTTCTATGGATCTTTAGCCCCTTCAGTCATCCATCAAAGCTGCAGAGGAAGCCAGCCTTGGGGGGGAACCCTGACTGTCAACTTTTTATCATTGTGTGTGCTGCCCACAGGAACACTCCATTCTTAAGATGACTTCATTGGCTATTAATTGCTTGATCTACCCAGAAGCAACTTTGAACAAAAGGAAACACTGCTGCAACTATAATTTAAAAATCACAGCAGAAAGAAGTTCCCCCACCCTCTCCTTTTGCTTTCTGACATTTCTTTCCTGTCTCTCTTTAACAGGCTCTCTGCTAGCTCCAGCCTTTTAAAAATGGCTTCAATGCAGCTACTGCTGTGGAAAGCAGGCACCGTGTTTACATCTGGAAAACATGAGGCAGACCCTTTCACACGGATTCAACACACCAACACATACACAGACGGACTGACGGCTCTCCTGCCCTGCAATGCTACTTGCTCTGGTGACTAGATCACCATAGCAACTGGACTGGTGATCATCACGGTGGGATTCTACTTACCGTGAACGTGGTCTCCTTGTTCTGCTTTCGAGTAGGTGAGGGGGACCCAGGACTCTGAGGAGAGAGGCAAGAGGCATCGTCAAAACTGCACTCCACATCCGACATGGTATGTATTCTGAGTTACTGGAAGGTGTATGTGTGTGCTTGTGTGTGCGTGTGTGTGTGGGAAGCAGGGGTGCTCAGTGCTTTGTGCAAGCCAAATTGGAGGAGATTCCCTTTCTGCCCTGCTTCCTGGCTTAGCCTCTTTCCATGCCCCAGAGGTGTCACAGTTCAACTCTTGCATGGGAGACTCCTGCACTGTGCTCACGAAGCAGCACACGAGCTCTGTACAGCCAGATAATTCATCCGAAACACGGCGACACCTCCCCTTCCAATCAGTGCCTAGCTTTGGAATTAACTCTTCCACTGCGTGCCAACTCTGAAGCAGGGCTCTTTAGCTACTGTGCCTAAAAGAGTTATTCGAAGCTCTGCTTTACGTTTCACATGCAGTTCAGCTGCTGTACACAAAGGCTTCCTTTGCTGTTAGGTTCATATCGCAATTGCACACACATCTCATCCGCTCGCCCCACTGCCCCCCCCCCACTCCAGCTTTAAAAGCCGGGACTCCAAAAGCAAGGTGAGGAGGAAGTCTCTGCAGTGTTGTTGCTAACACACTGCAGGCATCCCCAAGACTTCCTTCTGCCTCCATCTGCAAATTAGCAAAAGCATCAAAACAACACAACAAAAAACCCACCTGCATCAGACTGACAGTGAATGGAATGACCCAAAACAGAAGTATAGGGCACATGGAGTCAGCAGCCACCTATTTTAAAGTGTTTGTTTGGCATGCCATTCTGTCTGAGGCTACCGTGCAACAGTTAACAACATGGTGGAACATGTCCTGCTTCACCATTCATTGTAACCTTATTGCTTTTATTTATGGGGGTTTTGTCCTTTGTAGTCCTTACCAGGGTTATCTCTCACAAAGAAATATTTATGCCACACTGCCCAGTTTTACACAGAGTAACAAAAAAGTACCACAAGGACAAACATAGCACAACAACTTTATTCTAGGAAGAAGACTGCCTTAACACTCTCTGATAGAGAACAGTCCCCCCCCCCCCGCATGTGTCCTTAATTTTTATGTGCAAAACTCCAAAGATCTAGAAATGCCACAATTTCTTTAGGCACCATTTTCTACCAGCTATGACATCTCTCCCAGAAACCAGTCTATACAGTGATACCTCGGGTTACATACACTTCAGGTTACATGCGCTTCAGGTTACAGACGCTGCTAACCCAGAAATAGTGCTTCAGGTAAAGAACTTTGCTTCAGGATAAGAACAGAAATAGTGCTCTGGCGGCACAGCGGCAGCAGGAGGCCCCATTGGCTAAAGTGGTGCTTCAGGTTAAGAACAGTTTCAGGTTAAGAACGGACCTCCGGAACGAATTAAGTACTTAACCCAAGGTACCACTGTATGTGCTATTGTGCAATTTCAACACAAGCCTTTTTGCCTTTCTCTTTATGTCCCCCCCAGACAGCTGCTATTGTTCTTTAAAATATCCTCACATATGTGAAACGGAATCCTTCAATACCCCTCAAAGGAAGCTTCTTGCTGATCCAGAATCTGAAAATGAGTCCATTTCCCTCAGATGTTCTAATCTCATGCTGACAAGGTAAGTAAATAAATTTTTAAATATCCCTCTTTGTTAGCATTAGTTGCCCACGCACAGCAGAAAAAAAGTATGCCCAAACAGCAGATTGGCATTGGTCCAGCCGCAAAAGGAGAGCTGACGCTAGCACCTGCGGAAAGAGGAACTGTGTAATGAAGAACTCTAAATCACCATCCCCTCTCCAAAATAAATGATGCTGCTTCTAACTCCCCTGAGCCTGATCTTTAAGGGGGGGCGGAATATGTTATGGAGTTCCCCTCTACAATGCACTTTCATAATAAACTGCTAGACACAGTAGCAAATCTTAAGTCCTTGAGCTCCCAAACACTCAAGTTTTCTTGGTTAACACTGGCACACCTTAAATTCTTTCAACTTTCCTGCATTCTTGGTCTCACTCAGCTCTATGCTTTCCAGGGGGCCCAGTAGGTTCCCCACTGATCACTCTACAACCAATACAAGAGCACTCACTCACCTGTGTTGTAAGCTGCTGATTCATTTACGGGCCTATTGCCCAACAACTGCTGAAGCAGCCAATTATGAACCTGCAAAGCCATTAGGTCAGAGAGTAGCTGTTCCCTGGACCCACCAGCCATGCCCTCAAGTAAGACTAGAAAAGATCAGTAGGATCTTAAAGCTATCAAGATACTCTTGATCCAGTATCCAAAACAGATCACCATCCAGAGTACTACAAAGAAGCAGACGCACAGGTCAAGGTGGACTCATGCAAGAATCACCTACAGATCAAGGTCCAAGAGTTTCCAAAGTGAGATATGCAACGCTACAAGAGATGTGTTGTATACTCTCACTTAGGAAAGGCAGAGGTGAATTACTTCCTCAACTACCTCTGCCTCTCTTCATAAAGACACTACTGTGTGATAACAAACTACTCACGGGGCAAAAGAGAACAACTTTGCCAACAATTTAGAACTGGCTTCTCAGCCTCAGGGAGAGCAAGGGAGGAAGAGAAGATTTCAGAATATCACTCTCTTGGTGTGCCCACTCCAGCCATATGCTTATTTTAGAGACAGTGAAGACACGATGCAAAATCTAGTTTTATTCTTCGCCTCTTTCCTGGTGGCATCATTAAGGGGAGGAAGTGAGGGGAATGAGCAGGGAAGAAGAAGAGGGAAAAGGCACCCACAGAGTCTACAAGGTCCTCAGAGCTTTTAAAACCAAGTTTTCCGTGTTCTCACATATGACCTGCTTGACTCAAGCAGGGCTCAGTGAACTGAAAGCAGAAACATTTTCCGAACCATGGTCACGTAACAAATAATTGTCTTATCAATGCACACTTTCTTCTCTGACATTTTGCAACACTTTTTAGTCAGCCCTTAAGAGTTTTTTTTTGTGAACTACTCTCACACATGCATGAACACCTCACCCATAGGAACACAGGAAGCTGCCTTATAGAGGAGAAGAAGAAGAAGAAGAGTTTGGATTTGATATTCTGCTTTATCACTACCGAAGGAGTCTCAAAGTGGCTAACATTCTCCTTTCCCTTCCTCCCCCACAACAAACACTCTGTGAGGTGAGTGAGGCTGAGAGACTTCAAAGAAGTGTGACTGGCCCAAGGTCACCCAGCAGCTGCATGTGGAGGAGCGGAGATGTGAACCCGGTTCCCCAGATTACGAGTCTACAGCTCTTAATCACTACACCACACTGGCTCTCACACCTCTAGAGAGTCACACCTCTAGGTCATCTAGATTCTAGCTCACTACTGTCTTCACTAACCGGCAGCTGCTGTCCAGGATTCTGGTAGAGGGTCTTTCCCCCAACCCTACCCAGAGATGCTAGGGATTGAACCTGGAGCCATCTGCATGCAGAGCAGGTGCCCTACCGTTGTGCTACGGCCCTTCCCCACGGAATGGCTAGTTCAATGACTTCATGGCAGTGGCTCCAGTACTGGGTTTATACAGGGAAGGTGCAGGTTCTAATTTCTGCTCAGCTACATTCCTCTCTGGGTTGTCTTGAGCAAGTCACTATCTTGTCTTCCCAGCCCCCCTGCACAGAGTTGCTGTGCACGTGCTCATTTTTATTCAAATCTCAGGAGGATGGGTGGGATAAAAACAAAATAAATGTTATGAGCTGCAAACACAGCTGGAACATATTGCGCTGAAATGATGTCAGCAGATATGAAAGTGCCGTTTGATCTGCGATGGCTGTTTGCACAATACAAGAAAGTACTTGATATTACAGTCATCAAGCGATGAACAGAAATGTGTGAGTCCCTGCCCAGGAACATTTTTAAATCATCGTTAGTGTAGAATAAGATTGAAGAAAGCTGGTTTTTGTTTTTTTAAAACAACCAACAACAACAACCCAGACTTAATGTGGCTTTTCAAACTGAATGTACAGATACAGGAAATGCAAAAAAATCAGTGAGGGGTGGGGAGGAGAAATGCAAAAATCAATTTTAGCATCATTTGCGAAATTGGCCTACATGATTTCTTAAAGCACAGAGAACTGGGAGAAAGCAATATTCTATGAGTAGCGGTATGCTTTGCCTCACAGCTATACTTTGACTATTATAAACTGTTTTACAGAACAGAAACTGAGGCTTGAAACAGCAACTTGCCAAAGCCCTTTGGAGAGCTCATGGCTTTAAATGACCAGATTTATTTAAACACATATGAATGACTTAACAGAGATTTGGATCTCAGGTTCAACACTGCATTCACTCAAACATGCTAGCCCTTCATAATTCAGCTATGTCCAGCTGTCATGCCTTAGATTTCCAGAGGACCCCAAATAATGTTAATTAGTTGTTGGAAGCTACAATGAACAGTAGCTTGTACTTTACAAATGCTGTTTGCTAAGGTAAATCCCTAGATTTTCTTAGACAGCGGAAAAGCATCAGTAACCAAGAGTGCTTACAGATGGTGACAATTAAGCAGTATGCAAGCAGTGCTGTTCTGCTTTACGCTGTAGGTGGGACAGCAATGTCTGGAATCCAAATAACATTCTATAGCTGAGTGGGAAGCCACTCCTTCCCCAACCCCAAATCTTGTGTGTAGCAATTTTCATTGGGACCATTGTGTGGGATGTACTGCAAGTTGGGATGTGCAGGGTTGTGGAGAGAGGAAAGGAATACCAAAGCAATGCTATTTGAGAAGGGGACAGTTAAAGTGATAGAGCTGATTCCGAGAGAGATGAGACAGACTATAGAGAAGGAAATTGCTAGAACAAAATCTATGAAGGCCATAACTGGCCTGTATAAGCCAGAACAGCTGTGTGATGGATCACCTACATGGGGTATGTTGCACAGTGCTTACATTGTGATAAAAACCCCCAAACAAATAAAAACCCAGATTTTTCTGAGTTCTTTAAAAAAAACAACCCCACAAAAACGGAAGCTGAATAGAGAAAACTTGGGAGGAGGACGTTTGATCACTATGTTATGCAGACATCCCATAAACAGTGAGTGAACAAAGCATGGTTGTTCCACAATAAGTGACCAGTGTGGAAGCAGCCCAAATTACATAACAGGCTTTAATGCAGACTTCAATAATATAGTAATAATGGCAAGAGGGGTAGAGCTATACAGACATTCAGCATATCTGAATTGAGTGGGGAAAATAAAGCTCTAGAATGTTTATGCCCTAAGATTTAACTCACATATTTCTGCAAAAAACCAAAAAACCTACAAAAAAAACTTCTAACAAGTTCTAACAAAAAAAAAAAAAAAAAAAAACCTACAAAAAAAACTTCTAACAAGTTGGTAAATTTTTTCTCCAGTACTGTAGTGGGTGACGGAGACTTTGAGACAGTGTGGAATGCATTGCTATGAAATATAGCTGTAATCTTCCAAGATTTAGGAAAGAATGCATGGATAATAAAAATCATCTTGATTATAGTGTCTCATGGTACAATAGCAAGAGGATGCTCACTTAAACAGCAACGAGAAGTGCAACAAATTCCAATTCAATGTTGACAAAAAAGAAAGCACGTTGGGTACCTAGCCCGAAAAACTCCATACTACAAAATGATCACAGATGGCTAAAGTTGAGAAAGATCAATAAGAGCTTCCAGTGATAAAAATAGAAGGGGGGGAGGGGAGGGAGAGGGAGGGGGGAGAGGGAGAGAGAGTGTTCAGGAATACAAGGACTTTGAGGTTCACAGCACAATTTGGACTAAAAGACTGAACTATCACTGCTGCACATCTAAGTGAACGAAGACTGATTTCAGTCCTTCATCCCATTGGAAGTATCCACAAGCACTATTTCTAAACAATCATAGAAAATAAAAGCCTTCATCTACATCCAGGAATATTTTCTGTGCTTACCTGGGGGTCACTGCCGACTTTGCGGAGACTCATGTGGCTTGGTTCTAGTTGGGGTACCAAAGTTCCTGGTATGTGATACCCATTCACTGTAAAGAAAAGATACAGGAGAAGCTGGCGTAATTCAAAAAGATGGGGGGGGGATGGGTTTGCCATCTCTGAGGCTCTTCGTCAAAATTAAGTAATTTACCTGGCATACATGACCAAGTGTAAATGTATAATTCAAAATGTCACCACAAATACAGCAAGTCTACATGAAACACACTCTGCAGAAATACATAATATATTGATCCATCGATCTGTGCAGAAATACATGCAAGCAGGCAGCAATTTTAGCAACAAGAACACATCAGTTGCAAAGACATTATTGAGATAGATCAACTGTTTATGTAAAACTCTGCAGGAAGGTCAGGCAACTCCACTTTAAATGAAATATCTGATTATCTCAAGAAATTTATGCAATAAAATTCAGTATGTCTCTATATTTTGGAAAGTAAAACTGTCATCACGCTGTAGTTTGCATAGCCGCTAACAAGAGGTCACACCAACTACAGCATGATGACAGAACAACAGGCAGGCGAATGAACAAGCAGCATGGGTGGTGGCGAGTCAGGTGAGCCGATGAGGAAGGAGCAATGTTTAAAGGTGAGTAGAAGAAGGATGGCTTGGCAAACCATTCTCTGAGCCTTCTTCCCTGCCATTATACATCTCTGGAGTATTATAAAAGAACATGTAAAAACAAAAGCTCTGAGAACCTTAACACAACTTGAAAATTTATTAAGAACAATGGGTAGAGAGGGGAAAGGATGAATTTCTAAACTGTATTCTATATTGCATAATATAGCTTACGGATATATGGAACCCCTTTAAAAGATATGGGAACTAGATGCTGGCACACAAATTCTTCCCAAGGACTGGAAAAAAATATCTGGGAATTGCGCCCCTTAAAATCTGTTTGCAGTTTGCTTATGGAAACCTCTTAACATTGCCTCTTAAAAAGTAGTATCGTACTCCTCTGCAAAACTCAAAAAGTGTTTTCTTCTATATCATCTTATTGTTGGAGGGGCTGCAATGAACTTGGTATGTATTATCATTTATGGTGGGAATTGTCAGTTGGTGCAAGATTTTTGGAATTTAATTCTGACAGAAATGATGAATATTATTAAGGAAACAATTGTATGTTGTCCAAAATTAATGTTACTGAGTATTTTTTATGATACCAATATAAATAGGTTGCCAAAAGATTTGGTCTTGGCAGCACATATAGTAAATGCAACTCAATGGAGAAGAGCCCAAAATCTTGCACTGGGCGCTTGGTACTGCTCACTCTGGAACATAGGTGTACCGTAATGTAGAAAATAAGACATAATTTGAGATTTTGACAAGGACTAGAACCTCCAGACACTTTTTATATGATTTGGCATTCCTTTATGACATATACAGCGGAACCGTCATTTTCAAGGCAGCCTTCGTCACAAGCCTGGGAAATCTGGAACTGTACTTTTATGATCTGATAAAAGTTGATAGTCTTTACTTGGGATTTTGTTATTTTAACTCATGTACAACCACTCCCTCTATGTGTCTATTTTATAGTTTCGTTTTTCATCTTTAATTTTTGTCTGTTGTTATAACTGTTCTCTCTGTTTTATATACATTATAAAATAAAATAGAAATAAACTTTACCCCCCCCCCCAATATCTGGAGTGACATTTAAAGGAGGGTAGGAGGCACTTCAGAGAACGGTTTGGCAATGGCTCTCTAAAGCACCCACTTCTCCATTAAATATTTAACAAGCTGTGACAGAACGGGGTGTGTGTTTGGGGCAAGCTGAGCAAAGGACTGGGTGAAATGTGGGGACAGGGAAAGAGGCTTAGTAAAGAGGGTTGACCAAGGGCTAGAAGGCATAGCAGGTGGGGACAGCATCCTCTAGTACATTCATATTACTGTAAAGGTAAAGGGACCCCTGACAATTAAGTCCAGTCGCGAACGACTCTGGGGTTGCGGCACTCACCTTGCCTTAAAGGCTGAGGGAGCTGGCATTTGTCCGCTTCCGCAGACAGTTTTTCCGGGTCATGTGGCCAGCATGACTAAGCCGCTTCTGGCGAAACCAGAGCAGCGCACGGAAACGGCGTTTACCTTCCCGCCGGAGTGGTACCTATTTATCTACTTGCACTGGCATGCTTTCGAACTGCTGGGTTGGCAGGAGCAGGGACTGAGCAACGGGAGCTCACCCCGTTGCGGGGATTCGAACCGCGACGTGTAATTCATCAATTTTAGCTTATCAGGATCGCCCCCCCCCCACACACATTTTGTAGGGGACTTTGGGTGTATTACCATTCTCTTACTCAGAAAGGATAGGATGCTGTGACACCATTTGTAAAAACAAAACCAGAATTGCATGGTAGAAAGAAATTAATGACTGATCTAGAAGCATCCCCTCACCTTTCTCATTGCTAAAATCTGCAGTTGCCTCTCAAAGATCAGAATCATAAACTTATATAAGCACATGGTTGGTAGCCAAGACAAGCTCCCAGGAGTATAGAAAAAAATATGTCCTTCATGTGCCATAACCTGACCAAGGAAGCACCATGCACTACGCTCCAAGCACCACTTTGAATACCAGTCAATGGAGATGTCACAGGTATTAGCCACTTCGGTACAAACCGTGAAGAGTGTATGTGTGTTTATTTCAGGAAATCTAATGGGCGCCGCCTAATTTTCCCCCTACCTGTAGGCAAGGAGTTCTTCTGTGTCACAGGGCTCTTTGGTGTCCCGGGCACACTGCTAGGCCGCTCCCAAGTAGTCTCTGTTCAAAAACAACATTGATGTGAGTGCAGTCAGAATCACAAATATATACAAGAAAGATTTCCTGTCTGCCCCCCCCCCAAAAAAGTGGATCAAATAAATGTCCACCCTTATCAGATAAGAGAGGGTTAACTCCTGTTCTGTGCTGCTTTATATAATGCTCCCCAACTTAAGGGCAATCCTTTCAGATGGCATCACTTAAGAGCGTGCTCAGCTGGAGGCTTTCCCCTCAGGCAATCCTCACACTTACTGGAGGAAGCCACTCCACAGCAACACACCACTGTGGTTTCATACCTGTCAGGTGTGTACAACTGGAGCACCCAGTCTGTGATAGTCAGAAAAGCTGAAAGTCCCATTTTGGTGTGCCTTTATGATACTCAGCAACCTTATTATCAGAAGAGGCTTGATTTGTATTTATTTCATTTAGAATATTTATTATCCATTATTCATTGCTAAAAGAAATCTAAGAGAGGGCTGTGATACTATCAGCATATTAAAAACACAATAAGAAATTCCAGCAATAAAACCAGGAGACCGTAACTTATGACCTCAAGATCAGTACTAATATCCATCAATTGCCCAAGTGAACAGATAAGACATTAGCAGGCACTGAAAATTCGTAAGAGCTCCCTCCTTTATTTCAGAGGTGAAGGGAATTCTATAATTTAGGCCCCACTATGGAGAAGTTTCCTCAGAATGCCACACTGAAGAACTTCGGGAGGCTGTAGCACACAACCAGGAGAGCCTCAATGTATGGGCAGGTCCGTGGGTGGGAAAAGGAGATTCCACAAGTATCCAGGCCCTTGGCTGTACAGGGCTTTAACAGTTAACATTACATTTGGCTCACAGCAGCAGATCATTAATTTGAGTCACTATTCATCAGATCCAAGGCCTTGAATTTTGTTTTACAACCCATGGAATATGCAGAGTGAAGAGCAGATTGACCACATGCAGAGTATCTATCTTTCCTTCACCACGAGTAACTACAATCACGGTTTAATACATGTTGGAGGTTAACAGAAAGACTGTTTTTTCAGTGTGCACTGCTGCTAGTCAGTATAAAAGAGATTTGTACACAAAGTTCATTGGAAGTCATATTTCTTTTCTCCTGGACTCCTTTTTTTTGGAATGCATTTCCCCCCTACAATGAATTGCATCCATTCAACAAATGGATTGCAGACTCTTACTTTTCTATTTAGATATAAAGCATGAACATAAAGAAAGAAAGAAGGAAGGAAGGAAGGAAGGAAGGTAGGTAGGTTCTTTTTTAGGTTTTGCATCCTTCAGGTTTTCACGATGCATGGGGAGATTTGGGCAACAAGCAAGATTTAAACAAGGAATCACAGCAGCCACTTTCAAATGATAATCTCCAACGGTAGGTGGTGCTGTAACTTTGAATTAGCTCTGCTTAGAGGCAGCACCACAGACAAGGCAAAGTCAATTGCTGGGCTGCAAGCAATGCAGTACTGTGTTCTTTTTATGACTGCAGGTAGAAAAATGATTTCTCTAATGCCTACAGCTTCTGTATGCTGGCTCTATGCAGGTCAAGCATGCAATACGTGAGAAGGGGCACTGCAAGCAACACATCAAGCTAATTTTCAAGCCGATTCTCAGAAACTATGGTAACTTACACTGTGGGACACATTGCACAGGGAGGCAGCAGGGAGAAGTTAAAAAATAAGAATGCATTAATGGGTCAAACCTCACCTAGACCCCACGAGAATAGGGTTTCAAAGGTAAGGAAACATGTGACATCAGGGCTGGGGTGGGGGTAAGCGATCAGCAGCAACACCTGAAACTACAAACCAGGCATCTGGGGCAGATTGTCACTACACCTGCTAAACTCCTCTTTGCCCTCTCCTACCAATTTTCTTTGTATAGCCCTTTGTGATTATTCTGTTTTCTACACATTCCTCTTTCCTCACTAAAGGATTTATGCCAATGGCTGATCTGTGAAGCCTGCCCAAGCCAGCTTAGGGTACTGCACTGCAGGCTGCCTCGTGATACCATTACAACATTCTCATTTGTGTACCACTGGTTTTATGCTGTAGTAATTCTTTCTTTAAAAATCAGAATGCTTTGCAATTGATAGTTGCATGTATGTGTTCACAGTAATTGGGGAGTTCTCACTCAGTTGCGACACAGGATTCAGGTGCTTCCTCTCAAAGCTCTGCATTAGTTACAGGGATATCACTGCTTCTTTGCACTCTTGCAAGCGGGATAATCCTAGTTTATCAATTCATTGCAGAAGCGTTGACTTGGGAATGAGATGGGGGTGGATGGGCCGGTGCATGTATCACAACGTCACGCAATGCCTAGGCGTCAGACGTGACACCGTTGCATGCAGGGTCTCTGGGCATCACATGGCAACTTGGCTTCCATGACTGGTGGCTCCTCCTCTTCCTGCCGCCACCACGGTGGGCCGGGGACTGCTTCCCCTCCACTGCAGGACAGGGAGGGGCTGAGTTGCCACCATGTTCCTATCTCTCTGACATGGCACAACCACACGGTACCATCATACACGACAGCTCAGCTTCCATGGCCGGTGGTTTCTCCACCTCTGCTCCTCTTCCTTATAATACCCATAGTATTTTAACTTTTTTTTTTAAAGTGATGTTTACTAGCAAGGCTACCCTACTACCTACAGCGATATTGTTTTGTGACCCTCTTCCCTTGAGGCTTGAACATAACACACATCTTTTTCTTTACACACATCTTTTTCTTTACATTTAATTAACAGATGCTTTATACCAATAATTCTATTACTATGTACTATTCTGCAATAGTGCACACCTTGGCATAAATGCATTTTTATAAAGCAGTAAAATAAATAAAGCAATGAATCTCTCCAGTACGTAGTACTCGTGATTGGAAACAACTCTCCGGGGCCCAAAATCCTTTTATTTAAAAATGCCAGGGAAGAAACAAGTATGCAGTGACACTATCACTAAGCTAAGGACTCTTCCATATCTAAAGTGATAAACATGAGTTTTGATATCATCAGGACCAAAGTTCCTTCTAATCGAGCCAAAACATCACTGACACTGAATCAAGGTTAAAACAAATATGGCACTGAAAGACAAGATCCATCTGGAAATTCCCTAACACAGGGTTGGGGAATCTTTTTTGGCTTCCCTAACACCAACTCTGGCAGGTGGGTGGAGCAGCTCACCTGTCAATCACACGATATCATTACAGGCTGTCCCAGTCACCTAACGGAATCCCTTTCACAGGGTTCCAAAGCACCTGATGGCCTAAGGGATGATTCACAAAATCCTCCGGATCAGATGTGTTCATTTCCTTCCCAAACTACAGCATATTTGTGGCGGATGAGTCATCAATCAATTCATCATGTGTCATAATTGTACTTGCTAGCTTTCTACTCACATAAAGAAGGTTTTGCATAAAACACAGCTTTTACTGGAGTTCAAAGATCAGTCAAAACAGGAACGCAATGCAATCCATGTAGCAAGACACACCAGTCACACATAGGAGCAGCCTTTCTCATCCTTAGGTTCCCAGGTGCTGTTGGACTACAACTCCCATCATTCCTAGCTAGCATGGCCTGTGGTCAGGGATGATGGGAGCTGTAGTTCAAGAACCTGTAGGGACCTGTAGGTTGAGAAAGGCTGCATAAGGACAGTAACATAAATTGCAAATTGACCCCAAAGTTGAATTCATCTACATAGTAAGTGACCAATTAAGCTTGTAGTCCTTATAAAATACTAATGCAAAATTGCTTGTGTGCAAGCATTTTCCTTATAAAAGCATGGTCTCCATACATAGTTTTCTTAAGTGCAGCCCTTTTCAAGGATACTGGCCTGGATATTGTACAAGCTAACTAGTCTGTAGCTATCTGGTTCACACACACACACACCTCACCCTGGCTCTCCTACCAAAAGGAAAAGGAAAAGATATATAATTTCCCCTTCTCTCCTAGAATTCCATCAACTCTATATTCACATTTTTTTAAAAAAAATCATCACCCTAAGTGGTGCAGAAACTGTGTTGCTTCAAGTGCAAATTATTAGTCGATGAGGTTTAAAAATATAAACCAGCATTGAAGGCAGGCAATTAGCAAGTATAATATTTTTTGTATTTTATTTTACTTAGCATCCCATTTCCTATTTTGCTGTCTTGTGTTACAGCTTTTATTTTATTCTTGTTTGGAATGTCTGCATAATGTGAGGATGGCAACAGTGAGTCATCAGGGGTTTCGCAGCAGTGCAGAGTACACAACTGTTTGATTAAACCGTGGAAGCATTAGCACTTTGTGTGTGCATTCTGAAATAGAAGGAGGAAAGCGAAAAGGCACCCAACAACTCATATCCAGAGAGATGGAATATCAGTCATGGTTTCTCTGAAATGTGGGAACGCAGCAACTGCTACCAAGCACAATTGTACAGAACTCAGATAGTACCTGCCCAGAAGGTTCAGGGAAAACAGGTGTTAATTTGCTTTATGAAATAGGAATGCTATTGTGACCAATTGTATAGGAAATTGCTGATTTCTAGGGTTACATCTTGTCTCAGCCCTTCAATACATACATGCTCATATCATGCCTATACAGTTTCTGCCTTGGGGAAGAGAAAGGTTAATAATAATAATAATAATAATAATAATACTTTCCCTGGTATTAGTTACTCAAGGCTTTGTGACAAAAAGTGGTAAAATATGCACGTGGGAAAAACCCCAGGTGGAAATTTTAAAAGTGACAAATCGCTGATGAATAAACCACATGACAAACTGCGCACAGCATCATCTTTCTGCACCATTATGACTAGTGATCCCAATCCAAATACACTTAAGCTAAACCAACAGGTCAAGCTGTAACTAAATATAAAATTTAAATTCTCTGCATTGCTCCGTGTGACAGTTTATTGTAAGATGCCTAGAGATGTGAAATTCAGGAGGTGTGGAATAATGAGGAATCTGTTTTGTTTCGAACACACTTTTTTTAATCCATAGGCCCAATATAGAGAAAAACTATGAACTGGGGGAAGGGAGATGGACAGAGAAAAGCTCTTATGAAACATTTTCTTTTTCAGAATGATGAATGAAATGCTTTTTAAAAGCAGTGATTTGCAGCAACATTGTTAAACAACCAATTCACACTGCTTCAGGTCTTGTGGCTAAGAGAGTCAAAGCTAGTAATGTTAGTGATTATAGCTGTTTTACTGTATTTGACTAGATTATTAAAGAGGCGGTGCTCCTAAGATGCGATGTTGGAAATAAAGAGTTCTCAAGTGCTGAAGAATGCTAACATTTTCAGGCATTTGCCACAGGTGTGAAATCTGGCCGTCTACCAAAGACATTGTTCCTGCAAAATGGTGACACAGCCTTTATATAACACAGCCTTCTATTTCTCCAGCTTCTCACTTTCCTCAGATTCTTCTACCTGCTGCATCAATGAATGAAACTGAAGATTGTTCGCACACACAGATACAAAATCCAGGAACAGATATGTAAATTTTTTTTTTGAAAAAAACCAAACTATTTCTTTTCTTTGGTATATGGGTTTATCACCGAAAGCTGCTTCTTGTTTTTCAAACTTTTATTTATGAAATTTTAACAGCTTTTATGCATACATCGTACAGTATCCATCACTTATCTCTTTTCCTAAGACTTCCCAATCCATCTCTCTGTGGTATTCTAGGGAAATCTTGATCTGCTGCATATCCTGATATTTCACCCATTACCACTTCAAGTCTTCCTCTTTTGATGCTATCTACTGCTCATATGTTAGGGACACGGGTGGCGCTGTGGGTTAAACCACAGAGCCTAGGGCTTGCTGATCGGAAGGTCAGCGGTCCCAGCTCCTGCCAACCTAGCAGTTCAAAAGGACGTCAAAGTGCAAGTAGATAAATAGGTACCGCTCTGGCAGGAAGGTAAACGGTGTTTCCGTGCGCTGTTCTGGTTCGCCGGAAGCGGCTTAGTCATGCTGGCCACATGACCCAGAAGTTGTACGCTGGCTCCCTCAGTCAGTAAAGTGAGATGAGCATCGCAACCCCAGAGTCATCCACGACTGGACCTAATGGTCAGGGGTCCCTTTACCATTACTGCTCATATGTTAACTCCTACTTGTAGGTTAAATTGTATATTGTATCCTCTAAAATAATCTCCAAAACACTTCCACTCTTCTCTTGTCTTTAAATCATCCTTAGTTTTGCGGTCATGGTTACTAATTCTTTGTATTCTATCAATTTGTTCTACCAAATTTCCTTTGTGGTTATTTCTTCCTCTTTCCACTTTTTGGCATATACTATTCTAGCTGCAGCAGTTGCGTACAGAAAAATATTGAGTACCTTTTTTGGAATGTCATTACCTATTACCCCTAATAGAAAGGCCTCTGGTCTTTTGGGAAATGTGGTTTTTAGAATATTTTTTTAAATTCTGTGTGGATCATTTCCCAATACTCTCTAGCATATTTACATGACCACCACATATGGATCAGGGTTCCCTCCACCTCGTGGCACTTGAGCATAAATTAGATCCTTTTTTATACATTTTCACTAATTTGCTGGGTGTCAAGTACCAACAGTACATCATCTTTTGTAGGTTTTCCTTAATAAGATAACAGGCAAAGAAATTTATGGTTTCCCCCCATAATTTTTCCAATACAGACAATTCTATGTTGTAACCAATATCTATGACCCATTTTGCCATTGTCGCCTTTACCATCTCATCTATTTCTATTTGTGCAAACTATCAATAAAGCTTTTTTTCCCCCAGAAAAAAATTAAGGATCATTCACTCAACTTGAGTTATGCTAGAATGTTCAAAAAATTATTATTTACTGGGACAGCACAGTATAGAAAACTAATGAATAAATAAGGATGGTTAATTTCCCCCCACTATGGCAATTACTGTATACAATGATGAAATATGACTGAGTTTTTCAATAATATTATAAAGTTTGATTATCCAAATGTGTTGCTGATGCATTAATTATATTAAAGATTTATTCTCTGAGCTCTGTCCCTAAAAATTGAATTTCTTCTGTTTCTGCACGATAAATCCAAAGTCTACATACTGTTTCTAAGCCCAGATAATAAAGCTTTCATTTTGCTTACTACAATGTCAATGGTTTCTATATTCCCAATGAATTCTGACACTAGTTCACCAACTGTCAAAAATTAAAATATACTCAGGTACCATAGGTGCAGCAACTAGAAGCTTGTCTCTCTGGACATATTTGTAATTAATGTTTAAATATACTTTTACATTTTATTTAGCGTATTTCATGCTCTTAAAGAACTGCAGTTTAGGCGCAATGAGAGCCACTAGGTTTCACATGAAGAGCCACAACCCAAGTTACAAAATGTGCATCGAGTTGCTGCTCCAAGGGAGCAACTACAGAGGCTTCCATAGGAAGTGGTACTCAAATTAATGGTTTGCACTCTCTGAGGAGCCTTCCTAGCCAATTCTATTCCATGCTATGCTCACCTCACCACAGCTCCACAACTCAGAGAGGCCTAGTCAAGACCACAGATCAGGGGTGGCACATCCTGCTTTGCCACTTGAGGTGAAAGAGGAAGTACTGCCTTGCCTTGCTGCTGCAGCAACACCTGATCAGGGCCGTCTTATCCATAGGCGCTAAGGGTGTGGGGCACCCGGGCGGTGGGCTCTCAGGGGAGCCAGACCGAGAGTCCGGGGCCTGAAAGTTGAAGAGCCTGTCTGTCGGTCGGAGCACCACAGCGGGCTCTTCTGCTGCAGGCGGCTCTGAGCCACCAGTTCGGGGGCAACCGAGCCAACGAGACACTGAGGTGGCTGGCCGGCTCCGCCCTCCTGCGCGCCTGGGACTGGGCAACCTGGGGGGAGGGCGCGCATGGCAGATCTTTGCACCCCAGTGCTGCATATGCTTAAGACAGCCCTGCACCTGATCCTGCTGCCTGCACCACCCACCCTTCTGCCTCCACCGCTGGCATAGAAGGAACGCCGATATCAGGCGATATCTCAGCAATTTCAGGTGAGATCTCTGGTGAAATTGCCAAGAACTCACCCAACAGCGGAGCCAGAGGTGGTGTGTACAGGCAGGGCACCTCCAGGGGTGCTGCCGCAGGGGCTTCTGCTGCCTGAGGTGGTAGCCTCAACCCACCTAATGGCTGCACTGGCCCTGCCCGGGATGACACCCCCCCTCCCCCAGGCTGCTCTCAACTCCCATGTTTGGCAACTGTCCTTTTGGAATGGGACCTAACAATTCCTCTCCTCTCTAATGATTAACACCCTCTGCCTCCTTCCCCCAAAGTGGGTCCATAGGCATAATCTGAACTTGCTCCTATAAGCCAGACCAGGGATGGGGAATCTGCAGCCAAACAACATCTGGAGGGCCACAAGCTCCCCGTTCCTGCTTTACACAATCCAAAATGTCTTGCTTGATAAAGAGACTTTGGATTTTGTTTTGCTATTGAAAACATACTGTTTTGAAAGGTTTGTTTTATAAATAAATAAATATATCATGGTCCTGCCAGAATTCCAGCAACAGGCTGTATATGTCTTTGGAAAGACTGAAGTATGCCAACATAGTGCGGGGGGGGGGGGGATGTTATGCCAACTTGACTTTCAGGTATTGTCCTGCTGACCTATAATATGATATGAGTCAATTAAAAACTTCATAAACTACTAGACATCTCCAATAAAAGATACCAAGTTTGCAGTAGGAGCTTCACAAATGGTTCCACAGAAGCAGCGCAATATGTCCATCAGCTGTGGACTAGTGTCATGCTTCCAATATTTGTGAAAATCATGTTAACTGAATTTCATTAAAGTACAAATGAATCACGGCCATTCTGCTTTTAAGTTTCTGTGTTTTAGTTGTCAGTGCTAAATATTTGCACATGCTTCTCCTTTACAGTCAATATTAAAAAAAAATCAACAAGCAATGATGCAAAGTCCAGATTTTGGGGAGGGAGGCATATTAATCTGATATGACTGATTTTAATAAAACTACTGATTTAGTATTTAGAAATATTTAACAAAAGCAAATCTGTTTCTGTGTGTAAGTTGCAGGCAGCGAAATTGTTGCAGAAAATCATCCTCTCCTGCCACAAAAAACAAAAAACCCCAACACCCACAGCCTTATATTTTCATGCTTTCAGAGAGGAAATCATACAGCTGATCCATCCTTAATTCTTACACATGAAAAGATGAAAGGAACTGGCATCCCTGACTTGCTGTTATGTAACATAAGAATCCTTGCCAACCCTGCAGTGTTACACTGCCATATACTGGCAGTAACTAAAATAACAAGGCAGTCCACAATTACAGTTCTCAGAATAGAAGAAGTCAATCAGTTTGCTTTTCCAGAAAAAAAAAAAAAAAGCCTTATAGACAATTGGCACAAATACAGGTTGCTGGTGGCTGGTTTTGTTTTTTCCCTCTCCCCAAAGTCAATACATGTTATACTAATAGCTCTATTCAACTGATTTGGCAAGCCTGTGAATTATTTCAGATGCTACTTAACTCCTAGGGAACTTGGGCACAGGGCAGTATCAAAGCACATGAAATGAGTAAATTACAAGAAAATAAATATGTAAGATGGAACGGAAAACAACCGATACAGTGGATTCCAGAAGATGCACCTCTATGGGAGGCTAAGCAGCTCCTAAGCAAGAGATAATAAGGGTGTTGAGACACACAACACTATGCACAAACTGGGAAAGGGGAAGAGAGGAGCTGCGCCAGCCAGCCTGGTGGCTGCACATTTGGCTTCAGTAAGAACAGGCACTTTTCAAATATGGCTGCTCTACCTGAAGGGGGATTCTGATTGGCCAAGGAAGAGTCCTACTCATATGGGACCTGTTGACATTGAGGCCAAAAGCAGAGCGGCTGAAGGGACATGGCTGGTCAGTGTGAAAAGCTAGCATGATTCTGCTTCCTCCTCTAACGTTGGCTAAGTTGGGGGTGGCGTTGTATGTACCCCCTGTCTAAGGGACCACAGCTTTTTGCATTTACTGTAGGTGTCATTTGTCCCTGTCTTGTCTACATATCACTGGAGTTCACGGCTGTGATGGCAAGAAAAGCTACAGCAGGAAGACAAGCCCAAGAATGACAGAGCCTGCTCACATATTGCTTATCGTCACCGTGGAACCCTTTAACCCAGCTCTCTCCTCCATATTTCTACTCCCACTCCCTTCTGGCTCTGGGCTTCCCAACAACCTCCTCCCTCAACAGATCACGCCGCCTATCCATCTCTGGAGGGCCTAAGATTCTTCTTCCTACATACATCTGTCTCTTTCATAATGTCTGACCTATCTCCCTCTCAGGGGCTCTCTGTCAAATGAGAATGGTCTTTGAGTCGCTCTGTAATACCTTCTCATCACAAGGCTGTCGTCCATGTATGCCATCTCCAGGATATCATCATCATAGTCTGAAAGCACAGGGTTGCAGGGGTCTCACAGCAGTCTCAGTGCTTTTGTAGCACTGGATACTAGAAACGTACCTCTATAACAGAAGTGTTTCCTCAGATAGCCTTGTTCCAGAGGGATGGCAAAGGGTTTTTCTCTCCCTTGTTGTTGGTGCTATGTGTTTGAGTACAGCAGAAAAGCAAGTATGTAGGGTACGTTCCAAAACTGCCATGGTTTACCATGAACAAACTGGTTGTGCCTATTTTGCTCCTTTCTGCTAGCATGGGGCGGAAACGAACTGCAATCCTTGGCTTAGCATTACATTCAAACTGGGGATTGTGGCTTGTTTTCTTCCAACAAACAAACCAGGATCGTTAGGTCAAGAAGAAATCCTGCCTCCAGATCATGGTTTATTTGGAGCAAAACAAACCATTATTCCCAGTTCAGAATCAACACTAAGCCATAGATTGTGGCTTTTTTCCCATCCCTCTTCCATGTTACATGAGGGTATGACTGTTGTAAGGAAGGAAAACTATAAACTGTGGTTTACCATAATGTGCGAATAGCCAACAACCTGCAGAAATGTTCCACTGCTTTATACACTAAAATTGTAGCAGTTACATTGCAATGTTAGACCAATGTTAGGTATGATTTTTCTTTATTCAGATACAGGTTTATAAAGCTGCATTTGGGATGATGGGCTCTGCACCGCACCATCACCCTGCCTGGGAAACATATAAGGGGCTGCTGTTTGTTGGTGACAATCAAGGGTGAAGATTTCCACTACACCTGCCCACTTCTCTACCAGGTAAATTGGGGATGAGGGTTCTTTCTGGAATATTTGTGGGACTGATGTTTGCTTTTAGGTCCAGGGAAAGTTGCATTATTTGTGTGTAAGGTATTTAGCTGTAAACGTTATTGCTTGTTTAAATTTGTTGTAAGTTGTATTTTATTGTATCATTTAAATTTTGCATGTATTCTTTGTAAGGCATGTCTGGGTCTTTTTCTTTCTTTCTTTTTGGCCAAAATCTAACAAAGAAATAAACCTGTAATACAATATCATACCTGTTAATTAGTTCTGGTTTCTAGCCGAAAAGGCATATGAGAAAGACCATGTAGCTGAAACTGGTGAAAAAACTGGCATCCCATTGAGACAAACAATTTGGGCAGAACAACTTAGCTGTTAAATCTGAGCTAGTCAATTCCTCTGTCAGTTTTATCACAGGCAGGAGCCGAGTTATGGACTGAGCTTGGCAGTATTCATGAGTATGCACATATTTTAGCATTTCATAAACTATTTATTTAACAAAGTGTGTTATTACTGGAATGCTATCATCATTATTTATTATGTATATCTGCTCCCCCCAACCCCACTTTACTTTACAGTCCTAGCCAAAAGCCACAATGATCAGCACAAAAATACGATTACAACGTACAGTATATATGGGATAAAAGTTCCAAAATAATAATAATTTGAAGAAACAGTTCACCGTGAAAAAAAATGAAAATTTATGACATCCAATTTGGACCACAGCATTTTTGCATAAATCAATTGGGGAAAATACAAATATTAATATAAATACTACTAAAAGCATATGCCATTATATACATGGTGCTTTGCAGAGAATTGGACAAAAAGAAAAGGAGTGCATTCTGTATGCCAAATCTGACAAACACAATGGGTTTGTTCCCTCATGCTGTTATAGAGTTGTGCTGTTGAACTGCACCTTTTGTTTTTTAAAAAGTTCAGATGGCCTGCTTAATTTATATATTGCAGCTAAGCCCTGAAGGCTATATTACAGAAGAGGCTGCAATCTGGCTGTAGGTTTTTGCTATGACAAGCATTTTTATTTATTAAAAATTTACATCGTGTCTACTGGTCTGCTAACATGTTCCATGCTGCAGAAGTAAATAAACCAAACCACATAAAGTAAACAGAGGAACACAACAGGAAACTGATAATTAATTAGATCCAGCAGCAGGAAACAACCAATGAAACACAAACACAAAAATACCAAAGTTAAGAGTCCTAAAGGGCTTTATAAAAAAGCACCGCATTAGAAGTCTAGTCTCTAATGATGTATATAGAGGAGGTATGGCAAGCCAGGTGGAAGTTCCTTATTCTTGGTTCCATTGTCAGGATGGTTGAATCCTGGATAGCCCTCTGCTTTAATGCCAATAGCCGATGGACTTGGAACAGGTCATCTGAGCAGGCGCTTAAAAGCACAGTACAGGTAGGTTGGTTATGGACCAAGCTACACCCAGGCCCCAAAGGTCTTTAAAAGATCAATGCCAGCACTTGGACATGGACCTGCAAACCAACCAAGAGCCAGTGAGGTTGCTATGAAATAGGCCCCATTATATGCACTCAGGAACACCTGAGTCAACAATCTGGCAATCACATTCTATACCACTTGTAGTTTCTGAGAAAAACTTCAGAGGCAGTCCCACAGAGCTTTATGATAATCTAGCCTGATTGAGGTATGAATGACCATGGCTAGGACATTCCTTATCCAGGTAGGAGCATGGCTTTAAAAAACAACAACTGAAACAGGCAAGAAGTATTCTTGGCCACCGTTGCCAACTGGGAATCCAGGAGCGAGTACACCAACATTGCAAATCTGAGTCTTCTTTTAACAATCAGCGCAGTATTATTCCTAACAAAGGAACTCTACTTGCAGGCCTATATCCTAAATAATTTGAAGTCATATGAAAAGCGATGAAGGCTTATATTGGCCTGTATTGGGGAATTTTCAGCATTACAACATAGAGAGATGCTTTGAAAACACATCTAATAAGGGCAGTAAGAACAGCAACAGCAACAAATCACAAGAGGCGTTTTATGAATAATGATTTTTAATATGGGAAGACCGAGTCTGCAAAGGCACAAAGCCTTTACCTTTCAGAATCAGCTTTATTCCTGTGGCCTATGGCAAACAGAGGCCACACCAGCATAGCTACTAGCTGGAATAAAGCGTGCAAAAGTATCAAAGGTCTCCTCTCTCTTCCCTAGGAGGTGGTACAGCGACTCAATAAAATAACACATTATTGACAGCAGCAGCAACAGAAACAATTTGTACTCAAACCCACGTCCCTCATAGCTGAGAGAGCTTGCAAGGAAAGAAGAACTTAGGCCCATTGTTATATATAGCCAAACGCCTCTTTTTGAAGGAGGGCAGTCTGCCAGCTCCACTTAAAGAAGCATGGATACGCCCTGTACCAAAGAGATCATCACCAGACTGTCACTCTCCCCCCTCTTCAAACCTTCTGCTTTTAGTTAAGATGTAAAGATTGTGGCAGGGCAACACTCTCAGCATCTTATGAGATCATGGGTTCTCATGAACCCACCGGGACATTGTAAGTTAGTCACCAGCACAAAAACACAGTGAGAGAACAGACAAAACCTCATAATCTGATCCACCAGAAGTCAAGAAGAACAGAACTAGAGGAGAGCACCACCTCCTGACAACCACGTATCTTTCCCATGGGGCTCCCACCCTTCAGTTGAAAGCTCCTATTTGAGGGAGAGGAGCAATGTGCATGATAAGGAGAAGAGGAGGAGGAGGAGGAGGAGGAGGAGGAGGAGGAGTTTGGATTTGATATCCCACTTTATCACTACCCTAAGGAGTCTCAAAGTGCCTAACATTCTCCTTTCCCTTCCTCCCCCACAACAAACACTCTGTGAGGTGAGTGAGGCTGAGAGACTTCAAAGAAGTGTGCCTAGCCCAAGGTCACCCAGCAGCTGCATGTGGAGAAGCGGAGAAGCAAACCCAGTTCACCAGATTAGGAGTCTACCGCTCTTAACCACTACACCACACTGGTCTTTAGCAGTACAGTTCAAAACACGTATACTCAGAAATAAGTTCCATTGAATTCAATGGGCTTACTACCAGATAAGTAGCACCACAGGGAGTTGGACTAGATGACCAAGGGGGTACCTTCTAACTCTACAATTCTATGATTCCATTATTCTAAAGGGGTTAGGATTGCAGCTCTACTTAAGTGTCCATGAGCCCTATTTCTGAAATGTCCTCCCCCCCCCCATTTCAGAACCAATTACAAACTTATTTGCTCATCCAGGCATCCATAGGATATTAGATTTAAATCAGTCATTTTTAATGCTAGAAGTGTGGCGCCCACTCTGTGTGAACCTCTAAAGATTGGTGGTTTTAATTATGGTATTTCTCCTGGCCTTTATTTGTTTTATTGGATGCAGTTTTATTTAAATTCTTCTAATGGAATATTTGTTTGCATTGTATCCTGTCCTGAGATCAGCTGATGAAGGGTGGGTTAGAAACAGATTCAATAAATGCTCAGTAAGTTTACTAGCCAAGAAAACTAATTGAATAAGAGAGTCTGCCTTAGTATGGAGAATGGAGACCTGTTATTGGTATAAACATCCCAGATTGATTTTTTTTGCAAGCTCTTGCTGCTTGTCTTCTTATACAATATTACTTGGCCAACATCATCATAAGGTGGAAAATGCTTCAACCAGTGCTGGCAGCTTTTTATTATTCAAGAATGTGCTTTGGATATGAATCATCTGGGCACTAAACTGGAACTTCGAAGGCCACTGACATGGCAAGGAGGAGGATTGCCCAGTAAGCGTCCTTGTTCTCTAGCTAGCTTGTGCCCAAACTTTACAGAGGTTGCTCAGAATTATTAGAATCGCATAACCTATGGAAGCATGTTCCTGGTCTACTTTATTCAATCCTACAGCACTGAACGTTTTCTAGGAAGGCATTTCTAAAAGTGTTTGAAGACCTAGTGATTCCAATTTCCTACCTAATGTCCCCCCCCCCTCTGTTTCCTAATGTGCTTATGAATTTAAACCCACAATGCCTGTCTATGGATGTATCCAAACTAGGACATTAACGAGTATGGAGGTTGCTGCCTCCATGTGTGCACCTGTGCACCTTCGCCCACACATTTAGTGCTTTCAGTTTTATGCCTGTGACTTCTATCTCAAAGTTTCCCCATCCACACTGATGGGTGGTGCTGTAGGAGATGCATTCACGCAGTGTGTTGCTGTCTCCTTCCCTCAATTAATACTTCCTGACCAAGGTCCATTGTAGACATGTGTGCAGGCATGCCTTTTCCTGTACACACACAATATATATATATATATACACACACACACACACACACACACACACACACACCAAAGAACAGCAGTCAATAACTAACTAACTAACTAACTAACTAACTAAATATGTGTTTCACTCCAAGCCAGGCAAGGATTTCAAGGAACTGGTATGAAAGGCTCCTCCTTCTGTCTACTCCCCCTTTCCTTTCCCATCTCCTGTACCTGCAACAGGCAAATTTATTTTACAGTGGTGCCTCGCAAGACGAAATTAATTCGTTCCGCGAGTTTTTTCGTCTTGTGAATTTTTCGTCTTGTGAAGCACGGTTTCCCATAGGAAATGCATTGACGGTTTCCCGTAGGAATGCATTGACGGTTTTAAGAAAAAGGCGCAAGACGTTTTCGTCTTGCGAAGCAAGCCCATAGGGAGATTCGTCTTGCAAAGCAACTCAAAAAACAAAAAACTCTTTCGTCTTGCGAGTTTTTCGTCTTGCGAGGTACCATTGTATTTTATTTCTAATACAGCTGTTTTGTGCAAGAGCCATCCTGAGCAAAACAAAAAGATGTAGCCTTTCCTTGTTACAAACAAAGAGAAGCTACATATTTTCCTTTGGGAAGCAAAATGGAATTTGGTGTTGCAGCGTTGGATGGCACCCAGTGAAACACCAACAAAGGGTAAGACAAACAAACAGCTTGACTGCACCCACAGCCAGGTAACAGGCAATTTTCTTCTCTTACTGGGGTTATCCACAAATCGCGCAAATTGGAAAATCTGAATTTAATAGGGGGAAAGTGCAGGCTGCCATTTGGATGAGGACATTGTGAGGATGCTGCTGAGAGAATGGGGGAGAGAGCAGCAGCTTCAAACCCATAATAAACTCCTGTGTGGATGAGCCCTACATGCCTAACCCATTCTGTTCTTCTTTGGTTTTATATGAGAAATCAAGGTAGCCTAGAGGGCTAAAGGGAATCTTACCTGGATTGGTGGCAAACAATAACTCTTCTTTGTTTTAATTAATTGGCAGTCTGAGGATTTAAGCTCAAGAAGGCTGGGGGAGGGGGGAATCGTCCCTATATTTGAAACTAGGCAGCAGGCTAGATTTCCATCTCCCTCTCCCTCCCTCTCTGTGTGATCACAGTCCTGGTTTAGTCAGCGTAGATATGGCAAGAGCCACCACTAGACTTTGATCAAAGGTACTCACCTCTGACAGCTAAAGTAACATTCCTGAACTCCTTGGAAAGGAATGCTATGTAAGTAATTACACTGAAGCTACCCTTGTTTTAAAAAGTTGTTTTTAAAGAAGTTGCTTTTACAAGAAAACCACAGGAAAGCATAATTTGAAGAACCCCACCAGGAGCTCCTAACTCAGAAGTAAAAACCCAATCACCTCCTTGGAAACTCTTCCAAAAAAAAAAAGGTAGAATAGATCAAAGGAGGCCTTTATTCTCCAAGTGCAATACTATGAAAACTGCAGTGTGAGAGAGAGCTCTGGAGAAACATTACTGATCTGTACCTGCTTTATACATGCTTGTCTTGATGGCATTTGGAGTTCAAATGCATCAGCAGAAGCTGAGCTTAACAATGAATCCTTGCTTGGCGGAGCTTTACCCCTGGATGCAATCACAACGAGCCTCTGAGTTTAGATACATAAGTAAGCAAAGTTTATTAAAGAAAATACATGACCCGAGCTAACTAGTTTGCTCTTTCATCTCTGCAGAAGAGACGGACCAAAAATGTCTCCTCTCCCAAGATAAAAGAGGAGGAGGAGGAGAGGAAGGAGGAAGTGAGGTCAGCAACCCTGAGAGTATCATGCTAGCACCTGAGGGATGGTCAGCCCAGGTTAAAGGACACTCTAGGAATGGATGGTTCCTCTCCAGGGCTGGCCCACACAAGAGGTGGGGTGAAGCAGCTGCATCAGGCAGTGGAAGCCCCCGAGGCAGCACACCACAGGTGCCCCACCAGCATCAGTGCTGATTTTCTGCAAATCTTGCTGGAAATTGGTGCCACTTTTCTGCCAGCAACACTGGTGTGTGGTGCTGTGGCAGAGGGGCAGGGAGAGCAGGGAGGCACTTCTCATTTTGCCTCAAGCAGTGAAAGGGGACACGCTGACCCCATCCTTCTTTCTTATCTACTTTCTCCCATGCAAACCTCCAGTCTTCAAGTATAAGCTGAGTTGCATCCCACCATATACACACTCAGGGGAGATTTGCATTAAGGGCACGTTGAGCTCAGTTCTCAATAGGTCACAGTGGATTTTCACACATGTGGCTTAACTAGGCTTCCACAGCCCCCCAGTGTGAAGATATGCCAGGGAAATGTCAAACCAGTTAACATTTATCTATGCTACAAAACTATAGATATTAAGGCGCCATCATTTTATTACCATTCTCTGCTGAAAACACTGTGCACACCAGAATAGTTTCTTGGTACTCAACTAAAAGGCAGCATAAAAGCAGCAGTAATTATTATTTCATACCTCCAAAGAAAGATATAAGGCAGAACTATTCTGTGTGTGAAAGTATTTCAACTTGCCTGGGGCTCTGCGGAACCTGCCCCCAACCAATTTCAGGGATCATGGGAGGAAAAGGAGAGGGGAGAGCTCTTTTGCACAAGTTCGTTAGGGATCCCACCCTTTGTCTTAGTTGTAATCACAAGTTCACAGTTGGAAAATCTTGATATTGACCACAAGATGCAAACAGTAAATATGTATTGAGTTTGCCCAGTGAGATGAGATGGATAAGTTGCCGCACTTTTATCAGTTTGGCCTCCTATCAACTGACAGAAACATGCGCTCTCCCATAACAAGGAGACCAGGCAGATGTTAGTTCACGCACCACCCACTGACTTATTTTATTCATGACTTGTAAAGGCATCTTAAGTTTGAACAAATCTAAAGCTAGTTTAACCAGGTACACAGAGAAAATAAATGTGCACGGATCACCACTATAATCAGCAACAATTCTTAGAATTTCAGCAGCAATTTTTTCTGTCACCACAAACACGGGAACTGCCACTGATAATATCTGTAAACCATCGCCCACACTTCACATTTCTCCATGCAAACACACGTGCTCATGGAAGGCTATGCCTTGTTTCACTTGGAGCAGAAATAAATTGCATAAAGCAGCCCTCAGCCATAAAGAAGAAAAATCAAGTCTTTCCGTGACACCTACCTAAACTCTAGGCCTCATTAACATTCTGTGGCATTAAAGATTTGTAATTATACCGCCCACCAAGTGGAAGCAGTATTTTCTAGTATCATATTTGAAAACATATGCGAATTTGTCTTGTGCAAGAAATAAAGTGTGCATTCTTTTCTCCTTAGACTACTAATTAGAGAAGGCTCACTTGCTTTCTTTTCAAGAGAAATAATTGCTGTCTCTTTTGCCCCATCCCAAGATGTGGCCTGTTTTTATTTTATCAGATCATCACAATGAGACCACATGAGTAGATGACAAGTCTACTGCTAAGAACTACTGCATGGTTTATAGAATGCCAGGCCAACAGCCATGTTAGCCATCTGAAACTCGTCACATAGCTGTAAAATCTAGAGAAGACATATTATACTGGATATGAAGGAAGTTTATGAAGAATATTTGTGTTGTCTGGTGGTGTAAACTCGCCATAAAAGTACATCAATCAGTTAAGGCTTCTCCACACTTACCTTTCTGCCAAACTTACCAAGCATTGCTCACGCTTTAAATCCCACAAAGGTATATTTGTTGTCTTCCTGCTAGACAACACTATGGCATATACTTCTCTGCATAGTGAGGTGCAGAGCAAAAGGGGGAGGGGAGCACATTCTAGCAACAGGCATGAAGCTGTTGGGCGATACGCTGCCCGGTTTAAGTAATGGCTTTGTGGAAGATCCAAGATGGCACACACAAACCTCTCACAAGACCACCATCCCTAGTAATGGGAGGAGAACCACTGTGATATCCCAGTCACACTGCAACCGTTTAGGGTTTCTCTAAACGGATAGACTTCAACCCTTCACTTAATATCTTCACAGTGAACATCAAGGCCACACACTTATGAGTCAATAGACTTAATTAAGAGAGCTCTTAAAGAGGGGAAACAGAAACTTCCAGGTTTGTAAGTGCTCAAGTATCTTATAATGAACTAAGCTTGTGCCAGCAAAACCTCAGCAGAAACAGTACATGCATTAAGGAGGAATGGGATATATCATGCCCAAGGCAGGTAGTACTGTTGCCATAGAGGGATGCAAGGGGCATGGACCAAAAGTAACAGCTATTCCCTTCTCCTTACTCTCCTCTGTTAGGAAAAGCAGCCTCACACTGCTAGTTAGTTGGCTGATCAAGGCCAGAACTCACCAATTATTTCCCCACCCAACACATACTAGGAAGTGGGCTGTTGGCTGGAGACTTTCCTTTTACGTCACAGGACAGTACTGTACCTGCTTCTACAGGGGCAGTATTTCATTGGCGTCACTCCCCCCCCCCCTTTGTATTCAGCACAGGTTCTAAGAGACCTACATACATACAATTGATTAACACCCATTCTATGTGTCATCAGCGATCCTGGCTTTTCCACCATCCCTGAACACAAAGTCAGAGCCTATGAGTATAGAGAGCTTGGGTGTACAAGAAGTACCGTATTTTTCGCTCTATAAGACACACTTTCCCCCCTCCTAAAAAGTAAGGGGGAAAAGTGTGCGTCTTATGGAGCGAATGCAGGCTCCATGGCTTTGCGTTGCTTTCGCTGAAGCCTGGAGAGTGAGAGGGGTCAGTGCGCACCAATCCCTCTTGCTCTCCTGGCTTTGCTTCACTGGAGAGGCGCTGCACAGCTTTTCCTCTCTGTGCAGCACCCCTTCAACGAAGCGGGAGGAGAAATGGAAGGGGCTCTGCTTCTCCTGCCGCTTCGCTGAAGAAGCGCTGCTTCAGGGTGCAAACGGGGCTCCGGAACGGATCCCGTTCGCATCCTGAGGTACCACTGTACCTCTCTCCTAAAACAGATGGCTGGTACTGTCAAAGCTGGCTGTTCAAAGCTCTGCACCAAGGCCACGCTGAAAAATAAAATAAGAGAACCCATTGCAATAGGAAGCAGCATTTTACTGTGGCATTCTGCAAAATCGGTAGAAAGAAAAGCCTGCTTTTGAAGAGTGAGGCACTGAATTTGGAGTGGGGGGGGGGACGGAACTCTTACCAACAGGTTACAACATCTGGAACATCATGAGTTTATGCAACAGGGTTTTGTAAGGGAAACACCCTGTTGTGTTCCTAGTAGACAGCAGCAGGGCCTCTTGCAATATGATTCTCCAGACTAAATCAGACCCAAAGACAAACCATTAAACAAAAGCAGACACTCCCCAGAAATGTACAATGCAAACATTAAGCAGTCAACAGGAAAATGCAGACTCGCTTACAAGCCTCCAAAACAACAATCTGTACCAAATTATGTTTACATGAGTGGGTGGAAAGAGGGATTGAATAGGCAAAGTCCCTTGGAGGACTAAGAGAAGTAGGAACGGTGTTGTTCTTTTACTTCATGCCAGGTTGGAGGGCGGTCAGAAGCACAGAGTTCCCCTCCCTCCCTCCCTCCCTCCTTCTTCTCTGACCTAACCCATTGTCTGGCATGAAATGAGAGCATGAATCGCCTCTCTCCTATGTATGCAAAAGGACGCAGTGAAGCGCATGGCCACAAATAATGGCTAATTTGTTCACCCTTAGGTATTCCTCACTTGTTCCAGGAAGAAACCACCCAGTCCCTGGAAAGGTGGCCTTACAAAGGGAACAATTATGTAAAATGTAGAAAATAAGGAAAAGATGTCAATGAAAAAAAAGCAAGAGTTTTAATAAGTTGTTGCAGGCATTAGTATTTCATTAGCTAGCAATCATGACCGTTGCTTTTGGAAGTTGGTAATGGGAAACTATTCTGGTTAGGGAAGGGCTGCATGAGCCAAGAGCAGCCTTGGCCAACCTGGTGGCCTTCAGCCAGGTACTTTTTGGGGTGGAGGGTGGGAGGTTAGTTTAGCAGCCAAGGCACAGGACAGCAGAACTTTGTTTCGGGGGGAGGAAATTTGGCATCTGGAGAATCCCCACGGCAAGCATGGACTTGAGTTAGTCACTCTTGATTCAGCACAGCGAGTGTGGTCTTTCCAGAGTGAGCAGTTGACGTGGATTAGATACTTCCTCAGGTCACACACATACTGTGAATACCACTTTCCAGTTTCGGAAAAGAGTTGCAGATGCTCTGCGAGTGGCAAGAACAGAATGTGTCGCCCCTGCTTGTCTGACTCAAGCGGAGCTAAAGGAAGCATCCGGTAAACCAGACCTCAGACGGCAATATGAGAGATCTTTGGCAGTGGCAGGAAAAATGCAAATTCATCTAAAGTGGAATGGATGAGGTCTCTGGAGGGCTTGTTCCTCAACTGAAAAGAGAAAAGGATCACAGCTGTATTGCATCAGCAACAACAGCAGGAAAGCCCTTCACAGGCTGACAAATGCCTTCCAGCTGAATACACCGCCCACACAATTGGAAACCTTAGCCAGCTTCCCAACACATTGGTCATAAAAAGTACACTTTAACCAGTTAATTTCCTAAATTGCGTAAGGTCAAAAAAAAAATAATCTCACACACAACAGTGGTGGCACAAAACACAGCTACGCTGCATTTCTGAAACGTTTTTAACTGGTATTTTGGATGCTTGGGGACTGACTCAGACATGAGTTTAAAGTAGCCTAATTAACCATTAACTTTCTGTACACAAGAGAAGAGGTTAATTCAAGGAGAAAGCAGAGGTGCCTTCTCTTCCAAGCACACACATACAAGTCATACAACATACAGAGTTAAGCCACCTCTGTTTTCATCTGAAATCCGATGTTTTACTTCAGATTTCTGTGCTGGGGGAGTCTCAACAAGGAAAGTGGCTAGATCAGCTTTTGCCGCCAGCATTTGTCTGAACTAATTCATGGGGTGGCAAGGGTGATGTAGTTTCACGGTACTGTTTAACAGCAGTGACGGCTGGCACAAGCTGATCGGTCATAACATGAACTCCCATGCTCTGCCCAGCGCATCTGGTGGGAAAATAGATACCCCTTGTGGAGACACACAAATGCAACCCAATAGCAAATATGAAGCCCCAGCTCAAAACAAGCAAGATGGCCAATTTCTTTGCATGTTAAACAATTTGAATCTTAATCCAGATATAAAATAAATCTCATAGCATAACCCAGCACGTATGCCTTTGCAAATCTTAAGAACATATTGCCTGAATCAAGGGGTACAGGATGAGGTAAACAACGAAAAGCATATTTTAAACCCACAAAGTACAACTCAAGTAAATTAATTGAGGGATATTTTCAGTGACACCTTGAAGCACTCTTTAAAAGATTCCCCATGACTGAAAAATAAAGGGCTATCACACACTGAGCTGGCAATGACTAGCATCTAGTTAAGCTGATTGATTTATAGCATCTGTATGGAATTTGTGAATAGCCTACTGGGGACCATATTTCTATGGAACAAGGGGTACCGCTTTGAAGCAGAGGAAACATTAAGAACACAAGAAAAGCCAGCTGGATCAACCCAATGCCCTATCTAGTCCAGCATCCTGTTCTCACAGTGGCCAACCAGAAGCCTGTGGGAAACCTGCAAGCAGGATCTGAGCACTCTCCCCCTCCTGAGGTTTCCAGCAACTGATATTCAGAAGCATTACTGCCTGCAGCTGTGCAGGCAGAGCACAGCAATCATGGCTAGCAGTCATCAATAGCCTTCTCCTCCATGAATTCATCAAATCCTCTTTTAAAGCCACTCAAGTTGGTGGCCATCACTGTCTCTGTGGGAATGAGTTCCAAAGGTTAACTATGCACTGTGTGAATAAATACTTCCTTTAATCTGTCCCAAATCTTTCAGCATCCAGTTCACTGGATGTCTACAAGCTTTAGTGTTATTAGAGAGGAAGAAAAACTTTTCTCTGTCCACTTCCTCTATGTCATGAGTAATGTTATAAATTTATATAATGTAATCTCTTACTCACTGCAACCTTTCTTCATAAGGGAGTCACGGACAAGAAGGCATTTCCCAGCCAAGTTAGGAAAGGGTTTGGTTTTTTTAAAGAGTTTTTTGTTTTTTTAAGAACTGGGGTAAACTTATTGACAGCATTCAAACCATCATCCAAACAATGGCTTGGAGGACCCTGATCAAGTGCTGCTTACAGAAGTTCACCTGGCTTGAAAGAAGAGGAGGAGGAGTTGGGATTTGATATCCCACTTTATCAGTACCCTAAGGAGTCTCAAAGCGGATAACAATCTCCTTTCCCTTCCTTCCCCACAACAAACACTGTGTGAGGTGAGTGAGACTGAGAGACTTCAGAGAAGTGTGACTGGCCCAAGGTCACCCAGCAGCTGCATGTGGAAGAGCGGAGACGCGAACCTGGTTTACCAGATTACAAGACTACCGCTCTTAACCACTACACCACACTGAAAGGGCTGTTCCAACTACAGCTTGCCAGTTGACATAATTGAGTCAAAAGTCCTTCCACAAGAACTCTTGGCTTGGATTTTTGGGAGATTGGGACTGAGAAAGAACCACTTACTGTTTTCACCTTTTATGTCACTACTTGTTTTCTAGCAATAGCTTCTTCCTGAGGCAATCAGCCAGCAGCAGTAATTTCCCCCACAAAGCCCCTCTAGGTAACCTCATTGTGAGAGGAGTTCTGTGAAAATACTGTAGGCCCCGTTTTTCTCCTCAGAACAATGCTATTTCATGATGTAGGCAAGACGAGGGGGGCAGCGCAAATGGCAGCTGCCAGCCAGTGGTCATGAGGAAACACACTACCAACACCAGTGATTGTTGCAGCCCCCACCCCCAGAACTGCCAACATGCCCCCACTTCTCTCCACCTGTGAGTGGAGGTGCACTGCAGCTCAGCCCTAACTAATATCCAACATACACAGAATTTTCAATGGCAGTTAAAGGGGAGGTGAAATATGAAGGTTATGTAAGCTCATCACCTCAATGCAGCGTTTACACTGCAGCCAGAGGCATTGTACCAGTTTTCAAAACATCAGTGTCTTACTAAGAAAATTTTCCATTTGCAGCCTTCCCCATCATTAAGTTAACAGAATCCCCTTGAGCAAGACAAGCAGATTTTCACAGGGCAACATAAATATTGGCAAAGAACTTTTAGGGCACTATACAGATTCTCTTTCTGTGGATTTTAAGCATTTCCAAAACCTTTGATACCCAGTACACAGGTTTTTTCCTCCCAGTTTAAAATTGGATGCTCAATTCACTCTTGCATCAAAGAAAGATATTATTATTCCTAGTCCATTCCCAGAGGACTGAGTAGGCATGCTTCTTGCAACTGCAGGATAATCCTCTTAAAAAAAACAAACCAGGATAGCTCCCATGGGGTCCCACCCTTCTCTCTGTCCAGCCCTAGGTTCAGACATAGGACAGTGTTTGGGAGGAAACAGGGGTACTACCACCACCCCTATTAGACACAATATAGTCTGTATCAGGGACTCCTGTGCATCTTGCTATCAACCTCATCACCATATCACTGCAAATGGTGGTACCTCAGGTTAAGTACTTAATTCATTCCGGACGTCCGGACTTAACCTGAAACTGTTCTTAACAGTTAGCTAATGGGGCCTCCTGCTGCCACCATGCCGCTGGAGCCTGATTTCTGTTCTTATCCTGAAGCAAAGTTCTTAACCTGAAGCACTATTTCTAGGTTAGCGGAGTGTGTATCCTGAAGAGTATGTAACCTGAAGCGTATGTAACCTGAAGCGTATGTAACCCGAGGTACCACTGTATTGCCAAGGAAGAATGGTCTTTCCCACTCCACAGGACTAAGCATAATTGCTGCCTCCAACAATTATAGCAAAAAATTTCAAGGTACATTACAAATCCTTTCACTGCATCTACTTTGGAAATCACTGTGCCCATTCAAACAAACAACAAACAAAAACTGCTGATTAGATTTCAAGAACACTGCATACAACACCAGCCACTAATTTACACTTATTCACTTCAGGCTATTAAGTGACGTACAAAAGATACTCCGTACTGAAACTGGTCTATGAAACAACCAATGATACTTGTCCAATTGTTTCTTCCACTTAATGGTCAAGGCATAAAAAACAACAACACACAATGGAAGTGAGGAGGGGGAGAAGAGCTAACTTCTCCGTTGAGCTTACCTTGCTTCTCTCCCTTGTATACAATTCACATACGCTGGAATAAGTTGCCTTTGAATCCAGACATCAGCACTGATCATCAAGTATCTAAACTCTGTCTCAGACAAACTCTTCCTATATTCATTCCTGCCACTGTGTTACGCACACGTCAATCTCGATTTGCTCACAACATGAGCTTTCGCAATCTGAACAAGCCCAGATATATTTAGTTCCTGAAATTCCAGTATAGCGAAAGATTCTATTTGAATACTGCCATATTTTGTAAAATATGGGGATGATCTATTTTGCCCAAACAAATTAGACACACTAGGACCTTAAGAGTGGTCATGGCTGAGGAAATATTCAAAGAGAACACAATAGCTATCTTAGCCTTTTGGCTGAGGGTTTTGGACTACAACTCCCATCATCCCCTGCCAACTCAGCCCCTGTGCTGGCTGGGCAGTTGTAGCCCAAAAAATTGAAGGGCACCATGCTGGAGAATAGTGGAATACCAGACACAACCCTCCCACATAGATTACAGTCAAATGTAACAACTGCCAGAAAGCACTAGGGAGAGGCAGGGAAATACAGGACTCTTGAAATTTAAAAAGGAAGACTGTTACAGGCTCCTCATAGTGAACTGGAACAAAGAGAGTGTTCATTATGGCAACAGCTTCTGAAGTTATGTCACATCTACTCAGAGATGGCACTGTCAGAAACAAGGTATCTTCCCAGTTTACCCTCCCTTGTCTATGGAACAAGGACAGTCCAGGATCAACTTCAGTGGCACAGCAAGACCAGTTCTAGAAAATCTTTCCAATTTCTGTTTCTGAGAAGTAAATTAAAAGTGAGGTGGGAGAACAGAAGTTGAGACAATCCACTTCTGCCATATGTATGGGATCTCCTGTGTGTTTGCATGTAAGCATTAAGGAAGAACATAGCAAAGATGGAAGTTGGAAGGGCAGCTATGTCCCTTCCTCCCAAACTGTTCAAGATTCACTAGGTGCATGGTGGGCACTTTTATCACAGAAGGGGGAAGCGTCTCACGGTTCCCGCAAGAACTTGAGTTCTTGAGTTCAACTTTGACTCTCCATTACAGAAACCTTGGGTGTTTTCCCTCCCTAATACTCTGTAATATACTTATGAGAGACAAAAGGTTCATCCAATTAGGGCTTTGTACACATTACAGTACCGTTCACTCTGGCTCCGTTTTTGAAACCATGTGCACACGACATTACCCAGGATCCAGAGCAATTCTGTAGTTTCTGGTAAAATACTGCGTTCTAATGCAGTTTCCCTCAAGCCAGCCACAATGCAACTTGAGCACTGTTTCCTTATTCAAGTCTCATCTGTGAAAGTTTCCTTTCCATCCAGATTTCTTATCAGACGACCAATTCTTATCAGACGAAGATATCACTGTCCAGTCTCTCCCACTGGTATACACATACAGCGGGTGACTTCAGTACACATCAACCCTTGCTGGTGTGTACAGTGATGGGCAAATTTGACTTGAAACATGAGATAAGAACAAACCCCCTCACTGTGTTTTAAACCAGTAATTTGTACACAGATTGAACTATAATGAAATCAGACCTACCAAAATCAATAGACTCAAGTTACTCAATGAGACTCCTCTCAGTAGGACTCAGTAGGACTAACACTGGATTCACTCCAAAATGTTCTGTACCTGGGATGTAGAGGAGACTTTATCTTGGCTCTTCACAGGGCCTACTTTAACAGGAGTTTTTTCACAAGCTGCGGCAGAATGGCCCTTCCGGCTTGTTGCAAGCAACCTTTTCTTCTACAGACACCTGGAGCCACCACCCTGCATATGTTGCACAATCAGAATTCCATGGGAGCTTTGTCAGCCTAACATCTTGAAACAGAGGTGGGCCAATCCTGCAGGCATGAAATGCTTAAAGAGCTGGTACATTCCAGCTTTGGGGGAAGGTCATGCTAAGGCGGGCCTTGAGATCACAACACATTTATCTATGGGAATTTCACAAGGGGGAGTTCTTCTAAGTTCTCCATAGCTTTGCTTTTTAAAAGAACAAATCAAGAATTGGTACTGCAGCCTTCCGCTGAAGAGAACACCATCCTTCCTTGTAAGGAAGGGGGGGGGGAGGACAACTTGATCATATGAACCATCAGAGATGCCCACCAGACTGTGAGATTAACAAGAAAGCAATAGCATGTATGACCAAGACACTAAACATGAATGGGAGATTATCAGGATTTTTTGTGCGCTGGCGACAGCTGACAGGATAGTGTTGACTTTTCTCCCCACAATAGGCAGGTTCTGCTATGTTTTGAACACTACACAAAAGCCACATGGCAATTTACCTAAAAGGCTACAATTACTCTCCTCCAAGAAGGACAAAACATCGCTGACAGCTACTGATTTTCTAAACGACTAAATGCCACCAGCAATAAGCTAGGCCAGGCCACCAGGCCACCAGAAACCCTGAGACATCTCTGAGAAGACTGTCCTCTCCCAGTAATGGGACACAAGGCTTGCAAAGAGCCCACTGTTGGAGACTGCAAGATACCCAAGGCAGTTCAGGCCCAATGCTTACCATTATGCTCCAAAACGGCAGAACAATGTATTAGAAACAAAGGGATTTTTAGTAGTTGACTTCACTGCTTTTGTATATAAAAGGAAATGAAAGAGAAATATATCCTGTTTGGATAAGGTTTTATGGAAGACAAGCAATTCGGTATATTTCATCCATTTGGATTTATATCTTGTGTCAAAGGAGAGGCTACAGTCCATTCTTCACTGCCAAGTTTGAAACAACCTTGGATTAACAAGGAACAGAAAAAAAATGCATTCAATTATTTCCTTTTTCAATCATTTTAAACACCCGTTGCCTGCTGTGAGGGACAGCTCCAGCCTTTAACCCTCAGTCAAGAAAACCCTCTCTTCTCAATGCCTAAGGGAGGAACTAGGAGTGTGCAAACATACCCCCATATCCTCAGTAGGAAATAAACTTAGATCAGACAGGTGCTTGGTGTGCATCCCTCAGCCCCTGTAAAGCCAAACATGCCAGTCCTTCCCCTGCTGGTCCTCTAAGCTCACCTGGGATGGCAGGGTCATGAGCGGGTGCAAGCCACAGAGCCTGCTTGGGCAGCCACACCAGTTGCCTAGCCGCACCCGCTATTCATGGGGGTCTTTTAGCAGCAACCCTATCCCACTCCCTTCACATTAGCAGAGGCCGCTCCTCCACCAAGTTATGGGAGCCTTTTCTGTTCTTTTCAGAGGTTTCATTTTATTATTTTGGTCACTGCGTGATTAGAATGCAGAGGAAAGGCAGGATGTCTCGCAGGGCTTGCTGTGAACAGCAAGATCAAATGCATTACCAGAATTACTCTGTGGGCCACTCTGATATAATGTGCAGCCTCTGGGTTCTGCGTCTAAGTCCTCCTGCAGCCCACTTGGTTCTGAGACATTGGACCGCCCTGGGTTAAATCAATTGAGAGCACTTTTCAGAACACTCCTAGCACCATTTTTAATGACTCCACCTTTCGAAAAGACCCCTTTAAAGCAACACCCAACTTTACAATTCTGCTTCAAGCTCTCCTCCCTACAAAACTCGATTTTTCCAGTCAATAATATATATGCTATTGGTTTTCCATGACCTTTACATTGGCTGTTCATAATAAAAATAGGTGTTTCCCTTTTAAAAAGGTTTGGGGGAGGGGGGAGGCAAAATCCTAACAACATGGCCATACACACTCCAGATCTTTATAATATGCATATTTTCATAGTGAACTCATGTGAATATTTACTAAGTGACAGCTCAAGCCTCATGGAGAACTAGTGGTCCATAGTCTCTGGCCACAGGAGAGTAAAATTCCCTGGATTGGTTCCTGGATACCATTAAATGTGGGGCCAAAAGCTCTCCACTTGGTCACATGGTAAAGGTAAATCTGCAAGTTGCTACCATGCAGTGGGTGTTTGTTGAATTCCTGGCTTAGTTTGCCAAACTTTTAAGTTTTAATCTACAGGCACTCATAACGGGGAAACAGAGGAGAGAGGACAGGTGTGGGAGAGAGAAAGTATCAATTTGTTATTGCTGGGAACCCCAACTTGCTTTTCCTCATTAAAATCTATATTAAAAAAACACACCCCAATAGTTCAAGTTTCATCAAAAAAAATGTTCTCAGGAAGCACACTGGAGCCATGTATACATGACATTAGCCACAATCCATATCTATCCTGTCGTCTCTGGAGGAATACTCCTGTCTGATGTTTTCCTTCAAAACAGCTTCCATGCGATTTGAAAACATAAACTTTGGTTAAACTGAGGTTTTTGAGATAGCCGTTATGTATGTGCAGATGGAAGCTTCATGAAGAAAAGTTCAGGGGGGCTGCAGTTGCAGGGAAACCCAGCAGGTAATACAGATCAGGTGAAGACGTCTTCACCACTCTGGCATGTAGAGCAACGTGCGGGGAGAGGGGGGATGACATCACTGAAGCAGCTAATGTGTATGGAGCTTATTTTATGTATAATCTGTCCACTCTCCTCTTTCAGCACCTGCATTCATGTCAATATAGCGAACTGGCAAATGGAATGCCTAGCTATGGCTGGAAATTGGAAATCTGGAGAAAATACAGCACACGTTTGTTATGAAATGAAAAGAAGTTTACCTCAAAAAATGTGAGAGTGAAGGAGGCAACTGAGAACTTTCATAATGGTGTATGTTGCAGCACATTCCAAAAATCATAGTGTTTCTTGTTTTCTGTTGACGATTTTTGTTTCGAATGTCAGCACCTCTGTTTCAGAATTCTTTGACAAAGAAATTTTTATCAAGTGTGATGAGGGGGGGGTTGCTCTTTGCAGTTTTGATTTTCTCTGTTCCTCATCACAAACAGAAAGTCTCAATTAAATTTCGGACTGAATCACTTTTTTAAAAATAATAATAATTACAGGTTATAACCTCTTAGAAGGTGATGTCTTCACAAGAATGTGAGCAGGTGGGGTGGGGGTGGGAATCCATGCTGCACCCAAATCCAATAAAATTCTCACCTTAAATCTAAGCCCTGGCCTTATAGTTTTTGAATCAACCAATAAGCCCATCAAAGGATGCTGGGTATATCAGAAGCAGATCTGTTATATATCTGAGGTCAATTCGATTAAACTGTGTTCAATTTTCATAGTATATTCAAACAAATTTGAAAAGGGCCATTGGCTTCGTTAGTTAATGTAGAATCGGAGAAAGAATTAAACACAGTCCTTCAGTGTATATTACCAATCCTTCTTTGCACTCATTAGTGCTTTAGCTATGTTTATAACTAGCAATACAGGGTCATCTGGGAGAAATGAAAGTTTGCTAATATCTAAGGCAGGTTTGTAGACCCTCAAGGGCACTGCTGATAAAATTCCCTAGTTGTTACTGCTCAGGTAGGCTGCTCTTGCTCAGAGCTGCTGTTCAAAAAAGTTAAATAAAGAAAGAAATGCTGACTGTTACGATCAGATTTGCAGCAGATGGTCAGGGTCACATCCCCCCTGTTTTCTCCTTCTCAGGTAAGACTACTCAAGGGCTGAATGTGATTTGCTGAGTTCAGCAAGATTAATAAGAATCTGCCGCAGTGCTGCTCAGCTTGTCCAGCTGCCCCCACTAAGCCTCCAAGTAAGGTGACATCTTTTCTTCTACTGCCCTGAAAATCTATCCAGTATTTCCATGCTGAAAATCATGGAATCACAGAATTGCAGAGTTGGAAGGGACCCTGAGGATCATCTAGTCCAACCCCCTGCATTGCAGGAAATGCAGCTGTCCCATACGTAATGCAATTCTAATTACTGTCATCATGTTCTTTGATGGCTACTTTTCATTCTCGATCTGGCTTGCACCTGGGACAGGTACCCTATTACCTCACACCTAGCTCCAGCAGGAGGAAGGGCGGGTGTAAGAATAACAAATAAATGCATTACAGCACAACATTTAACTTGCTTGCTTAAAAGGAAATCTCTTCTACCGAAAACGAAAACAAAACTTTGGTTCCATGCCCGCCTATGTTTGATGACAAAGAATAACAAACAGCCTGGAACAGAAGTTGCAATTCATTAATGCCTAGAAAGCATTAGGCTAAGAGATCAGAGCCCTTGTGGAATGTGAGGTGTCACCAAAAGACAAATGGATTATTTGGCTATGTATCTGATCCTAAAAAGAAGGAAGCAGAAACCACGTGGCTCAATACAAGTAATACAAGAGCGTCTACTTTACATTAGTTGGTTGTGAAAGTTTGGGGAGAAGGGGACATGCTACAATGCAAGCTCAGCTGTCAATTAGAAGGAGAGCTTTATTGTTTGAACATAAATAATTTGCCATGGGCTCCTGTAAAATTCAAAACCTAATTTAGCTGTCATCTCCCGCCCTGTAGGATGCAATCCCAGGCACTACACATTTGGAAAATGGGAGCAGCTGCTAAGGGCACAGCTTGAAGCAGAAATTCTCACTATTTGGGCGATATTAATTCTTCATGGAATGTGTGGCAAACAAGCCCAACCAGAGTTGGGGGTGGGTGGGTGAGGTGGGTTTGCACCCTGTTGCAACACAGTTTTAAATCCTGCTTCTGTCTGATGCACATTTCCATAGCAAAGGATCAGCCCATCAGACAGACACTTCTGGTCTGACGAAGATTTAGCTAAACCACAAAGAAAACCCCCTGAATGGACACGTAAGGCATTACGGATTTCCTGCGCTGATGCTTGGGGGAAGTCAAAGTTTCCAAACGTCCTTTATTTTAAAAGCGGCAGGCCATATTTCAAAAGTACACCCATGGTTGCAAAACATCACAGCCCCACAGACTTTTTAATAATTATTTCAGGCCCATGGCCCGTAATGTTATTTATTTGGTAATTCCATGTGATTAGGGCTATTCCATCCCGTAGTCTTGTCCCTTCTGAGGATGGAATGAATTCCCTACCCATAAATGCTCAAAGGCATTTATGAAACACACACACTCAAAGTAACTTGCACAGAGCACTGCCACAGTGTGGAGACACCGTCCCAAAGGAAATACCAACACTCAAAGTTCCCACAGACATACCTTAACAAGGCCCAGGTTTGGGGGCCAAGTGAAGTGAAACATTTGATTTAGGTGAGCCCATTTTCCTGTCATTCTGCTAATTTGTACTGTGGATGCCAGGTCAGAATCCAAAGTTGCTTATTCCAAAAACCTGGGATAAGGTATCACCAAAACTTATCCCACTAAATTCCTGGCTCTGGTCCATTCGCCCACACCCCTCCTTTGGAGTTTTGGCTCATTTACCCCAAGTGGTGGATGCATCTACCATGGGGGTGGAGGCTGAGAAGGAGGAGGTGGACGTGGAAATGAAGGAGGAGGAGGTGCTGGTGGTGGTGAAGGACACGGAAGAGGACAGACTGCTCCTATGTTTACAAAGAACAGAGAAATGTAGATGCATGGAGAGATTCAGTCCAGGCAAGGTTCCCAGGGACTGCAAGCATGTCCATTCTGTCCACAAGAATGCAAAAATCTATCAAAATCAGCTCCAAGTCCTGACTATCCCAGAAGTAACTGCTATTTCAAGCTGATGGTTGCTTGCTTAAATCCTCCTGAACTTTTATGAACTTCCGTCCCCTGGGGTTATCTTCTTGAACAAAAGTGAACTTTTTGTTCTGCAGAATCCAAATTAAGACTATGTGGTCACTTGAGAGCAGAAGAGGAAATACTAGAAACCCAGGCCTGAAATGTGTCAGGATTGGAATCTGAATGAGAAACTGGAGAAATATCAAGCTATTTTTTTTTAATTCAGTAAAAATTATTAGCTGCCTTAAGTTTTTAGAGAATTCAGAGGAGATAAACATTTATGCATAAAAGGATCACATAAATGAAGCTTACCATTGGTGAAAGTGTTCACGTAGTACCTTCGCCCCTGGGGAGACATATAACTCTGCCAGCCAGGTGGGAGGTGGCCATTTTGAGCGTCTTCTCCGACTTGAGGAATGACCTTCCTAGGTTTCTGATGAAAGGACAACAGAAAAAGCCTGTTAAAACTTGCTTCCAGAGGATGGTAAAAAGACTGGACAAAACAGGTACAGTATGAAATTCTGAGGTATCTTTTATTATTCCTGGTGGTAAGATATGGGAAATAAGAGAGGCAAACACTTCTAAAAACCCAAACACCCCAATTATCTTCCCATCTGCAGCCTGGGAAACGTCTTCTATAAAGCACAGACATTCCCTCAGGGCAGGGAAGATGGTGGAATGTCGTGGAGCCAGTATTGTAGCTTTGGCAATCCAACATATCATTGCATGTGACTTTTGGAAAACAGAAATACAGAGCACTGTCTCCAAGGAGAATTAATCATATAAGCAGATTCTGTGTCCATACTAGGCTCATAGACAGACAACTATTCTGTTATATAGATATGCTGTTATACAAATCATTATTATAAACACAACATGCCACCAGTACACCAACTGAACACCTATACAGTCAAACCTCGGCTCCCGGACGCCTCCATTTTGGAACATTTTGGCTCCCAAACACTGAAAACCCGGAAGTAAGTGTTCCGGTTTTCAAACGTTTTTTGGAAGCCGAACATCCAACGCAGCTTCCATTTGAGTGCAGAAAGCTCCTGCAACCAATCAGAAGCCGCGCTCAGTTGTTGAATATTTCAGAAGCCGAACAGGCTTCTGGAACGGATTATGTTCAGCAACTGAGGTCTGACTGTAATACACCTCTGTAAGAACAAGCATGATGAAAATTATCAGCAAAGGCAAAAACATACTATGGCAAATGGAATTTCCTCCCACAACCTAATGGTGCTCCTCAGTTATGATGATTGTCCAGCATTACAGTGGTACCTCAGGTTACATACGCTTCAGGTTACAGACTCCGCTAACCCAGAAATAGTGCTTCAGATTAATAACTTTGCTTCAGGGTGAGAACAGAAATTGTGCTCCTGTGGCACGGCGGCAGCAGGAGGCCCCATTAGCTAAAGTGGTGCTTCAGGTTAAGAACAGTTTCAGGTTAAGAACAGACCACCGGAACGAATTAAGTACTTAACCTGAGGTACCACTGTATTCCATTATCACCCGTGAAATGTACTGTATTTTTCCGTGTATAAGTTGCCCCCTATTTTTGGGTACTCCAAATTAAGAAAACACCCCTCAGCACTACCTGTGTATAAGACGAGCCCCAATTTTAAATCTTTTTTTTTTTTTTTTGGTTAAAAAAAAACCCTAGTCTTATACACGGAAAAATACGGCATACTTGGCTGGTGGTATTCAGTCCTATAAACATACAACTGGCTGTCAACATAGGTAAGGTGTCCTTTTGGCTTCTGGAAGGGGATGTTTAAAAAAAAGCCTCTCCAGATCAACCAAATGTGTGTCCAAAGCTTCCTAAACAAAAGAGCACTCCAGACTCCACCTTGCCATTTTAATTTTCTTGCAGTAATCAAACCTGCAGAAGCAATAAAGGACAAGGATTTAAAATTCTAGAGCTCCAAGCTTTGGGGGACATTATCAAATCTTGAGATTAAGTTTGGCATTTTGCCTCTAGGTCCAGCCAACACTCTGGAATCCTGTGGCAAATGACCCTGGAGGCATGGCTTCTCAAATGGCCACCAGGGAGTTTTATGGTGGCCAGAGAAGCACGGAAGGGGAAGAGGAGGCAGTGAGAACTGAGAACAGCTGCAGCAGGAGGAAGCAAACCACCAACAGAAGGCACACTCAAAGACTTACATTATCCTTCCCCAACCCGTGCCCTCCAGATGTTGTTGGATTACAACTCCCATCTTCCCTCATCATTGGCCGTGCTAGTTGGGGCTGATGGAAGTTGCTATTCAAAACATCTGGAGGACACGTGGTTGGGGAAGGCTGATACCATAACTCAGAGGAAAACAGCACTATGCCACTGAACAACCCTGAGACCCCCGGAACTGCCCTAAGACCATTGGCTATAGGGAGGTATATAAATTCAAATATGGTATAAAAGCAAAGCACTGCAATTAGGAGAACCACTTACCTCAAGCAGGCTGTGTGTACATATATATAGATGTGTACACATACACGCGCAGCCTCAGCTAATGGTCTCTGACACCCACAATTCCCATCGCACCCTAGCCTTGTAGCTACACATTTGATGCTCTGCCCTTGTCACATGGGGACAGAGTGTCATAAGGAGCAAATGTGAATGACACTCTCATTACACCGCCCTCGTTTCAGCAGGAACCAGGTGGAGGAGGCAACCCAATTAGATCTCCAGCTCACCATCCTATAAACTTCCTTATGCAATCGCAGTGGCTAGAAACAGCAAGGTGCAGAGCAGAGAGAAGCCTGGGCAAGGCTCCAAGACGATGACAAGCAGCTGTACATGAATAGCTTTTGGCCATGTACACACAGCTGGGAATCTTAGAACGAGCTCTTCTCTGACCAGTCAGGGGTGACGTACGCCGTAATGCAGCCCTGCTCCAACAATATGCCTCAGGGAAAGAAGCTGCCAAATGAGTAGGTCAACGACGGAACAGCAAAGAGGTAACACCAAAGCCCTTAAGTCTCATTATCATAGTAGCATAACAGCATTACACATTGCAAAAGTATGCACCACACACAAGCCAACGCTGTTCCTGCACACAATGCCGCCATACAATTGCCAGGTGTTTTTTAGGTCTCTACACCTAAGTCGGCATTCAGAAAACCATTGGGTAGTTCACTGTTGCCAAGGCTACATCCCACTGTCTGGGGCTCCCCTTGCAGTAAGTGGGGACTCTGATAATCTTGAGCTCTGACCTTTGACTTCCAGCAATGATTGAGCCTCTCCGCCTCGGCTACACTTTACTATCACCAGAGGCTCATTCACCTTGCTTCAAGTTGGCAACAGCTAGGAGGCAGGGCAGGGAGTACAGTGGTACCTCGGGTTACATACGCTTCAGGTTACATACACTTCAGGTTACAGACTCCACTAACCCAGAAATAGTGCTTCAGGTTAAGAACTTTGCTTCAGGATGAGAACAGAAATCGTGCTCCGGCAGTGTGGCAGCAGCAGGAGGCCCCATTAGCTAAAGTGGTGCTTCAGGTTAAGAACCGTTTCAGGTTAAGTACGGACCTCCGGAACGAATTAAGTACTTAACCCGAGGTACCACTCTACTGAACACCTAGTCACCCTTCAAGAATGAACCCCCAGCTGACAGCTTCAAAACTCTTTCCACTGATGAAGTGGGAAAGGTTAAAAAAAAAAAGGCTGAAACTTTAGGCTTGGGAAGTTACTGTTATTCAGTCAGTCTGGAATACACAGGTATGCTGGAAGCTGCCCTACAGCGAGTCAGTCCATCTACAGCAGGGATGGGGAATCTGTGGAGCTCCAGATGTTGTTAGACTCAAACTCCACCTCAGACATATGTAATAATGAACTACAGTGCTACCTCGGGTTACGAACTTAATTCGTTCCGGAAGTTCGTTCTTAACCCGAAGCGTTCTTAACCCGAGGCGCGCATTCCCTACATAGGCCTCCTGTGGCCCCGGAAGAGGAATTGCATTCGTATCCCAGGGCAAAGTTTGCAACCCAGGACACCTACTTCTGGGTTTGTGGAGTTCATAACCCGAGGTACCACTGTACTTCAGTGGCATTTTGAAGGGAAGTCCTAGGGATCGCCACACAGACCTTTGAGCAATGTGGTAAGCCCAAGTCACTAAACTGTGTGTTTAGAAACAAATAACAGTGAATAGCATGGTGGGTGGTGGCGTTTCTCTGACCTTCTGACAGCTGAGTCTCTGCTACTTGTCAGGAAGGGGAGGGGAGGAGGCGCAAGGCAGTGGGGAGGTCAGCGTAGTGCAAATGCATTAAAGAATGGAAGATGAGGTTTTCTTCACAGAACTTTTGAGAGTGAAAATCAAACCACCTTGTCACCAAGTCAGACCACTGGTCCTGGTCAATCTTGCTCAGTAGTGTTGTCACTGACTATCAGTGGCTCTGCAGGGTTCCAGGCAGGAGTTTTTCTCAGCACTACCAGAAGACACCAGCATAGGACCTTCTGTGTGAAATGTGTGTCCTCTTCCACTAAGCCAAGTTTCCTAAACTTGGGTCTCCTGCTGTTTGTGCACCACAATTTCCACCATCTCTGACCACTGGCCCTGCTAGCTAGGGATGAGGGCAGTTGTAGTCCAAGAACAGCTGGAGACCGAAGTGTGGAAAACCCTGCACTAAGCTACAGCTCCTCCCCTAACGAAAATTCAGCACAGTGCTACCTCAAGCACAGCTCTATTCAGCAGTCAGTTCACCTGGCCAGCTACAACTCATCAGGTGAGGTATATTCTTCTATGAAGGAAGTATCTTGAACATGGAAATGCCACTAGGTGCAGTTATAAACAGGAAGGTGTGAACTGCTAGGGGAGAACTTTGAGGCTCCACAGCAGGATAGCTGGAGGTTAAACAGACTGCCTTGGCCAATGATGAGAAAAATACCTACTAATTAATATTTGGGCACCTGGAGGCAACTGGTAGACCAGGACTGTGTTCTTTGGCAGAGGACTGACTAGCAAGAGCAGCAGAAGACAGGAGCAGTAGGGTTGGCCCATGGGTTGCACAACCCACTTTCTTATGTGGGGATAGGGGGAAATAATTGAGAGGAACTGTTCTCTGTAACATTTTCACTGTGACCTGGAGCCCACTGCAACAAGATCACGGTCCTGTATCTCAGGATCCTAGCTTTGTACAAGCTGAACAGACAAAGCTGCAAGACAACATGTAGTAGTAAAATCTGTGTAATCCAACACTATAAAAGCTACAGCGCATGCGAGTTACAGTACCAAAAATAAATCTTTGTCTATTTATTTAGCAATGGCAATTTTGTACTTTGTTAGCACCCATCTGTGAACATCTGTCCATGAACAATCTAGCTTTCTGTACAAAATACTTGTGTGAGAGAGTTCCTCCAACCCACCCTCCCTCCCTTCGTCTCCGTCCGTCTCTGTCTCTCTCTCTCTTGCACACAGCTCCATCTATACGTAAGATGCATTTCCCAAAAGCACCATATGGGGGCTGTGCCTGTATACATCAGCCAGCTAAGAGAAAATATTCTGTTTCAGAGATTGCTACTGAAGTTGTGTACAACTTCCAAGCTGACATGGGAAAGGATTTCTGCTCCAGGAGGAATCCAGTGAGCAATGTGCAAACAGCTGGGATGGCAAGAAATCAAGGTAGAAACTACACCTGGTGCCCTCCAGATTTTGTTGGTCTCCAACACCCATCAGCCCTAGCCAGCATGACCAGTGTAGTGTAGTCCAACAACATCTGGAGGGCACCACATGGGTTCTCCCTGGACTATATGCTACTTAGCAACCCTGTGTACTCTCCTCTTTCTCTCTACCACAGTAATATGCAACAAAACAACACCTCATAAGCTGAAGGTTCAACTATGTAAGTGATCATGTCATGTTGAATATTCTTGTTTTCCAACATGTTGCCAGGGGGAAAGGAGGTAATGCTGCTCCACTGGGTGGTTCCTCCTAAGAATGTTACTCTTGGATGCATATATCAGCTGCACTTCTGAAAGTCTAGAGCAAAGTGTTCTGGGTCTCAACTCCATGTGAAAATTCTTTTGAACAAGAAAGCCTGTATCTTCTAATCCCACATTCAGAAGCTGGCTGTGGGTACTCAGCCTGTAGGAAGGACATGTTGTACATGCCCCCAAAAAACTACTACACAAATGATCCAGATTCAACCCTGACTTTGAAAATAAGCCTCAGCTCTGTTCTGAGGCATATGTTCCCTTGAGTATATTGAAAGCTTTGTATAATATACATTTAGTCACCGATACATTCATCTCCCTTGGGAATAGCCATGCTTTTGCTTGAAATGAACTCAGAAAAAGAATTCTAGCTTTTGTCCTGAACTTAAACATAACATTTTACAAGGATTTGTGATGGCTGAATATAAATTTGCTATGATATTTTCACATGCAGTTGTTAAAGCAGCTTAATTCTTAGAAGCAGTCTAGCAGAGATCACAGATTATTATTTTTTAGACAGGGTGGTTGAGAATCACATATGCCACCTTAAAAACCATGCTCTGTTTGCTTCTGTAGCCCACAAAAAAAGTTGTTGTGTAAGCCTGTCCAAACGTAACCTTCTTCTTCGAGAAGCACACCAAATATCAATGCAGAAGTATAACCATTCAAAAGGCTCCTTTGTTAATATAAAATTCAATAGCTCTAACTAAAGAAGAAGTATGGCCATTCCACAGAATTTGCAAACCATTTGATATATTTGCCAAATAGCTGAACTATACATCAGCAAGCTAAGAGAAAATATTCTGTTTCAGAGATTGCCACTGAAGTTTGGATTCATACTACACACACACACACACACACACACACCAACAGGTGCTGCCCACAGTAATTTGCTACAGACAATGAATTCACACAAGCAGAGATGAATACAGTGAGTTTGGAAGGACCCAAAACCACATGCACTTTTGTTTTGTTTTGTGAAGATCTACTATACTGTAGATCTACTGTACAGATTTTCATGCAATTCCTGTGTTACTTGCCTGAAGTGGGCTCTTGTGCAGGTTACTGCATGTAAATATCTAGTAGTGTACTTAGTTTTCATGCTCACAGTGAAACACTGCAGGGGATATGTTATGTGGTGTTGGTACACTTACGTACTTATTATTATGACTACTTTAACATTTATATTCTGTCCTGATACTATTCCTATACAGATAAGGTCCATGGAATCGTGGCAGCTAGCTGTACTGGGCAGCCATAACAGTTGCAGAAAAACATACAGGCTGGTACTTCTTCACTGTTCTCAGTCAGAATGACATACTGGGAGCCCAAGAAGATCTTTTGCTTTATCATCAGCTTCTTGTTAATAAATACACTCGCCCCAACATTTGGTTGTGTTTTTCCCAAAATGGAAAAAAAAGAAAAGAAATCCACTCTCCCACACACAGACTCTCAGGATTTCTCCCTTACCTTCATTTAGCAAGACCTCGCGGTTTCGTTTTCTTTTTTCAAAGGCCAGGGCTTACCCTCTCTGGGCTTGGCTGGCTGCATTGTAACAATTTAATGGATGAAGCGTTAGGCACTCATTAAAGCAGCTCTGAGAGATGCCTTCTTTTTCTATGTGCGAGCCTTTTTAACGATTAAGAAAATTAGCTATATCCTGCCCCTTCAGACATTCTGGTTTCTTTCAGCCAAACCACTAAGAGTTACATAACGACCAATCTTGGAACTCCATCAAGTTCCCCATGCCCTTCCCAGACTCGCTCAGCATCAAAGGGAAGCTCAAGAGGATGGAGGTGACCAAAGATATAATTATGGCCAAGCTTCAAAATGGAAGGGTGTAAAACATTTATATCTGCAAATATCAACATTTATCAGTGCATCTGGCTCCTCTCCAAATAATGTCATCTTACCATAGGTGCTTTTGCCAAGTCCTTTGTAGAAATTAAGTCCCAAGCTAGAGCTGGTCACGAACTTGTTCTCCCTCTGAGAGATGAAGTGGTGAAATTACCCACTGCCTGTTCTGCTTTGTGTGTGAGTAATCAGCCAGTGTCCAGTGTCAAAACTCAGAGGAAGGGCATGAACTGCAAGGGGCCTCTGTGTGTGTGTGTGTGTGTGTGTGTGTGTGTGTGTGTGTAACACTTCAGCACTTCCCTTCCCTCAATTTTGTTCTTTGGAAATCAAAAGGACCCATTCTAGAGGCTTTCCAGATGTGAAGCTTCTGGAAAGTCGTTTCCTTTGCCAGCTTTCAAATGTCTGTGTAGGTGATGGGGGAGCACAAAGCGAGGGTCTGTACCACTGACCAACAGCTCCTCATGCACAGACAGGACAAACAAGGACCGCTTTGTCAAGCTTCCCTTGGTTCAGTCCTCGCCTCTCTAGCCTTCCGTGTCCCCTATTTCTGTCTCTCTGGGGAACTTTTCCCTTGAACTTACATCAAGCCAACCCTTTGTACACAGCTTGACCCGGCTTGCGTTCAGGGCTACAAAGTGAAACATAAACTCACATGACCAAATGGGCACTGTGAGGACGTGGGATCTGGCATATAGAGGACAAGCTGTACTTATTAGTTTGGAACTAAAGAGTGGGGGGGGGGAGCCATGAACACTTCTTTCCCCGTCTGCACCCCCAGCACCCTATAAACAAATGCTTCATTTTCTCAGGGCAAGACTGAGAACAAGAATGTTTGCACCACAGCTTTCCCTCCAGCATCTCAACAGAGAGCATAGCTTTCCACATTCACTCTGAATTGACTTTGTGATGCCACTGCATAGGCAGCTCTGATTGGCTGTGTGCATGGTGCAGAGGCACTGGCAGTGTATTACCATCACAGGAATGTGAAGAGGCCACTAGCAGGGAAAAGTGACACAAGAACTGCTGCAGAGAATGGAGGTGAAAACCAGAGGACAGGTTCAATGTAGGGGAGGATGAAAGGGACTGTCTCAGCCCTGCCAAATGCCCCAATTCCATGTGAATATGTTTGGAGAATATTTGACGCAGGATTGGTTTATGTAGCTCTGGTCAGTGCTTGGGCCTGGGAACCATATAAGCGCTGCCTTGGATTGTCCAGGTGGGATATAAATCTAAGAAAAAATGAATAGCCTGACTACTGCGGTCCATACATTTGCAACCCCCTAGTTAGACCACTATAATGCTCTGTATGTGGGCTTTCCCCTGTGCTCAGTTCAGAAGCTGCAGCTAGTATAGAACACATCAGCCAGGGTGCTCAGTGGTGACCCGAGGGATGCTCACCCATGCCTTATGTTTAAAGAACTGCATTAGTTGTTTGTCAGTGACCCAGCAATGTTCATGGTTTTTATTGCTGGTATATAAAGTCCTAAACAATTTGGGACCAGGATACCCAGAAAAATGCCTTCCCCATTACACTCTGGTCTGAGCCTTTAGATCTTCCAGGGAAAAGCTTGATGTGAGGATTGTCTCTTACACAATTGAAGTCTGGACTGGACTTTCAATGGTATAAACCATATATAGCTTGGCTTCTGTGAACCTCAGTGCCTGCCCACCTTCTTTTATACAGTGGTACCTCTGGATATGAACGGGATCCGTTCCGGAGCCCCGTTCGTATCTAGAAGCAAATATCACTAGCGACGGCACGACTGCGCATGCGCGTGACATCAAAATCGACATCCAGAAAGGAGTCATTCTGAATTGTAATTTTAATAATTAACATTAAGGAGATCTAATTATGTTGGTCTAATAGATGAGAATCCCCGCGGCGGGGTGAGCTCCCGTCGTTCGGTCCCACCTCCTGCCCACCTAGCAGTTCGAAAGCACTCTTAAGTGCAAGTAGATAAATAGGTACCGCTTTATAGCGGGAAGGTAAACGGTGTTTCTGTGTGCTGCACTGGTGCTGGCTCGCCAGCTGCAGCTTCGTCACGCTGGCCACATGACCCTGAAGTGTCTTCGGACGGCGCCGGCTCATGGCCTCTACAGCGAGATGAGCACGCAACCCTAGCGTCGGACATGACTGGCCCGTACGGGCAGGAGTACCTTTACCTTTAATAGATGAGAATTATATTGGCCCAGAGATTTTAAACACTGAATTCTAGCTCTTCCTAGCAAAGCTAACATTTTAGTGAGGCTCATGGACACACCCAAACACACACACACACACACACTCATTAAAGTATAATACATCTTTCCACACAGCCACTGTTTAGCTGAGCTAAACTGTGAACGTGGTCCATCTGTGAACCTATGGAGATGCCTAGGGTGGCACAAGCTGACACCGCAGATTTATGCTGCCTGCGGAAACATAAGACAGCAGCACATGACTTCCTGACCCATCCTGAAAAGAATGCATGTCCATGGCGAAAGTTCAAGCCTTACTCAACAGAGAAAACCACTTCTCGTTTACAAACTGCAGGAAACCCCCCCAAAAAGAGGGATCCTGATGAGGAAACATCTGCGCACTTGACACAGTTATTCGTGCAAAGGGGGTACAGTTTGCACTATTCACTAGCAAGTCCAGATCCTGAAGCTTTGCTAGAACCCAAACAAATCTAGAAGTACAGAACGACAGTCCTCCTGTGACAATTTCTCCTAAGGAAGAACTTTCCTGTAGAAAAGACCTTTTCACTCCTTGTGCATTTAATATGTAAAACTAAAGGGTTTATATGCTACGTCAAAAAACGTGAAGTGCAAATGCAAAAACAGGTGTTTATTAGCTATTTTTTGTGTGCATGCTGCAAATTTAGAACTAATTACTAAGACTGAGGGGAAGGACTGAGCCTGGCCTCAGTTGCCTATGCTCTGGAGACCTCCCTCTTAGACTACATGGGGCTGACCTTGAAGTTGCAAAAGGCAGCTGCTAGGTTGGAAAGAAGGACAACCTGGCTGGATAATGTGTCACCGGTCCTGACAGCTTTGCACTGGCTGCCAGTGAGCCCAGTTCAATGTGTTAGTGCTAGTAGCACAACACCTTAAACGGCTTGAGTCCATAGCCCCTGAAGTATGTCAAGGATCAACCATCCCAGGCATTACAATCAGCACGGAAGCCACTTTCAGGAGACATTTTAATAAACTGATATTTACCCAGGCACTGGACTGCTAATAGATACTAACCACGGCAACCTTGAAATTAGCTAACTGTGAAGGTGATTGCTTTTAAATGTTTTTAGATTAAAACATTTCAAAACAGATATGCTTATTTTATTTTAAATTGCACAATTTTTTAAATTTCAATATTTTGATGCCTCCTGGGCTCCTTTGGGAGGGGCACATGTTTCATAAATAAATAAATAAATAAATAAATTGCGGGTAACTTCTGATGGTTGGCTACCTCTGATGCAGACAGATCTCTGGCTGGTACAGTCATACCTTGTTTTGAGGCCAGGATCCGTTCCGGAGCCCCAGCCCCTAGCTGAAAAGGACGCAGGGCAAAGCGCCGCATCTGCGTGTGGAGCGGTTTGCACTTATGCGCACGTGAGAAGCACGATTTAGCGCTTATGTGCATGTCTGTACTTCTGGGTTTGCCGCAGACGTTCACTGGAATGGACACTAGACAAGGTGGACGTTCACGGAGGTATTACTGTATATACAATAACAGCAGCACAATAAAAGCAAAATATGAGTCATTGTAACAGGCAACCTTTTTTTTTTTTTTTTTTTTGTTTAAGAAAAGAAAACAGTGTTACAAAAAAGGCCACAGACAAATGTAACACCTATCAAAATCGTGCATGGTTGTGTTAGCTGCAATTTACCAGCAAAACAATGACTGCAAACCTTGAGTATATTTTTTTATTACATATAACTTGTTACTGTCTTCCAGAGAATTCTAGCATGATAAAGCTGGTTCCATTTAACTCCCTCTCTTTGGCACGGTTCAATGTAGCTGACACAGGCTGCGCTGCTAAGAGATGTTGAAAAATGGAAACAGGTCAAACAGCTGCACTAAATGACCTAGTTCCTTTGCAGCCTATAATTCCAAGTGCTTGAATGGGCTGAGCAGGACCACAGGACAGAGAGAGAACATGTGCTCTGTATGTAGAAGATCCAAACTTCAGTTCCCAGCATCCCCCTTGAAGAAAGGGCCTCAGGGACCAGGACTGCAAAAGAAAGGCCTTTTGCACTTGGAGAGCTGCTGCCAGCATAGTCCTGGAGAACCTGTGGCCCCTCCAGAAACTGTTAGACTCCCATCATATCCCAATGGCTATGTTGGTTGCGGCTGATGAGAGTCTGAAATGTCTAGGAGGAAACAGGTTTCCCATCCCTGAAGCACATAAATCCAGAATTATTTGATTCCATATAAAATAGCATACTGGTCAGGTCAGGAGAAAAGATAAACACTTGGAAATTACACAAGAACATCGTGAAAAGTGTGCTCATGCAACATGAATGCCTAAACCATGGGCAGTCCTGTATGTACCATGCAGTTTATGACTGTGGCAATGACCAGCTCTCTTCCCCCCCCCCCCCAATCAATCACCCTCAAATGTTCGTGTTGCTGAAATTTTGGTTCTTCCTTGCATCTTTACAGAACATTTGGTTTCCATGGCATCAGATATACCGTGTGAGATTGGGCTTATATTTAGAAACTGGAACAGGGATCATGTGAGCACCCAAATAGATATGCTCGTGTTGTTATAGCAACCAACAACTTCTATCTACGATTACTCAAATCAAGATTCTTTTCAGTTGGTAGAAGAATTCACAGTTGAACAAAATGACCCTGTTAGGAATCTCAGCTCCAGAGAGCGGACCCAACCTGGGATGAATATTGCTTGTTTTGCCAACGTTGAAGACGAGCAACAGAAACAGAAGCCTGGCATTGCTGCAGTGTTTATGACTGGGTGGCATTCAGCAGCTGAACAGTTGGAGAGAACCCAAGAGGAGCAAACATGATGGCGCAGCTTAGCCCCTGATGACCCTTTCAAGAGTCACTTGCCCAAATGAATGAGAGATGTACCAAGCCCAGACTGCACATACCACTCTCGCCACAAACACACTCGATGGCGTTAGCAGGACACCTCTAAAGGGCTTTGTTGCCCTCTTGAGCTCTGGAGAATAGGCTCGTTGTTGGTTGATTTTCAGCAGTTCTTGGACTGTCAGAGTCACAAGGCAGAGAGACCAGGGCAGCTGCAAAGTCACACGCTCAGGGAGTCCACAGCATCACCCAACAGGGGGCACATCCAGGCTTCATAAGCCGGGGTTGATCAACTTAACCTGGGTCTGGAGACCTGCAGTTAGAGGCACATGGCTTCCTATATGGTCCTCTTCAGTAACTGAATGGATGCGAAACTAAGTCTGCATTTATAACAAACACACTCGATCGCAAGCCCAAATGCCAGAGCTTTCAAAGGCCCTCCAAGTCCCTGGAGACCAAAAGGGCTTTGTTCCACTTCAAGTTTTCTTTACCTGCAGCCTCTCCTCAAGACTTTTCCAGATTTTCATTTCTTTGAGTGATAACTTTTCGTTTCTTGCCAGTGCCGGTGCAAAACATCAACACAAGGCCAACTACTTCACATTGCTGCATAGCAGGGCCAACCCTCTCTTGTACGAGTTAGTTGCAGCAGATGCCGCCAGGCCAGCAGCCTATGCAGCGCAAAGAAGAAGAAGAGTTTGGATTTGATATCCCGCTTTATCACTACCCGAAGGAGTCTCAAAGCGGCTAACAATTTCCTTTCCCTTCCTCCCCCACAACAAACACTCTGTGAGGTGAGTGGGGCTGAGAGACTTCAGAGAAGTGTGACTGGCCCAAGGTCACCCAGCAGCTCCATGTGGAAGAGCGGAGACGCGAACCCGGTTCCCCAGATTACGAGACTACCGCTCTTAACCACTACACCACACTGGCTCTCACTGCAGCACAGTGCTCTGTTGTGCGTGGAAGCACCCCCTATTTTGCAGATAAAGTGTAAGAGTGCTTGCTTGCAACCCATTGTCTGCGGGCTATTTTCCCTCAGGTTTTGGCACACAGAGTGAAAGTGGTTAAGGAATGGCAAGGAGCTGTACAGTTCCTCTACTGAGAGTCCCACACATTGCTGTGGAAGACGTGTGGACATATTCTCCCAATGATAAGGTACAGCTGGGGCGTTATTGATCTGCTTAAGCTAGAGGTGGGCAACCTGTGGCCCTCAGCCCAATTTAGGCTGTGCCCACCTTTAAAGCACACTCAAAACACATTCCCTCCCCTCAAAGAACTCTGGGAGCTGCAGTTTGTTAAGGGTTGCTATGAATTGTAATGCTGTGAAGGCCAAACAACAGCGCCCAGAATTCTTTGAGGGGAAGAATGTGTTTTGAATGTGCTTCAAAGCTACAATTTGTATGCAGTGCTAGTGCACACAGGAGCAGAGACCCCTTAGGGAGATGAGAGGGAAGTCGTGGAGGGCTAGAAAGAGGGGGAGGGCAAAGTCCTCTGTAAGGAATAAGACTCCTGACAAGAGCAACCTGTCCCTCAACACACAGCCTGCTGCATAGGGAAGGAGAGAGAGAACATAGCAGTAAAAGAGAAGACAGATAGCCAAAAGAGAGAAAATAGAGTGGCCCAGTATGTGGCCCCTAACAGACTGCCCTTTAAAGAATGCGGCCCTTATGCCCTGAGGCTGCAGTAACAGGGAAGAGTCAGGCATCACAAATCTACATCCAGCCTCACTAGAGGCAAAGGTGAACCCAACCTATGTCTCCCTTCCACAGATTAGGCCAGGACACAAAGATGGATGAGTATGAATAGGAAGTTAAGAGTCAAGTTATTGGTGTTGCTTGGAATTTCAGATTCTCCACTCTGGTTCAAAGTTGTCTGTGTATCTAAACAGAACTGGGAAGCCCAACAGGAAAGAGTTGCATAAGATTAAGCTTTGATACAACCGGCCCTCCAGAGAAAAGAACCAGATGCAGAGGTGAGTCTCGAGAGTCCACTTTCTGTGAAACAGCATTTGCCTCTAAAGCACTGTATGCTTGGAGAAGCCTGGTTTTTATATACATTTCATCCAGCAATATGCAAAGACATTTCATATGCAAGACTTCACCCCCACATTTTATTTTATTTTAAGGATCTCTCAGTTGTGCAACAGTGCATACACAAATTTGGTTTTATGCGCATCAAAAATCCATATGAAAACACTAAAAGTGGCTTGGAAGCACAGTATATAGAGGAAAGGGTGTTCGTTTGGACAATAAAGACAGGTGATCAATTCAGGGCTGCCTCTTTTGAGAGATAAGCCTGATAAGCACAATATATCTATTGCAGGCCTATACCTTTTCAGACGGTAGGTAGAGATCGAAAGGTGGGAAGGATTCAGTAACCTAGGCTACCCCTTACTTAGCATGCTTGCAGTTCTGTCCAAAGAAACATTTTAGCACCCACCTGCACTCCAGACTCAAGCTTACTTCCACATCTACTGTTCGTGAGAACGAGGTCAGCAGCACAGTAGCTTCTCCTAGTGTCGCCGACAAGCCTCAAGCAAGAGCACAAATGGAATCTGAATGGCTGCAGAGGGCCTGGTTCTCTCTGCCCCAGCCAGCAGTGCTTTGCTGTGCAACTGCTCTCTTTCTCACCCTGTAGTAGCCCTTATTAAAGGAAGGGTCTTCCGTCTTCCTCCTCCCTCCCTCCCACCCTCTCTCCTTCCTTGGTCTGCCTAAGAAGATTGCCAACTGCTTCCCTCATTTGACTGTGCCACTGGGGAAGTGGAGTGGAGAAGAAAAAGCTGAGCTGTTTTCTATTTGCTTGCTTGCAAGAGAAAGTAAATTGGGGTGGGTGTTGGGGGAGAAGAGAATATGGAGAAGGAATTATCCATCACTTTAAAACATGCTAGGTTTAAGAGGCAGCTGCCTACCTTCCAATATTTTACAGAGGAAATGCAGTGACACTTCTGTGCATGAGCGGATGGGTTTGGAGGGCAGAGTCAAGCAAGCAGCACAGCCTAATGGCCCATGGCAGAGCTAATAATCAAGATTCAAAAGTGCCAGAAGCAGAAAGCGGAGGAAACTAGAGGTTCATGCAAGCCAATGGCTCCAGATGACTAAAGCAATGAGGCAAACGACAGCTTTCAAAATTCCTTGTACTTTGCCAGTCTCCCCTTTTAAGCCCCCCCCCCCAATCTTTTCCAAGTCTCCCCACACTTCCTCCTTAATTTTCTGAGATCAGTAACTTAAAGAAGGAGGGAGCAGGCTTGCCCAAGGCTTTAAGGCAGCCCCCACGCTGGAGGCTCAAACAAGAACACAGGACTTCTCAAAGCCCCTACAAATGCACAAGCAAGCTACTTCAAAGAGAGCTTTTGCACAGGCGTTTAATTCCCACTCAGCCAACAAGGAAGGATTAAATCCTGCTACCTTGGCTGCCAATGCAGGATTCAAACCTGTCCTTCCACCCATCAGCTGACGTCACCAGTGACATAAGCTGATGGGTAGGTGGCCATGGTTTGGGGAAAATGGCCTCATGAGTCAAAATTGCCCTGTGGGCTGGAGGAGCCCCACTCCTGCTATAAGGTAAAACAGTGTCTAGAATAGAGTTCTACATACAAGCTTGTTTCTTTAAGGCTTCAGCTTCAACTGAACAGACATGTGTATGGCACAAAAAGACAACAGGGAAGGCACCACTTGTTTAAAATTGTGGTGACTAGATGAGACAAACTAGATGTCTGTCCTGGATGAATTTTGAATGCGACAACTAATACACAACGGGATTCACTGCTGTGTGAGCTGGAGAAGAAGGGGACCAGAAGAAGAATCGTTAAGAACACAACAGCCTACTTTCAGTTTATAATGCTGCTGTAAGAGGAAGTCAGAATTTCCCCTCCCCAATTCATACACAATTGTGGCCCCAATACGGAGAGGATTCCAAATAATATGACAACTCTTATCTATTTAACCCCTATGGCAAACATCCCAGTCTATGTGAACAATGAGCTTCAGGTTACCATCCTAAACCTACTTTATTAGTGAGTGAGTTGTGGACTTACTTCTGAGTAAACATGCACAGGATTGCACTGTCTAGAAGTGCTGCCTTTTGCGAGACTCTATGAAACTGAATTCCATATGGGAATTCCATAGCTACCCCAAACTGCCGGGGTTAACAACTCTCCTTTACATGATTACGATTTCTGAGAAACAAGCAAAAATTGTTTCCAGATTTTCACAGGGGTTCATGATTTTCTTTCAATTTACTTTAGCATTTGATTTGATCCTTGAGCGCATAAACAAAATGACAGGACAAAGCCCATTCACGGTTTATTATCGGAAGGCAACTGATCATGAACACAAATCCCAAGTGTGTCAACAGCCCTGACAGGTGGGAAAGGCGAAGTGGAAGCCCTGTCATGTTCAGTGATTTTTGGCTTCAGTTTAGCTTCCATAAATGCAATGGTGAAGTTTGCAACCAAAAAAGAAAAGAAAAGAAAAGAAAAAAGCCGCAGCAGAAAATTCACAGGAGTCAGCAAGAGTTCAGAAACTAAAAGAGCTATTTTTAGATCTTGGTGAGAAAATTTTAATGTGATTACCCCTCAAATGTCAAAAAGGATTCCTGGGAGATCAATATATACGAAACAGCTGCCAAAAAACCATAATAGTGAAGCTGAATGAGTCTGGGAGAGTGACTGAACCTTTGGTTCCTTTGAAACAAAAAGGGCAGGCACAACACATAATTAAGAGGAAGTTTCCTCATGTTGTTGTTTTAAGTAACTAACATTGCCTAATGCAACTAAAAAAAGTGAGTAGTCTCCTTTTTTACATTTTCCCATACTTCTTGTCCCTGCAACATAGTTGCACATAAATTGAAACTCCCCATAATTTGGGAAGTGGGAGTTGCAAGAAAAATGGGATTCAAGCCCCAGGCTTCTAGACTTCAGAGTGCCTTCGATGAAGTCATGGCCCAAAGATGTCTACACCTACTGCATGCTTTCCTTTCTAGCACAAAACAGGCTAAAGTATGCAAATCAAGAATGTGAGGCACACCCTTGTCCTGCTCACACTGAACTACTTACTGGTGCCTGGAGGTGGGGGAGGGGTGCGGGGTCCAGGTAAGTCCAATTCACACTGGGTACAGGCATTGGCTTCATGAAGATCTTGGCCCCTCAAGTAAATGGGTGTTGCATCCAAGTTGGCTAGACATCATGAGTTGCAGTCACGCTATAATCACCCAATTCCCTTATCACTCATGGCATCTAATAAAAAAGGTAAAGGACTCCTGACAGTTAAGTCCAGTCGTGAATGACTCTGGGGTTGCGGCGCTCATCTCACTTTACTGGCCGAGGAAGCCGACGTTTGTCCGCAGACAGTTTTTCCGGGTCATGTAGCCAGCATGACTAAGCCATTTCTGGCGAAACCAGAGCAGTACATGGAAACACCGTTTACTTTCCCACTGGAGCGGTACCTATTTATCTACTTGCACTTTGACATGCTTTCAAACTGCTAGGTTGGTTGGGACCGAGCAACAGCGAGCTCACCCCGTTGCATGGAGTCAAACCGCCAACCTTCTGATCGGCAAACCCTGTAAGATGACACAAATCTACTGACTCAGTCAGGCCCCCTAGAATTTAGTATGATACGTTATACCTCTGGTGAAGTGGACTGCAGTTGGCAAAAAGTGTATGGCACAATGAATTTGCTCCATCTTAAGACTCTGTTGTTTTTGCTGTAACAGACTGCCCCTCTGGAAACTGCCCCTGATAAGTAATTTGAAGAGGTGCAGCAATGATAGGAATCGTTGTGAACAAACTGTGTCAAAAGTAGTTTCTATTCACTGCCTTACTTACATCTGTCCATTGATTTGGTAGAGAAAAAGAATACTTTAAACTCCATGTTACACTTCACCCTTCACTCTGATGTTGCAACTACTGACCCATAAGGCTAAGGTGTGCTAATGGATGTTACTTCTTTTTGTACCACAGAATAGAATAGAAACTTTATTTGCCTCAGCCAACGGCCATGGCAACAAGAGAACATTACAATATACAGTGGTACCTCAGGTTAAGAACTTAATTCATTCTGGAGGTCCATTTTTAACCTGAGGTACCACTTTAGCTAATGGGGCCTCCCACTGCCGCCGCACCACCACCACGCAATTTCTGTTCTCATCCTGAAGCAAAGTTCTTAACCTGAGGTACTATTTCTGGGTTAGCTGAGTCTGTAACCTAAAGAGTCTATAACCTGAAGCGTCTGTAACCCGAGGTACCACTGTACACAGAAGAAAGTGAAAATTAAATTTAAAAGCACTGTTTGGGGTCCTGAGTCAACAGTCAGATAATGGACCTTATTCTGATTGCCCCAGCTAAGAACCTAGCAACCTTTGCTGTTGTTTGCTCCACTTGATCTGCCATAAGAAAGGACATATTGTACCATATTGAAGTGGGAATCAACAGCTGTACTAAAAACAGAACTCCAAGATATGCCACCAGCCTTCCATTTTTGAACAAGGTTAACAACACTGCCCGGCTAACAGATAAATTTTAGAGGGCACCTCCTGGAAATATTAAAAGCCTTATTTCATTTCTTTGATATTTCCCTGTGGATTGATTTTAAATTCCAGATTTAAAATCACACACGAAGGCTAATTTAGATAACAGCTTTAAATTAAGTTTCCCATTTTGGAACTCGTGTATTTCCTGAAGAAATTGCATTATTGGTGGATTCTTTTAACACATTAAAACATTTTGGTTTGCATATGATGGTTATACAAGCTAGGTGCATAATACAGCTCACATGAACTGCAGAATGATAACTGCTTAGGGACAAGAGACAAATTTCTGCTTGGCTCCTTCTGTATACAGTGGTACCTTGGGTTACGTACGCTTCAGGTTACAGACTCCGCTAACCCAGAAATAGTACCTCAGGTTAAGAACTTTGCTTCACGATGAGAACAGAAATCGTGCTCCGGTGGCGTGGCAGCAGCAGGAGGCCCCATTAGCTAAAGTGGTGCTTCAGGTTAAGAACAGTTTCAGGTTAAGAACGGACCTCCAGAACTAATTAAGTACTTAACTCGAGGTACCACTGTACACACAAGGATATCATTAAGCAACATCACATCCTTGAAAGTTGAAGGGCCTGATATCCTATGCAGCAATCTGAGTTTTTTTGCCTGGTGGGGAGATCCTATACAAATTAGGCTAATGTGAATTGCATTGGAAAAATCTCCAGACGCGCTAGAAAGTGTGATGTAATTTAGTATGTTTCTTTTACTGGTGATTTGTAAACAAAGCTTTAAAAGTACCCCATGTTAACATTTTGTCCCAGTACACCTGGAATATTTGACGGGGGAAATTAAAACAAGCTTAATATGATTTGAATGTTATACTATGTCAAAATGTTTTTGTAGTACTTGTAAATAATTAAAGGCAATGCTTGGGAGAACTGGCTGAAAAACATTAATTGCACGTTCGAAACTGCCAAGCTTGCCTAATTTTGTATTTGCAAAGGGCATTCAATCATTTGTTACTAACGAACTTATGAAACAGAAAATTTTCCATGGAACAATAAAGCACTGGCAAATCTTCTGCCCAACGTTACTGATCCTATGCTCTCTTATTTACTTCTGAGTAACCTTACACAGAATGCAGCTAAGTATAGGATTTTTCAGAGGCACAAGCTGACGGTTACTAGGAAAAAATATGGTGCCTCTATAAAACCTAATGTTAGTATCTCTGCTGCTCAGTTGGTAGAGTGATATTTATTTATTACTAGTATTTTTCTCTGCTTCTGTCAGTCTGAAGACTATCGGAGCAGCTCATAATATTAACTCATAAGAATTTATAATTTGCAACTGAATGCACTGCAGAGCTCAGGTAATTGGAAGGCATAAAATAGTGCGAGATCACCTACATGGGCTCAGTAGAGTATCCTGGCATGGTATACTCTCATGCTTCTGCTGAAGTGCCTGGGAAGAAGCCCACAGCAATGAAGACAATTCATGACTAAGTCTTCACATGGGAGTAAGCCTTAAACAAGTGGGACTTACTACTGAGTGCACATATAGAGAACTGTGCTGTTACTGTATAAAGTATTACGCTGCCCTAGGCTCTTTTGGGAGGAAGAGCAGGTTGTAAATTCAAATAAATAAATAAATAATACAATGCTAGAGGCAGCCATCCTAAAGTCAGCTAAAGGCTGGCTGAGCGACTATTGGAAGTAGATTAAATACCCCACTGCCAGGTCCAGAGGGAGACCAGCCAGCTAGGCAGCACCTACAACCACAGAAAGCTCGGGGGGGGGGGAGTACATACAAGCAAAGAGCATGTTATGTCTGGCCAAGAATCCATTGCTCAGCCTGGTTGTAATCCCATACGAACCTACTTGACTGAAGTAAGTGGGACTAATTCTGTATAAATATTTAAAGCACTGTACCGCTAACCTCCTTGCCAACAAAGGTCCGTATAGTTAAAGCTATGGTTTTCCCAGTAGTGATGTATGGAAGTGAGAGCTGGACCATAAAGAAGGCTGATCGCCGAAGAATTGATGCTTTTGAATTATGGTGCTGGAGGAGACTCTTGAGAGTCCCATGGACTGCAAGAAGATCAAACGCATCCATTCTTAAGGAAATCAGCCTTGAGTGCCCAATGGAAGGACAGATCCTGAAGCTGAGACTCCAAAATTTTGGCCACCTCATGAGAAGAGAAGACTCCCTGGAAAAGACCCTGATGTTGGGAAAGATGGAGGGCACAAGGAGAAGGGGACGACAGAGGACAAGTGTTCTCGAAGCTACCAGCATGAGTTTGACTAAACTGCGGGAGGCAGTGGAAGACAGAAGTGCCTGGCGTGCTCTGGTCCATGGGGTCACGAAGAGTCGGACACGACTAAACAACTAAACAACAACAAAACTGCTAACCTCAGAAGGTCGTCACCCCCTACGCCCCCATGTTTCTCTTTCTTTCTATGTGACAGAAGCTGTTTGATAGATGTTCATGATTCAGCTTAAGATATTGTGTATATAGGCCTTTATACCCTTGTATTTTAAATTTTAAACCAGAATTTCAAAAGTTAAAAGATAGTAAAAACAAAACAAAACCCCACCCAATTTATTTAGCCATCTGCCCTATGGTATCTTGATCCTCTGGCCTTAGAAAAAGTTACATTATATGGTTTATGGGAGTATTCAGTCTAGTTAAGGACCTCACTTTCCCCCATCTATCCTCATGAAATGTTCGTCTAAAGCACAATTCACATGATGGTTAGAACTGGCTCTATTTAGTCCTGGATCAATACCAACAGTGCAGCTGTTAAAATCAGTAGTATTAAACATGCATAGATTCAATATAGAAATTATTTTTATGTACCTTCGGGAAGATTTCCAATATAAACTCTATTTTAGCATTCTGAAAAATCTCCAAGCACCAAATTGCCTCGTTCCTATCATTATTTGTCTTGTTTGCATCTTAACACGGGTTTCAATTTTGAGAATGGTGTTAATAACTAGGAGTACATACTCAGGAGTATATCCTCTCAAATACATCTTATTTCTAAAGAGTGAATGCATTGAAAAGTGCTATGTTTGGGTACTGATGTTACACTCACACCATTGCATGAAGTATGTTCAACTTCCTGAACTTCAGGAGGACAGAGAGCAACTTATGACACAACAAAAATAACTAAATAGGAACGTGACTATGAACACATCACTCAGAAGGCAAAGTCACCACATAGTGAGGTAAAATATGCATGGTTCTGGGGGTTCTTAATCAACATTTTATAAGTCAAATCAGTGGTTTTCAACCAGTGTGCCATGGCACCTTGGGGTGCCTTGAATGATGGTCAGGGATGCTGTGGGCAACACTGGCCTCTGTCCCTCTTTCTTTCCTTCCCTCCCTCCTCTGAGGTCCTCTAGTGTCTCTGCCTCCCCAAAACTAGTGCAGCTGTTTGATGCAGCAACCCTGGCTACAAGCTCCCCAGGCAAATGATGCCTCTGGGGCTGACCAGGGTGTGCCAGTTTGCAGGAGCTGTAGTGGCCTTGGAGTAAGCAAGCAAGTGGGTGAGGGAGCCCAGCCTGCCAACCCTTGCTGTTGGGAATTGACAGACAAGTCCCAGGCCAAACCTCCAATGAAGGGGAGTCCACCACTGTTCCTGCCTGGAGATCACATAATACTGATTTCACACATATACAACTACAGTGGTACCTCGGGTTAAGTACTTAATTCGTTACGGAGGTCCATTTTTAACCTGAAAGTGTTCTTAACCTAAAGCACCACTTTAGCTAATGGGGCCTCCCGCTGCTGCCACGCCCCCGGAGCATGATTTCTGTTCTCATCCTGAAGCAAAGTTCTTAACCTGAAGCACTATTTCTGGGTTAGCGGAGTCTGTAACCTGAAGCCTATGTAACCCGAGGTAGCACTGTATGTTGCTACAATCCAACAGGGAGCAGTTCATAGTACCAGGCGAAAATAATATGCCAGTTGGTCCCACCATACTCTCTCCCTCACATAGCACATGCACAAACATGCGTCTCTTTCTCATTCATATATGCACTTCATATATTTCTCACGCGGACCATACATACACAAAAACCACCCCATACACTCCCTTCCGAAATTCCCACACACTACACGCAGACCTCTCTCTGCCTGGCTCTCTGTCACCTCCACCCCCAGTGCAACTCTCTCAAATGCAAAGAGCATGCCTGACATTCGGATTCATTGCTGGGCTACTAGTCACGGTGCCTGTGTGCTGTTTCCAGGTTTAAAGGCAGTGTGCCTCCAAATCTCAGTGGCTGGGGAACATCAGTGCGAAAAGACCATTGTCTTCAAAGTCATTCTTTCTCTCTCTCTCTCTCTCTCTCACACACACACACCAGATTAGCCTACTTGGCGACCAAGAGTGGGAGATGAAAAAGTGCCTGTAATATGCAGCTTGGATTGCTGGCACCATCTGGAGCTATTTGCCCCATAGGCACCATTCTGCAACGCAACATTTCTCCAACTGTAGCCCCTCTGTGATCTGGCTTGCGTGGGTTTGTTCTGTGGAGGTTTGCTATGCGGATGTCCTACAATAGGGAGTATAAACAATGCTGCTGCAGCAGCAATATACTGAGGAGAAAACGGATGCCCCATGCAAAAATGAATAATATTACAGTGGTTCCTCGGATTACAGACGCTTCAGGTTACAGACTCCGCTAACCCGGAAGTAGTACCTCGGGTCAAGAACTTTGCTTCAGGATGAGAACAGAAATCGTGCAGTGGCGGCATGGCGGCAGCAGGAGGCCCCATTAGCTAAAGCGGTATCTCAAGTTAAGAACATTTCAGGTTAAGAACGGACCTCCAGAACAAATTAAGTTCTTAACCCGAGGTACCACTGTACTTTTAAAGGAACTGGTACTGAAGAGCTAGTAACAGTGCTTCTTCTCATCAATTCCAACCACAACTGAAACAAACTGGGAAAGGGTGGGAAAGCATTTATAGACTAAAATCGGTGGATGTGGGTGAGCATCTCTGCGTGGTCCTTCTTAGCCTGCAGAGGTAATTTCCCCCCATGGCAGGGATTACCACTAATCTCAAAATCAAAATGGGGAGGATGGGGGGGGGGGATATAGTTTAAAAAGAGCTGGGGGGCATGTGGGAGGGAGGAATTAGCAGACAGAAGACGGTTTAAGCCCCACAGCAGATTCTCCCCTTCATCATATGCCTCCAATTAACATTATAAGGCAAGAACAGGCTAGGAATCATATGTCTTTTAACATACAATTCCACCCTCACTTGTATGTGCTGTCTTGCTTGGCCTCCATTTGTAGCATTGCTATAGTTTATATATGAGGTATTTATAATGACAGCCAAAACCTCTGTTCTTATAATAAGTGAGTTTTGTCATGTAATCTTGAATAACTCTAAAAACAGGCCTCTGAATCTGCCTCCCCCTCAATATATTTCCCACCGTGCCCCACCTGCTTTTGTCCTGGTTCAAAGACTAGTTTCTCCTGACTTATACTTGAGGCATTTTTCTCCCTAAAGACCACTTTGAGCACTTAAGGAATGCTTCAGGAACGCTTGCTGATACTGAACATTTGCTAGGTGAAAATCTTCCCATACCTGTTTGTGGTGGCTTAAGTAAATCTCAACAGCATTAGCAGTGGTGAGGAAGAAGCCCCCTTGTTTGGGGAAGCGGGGTTGGGGTGGGAGAAAAGAAAAGCAGGGGAGGGAACTGAAATAAGACTCTCCTTTTACCCTTAAGTCCCAAACAGAATTCCTGGTTAGAACTCAGTGGGCAGAGCATGAGACCCTTAACCTCAGGGCTGTGGGTTCGAGCCCCATGTTGGGCAAAAGATTCCTGCATTGCAGGGGGCTGGACCAGATAACCTTCATGGTCCCTTCCCACTCTACAATTCTACGAACCTTTAAAAAAAGCATTACACTCACAGTCTAGTATGTAGAAAATAATATGTTGAGGTTGGAAGTGGGAGAAAACAACGCTCACTGGGTGGCCTTAGACAAGCCATTCTGTGTCACAGTCTAAACTACTTAACAGAGTTTTAATGAGGATGAAACAAGATCAGGATGTATTATAAAAAGAAAGAAACCCTTTTAAGTTAACAAACATTTCCTAAAACTCTAAAAATGATTGGATGGGTTTCAAAAGTTACCACATGAGACAGAAACTGCATTCTGTCAAGGCATTTCTTGATTTAACTATTTAAATACAGGATTCAAATGGAGATGTGGTGGGCGGTTTTGTGTTTTGTTTTGCAAAAAGGTGGTTATAAAAAAATAAGTCTCAGTCCTGTAAGGTGGGTGGGGGGTGTACTAGAGTTAATTTAATGAAACAAACAGTAAGAACATAAGAACAGGCCCTGCTAAGTCAAACCAAAGGTGTATCTAGACCCACATCATGTTTCCCATAGCAGTAAACCAGGTGCCTATGGGAGCCTGCAAGCAATATATGGCTGCATATCATACCCACTATGCATTTAAATCACATGACTTACCCCAAAGAATCCTGGGAACTGTCAGTCACTACTCACAGAACTACAGTTCTCAGCACCTTAAACTATAGTTCCCAGGATTCTTTTTTTTTTGGGGGGGGGAGTCATGTGCTTTAAATATACTATGTGTATATAGCTTAAGAGCACCACAGCAGTCTCTCCACTCATGTTCCCCAGTAACTGGCCTTCAGAATGGACAGCCTTATCATTTATGAATTACTCTAACCCCTTTAAAGCCACCCGAAGGCAGGTGCCCATCATTAGGTCTTGTACCAAACTCCATAGTTTAGCAAGGCACTATTTGGAGAAGTACTACTTCTTGCTTGATGGCTGAGCCGCCACCATCAATCTGCACCATTTTAGTGACCTCAAGGTTCTAGTTACACACACACACACACATATGGAGAGATCAATTTTCCTCATGCCATACAGAATTCTATACTCCTGTCTCATGATTTATCTAATACCTATCTGGGACATTACTGAGATCAGAACTGAAAAGAACAGAATACCAGAAGTTTCCTTTGTTTTTGTTGCTTTTAACATTTGCCACAGAACTTTATGCAAGGTGGAACGGGTGACTTAAAAAAAAAAAGTATTTGGCAAGTTAATCAAAACTGGCTCCAGTCCAAAACTTCAAGGGCATCCCTACCCTAAAAACATAAGTGGTGAGTTTTCCTTTGATAGGACAAGTCACATTCTTAAAGATTAGAGTGAACTAAGCACTTTCGAGCACCAAAAGTATCTTTGGCATGCTATGCATGTTTATTGAAAAATAATCCCCCCTGTTCAATGGGGTTTACTGCTTAGAAAGTTTCAGTTTCAGTTACATGCACTGCAGTGCTTGATAGGAGCTTTTACTCTTGTTTATGGTTTTTGTTTTTAAACTAAACTATAAGGAAACAGTGCCAAGGTACAAACTGACTGAAAGTCTTCAAAGTGGGGGCAGACTAAGGGAAGCTGTCAAGCTTTATTCGTATTTTCATAGAGAGTTAAGAAAAATCAACTCAGTACACAGAGATGATACTAAAAGCTGCAGACACAGAACTGTGCTATGGACAAGAGGCAAGCCACAAAAGGAAACTAAAGAGGTCAGAAATATGGGCAGGAAATAACAAAATGAGATTCAGCTTGGAAAAATGCAGCTACGGGGGAAAATCAGCCAAATAGAACTATTCAATGGGAGGGAGGTCTTGGGGAAAAAACAATTATAGCATTTATGACCCATCCCACCCTGCAGCTGGGGAGCATGTGTACTTGCACACACACACACACAGAGAGAGAAAGAGAGAGAGAGAGAGAGAGAGAGAACAGCAATCATACAACAACACATTACAAAAGAATCCTGTTTTAGCTCCAGTAACTTCACAACTGTATGATGGACTTCATTTGCCATGTCCAATAAGAAGAAAAAATAGCACACAGAGAAATAATGCTGATGTGGTTCTGAGCGTGTGCAGAGTGACAGCCTTCTTGATTTAAATAGCTGATCTAGGATTGCATAAAGATTTGTTGCTTCATGCAAATATCTTGATTTGTTTTAAACAAAAAAGGTTCAGCTCTGTAAAGTGGTGGGGCATATAAACATCCCATCATGCAAAGAACGGAACCCTGGAATCTTTGTATTCTTAGAATTTCAGAAGCTCTTTCCAATGATTAGCTTTGAAGTGTCTTAAAGAGGGATACAGTGGTACCTCGGGTTACATACGCTTCAGGTTACATAAGCTTCAGGTTACAGACTCCGCTAACCCAGAAATAGTACCTCAGGTTAAGAACTTTGCTTCAGGATGAGAACAGAAATCGTGCTCTGGCGGTGCGGCAGCTGCAGGAGGCGCCATTAGCGAAAGTGGTGCTTCAGGTTAAGAACAGTTTCAGGTTAAGAACGGACCTCCAGAACGAATTAAGTACTTAACCCGAGGTACCACTGTACTGTTCAAATAGGTTGTCCTTCATGTCATATTCAGCAAACATATTGGCTGTGGCATTTTCCACAAACTGTGTGATGTCTGGAATTCCTAATAGCAATGATACTGGTGGTATCACATGGCTGGTTCACCCATTCCCTTCATAAATTAGGCTTAGCGTTATACAAATAACCTTTCTTCAAAACAAGCACACCACTGTGGCTTCCATGGCTGCCCTTCAGGCCAGAAAGTTCACCCCACTGTATTTTGTTTTATAATCCACACACACTATCATGAAGTTCAGAGTACGCAATGCAAGAAAAGGAAAACAGCAAATTATATGACATCCTATTAGAACACCATTGACATGTTTCCACCCTTTGCTCATTTAACTGTGGGCACCAAAGCCAATCAAAGGAAGTTGGTCCAAAACATGTCTATGGTTCAACTTTGACAAGCTTGCAATGAGTAGTTCCATAGCTGGGCTGCAACTACTAAGAATGTCTTTCTTTTGAACACTTGGTGTCTAAACCTGAAGCACAGGTGGTATCACTAATAGAGCACCTCCAGTGGATCTCAGAGAAGCTAACAGGACACAAGCAATGAGATGTTTTCTCAGGTATACTTATCCTTAGTCATTTGTTTTATCAGCTAAAACAAACACCTGAAAAGAACTAGTATCCAATGTGGGTGTCAAGCCAGATCATCAGAAAGGTAACTATTTAGAACGAATTACCTTAGTTCCCTATAGGAACATGTTTACAGAATTAAAATTTAAAGTCATGCCCTCTGCTTTTTTAGATGGCCACTATTATAAATTACCCTTGGAGCAGCATTTCTGTCTGTTTTGTTGAACAGTTATAGAGGATATTGTTCATTGTTTTACTCAGAGCCCTTTTTGTAAGGATCCTTTTGAAAAATATTTGAGTTTAGTGACAGGAAGAATATTGCTACACTTTTAAAAATTTACAAGGTATTTTGGGGGGGGGAGGGGAGCTATCTGAAAACTATGTTACTTTGTTCCCTTATTTGCACTGGTAACCAGGAAATGAAGAGCTAAATTTGTGGCTCAACTCTGAAGGTTCCTGTTTTGTTGTTGCTGCTATGGCTTATTGCTAAACAATAAATTTACTACAAAAAATAAATAAATAGGAAGTATCCAACTAAGTTGTTCCATCAGCACAAGGATTTCTGCTTGCACAATGAAACACTCCCGTCCCACTCAACCCCCTTAAAAAAAAACCCTACTCCAGGGTGTTGGAGGAACTTTCAGAACAGATCTAGGAAGTGCATGAGGAAAGAAAGGTGGGAAGGTTCTGTTGTGCAAGTGGAAATCTATGCACTGATTAAATGAGTTATCGTAGTTGGATACCACCCAGTGTGAATGTCAGGTGCAGCTGCAATGAGAACAGCTCTGCAAGCCATATTGTTCAATGTAGTAATCTATGCCCGACATATTAACCGAGAGAGGGAGAGACTTAGAAAAAAATTAAAAGTCGGGGTAGGATGATTACTTTGGGTATAAATCTCCAGAGTCAACTACTTTTACCAGCATTCAATTCACCTCATTAAAAAATATATATTTTAAGTTTTCCCTACACAGACCGCAAGGAAATGTTATATTGCACTTAAGACATGGGAAATAATTAGATTAACTTTGTAGCTATGATAAGTTTTGACTTAGCTGGTAAGGGCAAATCAGTTCACGAGGTTTGAAGTCACCCCAGTTTGAAAAATGAGCCATACTTAAAAAATAAAAACCCTACTGGAAGTTCAAGAGCCAGTGTTGCTTGTAGAAAAGGAGCAGTAAGAACTTTGCAAATGGCTTGTATCCCATTGTTAGGTCCTGACCCTGGCAGTCAATGATTGAATACAACAGAATGGGAGAAATCTAGAACGGAATACAAGAGCAAACTCTAGCTTTGATTCAGGTACCATTAGAGTGCTCTACTTACAGCTGAAAGACGGACAGAGCTTTTACATCAGTGAAGCTCAGCTGCAAGGAGGCTCAGCTCTTGTCTCCAAGCACAGAGTTTCTCCTGTTCTATATTTAGGCCTGTTTCAAGTACACAATGCCCTGCAACCCCAAAACTGTGAGCAAGGAGGTGTAATTAGTTTTCCTCCTGCAGCCACCTTCTCTGATGTTCTGAGAATTCATTAGGAGTTTTCAATGGCCATCTCAGGATATTCTTCAGGTTGATCTGCTGTAGAAATCTGGAATTCCAAGCATCTTAACTTGCAGTGACTTTTCCAAACCATTTACAGCCATTAGGGCAATGGAGAATGTCATGCAACTGAATTGCTGGATTATCAAAAGTTTTATATTATGTGTCTCTATCATTCTGCCTTTTTCTTGTAGCCACAATACTTAACATGCCTTCTCTTCCCACACATCCATAACAGAACACCCGCAGGCTTTTTAAAGAATTACTTCACCATCTATTTGAATTAAATAAATACCTGCAAATCTGATTAGTTTTCGTAGTTTATTTTGGAGGAGAATTTTGTTCCCTTTGGCACGGAGTACCTGCAATGCTGATCACAGTGATTCTGGAAGGTGGATCATCAACTAGCAACATAAATCATTTGGATTAAGGGTAGAACAGAATCTACTCTGTGGGGCTGAAATTTTGTATATCTTTGAAATCCATCAAAGTTTTAAATCCAAGTACTTTAGACTTCCCTGTTGCTCATCAAGATGTCAAACAACAATGCCATAAAGTGTAAACTATCAGATACTGACAACCACTGTCAGGTACTGATAACTGATATGTCAACACTAAATACCACTGCATATCAGTTGCTGGCTGTCAAATATCCTGAGATATGCTGAAATCAAATATGCACAGATACCGGCTTTGACTATCCAGCAACTATTTGGCTTATGGAAACAACATCAACGTTCAGAGACCCTGGGAGCAGGTTTGTTGCAGCTCCAAAAGGAATTTCCTCGCACAAAGTATTGAAATGCAAAGCCTGCCCCACCTCGTAAGTTTATGTTAGCTTACAACGTATAAAGTTCCTCTTGCATTTTGTAGAGCAACCTGCTCCTGGCACATTCTAGGATCGGGGTTTTGCATATTGTTCCTGTGGGAAGCTGACCTTGCCTTTGTGCTGCACTGAACAACTCTCTGAGCCCCTTCTAGCTCTGTGTCTGCTCTCACATGCTACCCAGAGAAGCCAAAGTTCCCACCCGCAACTACCTTGCTTGTTTCTGAATTGCTAACATGGTTGTCATGGTAGCTTAAAGGCAGGAAACAGCCCTTTAAAATGTGAATGATAGCCAGATAAGCGGGGACTATTTACCTGATGTGCCAACAGATGTGCATTCAACCGTTTCTGTGAACAGTTTAAACACCAGCACACCAGCCCCATTGTTTAAAAATCAAAACATCCATGCTGGTCCCCACCTGTAGCACAAGACCTGCTCATTTAAAACACTGGGATTTCAGGATTTAGAAAAGAAAGGGGGAGATCATCTTTTCCTTTATGGAATGAATACAATGCTGGCATTTGTGAGATCAGCAGAGAGACATGTTGACAATCTCCAGCGAAAGCTCTCCACCACCATTCTATAATGATGGCACCGTCATGTTCAGTCCTTTTCCATGGTTTGCTACAAAGCTCCATTCGGCATTCAGCTCTCTGAGGCAGTGGACAGGCCTGATTCACAGAGGATCTACACAACATGACTGGGTGAGAGAGGCGAAAGAGAGAAGGCCTGGGAACGCATCCAAAAGTTCAGATCAACGCAGAGCCTCGCAAAACCGCTATCACCAAGCACAGCTCAACACGCCAATTGGAAAGGAAGCTTTTATTTACAACTCACATTTAACTCCAGATGACACCAGCATGAGCCCAAACAAGGCCTGCATCGCATTATGCATAGATTTCACAAACCTATGACCTCAGATATGTTCCAAGCACGTTGGCCTGCTTAGTCTTTGCCAAGTCCCTTAAGGGGCTGAGGCAGACACATGCTTGAAACATCTGACACTCTGCACAGAATCTAACGAGCAAGCCACCATTCCTCCAGCCACCATCCCCTACAATGCCGTCATTGCCTGATCCTCACTTCCTACACTTCTTTGACACCTTTAAAGGAAGACAGAAGCATCTATTTTTCCATCTAGTGAAAGACAAACCTGTCAACTTCGGGGTTCTCTCAAACCATCATTTTTTTCAGTATTAAGTTCAGTTTGCCATATTTCCACAACTTATTGCCATTTAAAAAATAAAATAAAAATCCCCACGAGAATTCATCAGCATTCTAGTGCACATTTCTACTAATATTTCATTTCATTGTTTATTTATAAGGGTATTTCTAAACCAACTATATAATTGCTGTATACAATAAAATCACTGAAACATACTCTACTTTGCCAAACCTTTATTAGGCATTACAAATATAGGACATCATAAAACAGCCATATATAAAATTTTAAAATATATACAAATAAACAGTCATGTAAAAATATGTAATATTGAGGATTTTCATTGAAGTTTTTTCCTGCTAAATAGTGCCATTCACCACTCTAAGATATACTCTTGATAAAAACTCATTTTTGTCAATAGGAGCAAATGACCCAACTAAAATGGTCCCAGGTAATAGGTGTAGCAGTGGGGCAAAAACTTTAATCTAAAGAACATCAGTTCTTGTGACATTCTGCAAGTATATAGTAAAATCTTCAAAACGTTTGAAGAGCTTATTACTCCTCCACCAAAAGTCAGGGCACTTAAAAACAGAACTAGTTCCTGGTTTGATGATGAATGTCTTCAACTTAAAAGAAAATTGCGCTGAATTTTCATAGATAACCGTACCAAACTAGAACCTTCCTACTTTGATGAAAATAAAATATCACCTTGTTCTGGCCGAAAAGAAACAAAAATGTGCTACCCCAAAATGGTCCCAATTACTTGACTCCATCCAAAACAAAAATAACAAAGCATTTTGGTCGACAGTATATAAATTTCCCTAAAATATGCATATTTGTATGTTATTTTCACCAATATGTGCATTTTTATGCACACTTTCCCTAAATGTACACAACTTATGCACACAGTATATGTTTGGAGAACTGCATTGCAAAATTTGGACAAGTGCACATTTCAAAGAAGAGCTGTGCTTCAATTCATTTTCCACTGCAGTAGTTATCATCAGGTACAACTTTAGAATAGGGAGAGAACTGGCAAAAGGCAACCATGTTGTCACATCTTTCCTAGTAAACTAGGAACTTTTTCTCTGAAGAGGAACACAACCTGCAGAGGCCACATGGCATTGGCATAATGTACAAGATTATTTCTTCATATAAGCTGAACATGGAGATCTTTGAAATCAATGCTGAAATGGCATGCTTTAATGGACACACTCACTTCTTGCCCTCTAAGTCTCCGACACTCAGCTCTGCTCAACCAGAACTCTTTACTTTTTACTAGGTGAGCACAGCCTGGCTGCTTTATTTCCAACTTACCTGCAACGTTGATCATTCATGTTATCAGAATGTGCACGATGGTTTACACAACACTGAACAGAGCCAAGCAGCACAGAAACTGTCTTTAAAAAGAGTAGCCATGAATGGCAATGTATATTTTATGATGTTGCCTGAATTTTGCTCAAGTCCTCATGGTACCATTTCCATTATTATTCCTAAATAAGTCCAGGATTTCAGTTTTGCAGACTGACTAATCAAGAACACTGTATCATCCTATCAATTTAAATTACAGTTATACCTTAAAGGGTGGTCCCTACATATATTCAATCATTATTTGGTTAAAGTTCCATAAAGCAAAGGCTTTAAAAGATATTAAAAGGTCCCATCTACTTTAAGGTGGAGTTTTTTTGGGGGGGGGAGAGGAGACAGAATTATCTGTGAAGCTACCTTACAAGCCCAACTATTAACATATGCTTTAAAAAATTCCAGCACAAACAGATTCCACAGAAATGGGCTGGTTCTATTTTTAAGTGACAGTACAGTGTTAAATCATGCAACTTTCGGATCCACAGCCATTGGAACTCATCTGGAACTAAATGCCATTCAGCTTCTTTCCTAGAGCTTATGTGAGCCACAGACCATTCCATGAGACACATGGCTATCCTCAGCTGGCATATAAAAGCATGTGCGCGCACACACAGACACACAGAGGTACAGGCAATGGGGGTCAGGGGACTGTGGTGGATGTTATTACAAAGTGAGGTCAGAGGCCCAGCAATGCAAGAGTTGGGTGTGCCACATTACTACAAAGCACACAGAGGAAAACGAGATTCATTCAAAAGAGGAAAAGATCCAATCAAAGTGGGTGTGGCCCATTCCTGACTGGTAATGAATTAGAAAAGCAAGTATATATGGACAACGAAAGAGAGACAATAACTTTCTGTGATGAGCAGGCCACTCCCAGTCTCAACTGAGCCTGTCTGACAGTGTCAAATCCACTAATAAATTCCACACAGCAGTTTCACAATACTTCTTTGTCGACGTATTAACCCAGTATTGTCAACTCCCACCAACAGTGGGTCTCCCAAGGCCTCAGGCACATTTCTTTCCCAGTTCTGCTACCTAAGACTTTCTGCATGCTTGAAATAGGGAACAAATCCTATATCTCCATATAGATCCTATGTATGCTGCAAAGGAAGAAAAGACATTTTCTTGCCTTCTCACTTGTAAGCGTTCATTGCAACTTGGGGTCAGTGCACACCATTACTGGGTGCATGACAAGTCGGTGTTTTGCAGGCTGGACAGAATTATTTGCATAATGAAGCAGCCTAACGAACCAGCCTTCAGGAACACAGGTCATAATTTGCCACTAGAATTAAAACACCACATACACAAACGTAAAAAAATGTTTTTCCCCACATAGACACAAATCTCACCTGAATTGGCTTTATCTCAACCCCAGTCCGGAATCTCCCTTTTCACCTGCATAATATCCAGTGCAACTGTATTGAAGTCACCTCCCTCTGTCACCAATTTACCTTTCTACTGTAATCAATAGGTCTCCTTGCAACTGTCAGGAAGGAGGTGACAAGTGTATACAAGCTAAACCTGTCCCATCTGTCGAAAGGCTCTTACTGAAATGAAAGTAGAATTCTCCTTTCAAACATCATTGCAAAATTTCACAAAAGCTACACTATCCAGGAAGGATAAAGTGTGGGGGGAACCATTTCAAGTTACTGTATTTTTCTTCTTCTTCTTCTTACGCCTGATAGTTGCCATGGACACCAGAAAACTTTGTATGTATCTGTGTCTAATTAGCCGCCCCCACACTGCACCATAGCAACACAGCTAATATTGTCCTCTAAAGATTACTGTGTTTTTCGTTTCTTAAAGCATATAGATTTGTAGCTAGTTCTATAAAGGTTACCAGTTTCTTAAAAAGGGGCAGTCTGGAATGCCTCCTACTAGTTAAAAGAAAAGCAAGATGTAAACATCAGAAGGGGAATATTCTTTCAGCAGCCAGGGCTGGGCTATGAAGCTGCTTTTCAGTGACAGGTCTTGGGCTGGGATATTCTTGTCCTGAAAGGATTAAACACAAGGAAGTTGAGGTACCTTCATGCTTCTTCTTGTCCATTGTCCAACAGAGAAGAAAAAGCTTGCTGGTGTAAATCAGGGATGGGGCTTAAAGGGAGGTGGACCAATATTAATCTCTGCTGTAACACAGTCTGATAAAGTGAATGCTGTTTGCCTGATCAAGGAAAACAGACGTGGGGGAGAGGGCAAAGAAAAAGAACATACTATCAATTTGTGCATTATGGCACAGCATCCAGCAGATATGCAACAACATCTTTCAAGGATATTCCATCACGTCAGACTTCCGTCCCCTACTCTAATAAAACCAGCCACAAGGAATTTCTTGCAGTCAGAACCTTATCAAAAATGCATGCCCAACATGTCACTTTCTTGATTTACTGACCATTTCTGTATGGAATCGCGGCAGGCAGCTCTTCAGAAGTATCCTGGCAAAACAGCCAATGTCACTTCCTTCTGAATCCCACAGTTGGTCCCTTAGAATTCTCTCTTTGCTTACACTTGAGTTTCTCCTAAATTGCCTCCAATTACCTGGCTTTACCGCATGCTTACTTGGATGTAACTCCAACTGAGTTCAGGGAGGCTTACTTCCAAGTAAGCATGCTTAGGCCTGCAGTTTACACTTGCCTCAATTCCAACCTTTTGTACTGTGATTTTCCACAGCCTTGCACCTTACCTGCTATATTAACAGATTTGCCGAAATATAGTTCATAGGTTTCTTATCACAGATGTGCCGCCACCTTGGTCCAGCTGGTGACCTGCATCTCCTGCTGCTTCTTCCCAGACTTCTTCTATAAAGTCAGGTTCAAGTTCAGTTCTAACCATAGGCCATCACTTCCTGAAAGCTGCAGTACCTAAGTTAAGCAGCACATGCTGAGTAGCACATGCCACCATCTAGGGAAAGCACCTGGAAAGAGTAATATTGCTTGTGAGATGCTTAAGTTTCCTGGGTCTGGGTAGAGATGACTCACAATGCTAATAATTACACATTCATATATTGATGTTTTCATGCCCTTAGTAATGCTTCATGCACCATTTTCTTAGTGTGGGAGAGGTCACATATTAACCATATTCACAAATTTGACTTCCGGTGATGAAGTTGTTGTTGTTGTTTAGTCGTTTAGTCGTGTCCGACTCTTCGTGACCCTATGGACCAGAGCACGCCAGGCACTTCTGTCTTCCACTGCCTCCCGCAGTTTGGTCAAACTCATGCTGGTAGCTTCGAGAACACTGTTCAACCATCTCGTCCTCTGTCGTCCCCTTCTCCTTGTGCCCTCCATCTTTCCCAACATCAGGGTCTTTTCCAGGGAGTCTTCTCTTCTCATGAAGTGGCCAAAGTATTGGAGCCTCAGCTTCACAATCTGTCCTTCCAGTGAGCATTCAGGGCTGATTTCCTTAAGAATGGATAGGTTTGATCTTCTTGCAGTCCATGGGACTCTCAAGAGTCTCCTCCAGCACCATAATTCAAAAGCATCAATTCTTTGGCGATCAGCCTTCTTTATGGTCCAGCTTTCACTTCCATACATCACTACGGGGAAAACCATAGCTTTTACTATACGGACCTTTGTTGGCAAGGTGATGTCAACAGAGTTCTTAGCATCAGTTGCAAAGTTACCTTAAATCTACATTGTGATGTATAAAAACATTCAGCAGGGCTTCTTTTTCAGTAGCTATGCTTTGAGGGACTTGGGCAAGGTGCTCTCAATAGCCCACTACCACCTTGGTCACTGTCCCCACCTGGCACAACTGCTCTCCCACAGCCACTGTCAACAGTTTCTTTTCCATCACTCCTCACTGCCTTGTTTGAATGCCTAACCAAGTACCTACATGGAGGGCAGAGCAGCCTGCTTCACTCTCCCTCTGAAGTTAGGATCTCAGGAGGAGCATCCTGGCCAGCCTTCTGCAAATTTTAAAGTGGTGCTGGCAGGAACTGATTCAGTAAGTAATCATGTAGCTATGAAAATTATTTTCCTACTTCCTATCAGAAAGAAAGAAAGAAAGAGAGAGAGAGAGAGAGAGAGAGAGAGAGCAATAGCTTGTCTTGAAGACAAGGATGGGCAAGAAATTTGATTCAGTTCAAGTACCTAATTGCTCCCTAATTCAAACTTTCTGAAACAACATCCAAACCAAAACACACCCATCTTTCAAATCTTGCAATACAGCTCTCTTAGCCACTTACTGTATGCAAAAAATGAGCACCGAAAGCTATTATATATGGGAAAGTTGTTTTGCAAAATGTGTGCGTTTGGAGCAATTTGTGCTAAAATGCTGATGAGTACTTACTTAAAGAGGAGAAAAATGAAAAACAGAGAAACTGAAATTGACAGATCAACCCCTGCTTGATGGAGGCAGCTGCTGTCCAAGATGTTTAAAACAAACAAAGAACCACAAGGAGCTCCAGATTTCTCCCCAGTACACTTTAAAAACCAGCCAATGGCTTTGCCAAGAGACAAAAAGCAACAGCCTGGGTAGCCTTTGTTTGCCCCCACCCCCACCAAGAGCGGGAGCTGTGAAACCCAGGACATGCCCTCCACCCCAGAGGCTACACCCAGGCCTTTAGTGTCATGGCATCTTCTTTGGACTGACTTCCTGTTACATATTCGGCAGGTGCCACCACCTTTTAAGCACCGAGTGAAGATCTTTCCCAGCATGCATCTGTACTGGAATTGTTTTCAGATGTGTTTTAATTGTATCATTTGTATGTTTGCTGCTCTGAGCTTCTTCAGGAGGAAGGGAGGGATACCCATAACATAAACAACAAATACAGATACAGCTGGCCAGGGAAGTTTTTGCAGACACTGCCCATCAGCAGCTCCTGCAACACTGCCTGGGCTGCTAACAATCAGCTGATTGCTGGGGCTTCCATAGCTCTGCGTGTGGCACCAGACTTGGCCCAGAGATGCAAGTTGCTGAGGCTGCTTTGAACACAGAGCAACACAAAGAGAGACACTCTTTCATTTTTGTAGTATTTTCTTTAGATTGTCTGTTGCTTCAGGGGGTTTTTGTACGCTGCTTATCGAGATATTTTTTAACATAATAAGCGGCATAGACATTAAATAATCAATACACCCAGTAATTCCACCCAGGAAGAAACCTTTCTCCAGCACTTGAGTATCGAATAGAAAAGTGCCCTGGCTTTCCCATTTTTTTGTTCCTTCGGCTGAAGGAAACACAAACCTCAGCATCACAAAACCAAGGTGAAGCCATTTTCACACAACAGGAGCCATCACTGAGCTACTAATTAAGCAGAGCTAATCCTGTGGTCAGGGGCTGCTCGGCAGAGCAAATACAAAAGAAATCAATTTGCAATTGAACTCTCATTGCCTAAACGGCAGGGAGAGGAAAGCTTTTATTTTCCATCGCAAGTTCAAACTTCCCCTGCAATGTCTAGCTTGAACAGGACTGGGGGTCAGGAGGTTGCTGGAAAACAATAGAATGGTGAATCTCACATTCAGATAATGTGCCAGATACACAATGGCTCGTTTTATTCCTGCTAACTGTAGAGGCTTCTGAGCTGGATTTACGCATTGAAAAGAAATGACTGCAGTTCACCAGCGCTTGGTTTTTTTCAAGCAAGGTATTGCTATGAGAAGGGCTTGCTGGTCGAATTCCCATGACGGGGTGAGCTCCCGTTGCTCGGTCCCAGTTCCTGCCCACCTAGCAGTTCGAACGCACACCAAAAAAAGTGCAAGTAGATAAATAGGTAGATAAATACCTTCTCTGGCGGGAAGGTAAACAGTGTTTCAGTGTGCTGCTCTGGTTTTGGTGTTCCGTTGCGCCAGAAGTGGCTTAGTCATGCTGGCCACATGGCCCGGAAAAACTGTCTGCGGACAAACGTCGGCTCCCTCGGCCTGTAAAGCGAGATGAGCACTGCAACCCCAGAGTCATCTGCGACTGGACTTAACTGTCAGGGGTCCTTTTCCTTTACCTTTTTGCACTGAATAGTGGCTTTCCAGACAGGGATCTCTCCCGACCCAACCTGGAGATCCCAGGGATTGAACCTGGGACCTTTTGCTTGCAGTACATGAGCTCTACCACCAAGCTATAGCAATTTCCCTGGGGGTGGAGGGGGGAAGGTGTGGAAAAATTGCTGCAAGGGATTGCTTCACTTGGGGATGGCTGGTTGGTTGCAATTTTCTGCTCGTAAAAGGTGTGCACTCCAGGTCTGAGGAGTTTCCTAAGACTACATGAGCTCTCTGTCTAAGGGGGGAGGATTAAGAACTGAAAGAATCTCTGCCTGAAAACTTGGGAGAGCTGATGCTCTTCAGTGCAGGGCCAATGGTCTGACTCTGTATAAGGCAGAGAGTCCTGTGTTCCTATGGCAAGGCTTTCAAAGCAAAGGTTGGCCAAATGAAGACCAAATCACAGCATATCACACATGTGGTGACTGAAAGTAACTGACAGGGAATAACAGCATATTCCAGACCCAAACATTAAATAATAAGTGATTTCATCACAATTGCATTGGAAAATGTCATCTGGAACCACCACTCCAACTCAGTAACACCCAGAGACAGCCTTATAATGAAGCACTCTGTGCAGCAAATTCCTAAGAAATCACAATTTTTTTCCCCTAACTCATCATGTGGAATCATACCCAAGCCTTTTATTTTGTTTTTTTAAGTTAGTAACGAAGAGCTGTCATTTTGACTTTTTGCTTCAGGTATGAAAAACGCCTAAAGCCACCAAGCTAAACATTTCCATCTCAATAAAAATGATCATCTGGAAAGACCTGGCATGGTGTGTCAGCTGCAGTGTCAGAACCATGTGAGCCAGATGTGCAGGACTCATATGTCTTAGGCAAGCAGCCACCAGAGAGGAAGACGAATTAAGCCCCATGCTGAATCGTTTGCTGTGGAACATACAACATCTCAGCAAATGCTGTGAGAACAGTTTAGGCCTAGAATCAAAGTGCCAGCCAGAATCAAACATTTCTCTCCGACCCTTTGCAGAAAAGTGACTATCCAAGGGGGGAAAGTGGGTAGAGGCTGGGAATGTAAGAAGGCTTCCTCCCCCCGCCCTCATTCCGTACTGCATTCATTGCGTGCAGCACTGTTTCCATTTCACTGCAGTTAGCCTTCTACCAAAAACCACACCATTTGTCTTGCAGTCCACTATGGTAAAATTACCTAAATTACACAATTTGTTCCTTAACCTACACAATTAATTGTGCAATGTACGGTATTCCACCCCATTCATTTAAATGCAAAGGGAACTCAATGCAAATCAGGGTGCATGTAATCAATGATGTATCATTTGTGGATGGAAAGCAACAGCAGCAACAGTGCCAGTCGTGTTTGCTGGATCGATTTAAGGGAGGAATAAGTTAACATTGGCAGTTTCTCTCCCAATTCCCATCGAAATTCTCCAATGTCCCTAGTAAGGAGTCATTAAAAGATCTCTGAGCTGTTTAGGAAGATTACAGCCAGGCCTATCTGTGAAAGCTGCTTCAACAAGAGGGAACACATACTACCGCTTTTCAGAGTTCACCTTTCCTCCTTTGTTACACGCATGTCATTTCTTGGTACATGGGAGTACACTAAAGTATTTGCACATATTTAACGTAACTTTAAAAGTATCCCACGTTTATAGACCCAAGGAAGCATCTAAGTCCAGCAGATATGTAAAGAACAATACAGAACCAGTCAAGAGATATGGCAAACCACAGTAACAATATGCTACAAATGAGACCTACTGTAGATAAGGAAATAGACCCAGGACTTTCCTTTGCAAGTCATTATCCATTTCTACATTTAGGAGATGGAGATGACTTTTAGCAGTGGTAACATGTTTTTAAGGTTGCATCATAACAGGCACAGACTCCATCAGACACGAGCAATTAAAACAAACATTTGCATGTACTGTTAGGACTCACTTGTGTACATCACAGGAGCACTAATAACTTTACCACAATCCTATTGAGAGGTTACTATTTGTAAAACCCAATCTCACAGGATGCAAGAGGACAGAGTCTGAACTCTTGCCAAGATTTCACTATTGAAAGTGATTACTTGGCTTAAGATAAAGAGTTAGTCCTATTAGGACACAGGTGGCGCAAGACAGGAAGTCAGAAGCTGTTGACACCATAGATTGCAAAGAGCCCCTCTCCTGTTTTGAATTGCAGGTCTTGGTTGCAACTATGTGCAAAAATGTTATGCCAACTCCTAAGTGTGCCTCACATCTTACACTGTGTTACACTGTGAACTAAATACACCAAAGGGGGGGGGGGAGGATGCAAGGGACCCCAGGAATCGTCTGCTCGAGAACCTAAGGTTTCACATTACACAAGCCATGTCTGCCAAGTCTTATAAATCACCTTGTAATCCACTCGTCTAAGTGCAATTCCGCAACTGCAGTAAACAACATTTGCTTTGTGCTAACCACTTATATGGACTTAGAAGCCTTTCTATAACCTCCAACTTGACACTGATGTCCAGCTACAAACAGGCGGTTGTTTCAAAGTGGAGATTCAGGACAAATCATGGCTGTATGAACTGCTGGGATGTGTCTTCATGGGTCAGTAAATACAGGTGGGCAATTAGGTTTTCCAACTTGTACCAAATCCCATTTATTCATTTAGTAGATTCATATCCCATGCATCACTATACATTCTCAGAATGGCTTACAGATACCATACAAAAAACAATATGGATCAATATGCCCAGAGTAAAGCATTTCTGATAAAAATCAATATGCATGAACCTTAATCTGACCATTATATAACCATTTTTACTGTTCAAAGATTCAATGAAAGATAAACTTTGTAACCCCAAACTGGAGTCCATTCAGTGTCGGCGCCCATCTCATCTCACGAGGGAGAATATTCCATTCTACTAACAGAGCCTCCCTCCAACCCATAGAGCATCTCTCCAATACTGTATTGTCTTTCTGCTAAATGAGTCTCAAACCATTCAGGTCTCTGTCTATCACAGCAGGCCTCCAACCGCTTGGTGCCTTTGTGGAATGATCGTAGCAGCCCCTTCATCACTGAGGAAAGCTTTCCCAGATAGCTTCTTGAAGATGCAAAGGTGCTGAGAAGCAAGTTTTGTTCACCACCATCACTGCCACATGGTAGGCACAAAAGTGCACTCTCAACTATTCTAAATGCATTTGGTACAATACTTGCTATTGTCTGGTCACCTGGAGTTCTCCCCAAAATCAAGGAGGCCTTCTTACATCCTTGAGAACAGATGGGCCACAATGACCCTTTCCATTTCTCTGTTCCACATACAGACAAAGATTATGGAAGAGCACCAGTCATGCTAACTGGGAAATCCCCAAAAGCATTCAGGAATCCCACAGATTCCACGGCAGACATCCACTATACCTTGAAGGGAGTCATTGCTACCAAAAGTCTAAATCCATAACAATGGGCTAATTGAACCACCACAACCAAACTGTGCTGGCCCCATGGGCTAACCGAGAGGCGAGGTCCGAGTCCAGTCTGAGGTCAAAGGTGCAATAGGGAGGCAGTCCTTAGAAGTTGAAGCTGGGTGCAGAACAGGGAGTCGGGTGAGGTCAGGAGCTCCGGCAGGAAAGCAGGACAGGGTTCAGGCAGGAACTGACAACCAACGATATTGCTCCCGCAACTCCCAGTTGCAACTCCCGCAACTGGGCTGACTGGCTTTTATCTGCCCCGAGGCATAGGGCGGCCCCGATCCGCAGGTGACTCGCCTCTCCTGGCCTGGAGGCAAGCACTCCTCCTGCGGGAACTTAGTTCCCTCCGCCTCTCTGCCCTGAGCCTCTGCAGCTCAGGAGAGGCTGGAGGGTTACCGGACCCAGAGGCAACCTCAGTGGTGTGGCTAAGAGTGGAGCACCTGCAGGCAATGGGTCCTCCATCAGTTCAGGAGCCAGTGCAGAGTCAGCTGGTGCCTGCACCTGAGGATCCAGCACAAGTGAGGACCTTTCAGGCTCATGCCCCAGCCCTGGCTCAGCTGGTCCTGGAGGCGGGGAATCCTGTGCAGGCTGGGATCCCTCAGGTTCAGCATCCGAATCCAAATCCCAGGCCATCACACAAACCATTTACCAGTCATCTGTTCACCAAAGCCAGATCAATGATATAACTGCTGCTGCTGCCCTGCAATAGTGACGACTAATTAATTTCCACTTTTCTGGAACTATCTAAGGGATATAATGAAGCCACTCATGGATAATAGAATCTGAATTGAGACTGCCAGTGATAGCCTAACCCAACTCCTTAGAGGCAACTAAGACTGTTCCAAACTAAGTCTTCACACTTAATGATGCCCAGCCTGTGCAGCGGGGTGAGCACAAAAAGCATGTATACCTTTTATACCCAGAAACTTAAAACTAGAAAATAATTTTAAAACACACTACTTAGAGCACAATTTGTATTTCGGAGCATACCACATATCAAACCTTTGAGAATCAATAGAAAGCTTTTGCTTGAATCTAGAACACTCACTTCACAAACACTTTCCCCCTGTACTGAAGCTCCATTGTTGCCCATTTTCAAATGAGATGCTGGACTGAGTCAGAGTCTATGAACACTGCAATGCAGCTTGAAAAGTTGCATTTTTCTGCTATACATCACTGATCATGATGCTTCCGTTAACAAGAAGATCATTTGTTCTGCCCTTGCCGTGTACTGGTACACAAAATTACACAATACAGATTGTTGTGTTTGTTAAAAATACATCACAATGCAAACTTGAGCCGTAAGAGATTCCAAGAAAACAGAACTGCTTTCATTAGCTGTTCACAATTGTAAGTCTTCCAATCCCTAGGTTTGGAAGACCTAAGGAGCTAATAAGAATTTTTTTTTTACAATAGCCATGTTACCTAATAGACAGACATGCATATACACACACAACATTAATACACTTGATACTCTGCCCCCCAAAATAATTCAATTCTATTCACTAAGATTGTGATATTCCATATTACAAAACACCAAGCCTGATGTCCATAGTTACCTCAAGAAAATAATCTAAAATGCCTATATGTAATGTCTCAGATACCTCCATGATGCTATAGCACAGCACACTCTTGCAAAGCAAAATATACTTTTAAAAACATTGCAATTACCCTTCCACAGTTATGGTGGATGATGCAATTATTTACATACTTTTAATCCAGGACTGGACTTCATTATAGGTGCTTTGATTAGGAGCGCACAAACTCATAAAGGCACGTCTTGCTAAAGTAACAACAATATGCCACATGCCTGGGGTGATGGGACAATTGCTGGGAACACCCTTCTGCGTTGAAGAAAGAGTCGCATAAGTGCATTCTGTCTATTGTGTAGGCAAGCACCCACGCCTATCATGAACAGAATGCAAAATGTGCCCACACACCCTTGACTCACATGCTTGGTGGCGATCTTCCTAGGTCTCTCAAACACATCTCTTCAATATCCCATTAAACATTAGAAGTGATGCTGAAGTGTACCACATAAAAGCACAGCATAAGAAGCCCAACTTAACTATTAGCTTCTGTTCCCTATAAACAGAGCTGTTGCACCATCTTCAAATTCACAGCTTGTTCCAGTTCCCAGATGATGCACAATAAATCCCCATTTTCTGCTGCTCAATAACCAATCCGGCTAGTCATTCAGCCAAATATATACACACTAGATGCTGGGGAAAGAATAATCAAGGGAAGATCAAATTAGCAATGCTGAGTAACTTCCGTACATGTCATTTCAGCTCATACAGACTCGTTTATTAAGCAAGCTTCTGTCTGCTGTAAAGAAATACATACCCATAGCTCTATTGCACAAGAGAGGCTCGTATCTGTGAGTTACAGGCCTAGTTACATTCCAAGTGAAAAGAATTGCAAAATCCCAAAGTGCCAATCAAAGTAAGGTATAATCCCATACTACTATGATGCATATTTATAAGCACAAATAAAGAGTAGATCCTAATAAAATACCTGCAATTATAACTATACTGCCAGTTCAGACAGCACAATCCACAGCACTGTACTCCCATAAAAGCAAAATGCTGGTTAGTGAACATAAAGGAAGTTCTGCCCTAGAAAACATGCTGACAGTAAATCAAGAGAATGCATTTCTTGGCAAACTAAACGTTCCATATCTATAAGATTTAAACCAACTCAAGAAACCGACATAACTGAACAGAACCTTAATTTATTCAGAAGAGGAAATCCTCTTTTTGCCTTCTTAAAAATCCCAGGACATAGTCTGAGATGTGAAATTTTAGGATTGATTGGTTTAGGACTGTAACTTCATCTCAGGCTTCTGTTAATGGTGTGGATACTTACTGCTATAATTATTGAAGTTTATGTGGCCGCTCATCAGTAAAATTCTCTAGACACCTCTGTAGCTTCAAGCACAATAAAAGAGGCCACCTTGCCCTTTGGTCACAGAATGCACCCACTCAAGCTTCCCAATAGGGAATACAACCACTGCAAACCTGTATTGCCAGTGCCCTCCCCAATCTTGTTTTCCACTGCTTTTCCCTCATCCATTTTAGTGAGCAGAACTCTAGCCAAAGGCAGATTTAGGGGAGCACAACCGGTTGTACTGGTCGTGGAATTTCGGGGGCGCTGCAGGGAGCTCCACAACTATTATGTAGTATGGAAGGTGAGAGGCAGTGAAGTGCTGAATTTTGGCACTGCACAGGGCACCACTGAAATTTGAGATCCCAAGGCCCACCACTGCCCTAGGTGTAACACACAGGTATGCAGATGACAGAATCAGGAAACCATGGCTGCCGCTCTCGCACTGCATCAAGGCATTTAAAGGTACATGCCTAATGTTCTGGTTGCAATGTACACATCAGTATCAGATGGTGAAATTGGGGGGGGGGGGCGTCACTGCTGATTACCTGGAGGGAGGGGGGCAGCAGCAAGCTGCAAATGCACCAGCAGGAGTGCTGGACTGGCTCTGTACCCGCCTTGCCCCTCCCTCTCTTCTGCAGCAGCACTGACCAGAGGTCAGATGAATGCCACTATCCAATAGGTACTCCACCATAGCTGTATGAAAACTTGTCTTCAAACATATGCAGTTCCCACAATGAAAATCAAGCATTAGCTGATGCTTGTACATAGCTGCTTCTCACCATCATGCAAACATGACTCTAGGAAGCACTCTATCCCCCTTAAACCGTTTCACACCTCAGGTCAATTCTTATTTTCCCTGTCCCCTCACCCATACACAACCAAACATTGGGAATAAAAGGTTGGCCTGAAATAAACAGGATTATCTTCCAAGTTTATTTATGCATTGCATGAAGAGGTACCACACAGAGAGTGGGACAGTGGGGCTACACCCCTGGCCCTGAGGTCACATGGTGATGCAGGTGCAGATGTCTGCAAATGATCACCTATGTGTTTTCCACATATTCTGGAAGTTCCCCAGTCGTGCAGGATTCCCAAACACATGGAAAGCTGACACATGCAGGCTTTTCTTTGCAGCAGCCACACCTAGCATGTGGGTGTGGGGGCAGCTTGTGGCCGAGGGTAAGTGAAGGGGAACATAAGTAGCAGCCAACATTTGCTGTATTTTTACACACACACACAGCCCAAACCAGCAGTCAAAGTTAATTTCTGAAGCTGCAAAACCAAGCCTACAGCTTAGGCCAAAAGTTGTACACAATTACTAGAAAACAGAAATGTTTTTTCTCCCCAACCAAGAAAAATTAAAGGGTTCCATTTCCCACTGTAGTGGTCCAATCTCCATGCAAGTGCTAGTGGGCGCACCCTCACCCCCATCATGCTCATTTAACACAGACATACAACATCAAAATGCAGGAATCTTTTTGCCCAACGTGGGACTTGAATGCACGACACTGAGATTAAGAGCCTTACCTGGAGAAGCCAGGGATTGAAACTCGAATCCCTGAGTCACTGAGCTATGATCCCCACCTTCTTCAAACACCCTGCCCTTATGCTTATCTCCTTACCTACAAGAAAGGTACACATTCTTTTCAGGGGGTGCCTAATTTTCAGCGGGTGACACTGTGGTGTAAACCACTGAGCCTTGGGCTTGCTGATCAGAAGGTCGGCGGTTCAAATCCCTGCGACGCAGTGAGCTCCCGTTGCTCGGTCCCTGCTCCTGCCAACCTAGCAGTTTGAATGCATGTCAAAGTGCAAGTAGATAAATAGGTACCACGCCGGCGGGAAGGTAAAACGGCGTTTCTGTGCATTGCTCTGGTTTCGCTAGAAGCAGCTAGGTCATGCTGGCCACATGACCCGGAAAAACTGTCTGCAGACAAATGCCGGCTCCCTCGGCCAGTAAAGCGAGATGAGCGCCGCAACCCCAGAGTCATCCACGACTGGACCTAATGGTCAGGGGTCCCTTTACCTTTAATCTCAGTCAAACCTTACCAGGGCTAGGACTGAGAGAGGGACGAGTGCATGCTTGACCTGCAGGTGCAGCAACACCAGCCCTTCTCAGTGTTTCTCTCTTAGCAACTTCCCACACAAAGCCATCCAAATGGTTTGCAATTGGCCCATGTTTTGTGCAAGTTGTTTGATGGAAGAGATGCTCATTTTCTTACGGTATCTTAAACAACACTTTCTATTAGCAAAACACCAGATTTTGACATCTGTCTCTCTTTTTGACTGAACAGACATATTTTATACAAGTAAAAAACTACTGGGAAGGGTATAAAAAAAGAATTAGGACCACACTTCACACATTACACCAGCATTCCAAAACCTGTTGCAATCCAGATACTACGGGACCAGACTAGGGACTACACTGCATTCCTCCCAATACTACTACTATATGGAATAGGTAGGTTCATAGAATACTGGGTAGGAAACTTTTGTATTTTCTGATCCAAACAATTACCAAATAAGAGGCATTTCCTATGCACCTCTCCCAGGGACCTCTTCTCAGTGTTATTCTTTCCTGGATTCTTCTAGATTTATAGAGTTTAGCAAATGAACACCTTTCTATAAAAGACATGCAAGGAGAATACATACAATAAAAGAATCTGTTTGGAGCTGCAATGTTTTCATTGAGGAAAATGGTGTGATATTTTATTTTTAAAAAATGTATCGCAAACAAACCACTCTGGGGGGTCTTACCAGTTTACTGATTTGAGCACAAAGCTTCACAGCTATTTGTTTTTGTAAAGAATCCAAGCCAATACACCTTTCCAGAAAACAGCACTTTTGTTCCTCAGTTGTTGAAGATGATGCAGCCCAGACATCTTAGAATTAAGTAGCAGGGTGCATTTTCCCAGCACTCAAGCCATAATGTTTTGTTGCTAGAAAAATGCAATTTTCTCCAGCTAGCACTTCCCTAGCAATGCTCTGCGGACTATGACTGCCTGAATGGATAGTGCCTGCAATATTACTAGCCTAGTGACAAGTAGCAACTCCCACGCCACCAGCACCCAAACCATAGTTTGTACCTTTAAAAAATGGTTGCATGTATGTGTACATGTGTGTGTGTGCGTACACACACACAGAGAGAGAGAGGGGTCTCCATTATAACCTTTTTCTGTGCTTTTTCGCTCCCCACTGTTGGACACAAAGAGCTGGACATCTGGCCTCACATGGCAGAGGGTTATATGAATGTTCTTAATATTGGCATGTGTCTGAGCATTCACAATCCTAGCTTCACTGTTAAAGTATCTCCCACCCGAAAGCCAAATCATACAGTGACTTCATTTTGTTGAAAAACAGTTGTTTGAATCAGCCGTGAGTTATCAAAGCTGTGCATTCATGTCCTTTATCCCAGTTCCTCATGCCAGTTTTTCCCACCCTTGGCTTCCACCAACATCACCAGTGTCATTGCAACAGGAAACCACATCCCATGATGATGATGCCTTGTGTCATATAGCAGGAGAAGCTCACACACAAGACTTTCTTTCAAAAAATGAACCACGTAGAACATGTTTTTTTCTATCAGCAAAGCTAGGCTTCAGAAGGTTGGAGGCACCCAGAGCAAAGCTTCCAGATCTTAGCATGTGAGTAGGTACACATGGGGGGAAAGACTGTCATTCAGGTACCCACAACCCAAGTCATGCCTCTGAACATGCACAGCTGACTTTCCCTTCCCATTCAGGAGCCACCGCCTACACTAAACAGCTGGGATTAAGGGACCTGACTTTCAGGTGAGAAGGGTGTCGTTCAGCCAAAGCTTGAATCCCACTACTTCTAACTAAACCACAGTGAATTCTCAGGATTGTTTGTTCCACTTTAGCCTCCACGAAACCATCACACTTTATGATGACTTTTAAACAAAGCTTAAAAGAGCCCCAGCTAATGACTAATTTTCAACAGGGGGCATTTTCTAAGTCAAACAAGGACTAACAACATGAACTCTTCCCACTGATTCTGGCACAAACCTAGCAAAGGGCTCCAAAACAGTGTAGATGGAGACAGAACCGCTTGCCAGAGTTATTCCCTCATTTAGCTCAGATTTCAACCCTGTGCAAAGCCAAGACACAAAGGGGAGTGAAGTGTTAACTGACCCTGCACACACAGGATACAACAGTATGAAAGGTTTACTTATGTGGTCACTTGCCTTGCCGCAACAATCCCTTGACTCTCTTCAACCCTGGGCCAGTTTGCAATTTCAAGGCCAAAGTGAAAGATGAAAATTGAACATACAGCATATTGAAACATGATTCCCTTCTCCAGGGCACTGAGGACCCCACATCATCCTTTGGTGCTCCACTTCCACACCTGTTCACTGTGCAGGAGTTCACTACACAGGGAATAAATGCAGTACGCTTGCAGACAGTGGTCCACACATACTGCTTAACACTGAGCAAGAGAATCCCTGGACTACCTATCTTGCCATTTTGGGCAGCCACAGTGGTATATCATTGTGTAACGAATGAGTCACCCCAATATCCCACCAATAATGTGGCAAAACAAACACGCATATTTGCTAAGGTGAGCGTGCCGGCAGCATATAGGAAACAACTGATCTCTTAGATGCCTGGCAAGCAAAACTATTTTGAAAATCTGTCCCGTCCCCCCCATCCATATATAAAACTGATACCCACTGAAAACAACAGCAGCTCTCAGCAAATGGATGGGTGCTGGCAGAAGTTCCAATTCCCAAGCTGTCTCCTTCAGTACTGGAATGAGACATTATGCTTCGCAAGAGAGATGTGCAACTATGGGAGGTGACAGTAGCTATAAAAAGTCCTGACAGTTTTCAGAAGAGCAAAATTTACATTGGCTGCTGCTTCTTTGCATAAGTGATTTCCCAAAGCCATCAGTCAAAGAAACATCAACCATCCAATAATGTCCAAATAACCCTTTGCAAGATATTAATGATGTGCAGGTGTCACCATTCTAGGATCAAATGCAAACAACAACAGTGAGCCATACTAGGTCAACTCACTATTCAACCCTAGGCTTGGCATGCAGACAACTATCAGCTGATACGTTAAGTCCATTTTTTAAAATGGTATAATATACTGAAATTTTACAGAATTTCAGGAGTAAAGGAACATAAGATTTATGGGGGACTCCCTGGTCCTGAATGGGGCAACTGTACCCCTGAGGGAGCAGGTGCGCAGCCTGGGAGTTATTTTGGACTCACAGCTGTCCATGGAGGTGCAGGTTCATTCTGTGCCCAGGGCAGCTGTCTACCAGCTCCATCTGGTACGCAGGCTGAGACCCTACCTGCCAATGGACTGTCTCACCAGAGTGGTGCATGCTCTAGTAATCTCCCGCTTGGACTACTGCAATGCGCTCTACGTGGGGCTACCTTTGAAGGTGACCCAGAAACCACAATTAATCCAGAATGCGGCAGCTAGACCGGTGACTGGGAGCAGCCACCGAGACCACATAACACCGGTCTTGAAAGACCTACATTGGCTCCCAGTATGTTTCCAAGCACAATTCAAAGTGTTGGTGCTGACCTTTAAAGCCCTAAACGGCCTCAGCCCAGTATACCTGAAGGAGCGTCTCCACCCCCATCATTTGGCCCGGACACTGAGGTCCAGCGCCGAGGGCCTTCTGGAGGTTCCCTCACTGCAAGAAGCAAAGTTACAGGGAACCAGGCAGAGGGCCTTCTTGGTATTGGCTCCTGCCCTGTGGAACGCCCTCCCATCAGATGTCAAAGGAATAAAGCCCTGTTTAAGGAAGTTTTTAATATTTAATGTTTTATTGCTTACTATTATTATTATTATTATTATTATTAATCTGTTGGGAGCCGCCCAGAGTGGATGGGGAGACCCAGCCAGATGGGTGGGGTATAAGTAATAAATTATTATTATTATTATTATTATTATTATTATTATTATTATTATTACTAGTACTGCAATCCTATTGCTGTTTGTTAAGGAGCAAGACCCAACAAACACAATAGGACATCTGCAGATAAACATGTGTAGGGTTGCACTGCATTAACAACATATAGTAAATTAAGGACAGGTGGTGAAATAAGGTTATGTGTCACTTTCAAATTATAGGCTGCTGCAGAAGCTAAGATGTCTCTCCAGAGAAGGCCAAATCCACACACTGCCTTCCTTTTTCTCTGCACACCAAGAGGCCTGGTGTCACCACAACACGTACCAGGGAGCCTACTGCTCCTTCCATGGGCTGCCAGCAGCACCACAGCCAAGTAGCAGCAGGGAGAGGGGGGTGGTTGGGCCTATGCAGTCATCTTAAGCTTTCAGCCCATGAAGTTGTACTCACCTCATGAGAACTCACCACATGGCATACATACATCCTGGATAGGGGCAGCATAATTTAGTGGCACCGGTGAGCACAGATATGCCATATGAGTTCAGGGCTCTGCTCAGCACCTCCTCCCATCAACTACTAAGTGATATCAAGGACAGCTTGCCCAGGGCACCCTGCCCCCAAGCCTGCAGCTGGGCCTGCAGGGTAGTTCCCTTCTTCACCTAAGGTGCATAAGAGAAAACTGCAATTCAGCAGGACCCTGTTAAAAGGTAAAGGGACCCCTGACCATTAGGTCCAGTCGTGACCGACTCTGGGGTTGAGGCGCTCATCTCGCTTTATTGGCCGAGGGAGCCGGCGTACAGCTTCCGGGTCATGTGGCCAGCATGACTAAGCTGCTTCTGGTGAACCAGAGCAGCACATGGAAACGGCGTTTACCTTCCCACCGGAGCGGTACCTATTTATCTACTTGAACTATGACGTACTTTCGAACTGCTAAGTTGGCAGGAGCAGGGACTGAGCAACAGGAGCTCACCCCGTCACGGGGATTCGAACCGCCGACCTTCTGATCGGCAAGTCCTAGGCTCTGTGGTTTAACCCACAGCGCCACCCGCGTCCCATAGGACCCTGTTTAGGTGCATGTAATTACATGTTATGTGCACTGAACACTAAAGGTACTTCCATTTCAAGGATGAAGGGCACGCGGACCTGACGCTCACCACATGTTCTCATAGCATTGAACCATGGTTTGGCCTTGTGTCTGAACACAGCAGCTGTAGGACAAACATGTTTTACTAGTGAATCTTTCAACTCACCTCAGAACAGGCTTTGTCAGAGCAGGTGGAACACAGTCTTTGTCTATGTGCATCAGTGGGAGAGAAGACCACGTAGAGAACGATACTTGTAAGTGTTTAAGGCTGCCAGGCTGCATGTCACGTTTGCAGACGTCTTTGTAACACTGAGTTGGTGTGCCAACAGGCCTGGTGCTTGTAGTCAGCTGTAACTCTCCAATGGTTTGACTTCACCTCCGAAGGCACACTCTTCCATTGTCTCCCAAGACAGACAGATGCCAACAAAAAAAACCCAACTTGTAAGAGTACGAGTGTTACAGAAAAGACCTAGTTTTCATCTGCATAATGTTGGAAGAACATTCAGCCTTGCTCCCTTCTTCTGTTTCCAGATATTTTTACAAGATACTCCCTGCTCTCATGAGGGCTAGAAATTTATATAAACAGATATCTAGGATTATCATATTTCTGCCATAGGCATCACATTCTTCCTGCAAGCCAGGTGCCAAGTTGCTCCTCACAATTTTGATTCAGCTACTGTTCACCTCATCAACTAAGAGCCTGGGTTCCTGATATTTGCCCTTGAACCAAGTCCAGTTACTAATATTTGGCAGAGGAAATTCCCACCACCCCAGATTTCTTGCTATACATTCCTCCTTCTGTCCAATACCCTAGTTCTTTGATGCAAATCAAATTATATATGAATTTGGAGGCCTTATAGCATGAATAGGGTTATGGTCATTATTACCCTGTCATCTCAAACAGGCCTAACAGGAATGAAGTCATTGAGAGCAATTACACTCTGATGGGGAAACAAACAACACATAAGAACCACTTCAGAAACAGCGCCAGCCTGGAGCAGTAATAAGGAGATACATATTACTGCCACAGCAAAAGGGTTTTAAGCTTCAAAAACAGGAAAGGGAGTGAACAGTCAGTGTACACCAAATTATTCGGAAAAGTGCCCTTCATATGCAAAAGAACCTATGTACTTTCTTAAGTATCCCTTACAACTTGGATCTCAAGGTGATTAAATATATGGGGTGGTGTGTATGTGTTTGTGTGCTTTAAATCAAACACTGCATAAAGCTACAACTGTTTCAGCATTTACTAGAGAGAGCTCTATTTCAAATATACATGTTTCTGCAAACTGTCAACAGCTAAAGGTTATAAGGTTGCATTCCAAAAAAACAAACACCCCACTCCAAGGGTTTGTTAAACACACCAATGATCTTTTCTTCATAGTAATTGTGCAGAAGACATGTATTTCACTGCATGGATGCAAGCACAAAAATAAGCAAAGAAAAAAGAATGGAATTTCTGAACTTGGGTTGAGAAAGCAAAGCCAAACTGTGTGTGGATGAAATTTCTCTTTTCCACTTCATCACTGTGCATGTCCCAACCAGCAGTTTGTTACTTGCAGGATACATCTCCAAATGCCAATGGGACAACATCCATGCTGCTTTCCCCCATATCAGCTGGATTGAGGCACATATGAGAACGCAGCCTCCCACGACTCTGAAGAGCAGGCACAGCAACTTTGTCTAGACTAGATTACATGCAGCAAGGAAAACCCTTTGAATCATTTTTCAGGTGACAGCAATGCCAACAGTACATTTCTCCACAAAAAGGCAGAAACCTGGGGAAGGACCGTGTGGCAGAAATGCACATATTTGAGTATTTGCTGTACAAAACAACAGGCTTTATAAAAAATAAACACCAGAACTCTTCTCCACAGCTTGGCCAACCAATTCAAGGTCCTTATTAGCAAACCTAGTGCAAGAGGACTGTACCGTACTGACAATACAAGCTGGAGTGTTCAGGATGCAACCATAATTGTGCTGGAAGCTTTTGACTCACCTGAGCCAGACTTCCAATATTCTACCGGAACACCTGTTCACAAATACCTTTTTCAAGTCATTGGTAGCATACTGACAGCCAAAGAGAATAAAGGACTTACCCTTTAAACAGTTTCAAAAAGATTCTCTGTCAAGTTTCCTGGAGGGGATCCTGATTCTAATTCACCACAGGTGACCACACAAGTGGTTATTTACACCCTGTTCTAAATTACCCCCACTATACTTGCCCTTCTCCTTGTGTGCTTACACAGCAGACAGGAAAACAAAACAACAGACTTCCTAATATCTACAGAGCCCTCCCTAAAAAAGCACACACATTGACCACCATTATATTTTATCCCTAGGAAAATACTGCAAACTGCATGATGACCAATTAATCTGCATTTTGCAGTCAGAAGAAATCAAATATATTCATCTATCATTTTATTTTATTTGGCTTGTCTAGTCCGATCATAGAGGCCTAGCAAATCTTGCATTTCTTGGCAGCAGAGTTTGGCATTTTTTGGTGCTACATCCACAGATCCCTTAAGAACAACACAGATGGGAAATTTGTGGTGCTGAAAGTTTACTTGGAAATACTTAGGATTCTGAAAACCATATGTCAAAGCACAATCCTGACAGATTGTTTGTGCCATAGATGCTTACAAAGCATCATTAAAGATGGTGTATAGACACAACATCTGGCACATCTCCTAACTGGAATCCAGGGTGTCACTAGTCTGCCCCATACGAAGCTTAAAGCTTTGCCAACAGCCTTCCTAAGCAATAAATGACAACACCAAATTAATAAACATGTAAGTGATGATCCTGGCTCAGCTGTGCAATGGGACCATATTACATCAACACAATTCAGCTGCACTTGGGCAGCAGAGCACATCCTAGAACCAAATTGCATTGAGCTGAGCTGATTATTTAAGAAATAAATCCCGCCAAAGTAAAAGTTCAAGCACATTGATTGGCATATATGTCACATGTGCTTAGCATAGCTTTAAACAGAGGGCTCTTCTCTTCTCTCATCAGTGGTGTGGTCTACCAAAGTTTCCTCTTATGTAAACATTGCTATCTTCCAATAAAAGGCTGGAGACAGTAAATTTATGATTAGTATAGAATAATCTGTTTGGGTTTTTATATATTTTTTTAAAAAAAATATTCATTCATCATACTCAACCACAGGGAAACATGGTATGTAGGCAGCAATCCTGTCAGGAAAAAAAAAGAATCCACATCTGGCTAGAAATATGGTGAAGAAGCGGCCCATTTTCACAGGCAGCTTTTGACATTAATCCATCAAGATCAGTGTTGTCAAGATGTGCTCTTAGCTGGTAGCAGCTCACCAAGGTTTTTCAGGTGATGGAATTGCCCTACCTAGAGATGCCATGGATTGAACCTGAGACCTTCTGTTTACCAACGAAGGGTTCCACCACAGAGCTGCAGCCCTTCCCACTGGGTTGAGGGGGAGGGATTGAGTAAGTTACTCATCTCATCATGCGCCGAAACGGTCTTCAGCAGAGCATGGAACAAACACTTCATGGGGAAAGCAGCCCACCTACACACCTTGGGAAAACAAAGCTTAAGAATGTGGAGGGCTCTTGTGCGGTGGAAACCACACAGTGGAAGAAAGAGGCAGCTCCTCTTCACGCTGGAGAAGCAGTTAAGAGGATCCCACCATACTGCTGGCCATACTGCTTGTAAACAAGAGACACCCACAAAACAGGCACTCTGGTTATCTATAGCAAAGGGAGCATCTTCACAGCACCACAAACACTACACACATCCCACAACAGCAGCAGCTCTGCACACTGCACAAGAGGCTGCACCACTCTGCAGCCCACACCACCTCCACATGCCACTTCAAAGGGAACCCCTTCGCCCAAGTTCCACAGCGAGGGCCACCAGGCAGGATGCACGCCTCCTTCGCTGCAAGGCAGTCAGCCAGCCAAGCTCAAAACACCTCACGCAAACCCGTGATCAATAATAATAATAATAGCAGCAACAACAATCAAGTAACCCCACGCCGGCACCTCCTGGAAGCACCCCAACAATTCCCCAACCAACACTCTTCCGATCCCCACAAGGTGAAGAAACCCGTCGGAGGGGCGCCTAACAGCCACCGCAGAGCAAACTTGGCAAGACCCGAACTCGGGGCCAGCGCCTTCTCCCCTCCACATGCCACAGTCTGCCCACTGCCCTACGGGGCAGCCCCGTTGCCATCACCCGAGCCCACCGCCGCCCTCACACCCCCTGGCTGAACTGCAGAGCGCCCGCCCGCCCTGCCCTGCCCTGCCCTGCCCCTCACCTCGATCAGCTGGACGTAGCTGGCCGGGAACCAGCCGCGGAGCCCTTCGGCGGTCTCCCCTTCCCACCAGCCGCCGTCGGGCCCCGCCTGGAGGACGGTGAGCAGCTCCCCCGCCGCGAAGCGCAGCCCGTGCCGATGCCTCTCCCCGGAGAAAGGGTACAGGGTCCTGCAGCGCGCGCCCAGCACCGGCAGCGCCCGCTCCTGCCCGGGCGGCGGCATCCCCTCGCCAGCCAGCCAGCGACTTGCCCAACTAACTCGGCTCTGGCCGCCACAGGTGCTGCTGAGCCGAGCGCCTCTGGCTGCCGGGAGCGAGCCTGCCTGCCTGCCTGCTCGCCTGGCCCCCCTCGCGTCCCTCCCCGTCAGCCCGGCCGGCGGATTGGCCGCCTCGCTTCCTCGCACCGCCCCCTGGGACAGGCGGACCGCCGCCGCGCCCGCCCTCTCACACGCGCACGCACACCGGAGTCCCAGCCAAGGCTGCACGCCCTCTCTGCACGCGCGGAGAGGGGGACGGGACGGGACGGGGCAGCGGCGCCTCCGCCTCCTCTTCGCCCCCGATGTTTCTCCCCGCTGTCAAACACGAGCAGGATTTTTGCGCTTCTTCGCCGCCCACTTGCATTGTATCGGTAGGAATCCGGCGTCGGACTTACCGGTGAAATGGTTGTGATATACACCGAAAAGAGGGGGGAGGAGGGTGTTGAAGCACAAAATGCGTGTGAATTCATCGAACACGCGTGTCATGCGGGCACGCTTTCCGGGTGCGTGGTAAGTTGGGCAGACCTAGTTTGGTGCCACTACAGATAGTAAAACTACCCACCCCCGCCGCCAAAATTGCATCATTAAATTAAAACATAGTCAGTACATGTAAAATTTAAAGACTCTGTAGCAGTCATTGAACAGCGGGACCCCTGCATAAAATTGTTTTTCTCTGCCAGACAGCAAAAATAAAAAAATATAATTAAAATGAGTAAAGATATTTCCCATAGTGTGGCTATACTTCCTCTAATGGCTATGAGATGCCAACAAGAACTATTGATGAGAATGTTTATGATTTTTATGGATAATGAATTTTCATACTGTTTTGTGCATGGGTTTTGTTTGAAACTTTGTGTGTTCCCATGGCTATGGAAATAAAGTTAACTCACAATAAAACAGAAATTAACTCCCTAGGCAACTAGGATAACTACAGAAGAATAAGCTTTGCTCTGGTACTAGCAACAGGTAAGTTTCAAGATAGGCACACCTCAGAAGGAACCCCTATGTTGAGAAACCCTGGAGAATTTCATTGCACCCATGGCTCACGGCACTTCTAGCCTGTCACTATTTTCAGATGCGATTCAGTCACGTCCCCAAAAATTCCGGTTGTGCAGTTCTCTTGCACAACGAAAACACTTCCCCCCACAAAATCAGACATTTTGCAATAAGGAAAGTGGCCAGAAAATGTACTGAGAAGCGCAGGGTAACATTTGCTTGACACAACATCTAACTTTCCAGCGAACAAATCAGAATAAATGCTTGATAAATAGCTGGCACTATCTAACTTACTCACAAATTTTGTGCCAACAAATTAGGGTGAATCTTCAATAAACACATAATCTGGAAGCAACCCTACTTCTGAGCTTCCCATTGGCATCTAGCTGGTTACTAGAACATGCATCTTGTTCTACTGGGGGGGCAGTTTGACTGTATGCCCTTCAGACAAGAGCCACAGTGACCCCTAAGCAGGATCCTTTGCATAAGAAAGGAAGTGGCTCTGTGCCAGGGGGCAAATGGGTGGGCCTCCTCCCTCACTTGAAGGGTGGTGAGAAAGACTAGTATGTGAGCTGGGCTAGAAGTAGAAGCAGGCAAAAGCCAGAGAGTGAGAGCCATGTTTGAATTCTGCTGTGACTATGAGAGAAGCAAGGCTTTATGGGGTGTTGATGGTGTGAGCCCCTCCATTGTTAACTCATATTGCATATATGTGTAAATAAGCCATAATCATAAACACACCGCAATCTCCGTTGTCCCTCATTCCAAGGAAACTGAACCCTGGATACTGGAGCCCCTAGTATCTTGCAACGCTTGGGATAGTGGGGTGGCCTGGAACTAATACTGGTTGGGCCTTTGGTCTGCTCCAGCAAGGCTCTTCTTAGGCCTCATACACACTACCCCTTTAAAGCCCATTTAAAGCACCTTCTTTCTCTCAAAGAATCCCAGCCACTGTAGTTTACCCCTCACAGAGCTATGATTCCCAGAAGCACTTAACAAACTACCATGCCCAGAATACCTTGGGGGGGGGGGATATGCTTCAAGTGTGCTTTACAGGTACAGTGGTACCTTGGGTTAAGTACTTAATTCGTTCCAGAGGTCCGTTCTTAACCTGAAACTGTTCTTAACCTGAAGTACCACTTTAGCTAATGGGGCCTCCTGCTCCCGCGCCGCCGGAGCACGATTTCTGTTCTCATCCTGAAGCAAAGCTCTTAACCTGAGGTACTATTTCTGGAGTAGTGGAGTTTGTAACCTGAAGCGTATGTAACCTGAAGCGTATGTAACCCGAGGTACCACTGTACAGCTGTAAATAGAGTGTACACAACCCTAGTGTGGTTGAAGTAGTCTGAAAATACATTCACAGAATTCTGAGGTATTTGTTTTCAGGCATGTCCTTGGCTTTACCCTAATGCAAAATATGTATAAGCTATTATTATTATTATTATTATTATTATTATTAAAGACGATCCAGCAAATAAACTGGTCCCAAGCTGTTAAGGGCTTTATTTACTGTAACAGGAAATAACTTGGCCCAGGAGTAAATCAGCAACCAGTGCAGATCTCTGAACAGAGGGATAATCACTGGCGGAGAAAAAGGGAAGTGGGGGGAGCGCCCCGCCCCCGGCAGCGTGATCCCGGTGGGGTTCCATCGTGGCTGCCCCCCGCACTGGGCACCACGCCCCCAGAACATGCACTAGCCCCTCTCCCGCCTGCTCTCCACCCCCGTTGCCGGAGCATGAAGCTCCGCCACTGAGGATAATATGCTGGTCTCACTCCTGTCAGCAGCTGTGCTTCAGCATTCTGCACTAACTGCAGTTTCAAGGAGTGCCCTGCACGGAGTGCAGTCCAGTAGTCCAACCTGAGAAGTCACCAGTGCCAGAACTACTGTGGTCAAGCTCTCCCAGTCCAGAAACAGCCACAGCTGTCATACCAGGTGCAGCTGGTTAAAGGTGTTCGGCTTGTTCGTAGCCCACACTGCTACGTGGTAGGCTCAATCAGTGTTCAAAACTCCCATTATTCTAGGCACATTTTGCAACAGGGAATTTCATTAGCACAAGCAGTTTCTGAGCGCTGGGTGCAGTACTGCAGCTAAGATTTCAGATTAAAACTGCAGAGTACTCTCTGAAGACTGGAGAAGAGACCTTCTTAAGAATATTAGAGGTTGGGCAGGGGAAGGACTAGACCATGTGAAAAATGAACATAGTATTTTAGGTGCTGGTCATTCATTTTCAGCTTTGTATTCTTGTTATATTAAAAAAAGGGTGCCTAGACGTTCCGTTGTTGCACCCATAACCGAGGCATTAGGCGCCATTTAGCTCCTAGCTTTCCTATCTAACACTGGGCTCAATTATGTGCACTCACCAGTGTTCGGCCGGCTTCAGAGCAAGACTTGCACCCCTTGTTCTCCAGACTTTGCCTGGCTTGCTTTCATAGTCCAATCCTTCACTATATCACCTCTGCAAATCTACTACTTCAGCTCTGTATGTAAATGTGGAAACTTCAAGCCTCATCCAAACCATTATAACATCCTTCCAGGATAATTGAAAGCATCACTTAGCAAATTTAAATAAAGCTAACATGCTTCAAAAGGGAAGAATAAGCTTCAATGTTAAGAGAAGTTTTCAAATGACAGAACCCTGGGAGAAAGTTTGGAATTGCCAGAACACACTGAATTTGAGTGCTATTTGAACACTGTTTGAAGTGAATATTTTGTTCCAGCCTTTGTCCTTGATATGTCCAAGACAGATCAGACAGATGTGAAAATCAGTGGCTTATCACAAATCAAAAATCTTTCTTATCTATTTAAATTCCCTTCAGACCAATGCTTCCTTTTCCCAAAATTCCTCACCGTTGGAAGTTAACCTTGCTGCTGCTACTTCAAGGCTAAGGTTAAACTGCCAAAAATAAGCAACCCTTAGAGTTCTGGTGGTATTCATCAAATTATGCTCTATGGAAATATGACTATAATTGATAATTTAGAAGTAAGAGTCTGCATATTGTTTATGATGTGCTACTTCTCAGGTTATGGTAAGCAAAGTCAGTATTAATTAATCTGATGAAGCGATTTCTTTTTTAACCACCTTAAAATTGTAACAGCTGTCCTTGCTTTACAGGAAAGCCACTGCTGTTTTCCTTCAAAAATTCATAACCTTGTGAGAAAACTCCACCCAATTTTACCTCAAAATCTGTAAAATTATAGATGTTTCCTTTGGGGGGGGAATCAAACTTTGAGAGTGCCCAACACAAAAGCCCTGGACTTGCGTGCAATTAGGCACTCTGAAGAAATGAACATGCCTGCAAATTTCAGCAACCTCTGTCAAAAGAGGGAAAGGTTATAGCTGCTCCTCCTGCTTTAAATCCCGATAGTGGACAAGCAGACTTGGACAAACCCTGAGCCAAACTGGACAGCCTATGAAGCTCCTTGTAAAGCCAGATCAGGATTTTCCAAAGTGCCAGATGAGAGTGAGAACTGAATTATGTGGATGGTGCACACCTCTAGTTTCTTCCGATAAACAAAAGCAAAGGCGGGAGAGTTCATTATCTTTCTTAGACCTTATTTCATGCCAAAAAAAATGTGATTTTTAAAAATATACCGAGCTTGTAAACATTTTAAAAATTAGCCTGCTAATGCCAGTGTAGATAAAACCCATCCTTATTATACCCACTTGCAAGGGGTAAGGTTGTGACTGAGAGAGAATCTGGGTTAATCATAGAATTGTAGAGTTGGAAGGGACCCCAAGAGTCATCTATTCCAACCCCCTGCAATGCATGAACCCTACCCACAGCTGTCTCTGGGTGGACTCAAACACCCAACCTTTTGGTTAGCAGCCGGATGCACTGACCCACTGCTCCACAAAATCGCCTCCAGTTAAGTAGCTGACTGTTGTTATATATGTACATTTTGCAGGGATGGGAGGAAGACTAGTTAGAGTAGTCTGGTACAATCAGGGAGTGTGGTCCAGTGTTGTTTTCCTGAAATGTTGGGTGATTATTGTTGTTGTTGTTTAAGGGAAATGCGCTGGGGAGAAACTATAAGGTTGATTGCAACAGCAATGTCATTAATTAAGGGCTGGAGGGGAAGAAGGGAGACAGGAAAATAATTGTGGGTTCCAGCAGTGGGTGGAAAGGCATTCTCTGGATTCCAGGTTTACCCACCAAGAAATAAGTAGGATGGACCTGGAATTCAAGTTTCTCAGAGGTCAGGTTCAACCCAGCCCTGCTTCTGCTCAGTCACCACCAGATCTATCAGAAACGGTAGACCTGTTCTTGAATGTCACTTACCTGTGTCCCCCCAATTATATTTTATTAAGTTTCAACATTTTTAACATTGTCAAAACACAATTTCGTCTTTTCTCTTATTTTTGTCCACTTCCCATCCCCTTTTCCATGAAGTTATTGTATCTATCCTTCTGCTGCACCCAGTCTTCTATCTATCAAATCATAACCACAATATTATAATTAATTTCTTCTGTTGCTCATAGCTCAAATCCTGCTCATGAGCTCATCATACTATAATATTGCTTTAAATAGTCAGAAAAAGGCATCCATTATTCCATAAAACACTCATTATTAGATTCTCTTAATTTTTCTGTTAAGTTTGCCAGTTCTGCATAGTCCATTATCTTACATATCCATTCTTCTTTGGTTGGATTTTTTTCTTCCATTTCTGCGCATATAGAACCCTAGCTGCTGTTATTACATACATAGACAACTTTAACATGGGGGGGATTTCTGCCCCTATAAATCCCTAAAAGAAACTTTTTTGATATACTAATTTTAAACATTTTTAAAACTCTCATCATGTATCGTTTGTTTTAGATAATTTGTTAGGTGTTAAGTACATCATTTTCATTTTTTTCTTTTTGAGCATAGCAGGATGCCGCTTACAGTGGTAACTCAGGTTATGAATTTAATTCATTCCAGAGGTCCATTCTTAACTCGAAACCATTCTTAACCTGAGGTGTGCTTCTGCTAATGGGGCCTCCTGCTGCCGCTTTCCGTTCTCATCCTGGGGCAAAGTTCGCAATCCAGAGCAACTACTTCCGGGTTAGCGGACTTCATAACCCGAAGCATTTGTAACCCGAAGCGTTTGAAACCCAAGGTACCACTGTACTTATGTTTTATGCATTTATTAATTCCTCCCCCACAAATTCCTAGAGATGCCCATGCCAGGGACTTAATGGGTTCCTGGCAATGAAGAGGTAGGATTCTGGACAGGGTGAATACAAAACGTGTTTGATGTCCAACCTGATGGAGGTGGGCCAACTAGGAGAGCCAAACTATGCTAACTGTTTTGCTAGAGCAACGCATCAGAGAACATGCCATTTTGCCAACGTTGCAGTAATGATATGAAACTACTGAAGGCAGATTTGCCAAAGCAAATATTTGGGATCCAGCTGTAAGAGAGATAGCTGAGACCAATCAGGAAATGTCTGATGAATAAATGTGACTTGTTCTAAACAAAATTTCCTGTGTAGGCAGATATTACTTTCATATGTGTTTTTTTCTAAATGCCACTTGAGATTCGTCCAGAAAGGGAGGGATGTGTCTATCTTGACTGAATTTTGTACATTCCCTAGTCAATATTAAAAAGGTAAAGGTAAAGGACCCCTGACAGTTAAGTCCAGTCGCGAATGACTCTGGGGTTGCGGCGCTCATCTCGCTTTACTGGCCAAGGAAGCTGGTGTTTGTCCGCAGACAGTTTTTCTGGGTCATGTGGCCAGCATTACTAAGCCACTTCTGGCGAAACCAGAGCAGCGCACGGAAACGCCGTTTACCTTCCCGCCGGAGCAGTACCTATTTATTGACGTGCTTTCGAACTGGTAGGTTGGCAGGAGCTGGGACCGAGCAACGGGAGCTCACCCTGTCACGGGGATTCGAACCTCCCACCTTCTGATCGGCAAGCCCAAGGCTCAGTGGTTTACACCACAGCACTACCCGCATCCCAATTTGTGTTTAATAGGATATAATCAATAAATTTATAATATCTACCCTTGGCTTTCACCCAGCTGGCATGAAATGCAGACTACAATGTGGCAGTGGCTCTGCTCTTCCATTAAGCCTTGCCTTACCTTATAGCCAGAGTTTGGATTGCAGTTACACAGACTGTATGCCTAGTCTCTGAAGTGTTGTCAGAGAATATGAATTAATCCCCAAGACAATATAACAACATTTCTTTTCTTCTTTTAAATGTTTTATTTATTGAGCTTTTAGGATACAGAAGGAATAGGACAAGGCAAAGTTCAATAAATGTACAAATCTCCAGAGTCAAATTATAATTAAACATCATAATTAAATTATACAGTGTTATATTATTACATACCAGGTAATTATGTTAGCTGGTATTCCAACAACAGTGCTAAAGTACTCCTATAACTTTTGCTTAGTTTCCATTTTGTTGGTTTACAGGTGGGAGAGATACAAAGATGAAAAGGATTTAGATCAACCAAATCCATTCATATACCAGTAGAAGAAAGTGTCCATGCATCTCAATGTTTGTATACATCACAGAATCATACCACAAAGAAATGTAGCAGTTTTGTGTTGTCTTCTTGACACTCTTAACTTTACAAATCAAGTTTTACAGTAGCGTTGTTTCCCAAACTATCTGGTACCAGGATTCTGCAGTGGCACCGAATAAATCTCTCCAATGTTGAGGCATGGTATTTCTTGCAGCATGCAAAGAATAGTTCACAAGGTCATTTCTGCACAGTTCTTCATTTCTGCCTAAGGATAAAGGAGCCAGCTGTGGGGAGAGTATGATCTACCGTCTTGTGATTTTGTTTACAGTATTTCTGATGCCATGGAACCCCAAAAGGATTGCACTCTGGGGCACCCCCCAGGAGATTTTGCATAATGAATGTGCAAATTTTTGACTGAATGTACAAAATTCAGTTGAGATATGCACATTTCCCAAGGTCTGCTGGAGATTATGTATATTGACCAGGAAATGTGCACAATTCCCTCTCCATGGGCACATTATATGCACATTCTTCATGAGATCTGGTGAATGTGCAGTATGGTTTTCTGTTATGCACATTAACCACTCAACTTGCATTACCCCTAGTGTGTGTGTGTGTGTGTGTGTGTGTGTATTAGTGTCTTATGTGTGATTGTTCTTTGCTTTTATAAATTGTTTGATATTTGCTTGATGTAACTTGCCTTATTCTCCTTTTTGGGGGAAGGGAGATTAATAGAATTTTAAGAAATAAAGACACAAAAAATGTTAGAAATGTAATCTGTTAAAGCCTTGACTCCTTTGAAGGATCAATATTTTTATCATTTTAATTAATAAATGTTATTTTAACTAGTAAGGTAACATTAATATTAATATCAGTACTGGAATTATTAATAAAATATTTTAAATAAAATATTTAGGTATTCACCTGGAGGTGGTATATAGCCATCATAAGTAGTAGGTACTGATAGACTTATAGACAACATGAATTTGTCTAATCCTGTTTTAAAGACATCTAGGCTGCATACATGTCATACATTTAAAGCACACTTCCCCCCTCCACCACAAAGAAGGCTAAGACTGTAGTTTAACCCTCAAATAGTTACAATTCCCAGCACCTTGGGCACGCTACAGTTCCCATGTTGTTTTTTCAGGAGGTGTGCTTTAAAATCTGCTTTAAATGTATTGCGTGTATGTAGTCTAATTTGGTATCCATCACAACATTCTCTGATAGCAAATGCCATACTTTTACTATGTGCTGTGTACATAGTACACTTAACTGAACCCAGATGTCCCAGGTTCAATTAATCTTTGTGCATATTTGTGGGAGAAAACCATATTCCACAAAGGAGAAACTGATTATACTGGACAAATTTAGTGAAGAGCAGCCTTAGCAGAATATGCACCAAGTGAGGAACTGCAATGGCACCTCGCTTGAGTTTGTCTTCAGCACCACCTGGTGGGGTGGGAATGTGGTGAGCGAAACCCAAAATTGGATCACGCTGTTGAATCAGTGAATCAAGCAAAAAGAAAAACCTGTGTTCTGATGAGACGTATTCCAGAGAAACAAGGACGTATTTGCATAAATCACCCACAGAATTCACAAGATGTGATTTCCTTGTTAGCAAGGAAAAGGAGTTTCCAGTTACCGGGTGAATGCTAGATTTATTCTGCAGAAATTGTTTTTCTGTTCAGTACTAGAATGGAAGTTGTGCTTGCAGGATTGTTTACCATCTTCTTTCTTAAAGACATCTCAGAAGCCAAGTAGACAAATGTTTCCATAAAACAGAATGAGCAGAACTCTGGGGATGAGACAGATGGAACAAAAGGCATGTTGTGGCATTGCTCCCCAAGGCATCCCAGTGGTGGACTTGGATACTATGGCGCCCTGTGTGATGCCAAAATTCCCCCTCCCACCCCAGCCCTTGTGCTGCCTTCCCAAAGGCAGGTGGGGAAGGAGGTGTCCTGCTTTGGGAAGGAGGTGTGACGACTCTGGCAGGGTCCTAGAGCCCTCCTACCTCTTTCCTAGAGTCCAGCGTCTTGCTTACCAGGCTTTGAGACGGCGCCCCCTTGGCTCAGTGCCCCAGTGCATGGACAGCATTGGCATAGCCCTAAATCCACCCTTGTTAGTGTGGCTGGTGAAAAGTTGCAGAGGGCCTTGTTGGTGCTATTGCTAAGTGTAGCTCAAACTATGGTAGGAAAGGAGAACACCCAGAATAGCTGAACAAGTAAACAGTTAATGAACATTTTGAATCGGCCAAACTGCTTTTACACACATATTCAAGCCTCTTCTTGATGTGTGTCTGTAGTCAAGAAAAGTCAAGTAATGTGTCAATAATTTTGCATACTATTGGGAGCTCCAATGGAAGGAGAAGGATTCAAATAATGTGGTGTGTGTGTGTTGGTGCATTCCCATATGTGAGACACTACAGATACCACAGAGAACATTGCATACCTGAATTTAATAGTGTGGTGTCTTTTCCATCTGTACAAAACTGATCATAGCTGATAGGTTGCTTTATGTGGCTGAGATGTATAGATGTGTGCCTGGGTCTACATGACATAGCTGTCTCAGTATTTGCCCCTCAATGGTGTCTCTGTTCTGCAGCCATCTGTGTATAAAGCTGCTATTCTCCAAGAATGACTCATGAGAGAAAGTCTCTTACAATTAAATGTAAAATGCCATGTTTGTAGAGTGGTAAAGATGAGGTCCTAATCTCTTAAACCCCCAGGAATTCAGAATTAACATCCCCATGACAACTTTAATCCTTAGAAATTTGCAGAGGAGTACATATATTTGGAAGGGCGGTGGGAGAGAATCCTGTCCAGCAGATCTGCTTCTATATATTAGCATCGCACCTGAACTCAGCATTAGTGCCCACAAAGTCTGCCAAACTCAACTTCAGATTCTTGATAGGAGATGACACTGCTTGCAGTTGATTTCTTTCACTTTTCTCCTTCTCCAAACAATCCCTGATTTTAAACTACCAGATCAGTTTCCTAATTCTTTGCTCAGTAGAGGCATATGTGCAATAGTTTTGTTTGCTGAATCTAGTTGCTTTTTCATTATGACCAGGAACATGTCCTCATGCAGGGGGACACATATTCACAGTATATCTGTACTACAAATGAAAACCATTTCCAAATCCTTTTAGCTGTCAATTGGGGAATTAGGAATCTCTAAAAACAATTCTCAGTACCATCTATAAACACTACAATTCTTAGCGTAGTGGAGGGAAAACACATCAAATGAACAGATCAGTCAGTTTACATTCATTCCATAAATATAGATGGAACAAGCAAAATGTCATCTCATTTAAGGTTGTTTTTTTTGGAACAACTGGATTATTTGAGGAGAACTTTGGTTGTAGTTTCCATCTTACATCTTTGCATAGTCAATGAAGCAGAAGTAGATGTCTTTCTGGAACTCTCTAGCTTTCTCCATAATCCAGCGCATATTTGCAATTTGGTCTCTGGTTCCCCTGCCTCTTCTAAATCCAGCTTGCACTTCTGGGAGTTCTCAGTGCACATACTGCTTAAGCCTGCCTTGTGGAATTTTAAGCATAACCTTGCTGGCGTGTGAAATGAGTGCAATTGTGCGGTAGTTGGAGCATTATTTGGCACTGCCTTTCTTTGGGATTGGGATGTAGACTGATCTTCTCCAATCCTCTGGCCACTGCTGAGTTTTCCAAACTTGCTGGCATATTGAGTGTAGCACCTTAACAGCATCATCTTTTAAAATTTTAAATAGTTCAGCTGGAATACCATCACTTCCACTGGCCTTGTTATTTGCAATGCTTTCTAAGGCCCATTTGCCTTCACTCTCCAGGATGTCTGGCTCAAGGTCAGCAGCCACACTACCTGGGGTGTACGAGCCATCCATATCTTTCTGGTATAATTCCTCTGTGTATTCTTGCCACCTCTTCTTGATGTCTTCTGCTTCTGTTAGGTCCCCACTTTTGTCCTTTATTATGGTAATCTTTGTATGAAATGTTCCTTTCATATTTCCGATTTTCTTGAACAGATCTCTGGTTCTTCCCATTCTGTTGTTTTCCTCTATTTCTTTGCATTGTTCATTTAAGAAGGCCTTCTTGTCTCTCCTTGCTATTCTTTGGAAATCTGCATTCAATTTCCTGTATATTTCACTATCTCCCTCGCATTTTGCTTGCCTTCTCTCCCCCGCTATTTGTAAGGCCTCGTTGGACAGCCACTTTGCTTTCTTGCATTTCTTTTTCATTGGGATGGTTTTAGTTGCTGCCTCCTGTATAATGTTGCGAGCCTCCACCCATAGTTCTTCAGGCACTCTGTCCAGCAAATCTAAATCCTTAAACCTGTTCCTCACTTCCACTGTGTATTCATAAGGGATTTGGTTTAGATTGTATCTTACCGGCCCAGTGGTTTTTCCTACTTTCTTCAGTTTAAGCTTGAATTTTGCTATAAGAAGCTGATGATCTGAGCCACAGTCAGCTCTAGGTCTTGTTTTTGCCGACTGTATAGAGCTTCTCCATCTTTGGCTGCAGAGAATATAATCAATCTGATTTCAATGTTGCCCATCTGGTGATGTCCATGTGTAGAGTCGTCTCTTGTGTTGTTGGAAAACCGTGTTTGTGATGACCAGCTTGCTCTCTTGACAGAACTCTATTAGCCTTTGCCCTGCTTCATTTTGATCTCCAAGGCCAAACTTGCCAGTTGTTCCTTTTATCTCTTGATTCCCTACTTTAGCATTCCAATCCACAGATTAGAATGATACAATTGCCTTGTTTTACTGTATGTATCTCATCAGGGATAATAACTCTTTGCTTAATTGCACAATAGTGCAAATCAATGAAAATGCTTTACTACAGTTGTGTAATCTGTATCTGCTCTCTCTCTCTGTGTGTGTGTGTGTGTGTGTGTGTTAGAGAGAGAGAGAGAGAGAGAGAGAGAGAGATGGAGGGAGAGTTTTCTAATTCCTAGTATTGGAAACAATTGTGGCTAGATTTTGCAAAAGCCAACAAACATTTCTTTTTGAACTAGATGTAAATGGAAAATAACAATGCTGTCAGAATAGCAGAAACTGGACAAGAGAAAGTTGGGTGCATTTTACTTATAAAGTCACAGCTGGTTGGAGAAGTGTCAGTCAGCACCTGATGTGATCACTGAGCCTTGTTAGTGCTGACGTGTCTGGAAATAAAGCCTTCTGCCTGCTCTTTGAGTAGAAAAGTCAGCATTTCCACCCACACCCAAGCGCTAGAGAGGGAAGGGCTGGAGATTCTGATTATGTGTCTCATGCTGCTTTAACTGTGGCCAGATTTAATGTGCTGCCATCTAAAATGTTTAGGAGAAGATATGCTGGTGTTTCTCTCTCCTCGAGGCTAACAAACAAGAGCTGGAATCTATGGAACATGTTGTTCTGTTTTACCATTTTTATGCTGGAATTCATCAGGAAATGATTGGTCATTTACCAGACAAACCATGATGGAGGTCAGCTCAATTCTATGTTAAGTATTTACTGGGAGATAAAATCCCATGGTGGTCACATTTCTGTCAATGGCAGTAAGGTTTTCCTGTTGTTATTCTGTCTCTCACAGCTGCAATAAACCTACCATTAAAATTATGGACTGGTCATTTCTACATCAGTGGCCAAACAGGCAAATTTAGCAGGGGATCAAATACTTTACCCCCCTCACTGTATGTGTGAAAGAGTGAGAGAGTGCTGTATGCCTGCATATGCTGTGTATGCGGTTAATGTACATGTCTGATGAGTGTTTAGTGTGTGTGGACTTGCACATACACTGACGATGTCCACTGCTGCCATGTGGCCAGCGGAGGGATGGCTGACTGTCATTGTGACCAATATTAGCCACCTGTTCCAGGGTTTTGAAGGCAAATATGGCTCTTTTCTTACTTCCAAAGTGAGGGGAGAAGTGGAAAAGTACCACCAGTGCTAGGGGAAGTGTTTATGGCCCTAATTGCAGCCACGATGAGGAAACCAAGTTTAGCAGGATGAGAATAAGCTGCAGCAATTCTAGGGCTCATCTACTCTGCCATGGCTTGAAGTCGGCTCCTTTCAAACAAACAGGTTAACGTTAACCACAGTTTGTTGGTTTGGGCAGTACAAACTGTGGTGAAGTGAAACGAATAGGGAAGCTTCTAAACTTCTCACAGCTCCACTGGAGAACAAGGTGAGGGTAGGGTGACGTGAGCCTAAGGTCCACTGCATCTTTTTCTTTTCTTTTTCTGAATATTTTATTAGTTGAGTATAAGAACATCATATAATCAAATACAAGCAATCAAATACAGTTTTCCGCATCTTTTTCTTAACAGGCAAACCTATGTCTAGCCTAACATCCCAATATGGCCATTTACTGTCCCCAAATATTTATTTACGGTATGCCATGAAATTTTATTTGCTCGTGTTCTACATTTATTAGACATTTCGCTCTGAAAATACTGGCCACTGTTCAAGGCAAGGCATGAGAGAAGCTTGAGCTCTGTTTTGAACCAAAATAAGTCCTGGAGCCTTTGTGACTCAGAGAGCCCATTAGATGACATTCCTCCTTGGGATTTGGGTGGCTTTCACCCAGCGATTAGCTCTTCTTGCTTCCGCATGCTTAGAGATCAGATCTGTGGACGCGCCGCTGGTTGTAAAGTAGACCCCTGTTAGTCATTTCAGTGAGCATGCATAGTCCGTTTCAAGCCCTTAAGCCTAATTATGGAGAGGGCTTTTCAGCCTATGGTGTTGGGAGAAAGTTTCCATTTGGCACTAGCTCCTGCCTAGGCACATGCATGATTTATAACTCGAAGAGAAATGTGCTGTTCTGGTGTGAACATCCAAATAAATCATCTTCTGGAATTCTGGGGATTTGTGTCACTCTCACCAGCAGTCAGTATTTGTTTAGATATTCATGGCAGGGAATATTCTTCATTCTGAGTCATTATGAATTGATTTAGTCATGACAATGCTGCATTGTTATGTTTGGTCTGTTGCTGTTTGCTTTTTTTAGCTGCTTGAAGAATTATAACGTATCTGGAGGACAAGTCTCTTCACACATTATGTTTTTCTAACGTGGGTGTACATAAGAGCAGGAAAAAGGGCAGCACAGTGTAAAAATTATGCGCTTACCAATTTTACTAAATGTTACATGTACTGACAGCAGGATCCCAATGCAAAATGCAGTCAACTACATATGGCCCTTAATTCGAGTGCAAATGTTACCTCTCAGGATTTATCTGCAAAATAACACATATGGTCTACTTGTGTAAATATTTTAAAATCAGAGGAGCTGCTCACAGTAGACTGAAGTGGTTATTTTTAAAAAAAGAAATTCTGCTTTTGGAATTTACCTTGCTCATGGAAGCAAGCACTTAAATCTTCAGTGAGCTGCATCTTCAATGGCAGCAGAAGTTATTTGTGCAGATAACAAGCCCCTTCTGCCCAATAATGTATTTATTAACTCCACTGTTCTTAAACAGGGATACTCTCTCTTCTTCCCATTCAGATGCAACCTTGGATAATGTGGAGATGAAAATAATCCTTGTCTCCCTGAGGCACATGCCTTAGGCTTAGGACTCAAATACCTGAAATGTTTCCTCACGTGTACCGGTCAGTACAGTAAGATTTTCATTGTATGCCCTTCTCTGGTTGCCCCCACCTCTGGCAACTACAGAGTTGGCATTTTCAGCCAGGGTGCTTAGAGAAATGGAACCGATCCAGACCCTGCAATCATCAACTGAGACCCTTCTTCAAGAGCCTCCTCCACCAGAGGTCCAGAGGGTGGCAACACGAGAAAGGGCCTTTTCTGTGGTGGCTCCCCATTTGTGGAATGCTCTCCCTAGAGAGGCTCGCCTGGTAGCCTTCACTGCATATATTTAGGCGCCAGGCGAAAATGTTTCGCTATAGCCTTTGGCTGATTAACATTCTACGACTTTAAAATGTATTCGTGGGATATGGGTTATTGGTTTGTTTTGTTTTATTATGTATTTTGTGTTCTCATTTTGTATTTTTATGTTGTGAACCAGCCTGTAATCTTCAGATGAAAGGCAGTATCAAATATAATAATAGTAATAATAACACTCTAACCGGCGGAAGTTGTCTTGCTGTATTTTCTCAGTCTTTCAAAATACAGGGCACTTCCAGACTGCCACTACAGTGGTACCTCGGGTAAGTACTTAATTCGTTCCAGAGGTTCGTACTTAACCTGAAATTGTTCTTAACCTGAAGCACCACTTTAGCTAATGGGGCCTCCTGCTGCCGCCGCGCCACTGCCGGAGCACAATTTCTCTTCTCATTCTGAAGCAAAGTTCTTAACCTGAAGCACTATTTCTGGGTTAGTGGAGTCTGTAACATGAAGCATATGTAACCTGAGGTACCACTGTATTTGGGGAGTGGGATTCAATCACACACCAGCAAATTCAAGCCACAAAATTATAGTTGACTGGGATTTCTTGTGCAACAAATGTAGTTCATGAAAAATTGGGCTTTCTGCAATAAGAAAAGTGATGGGGAAATGCACTAGGAAGTGTGGGATAACATTTGCTTTGATGCAGCATTCCCCCGCAAACAAATTGGAGTGAATGCTCAATAAATAGGTCTTATGGATGTGCCCAGACAGATTTGCTTCAACTGGCTTTCTAATGCTGTTTTTACTCTAATACTTGCACTGTTTGGTTGGTTAGTGTTGCTTTTGTATTACCAGACTTTGGGGGGGGGGCGGTAATGTTGAATCAGTTTTAATACATTTGTAATTGCTTCCTTAGAATTATTTTATAATGAAGGTGTGGGATATAAATAAAATAAAATAAATAAGCAAACGAGTGAAACCAACAAAAATATACATGTTCACAAATGCATGCCACTGTTCATGCAGCTCTCAAGAATTCTGCAAGTACGCTTGATGCCCGCATTCCCATGGGAGTCTTCACAATTTCTCACAGGCGCTTCCGATTTTTGATGAAACATTAAAAGGTCACAACTGAAATATGTTGCTTAAAATGTATTTTTATTCAGGTTCAATGATTTACATGTACATTCCACTGTGAAGAATTCCACATTGTGTGGAATCTTTTCAGGAGTAGTTCGTCTCATTCTTCCGATTTCTGTACAAAAATAAATTCAAATGTTGAAGATAATGAGGTAATGGAACAGCTTATATGTGAACAGTGTAGGTAGCAAGAGTATGTCAAGGGACTAACTAACAGGCAGGAATTCTCCCTCTTGCATTATTTTTATGGTGTGGAAGAATTGCTCTGTCTTATTCTCCTCTCCCTCTGCCCCCCACAAACTGTGGTGGGACTGCTGCCACCACAGCAACTGGAAAAGCAACTGCTTTTATTTCCTTGGCTCAGAAGTATAATATGAAGGAGAAGTAGCAAGGTAAAGGAGAGAAATCAAAAGAAGAGGGGAAAGAAGATCCTTACCAGGCTGTGGCCCAGGCTACCAGATTACACTCTAGTCTGGACACAATTCCTATTTGTTTTAAGAGCCATGAAGCAGAGAGAAGATGCTGCCGTGAAATTATGTAGCACATGTTTGTAAGGAAATCGGAGAACATGATCTAAGTCATTGCTTCTGGCTTTACAAATCTGTTAGTACTTAACACTCCAATATTTATTGAAGATATTTGTACCATATGTATGTGTCTATCTTTCGCCATTTCAAATTTATTGGAGGATAGCTCATGACTGCGCTTGATAATATTTCTCTACGATTAAATTGATGGATAGGTTGCAAAGCTTACTATCAAGTCAAGGGAGGAGAATTCAAATATTCAAAGGTAAAATGTTTACATTGGTGTTCTTGTTCATGGAGCGAAGTAGTGGAAAGGTGGAAAATTACCATACATTGGGCATCTTGTTACATTTGTTGTTGTTGTATTACTTGTACCCCACCCATCTGACTGGGTTGCCCCAGCCACATTAGGTGTGTAATGCAATCCTACACATGTCTACTCAGAAATACTCAGTGTACTGGAAGAAGCAAAGATCACCAGTGTTGAAGCAATGATTCTTCAACATCAGCTTCATTTGGACTGGTCATGTGTGGATGCCTGATGATTGTCATCCAAAACAACTACTCTATTCCGAACTTAAAAATGGAAAGTGTAATGCTGGTGGTCAACAAAAGAGGTTTAAAGACTGTCTCAAGGCAAATCTAAAAAAAATGTAGTATAAACACTGACAACTGGGAAACACTGGCCTGCAAGCGCTCCAGTTGGAGAACAGCCTTTACCAAAGGTGTCATGGGCTTTGAAGACACTCAAACTCAGGATGCAAGAGAGAAATGTGCTAAGAGGAAGGCACGCTTGGCAAATCCATACTGTGATCAACTCCCGCCCGGAAACCAATGTCCCTACTGTGGAAGGACGCGTGGATCCATTATTGGATTGGATTGGATTGATCTTTATTACGGCCATTGGCCCGTTACACGACAGTTTCCCATACCAACATATTATACTTAAAACTCCAAATTTAAAATCGCCAAAGCTTACAAAAGACAAACAGTAACCAAAGCAAAACAAAAACAAAAACCACCATCATACAAAACAGGAACCACCACCATACATTGCAATAAATTTGTAACCTATACATCACCCTCTACTCATAAATTAATCAGGGGTATCAATGGTGATATCGCCCAAAACATAGATCATGATTTAAAACAATGGTGATATCACCTAAAACATAGGTCATGGTTTAAAGGGGTTGTCCGAATCACACAGGAGACCGTTTCTCTTCTTTAGGGATAGGACGCTGATCAGGAATCTGGCAACCATGAGTGATTTTAGGGGGTCATCATCAATTAGTAGATATCTCAGTTTGGCTTCAATTGTGTCATCGGCAATTCCCTTAAGGTATTGAGCAAGAAACTTGCTCCTGGCCGGTAGGTGAAAAGCACAGTCAAAAATTATGTGATGCAACGATTCCGGTGCCCCACTGTTACAATCACATAAGAGCGATATCTGTCCATTGGAGAATCTATTTCTCAGCACGTTCGATGGGAAGGTGTTGAATCTTGCCTTTACAAAGGCATATCTATGAGCTGAGGAAGTTAAGGAATTCAAATAGTTTGGGAGCCTTAAGAGGGGTAATAAACCAAGATTTAGAGGTGAGCAGGTACCATTGCCCAAGATCATTTTCTGCTGCAAGTCCATCTCCTCTAGCTTACAGGTTACTGTTCTTTTAGCTGGGACTATGTCCTGCTCTAATAATTTGGATGGGGAGATTCCCATTGCCGTAATTTTCAGCTGTAAATTTTTTACCCATGGGCTCTGGAAATCATCTCTCCACATACATTGTATCAAGTACAAGTTTGGGAGATTGTGCCATAGAGATAACCAGTGACAGAGTATGTGCTTCCACAGAGCATTTTCCAGGGATACAATATTAAGTTCCATGCGTAACGCTGTATTACTTACACAGTTGGGTAGTTTCAATATCCCTCTTAAGAACTGATTTTGAATGACCTCCAGGTGAGATAGGTTGGCAAGGGTCCCCCAGATTGAGATGGCATAAGCTATTGTCGGGATCACCTTGGCCTTGAAGACTTTCAGCGCCGATGGGATATGAAGGGCCCCATCGGTGAAGAAGAATCGCAAGATCGCCAAGGAGATAGCTTTGGCTCTATTTGTAACATAGGCTACATGGGCCTTCCATCTGAGGTTATGTTGTAACCAAACTCCCAAATATTGGAATCTATAGACTTGTTCGATGACTCTCCCATCAATTCTCCAATTATGGAGTTTCCGGCTCTTTGAGAAAATCAGGATCTTAGATTTTCCATAATTAATTGTAAGGGAGTTTGCGCTACAGTATGATCCAAAAATTTTTAGGGCCCTCCTGAGACCTACTCTAGAAAAAGAAAGAATGACTGCGTCATCCGCATATAGTAACAAGGGGCAGCGATAAAGTGCTAGGCGGGGTGCATGAATCCTTTCTTGGGCCTCTATTAGGGGAGTCCTCATGTCACTTATGAACAAATTGAACAGGAGTGGAGCCAATATACAACCCTGTCGGACACCTCTGTTAATGGGAATTGAATTCGTGAGATCACCCTCCGGGGTGAATCTCACTCTGGCCGCTGAGTTCTCATGGAGTTTGATTATTAGCCAGAGAAGCCTTCTGTCAATGCCCCAGCGGATGAGTTTTTCCCAGAGGATGCTCCTGGGGATACTATCGAATGCTGCCTTTAGGTCAATGAATGCTACACAGAGTTGGCCACCCTTTGGGGTGGAGTATTTCCAGGCAAGATGCTGTAAAGTTAGAATGTGATTAATTGTTGACTGTTTTGGGCGGAATCCAGCTTGTTCGGGCCCAATTAATTTTTTCTCTTCGGCCCATTGGTTAAGTCTGTTCAGCAGGAAGCGGGCATACAGTTTCCCCACTATTGAGAGCAGACTGATGTTTCTGTAATTCCCCGGGTCATCTGGTGAGCCCTTTTTGTGGATTGGAACGATAACAGCGTCCTTCCATACTTCCGGGATCATTCCAGAGTTGTTAACGGCATCGAAGATGGTCGCCAGAACTTTGGCCCACCAGTCCGCGTGGTATTTTATTGCTTCTGCCGGGATCAGGTCTGGCCCAGGCGCTTTCCCTGTTTTGAGTTTAACGATCAGGTCATGGATGTCTTCTGGATCGGTGGGGGGCCAGAGGGGAAGCTGATGTTGAAATTCATCTCTTGTGTTAGCAATACAGTCAGTTGTGGCAAAGTAATTTTTTAAGTAAGATTCCCAAACCGGGGCAGGAATAATAGTCAAGGGGTATCTTTTAGTTCTTTTATTTACCAGGAGCCAAAATTGTCTGGAGTTCCGTGATGATGAGGCTTCTATGATTGCTCGCCATTGATTCACTTGCCATTCCTGTCTGGCTCCCTTTTGAATTTGCTTGTAGGCCGATTTTGCTTGGAAATATTCTTTTGGCAAGACCGTTGCCCCGGAGGCTTTATACTCTTTGTAGATGTTACCGAGAAGTTGTCTAGCCTGTTTACAAGCACTATTGAACCACAATGCACCTATCTTCCTTTGTGTTCGATTTATTTTATGCGTCGGGACAGAGAAAAAAGACGTTAGATCTTCCGACAGATTCGAGAATAGTCTTAAAGTTTGGTCATAATCATAATAATCCTCGGTTAAGCCTGAATATGCTTGTTTTAGTCCTTGTTGGAAATATGCTGAGTATTTTTGGGCCTGTAATTCGGACCACTTTACACTTTTGATTTGCAATACTGAGTTCATAATCAGATGTGTTGGGTGTCTGTTTCCATCTGGGGTCCAGTCTATAGTCATTGTGGCGACCAACGGTAGGTGGTCGCTCAGATGAATATTTTCAACTTTAAAATGGGAAACTCTGGGGAATATGTCATGAGATACTAATATATAATCCAGGACACTGTTTGCAGAGGAGCTTATGTGTGTAAACTCGCCCGGTACGTCAGGCAGGCAGTTCCCGTTTAGAATCACTAAGTTTAGACGTAGTACCAATTGGTAAAGAAGGGTTCCCGCTTCATTTACCCTTTTGTCTTTGGAAAGTCTTTGATTATGGAGGGAGAGGTCATTAATGAATTCTGGGGTTATCCACCATTTGGCTTTAATTAAAGACTCCCAGTTTGTTGCAATGCGAGCGTTGAAGTCCCCTGCTATAACATTGGGTATATTGGGGTATTTGGAGTGGCAAAAAGTGAGATGTTCCTCCAAGGTTCCCCATTTATTGTGTAAGTCTGCAATATTGCCTCCAGGAGGAAGATAAACATTTGTTATAACAAGTTCAAAGTTTTCCCCCGTAATCAGGGCTGTAATTGCAAAGGTGGAAGCATTTACAAGCGTAAGTTTTGCCTGTATTTTCAAGGAAATTGCTATAACTAATCCTCCTCTGGGCCGGCCTCCTTTAGTAGACGGGCATGCCGGTAATGTTGTAACATCAAAACCATTAATATCTACTCTCCCCTCTTCCCATGTTTCCTGCAAGAGGATTACTTGGTGTGAGTTTATTAGTTTTATAAAGTCCGGGTCAGATTTTTTCCCCTTCCAACCTGCTATATTCCAGCTTAAAAGGGAGAACGGGGGAGGATTTGACTGAGGTTTGGGTAGTCACAATAGGGAAGGGGGGAACGCTGGCCTTGGTGGGTTGTCAGATTTAAAGAAGTCAGTAATTTTCCTTTGACTAATAGTAGATGACTTCTCTCCTTTTGGCGCAGATGTACCTCTTGAGCTATTTGTAATTATGCTCTGCTCAGCCGGTCCTATAGGGGTAGTGTCCTGATTTGGTCTAGTCTCCTCTCTGAAATCCCTTGTTTTATCAGAGAGCTTATCACCTAGGGGAGCAGAGATTAAGTCGGTACAAGTTTTAACTATTCTTAGATTTCCCTTCCGTGGGTATGTCATCTTATTTATATGGCCCAAGGGGTCTTCTGTCCAGTCCATATCGATAGCGGTTTGAGCTTCTAAATCGTCAACTAGAGATTCTCCGCCCGATAATGATGACTCCAGGTCAGGCATTGAGGAGTGTGTCGAAATTTTGTTTACATTTTGCTGTTCTTTAGTAGGTGTGACCATTCCGGCTGGTGCCGGAAGAGCTGGTTCCAGATTGACTAATAGGGGTGGCGAGACGATTGTCTGTATCGTTGCCTTGGATTTTATGGGCCTATTTTGGGGCTGTGGGCTAAATTTGAGAAGGTCCACTGAGCCTCCAATGGCACTGTTGGTTTGAATTTCTTTGTTTCCTATTTTGCTTTTGGCCTGAGACATCTTCTCTCTTAGTTTATCTAATTTATTTATTATTTTTTCTTTTTCTTGTGACTGTAGTTCGTCAAATGAATTCATAAGGGCGCTTTCATCATTAGATATTCTGGAATCACCCAAGTTCGTTCCTGGATGTGGACTGCAGGCAATCTCCTCCGTTCTCTGTGGGGAAAGCAACATCTCTTTGTCTGGCGATTTTGTAGAGCTTGTTCCTGGATCTAATGTCTCTCTCTCTTTTTCCACAAGTAGTGGTTTTACTATGCTGTCCGCAAAAACCCTTGTGGGTATGATTTTTGTTTTTATGAATTTCCATTTTTGTCTTATTATTAATAAGGGTAGTCTCAGCGAACGGAAGGCTAAAATAACTTTGTAAGGGCCATTTGATTGAGTTAGCGGGAGTAAGGCATGAAGATCAATATGAACTATGCTTATTCTCAAGATTTTACTTAGGGCAATTTTAGCTCCTTCCAAGCTTGACCAGTCCCAGATCTCAGACCTTATCGTTAGGCACACCTTCTTAGGTTGCAATGTTAGATTTTGCTTACACATGAGATCGTTTAGTTTGTATTTTCTCATCCCCTTTGCCCCAGAGTTTGGTGGGGCTATCACTGGAGGTCCCCTCTGGTAGTTATTTTTGAGGGCAATTTTGGCGTCCATATCCATCACTTTTTCCGTTAGCTTGGAAATTGAGCACGTCAGAAAGTCTATCTTTTTAAATATGCAGTCCAGTGTCCTAATGACTAGTTGTAAATGGGAGGACTCATTTCCCAGCTGGTTCTCCTTATCCTGGATCTTTTCCCCATCCACATCGGGCCCACCCTTGTTGGGAGTGCTCGTTAAGTTACAATTGTGTAAGGTGGTATTTTGGGACTTGGGAATGTTATTAGCTACATCCAAGTCACTTAGTGGAAGAAATCTATTGTATGTGGTAACTGCTGCTTGAAAATTTGGCTGATCTCTTCTTCCTTTAGCTTGTAGCTTGGGGCTAGGGAGAAGCAGTAATTCCTCTGCTTCTCTGAGGCGTTTCCTCTTGCCCATAGCCACAGTAGATATGAGCTAAATAATGTGAGTAATACAGGAAAGAAGAAGGGGACTTCCTACCACAGTCAATGATTTAGCTGTACAGCTGAGTATTTAACTACAGGGATTTCTCCGCAGTTCGTTGAAGAGTGCTTTGTGAATTTCCAGGCTTTGTTTTGTTTAATTTAAACTTCCGTCTCCTCTCTCTTCACCCCTCTCTGCCAAAAGACTTCTTCACCTCTCAGAGTGTGATTCCAGCAACCCGAAGCCTCACAGCCTCACAGCTTTCCACTCTCGCTGTTAGGATGACGAAGTGCAGCTGGAGAAGACGTCTCAAGAGGGAGGCTGGGTCCTCAAGCCCGTCGGGTTCAACTGCCCGCCCAGGCCTATGATCTCCTCTGGTCCTCCCCTGACCTGGCTCCAAAACTTCGGCTTGGCTCTTTCCCTTCCCCGAGTATTAAAACTCCGCTCAGGCCCTGTCTCCAGGCTACAGCTACCGCAGAGGTGATCCAGTGCCCAGGAGTAATTTTAACCAACGCTTGCCTTCTAGTCTTCCTGCTCCGGCGGTCAAGATTGATGGCGTCGTTTATTATTCCTTATCTGCGAAGCGCTGACTCATCTGGCCGGTGGGGGAATTCAATGGGTGGGTTGCAGAATACCCACATAGGGCTGGAAGAGTTTTCAAACACACTTGTTTCGCGTCCTCTCCGCTTTTCCTCCTTTCGGATCCATTATTGGCCTCCACAGTCACTTACGGACTCATTGTTAAAACCGTGTTTATGGAAGACAATCTTACTCGGCTACGAATGATCACCAAAGATTCAGAAATAAGCCTCACTGAGTTCAGTGACACTTACTCCGATGTAAGTATGCATAAGATTGCAGCCTTAGAGTGACAATTTCTTTTTAATGTGAATATGAAACTTACATTGACCGGAATACTAATTTGCATTGCAAATGCTCTCCTGTTCATTTCTCCACTAACAAATACCAAGTGTTCAATAGCAAGTGGAAGGCTCAAAGGCAATTTAAACTTCATGGAGGAAAATATACTGTTTCACTTTGGGGCTACTTCTTAGAAGAGCTAGGTAGGAATTTGAACCCAAGCAGATTAAAAGTACCAACTGAAAGATAGAAGGTGTTATTTTTGTGCAGAGAAAAGTTTCCTTCTACGGCAGTACATCATCCCACCCCACCAAGACACTTACCTTTCCCCCAATGTCACGGCTCTTGGCCCGCAGCTTATTGACCTGGGATTCAGCAATGTCTGCTCGCTCTTCAGCTTCTTCCAGCTCATGCTGAGCCTTCCTGAACCTGGCAAAGTTCGTGTTGGCCTGCTCCTCCTTGCACAACAGAAACATGACATGAAATCAACAACACAAGCAGAGCCAAAGGTATAGTATAGAAGGGACAGTGAAGGTGTCCCACAACGATGTTGATTTCACACCCTGCACCAATCCAGGCTGTTTTCCTCCTCCCTGACATTGTGCAGGGGAAACAAATCATGATGCCTGGGCTTAGCATTGCATCTGAATGAGGGATTATGGTTTGTTCTGATTCTAACAAACAATGACCTGCAGTCATCTAAGGTTTGTTCTTGGCTTACCGGGTGTGGTTTGCTGAAGCAAAGTGTAATCTCTGTTTGGACATAACACTAAGACAGGGATCATGGAAAAGCAGCCCAAATTGACCCATTTACTGTTTTAAACCATTAACTATTGTTACCATAGCATGCGAACTAGAATGCTGGAAATTGTGGGAGGTAAGCTATACCTGTGTAAGAACATACAGTAAGAAGAGCTTGCTGGATCAGGCCAGTGGGCCATCTAGTCCAGCATTCTGTTCTCACAGTGGCCAACCAGATGCTTGTGGGAAACTTGCAAGCAAGATGTGAGCACAATAGCACTCCTCTCCTCTGGTTTCCAGCTACGGGCTTTCAGAAGCATTGTTGCCTCTAGCTGTGGAGGCAGAGGATAACCATCATGTATTCCACCCTTTCTCTGAAGTGACAGCTGTATTCTGAAAGGATCTATGATGTGTGATCTATGATGTCTAATAGAGACACTGACAGGAAAGGGAAGATTAGAAGCGTGTGAGATGGTTGTCCTCTGCTTGGTTATGCAGGAATGCTTTGGGAAGTGCCTGAATGCTACAGTAAATGGCATGGGAGTGAATCTGTGTCATCATGAGAGACATGGGTTCTACTTGCTGTTCTGTGATGTGAGAATTGATATGACTTCTGTGGGTGGAACACTGTCAAGGAGACAAGTAAGATATAATTGGGGTTTGGGAAGGAGTTATCACTACACCCCTTTGACATGTGGAAGTAGTAGTATAAGGAATGGGTGGTTCTACATGGTTCCAGGATGTAGGGGTTATGGGGCAGGGTCTTCCTAACAGTATAGGGTGGGGTTAGGGGTGAAGAGGTGTCAAGATTTATGTTAGTGCAATCCTGAAAGGGGTTACAAGATAAAGATAAACAGTTCTGAGTGTTTTTCAAGCTGTGTGTTTCTTTGGACAGTGTATTTTAATTTTATTATTTGTATCTTCATTTATCTTTTTATTGTACCCTGACATTCCTCACACAGGAACGCAGGGTGAGTAACGATGGTCAGTATAGGTTTAAGCATGAAGGGAGCCATTTGAGATTTGTGCACTTACAGCCTCTTCAGCTTGTCTCTTGTACGCTTTCACCTTCAGCTGCAACTTGTCCACTAGGTCTTGAAGCCTGAAAACATTCTTCTTATCCTCTTCAGCCTGCATGGAATGTAAATGGAATGCTAACACTATAAGGCTCTGAGAGCGTGCCTTCAGAGGATATCAGAGTTTGGTTATCCTCTGGAAGTTGACAGGCAGAATAGGTACATAAGAACCCTGCTGGTTCAGCCCAAAAGCCCATCTAGTCCAGCACCCTGTTCTCACAGTGGCCAACCAGATGCCTATGGCAGGACCAGAAGCGGGATCAGAGTTAAATAGCACTCTCCCCACAATAGACTCCCAGCCAGGGGCGAACAAAGGGGTCGTGACACCCAGGGCGGGGCGTTGCTACGTGTGCATGTGCAGCGTCGCTACGTACAACGCATGTGCCGTACGTAGCGATGCTGCGCATGCGCTGTACACAGTGGCTTGCCGGCGGCGCCACTCCAGCGCCACACGGACGGTGCTGGGATCCTCTGCTCGCAGCTGCAGCCGCAAACAGAGGATCCTCCACATGTGGCTACGGCGGCACAATGGCTGCTCACACGCCACGGTGGGGCGAGCCCCAGCAGGGTGTCACCCCCCAAGACATGGCACCCGGGGCGCACTGCACCGCCATTGCAACGCCACTGCTCCCAGCAACTAGTATTCAGAGACATACTGCCTCCAACTGTGAAGGCACTTTCTGCAAACACCACTCAGTTGAGTGTTAGATGTATTTTAACCTCGTTGCAATGCTTTCTTTGAAACTCAATAAAAAAAATATGGAGGAAAAAGATTTAAGTCCTGGGTTGCCTCTCATCTGGTTCCATGGTTAATATGTTGTGCTGACCTGCTTCTGTCTTTCTCAGATCAAGAGAATGATAGTAATGGAGGAGAATCCCAGGAGTTCATTAAATGGAATAAGACATCGTTACCTGATAAGTGATTTCTTTGACTCTCCGCTCATATTTCCGCACTCCTTTGATTGCCTCAACTCCTCTCTTCTGTTCGGCATCAAGCTCATTTTCTAACTCATGTACCTACAACAGAATATTCTGATAAAGAGATCAAACTTTACGGGGAAGGGTCAATACATCTTTGAAAACTGAAATGGGCATTATCATGTTGAAAAGGTACCTCCAAAATCAGTGTGGGCAGGCTTCACCTAACCAGACCCACCAGTGGAAGCCCTGTGCATGAACCTCTGCATGTAATCAGTCACTATAACAAGCTCAAGCAACCCTGAAAAATGAGCTCTGGCAGCGTACCCTGGCCTCCAGTTTCTGGAGTTGCTTCTTGCCACCTCTCAGGGCCAGCTGCTCTGCTTCATCCAGACGGTGCTGCAGATCCTTCACTGTCTGCTCCAGGTTCTTCTTCATCCTCTCCAGGTGGGCACTGGTGTCTTGCTCCTTCTTCAGCTCCTCTGCCATCATGGCTGCCTAATTAGACATCAGTAACATCAGTAAGTGCCCACTTCTTTGCACAGCTCCCAACATTATTTTTAGTGTTGTAGATTCTGTACCTCACTGCTCACCAGGGTGTGTTTACATAGTTCATTTGGTTTGTCTTTCAATGGTTGGTTTGTTAGTTGGATTGGGGTCCAGACTTTAGAGCATCCTCTCTGGATTGGGATATATGAGGTTGCTTCCAGATGTCCTGCTTAATAAGCACTCAGTCAGATTTATTTGTGGAGAGGTTATTTAATGAAAATTTATCCAGATTTGTTTGTGGGGAGATCAAACAACATTGTGTCAAGCAAGCATTATCCCACACTTTGCGCATCAGTTACAGGGGAAAAAGTCAGATCTTTTAGGGAAATGGGTTTGTTTCACAAGAGTGCCGTGTCAGCTTCAATTGCACAGCCTTAATTTGCTAAGATGTGACTGAATTCCATCCGAAAATAGTTACAGTCTGGAAGCGCCTTGAGTGATTTTTTTTAAATTATTATTTATTTTATTTTGGTTAAGTGCACTGAATTTCTGCTGTAATGCTTGATTTCGACACTAGGTGTTGCTACAGTGGCATTCGTATACTGTACTGCTAACCGCACTACATAAATGGAGTAAAACAAAAACCTGTTCTTTAGAAACAGCTGGTTCTTTAGCCAAACTCTAAAGAAGAGAGAAAGAAACCACTCCAATTTTAAAGGATTTTTACCACACAAACAAGCATCTATTAATTTCTTGTACTATGCAAGAAAGCCAGTACTGTATATGGGGAAAACCAGAATTCATCATCAGTTAAAGAAGTGGTAGCTATCATAGTGCCCATCATCCTTGACCACTATGCTGGCTGGGGCTGATGGGAGCCATAGTCCAACAACATCTGGAGGGCATTTATGGGAAGCAGAAGCAGCAACAACTGTAGCTGCCAACTGAGGAATATGGCCAACCATGGACAGCCTGGGAGGAGGAGTTTTCTGCCTCCATAAATGGAAGAAACCACTGGTTGGCTAGACTTGAGCAACAAATGCAATAGCTAAGCGGGTGTGGCTTAAGTATTGATGCAAAAATATGAGCGTTTCAGCTGTTGCTGTGAAAATCATACAAATGGCTTCCCAGATGGAGTTACCAACACATGGTAGAATGGGGCCTGCGGCAAGCAGGATGGAGCACTTACATCTGTAATGGCCTTTTTGGCCTTCTCCTCCGCGTTCCGTGCCTCCTGGATGGCATCGTCAATTTCTCCTTGGAACTGAGCAAGGTCCGTCTCCAGCTTCTTCTTTGTGCTGAGAAGGGTTGTGTTCTGTGGGCACAGTCAGCAGTTACTCCCCTGCGCTATCTAATGCAATTGCATTTGCTCGCTAATACTGATGCCACAACCAAGACCCGAGATACTGGACATGAGAGGAGACGTGTCCTATTGCATTTCTCCAGGGATGAATGAATGGGCAGGTTCTGCCTTCTGGCTCAGGCTAGCTGGGGATGAGAAAGCATTTTGCTTCCAGCCTCAGGGAGTTTTGGCCTCTCACTGTGTGGGGAAGGAGGACTGTAGCTCAGTGGCAAAGCATCTGAGTTGCACAGGCTTCAATCCCTGATGGCATCTCCAGATAGGGCTGGGAGAGATGACTGTCTGAAATCCTGGACATCCACTGCCAGTCAGTGGGGACGATACTGAGCTAGATGAGCCAATGTTCTGACTCAGCATAAGGCAGCTACCTATGTTCCTATATACCTGGGAATGCAGCAGTTGCACACGCTCACTGGCATCTGCCAGCTCTTGTTCAGACACTTTGCGAGCACGCTCCGTCTGCTCCAGAGCTGCCCGCATCTCCTCAAGCTCAGTCGTCATCAGGTTGTTCCTGCGTTCTACCATAGCCAGCTGCTCCTTCAAGTCATCGTTGCCTCTCATAGCATCATCCAGGTGAAGCTGGGAATCCTGTGGTTTGCAAAAAGACACCACATCTCAGAATATCCAAGTGGATTTTCTCCCACTGTCTGTGAAAAATTAAAACTGACATGGCATATTTGTTTATTTTCTTTTGGGGGTAGAGCATGGGGAAGAGGCTTGTAACACACCCTTTAATCAAAGCCAGAGAGTTTGTAATCCAATGATCATGACCCTTGCTTAGACCCTTTTACAGCTTTGTTTTAAAATATATACCGAGCAGCATGGTATCAACACCAGCCTGGCTGTTTAACACAAGTTTATTTTTTTTTATTTGACAGCTGATTTTGGAAAACAGAAAGCCAAGATGCAAATTCCCAGACAATGGGCAAAGGAATCCTAACTGGCCAGGAACACAGGGGTGGGACAGAATAGCTGAGGCCTCATTGCATCTGAAGTCCTGTTGGCCACACTGGCTTGCATGCTTTTTTTTTTTTGGTGCTGCAGTTCCAGGCCCAAATTGGACCCCCTCTCTGGGAACTGGAGCAGCCTATGATACAGCAGATCGTTGGCAGCCCATCTCTGGCATCTGCCAGCTCTTGTTCAGCAGCCCATCTCTGTTCCACCCAACCCAAGCGCCCTGTTGCAGGACCCTCTGCCACCCGTAGCCCTGCCTCTGCCATGCTTTCTGCAGCTACACTGGGAGCCTCTGTCATGGCAGAAGCCAGTGGTTGAGGACATCTGCTGGATCTGAGTCTCCTCCACCACTGCAGAGTCAGGGTTAGGATTGCAGCACAAGGCTCACTGGGCAACTTTGGTCAAGTCTCGACAAGTCTCAGTCAGTTTTCCTCACTCACAGAACTGCTATTTATTCATTTTATTTTACTCAAGAGGTTTTAGGGGCACCCAAGCAGTATCAGGGCAGCATACAATAAGGATCAGAACACACCAGGATATTATAACAAGCCATAAATAAGGCTAGCATGCAACTTGAGTCCCTTGGGTGAAGGGTAGAGAGACAAACGTTATAGTTTTGAAGTTTTCTTTGAACAATAGCTGGGTGAATCTTTATGACAAGGATCAAAATGCAGTCAAACCAAGTCTGCATGAAACAAGGCAGTTAATTAGCAGGCTGTCCACTCCCTGTTATTCAATCCTAGAAGACAAAATTTAAGTATTCGGGGAACTTGACTTTTTATCCTTTTACCATCATGGCCAATAGCATTTGATAAACTTGTATTACCTTCACATTTGTTTTTTGTGTTTTTTTAAGCATACCTTTCATAATCTCCTTTGGCACTGAATAACCCTTTCATTGGCTCTCTCTTTGTGATGCACAAAAAGAGTAAAAACACATTTTTAACACGACACATTACAGTGGTACCTCGGGTTAAGTACTTAATTCATTCTGGAGGTTCATTCTTAACCTGAAACTGTTCTTAACCTGAAGCACCACTTTAGCTAATGGGGCCTCCTGCTGCTGCCGCGCCACAATTTCTCTTCTCATCCTGAAGCAATGTTCTTAACCCAAGGTAATATTTCTGGGTTAGCAGAGTCTGTAATATAACCTGAAGCGTATGTAATAATAATAATAATTTATTATTTATACCCCGCCCATATGGCTGGGTTTCCCCAGCCACTCTGGGCGGCTTGTAACCTGAAGCATATGTAACCCGAGGTACCACTGTATAGAGGTTAGTCAAATTTCAATTCTGTTCCCTACACCACCACAAAATGAATTCATGCAAATTGTTACAAAGCCCCCGACATGTGTATGCAGTTAGGCTGACCTTCAGTTGCCCTTGGATGTTCCTCAGATGTTTTTGTGTCTCTGCACTTTGGCGGTTGGCATGGCTCAACTGGATTTCCATTTCATTTAGATCCCCCTCCATTTTCTTCTTGAGCCGCAGAGCATCATTTCTGCTCCTGACTTCAGCATCCAGTGTGCTCTGCATGGACTCTCCCATTCTCTGGTGATTCCTCTTCAGTTGTTCAATTTCCTCATCCTTCTCTGCAACCTTCCTGTCAATCTCAGACTTCACCTGATTCAGTTCTAGTTGGACACGCAGGATTTTCCCTTCTTCATGTTCCAAAGATCCCTTTCATCAATGAAACAACATTATTTGTTTCAATTATGGTTTTGTATTTAACTATGAAAGCAGGCTTCATAGTACTCCATAGCTCAGGAAAGAAATATATACCCCAAGCACAGTTAATTTTTTAAAAAATATATCGTTTTGGGGAAAACATGGACACACTGTAAGATCTTAGATGCAACTTGTAAAATGGAAACATCCCAAACATTCTGAATAATAAATACAACATTTTGTATTTATAATTAAACACTTAGTAATTAAGAAGTGTCAATGGTCCCCCCATGAAAATTATTTTGTTCAAATTAACCATCTTGAAACTATTTTTTTCTAAAATTAACAGATTCTATAAATAAAAATATTACCCAACAATAATACAATTAAGACTGGAAGGCTTTTGACAATTCCTGTTATTCTTAGGTGTTTGCCCAGTCCATGCTCCCAGTCATCAGGGGGAAATGCAATTAGCATTTCTAGTTTGGCTTGCCCTTTGCAATGTAGCTAATGGGCCTTCTCAATTTAATCATTTGTTCTATTTTTAACCAGAAGGTGGCACTAAAAACCTTCCCAAAGCTCCAGTTTGGTTGCAGTCCAATTCATCACTATGAAAATTGACACACTGCTCTCAGAAAACTAACTTCAAGCAATGGGCTAGGGATTTCCCCCCCAAAGATATGCCACCTTAGTCTGTCCTTATCCTTGTACTGCCTCTGGGGGGCAGGGACACACCATGTATAGCGAGTGCCAATTAATACTGTCTCTAAAGTGTTCATATTCACCTCTGCTTCTTCCAAGGCAGCTTGGAGGTCTGACTTCTCTTGTTCAATCTGCTTCTTTGCTTTCTCTAATTCATGGTTGCTTTTGCCAGCTTCAGCTATCTGTTCAGTCAAGTCAGAAATTTCCTCTGCAGGTAGAAATTGTGTAATTTATTGTAATGGTTACAATCTTTAGTAATATGATACCTAATGTTTCAGTTTAATTGAAGTATGATTTCCCCCCCTCCCCCACAGGATATTTGATGCAAAGATTTTTTAATAATAAAAAGACTTTTGTAATATATATATATATATATATATATATATATATATATATATAATACATACATATATAATACATACATACATACATACACACACACACACACACAGCCTGCATTTATATATTTGTTGTTTTTAAGGAAAGAGCTTTTAACACTGCTCTGCAGTTTTCACTATATTTTAAAAGATTTGTTTTTATAGTGCTTTAACACTACTACAGTTTAATTACTTTTAAACTGTTATTTTTATATGTTTTAAGCTTTCTGTATTTTATCTGTGTCTTAATTAGCATAAGCCTCATTGAGTCTGGAAAAAAAAGGCAGGATATGGACCTTTGCAGCAATCAGCTGGAAGTTACCGCACTGCTGAATAACATCTCCCTACCCTGAACCTGTAAAAGCAGCAGGCCTGTTCTTTGGCCAGTACTACTAAGCAGGAGAAAAGTGGCCGTGTGAATCTACCGTTACAGATACCTTACATTAGATTAAAGTCTAGGAAAAAGAAGCTTACGTTGCAAGTTCTTGTTCTCTCGCCTGACAGCCTCAAGCTGGTCCAACACTTCCTCATAAGCATTCTTCATTTTGAAAATTTCAGTGCTCATGGTCCGTGACTCCTTCTGGGAAGCTTCCAGTTCAGCCTGACATTCCTGGTATTTTTGCTTCCATTCTGCTAGCACCTAGGTAACAAATAGGCTCATATAGCACAGGAACACAACATTGTGCTTTACTCAGGGGTATGCAGTAGCGGTCTGGTGGAACTGCCCTCCCAACACTGGTGTTGCTGCAGCATAGCTGGATAGGGCTGGGACAGGACTGCGCTGCACATACTGGTGGACACACACAATTGCCTCATTATGTAAATCATGTTCAGAATACCACAACACACATGTAACTGGCTGTAAAGTAACATAACATAGATAATGAAACTGTAATCTAATCGTCATTTCAAAAAATTGCAAAGCACTGTTCCTGATGGTAATAACATATCCTATTACTATTAACCTTCTATATGTTTTTATGTTATGTTATAATGTTATGTTACTTTACAGCCAGTTACGTGTGTGTTGTGGTATTCTGCACATACTGGTGGAAACATCAGATAGGCTCCACCACTGCACCCACACAGCCCCAGCTTCACAGCCGACCTTCCCCACCCCAGCACAATCCAGGTAGCCTGCCACAATACCAGTGTCGAAAGTTTGGCTCTGTGGCTCTGTCCCACCACACTGGCTACTCCTGGATCTATGACCGAGGAGAAATGTTGCGTATCACATATGAGACTTTCACAGGGCAGGTGACGACACCTGGCATCCTTATGCAGGTGCTGGGGCTTCCATGCCCCAGTACCTCTTTAATCCCGCCCACCCTCCCTGCTGGTTCTCTGAGCAGTATCTGGCTTCTGAGACAACTGCAATTTTAGTATCTCAAGCATTGTGCGAAAATAAAGGGGGGGGGGCCCGTCACCAGTCTGCTCAGAGACCTAGTGCTGCCTGCCACTGCTGCCAAGTGAGTCTGCCATGGCCCACCAATGGCATGGGGAGGAACATTCCTGAACTTTCATTCCCCCCTCCCACAAACACCCAAATGGGCTCAGAATCACTGCACCTCATTCACACTGTCTGAATGGTTCCTCAGCAATCACTCAGTTACAACAAACTACTTTCACGAAGGATGTTTAATAAGCAACATCCAACTATATTGTGTTCAATCAATCTTCAGGGACAAACATAAGGATGCAGTTTTGATTTTTAGACCAAAGATTTTTAGACTAATGAGTTGCAGACAGCAACCAATTTAATAATGACAATGTAGAATTGTGTTTTTTTCTGTACTAGTCTGTTGTAGCTAGAGATGAGCCTGCCCCCTACAGGATTTCCACTTCTAAAGAACATGCCTGCTTCACACAGCTCAAAATATACCACTGAAGTGCATATTATTCAATACTACTACTACTGTTGAAAAGTCTACTGTTGCATGCATATAAACTTTATACAGGCTACAATGCTACCAAACAAATATATGAGTAAGGGTGGAATTGATCTACTCTCATAGAAGCCTTGTGCTGAATTCACAGAAATGCCAAAAGACAGCCCTGGAAGTTCCCAGGATTACAACTGTAAACAAGCACAAATTGATTGCCCTTCCTGCAAAATGTCTGCCCGCTACCCAATAAGAAAAGGAAACCTTATCAAAGTTCCTCTGCCTTTTGTCCAGGGCTGCACAAGCTGCATTGGACCTCTCTACGTCAATCATGAGGTCATCAACTTCTCCCTGCAGCCTTTGCTTAGTCTTCTCTAGGGAAGCACACTTAGAATTGACAGCTTCTATCTGCTCCTCTGATTCTTGGAGACGCTGAGCCAGCTTCTTCCTGAAAGGCAAAGTATCCCATGATGCAACCAAAGGTGTTTTTCCAAACCGCATTGGTGTACAGGCAGAGCAGAAAGTGAGAGAAAGCATGGCTAGGTGGGAGACTTCTGTGTGACAAAACAGAGACCCATAGAAAGGACAGCCTGGAGTGACAACATAAGGCTTCTGAATCCTGGGGCAGGACAATAGCTGCTGGGGAGGGGGCGTGTTTCATGAGACAGCACCAAAGAGAAGCAAAAGCAGTGGGAGGGGCAGCCAACTGGACTGAGAAGGCCACCTATTGAAAAGCAACAGAAAATAGATAGCATCAGCTGCAAAACTAGGAAAAGGGGGAATTGGGTAAAATGAGATTGTTCAGAAGACCACAGTTAGTTGGTTGTCCTCCTACTGTTGACCTCAACCAGAAATTGGGCACTTATGTGTCACTGGTCCTGTGCTATGGAACACCACTTTTGACTTCTAGGTGCCTCTTGAAGACTATTTTATGGCAATAGTTTCAGTAGTTTCCAATTTTCTTGAGTAGCCAGCTATCTTAATGATTGTTTTGCACTGCTTTTAATGGTTTTTCATGTTTTATATTGCTCTATACTACCCTGATATTTTATGGAGAGTGGTATATAAATATGCTTATAAAACAAATAGCAATGGCAAAAAAACAGATCTGCATAAGATGCAAAACTAGAAATAGAGGATTTGCTGTCAAAAATAAATACCACAGGTTAATACCCTGGTATCTCCAAAGCTCTCCCCTGATTTCCTTCCCAGTACTCACTTGGCTTCTTCTAATTCCTCAGTACGTTGAATGGCATCCGTTTCATATTTGGTTCTCCACTGGGCAACTTCAGTGTTGGCCTTGGAGAGAGCCCTCTGCAGCTCACTTTTGGTTTCTTGTTCCTCTTCAAACTGCTCCCGGAGCAAGTCACAGTCATGGCGAGCAGATTGCAAGGCATGGGCCAGAGCGTTTTTTGCCTAAGGGTTCATAATGTTCATGGTAATGATGACCACATGGGTAGCAATAGCATGCAGGTTGTTTCAATCAGACATTCTACATCTGTCTGTTAGTCATGTCAGATATGAGATCTGGGATGTTTTCTTCCTCAACAGTTGGTTTATACCCCAACATAAAAATATTTACTATATAATACTTAACCAAGCATTATTACTTTCTGAGAACTGATTTTTTAATTTATTTTTTATTTTTTGTGTTCTTTAGCTTCAGTCATGCTTTCACTGCAGTAAATTCCACACATTAATCTTATGGAGGGGTGCTTTTTTAAACAGTGCAATATTATCATAGCTTTTTCAATAGCAATTGCAGAATTTGCAAAAGCACCAGTTTTACCTTTCCATGTTGCATGTGTTACTTCATTCATGCTGTAATTTGTCCTTGAATTTCCATCAGTCCATGTCAGCTGGAAATCAGCTTTGATTGTTTTATTGCCTTTTTTCTGATGTTCCCTGCCTCTCCTGCCTCTTTTTATCAAGATTATTCATTCCTCACTTCTCTGAGGCATGATATACAAGTGGAAAATCACCTTGTTTTCTTCCTCCAGCTGCCTCTTGAGTTCCTCTGTCTGCTGGGTAAAGGCTTGTTTCCCTCTGATCAACTGTGAAATAAAAGATTCTTTTTCTTCTAGTTGTCGAGAAAATTCGCCTATTGGGAAAAAAATATATTCACATAGTCATAGGCTGAGATGGTTCAAAAACACCCCACCTGCTCCTAAGTAGTCTCACTGATGGCAATGCAAGTGCTGAATTAAATCATTTGTGTGCTTGGTCGACTAGAATTTTTCTGTCTCTGCCTCCCATTCTTTGAAATGGATGTTACTACAGTCCACAATATTTGCAACAAATATAGTATGAATTCTATTAAAATAAAATGCAATAAATATTACAGTTTTCAATAATTACAATAAATACTGCACTTAACATTAGTTCTCGATAATTTCTTTGCTCAGATTAATACATTTGCTTTAGATCTATCCATATATACTTTTAGTGGTGGCCTTACTTCTTCACTCTGGAGAAAATGAGTTGTAAACCAGAACGAGCTGCTGGGCTTTATTCTCATTGCTATCAGTAGGATTTAAGTGGTTACCTAATTTTCTCTGAGCTGCATGTAGAGGCTATTTAAGGCATATTCTGTGAAGTGTCATGTGCAATTATAATTTTAGGAAATTGAGAGCGACACCGAGGCGCAAGGTCTATTGGGTGACCAGGAGCTGTGTGTGGTTCCTCAAGAATCTGAATAACATTTATGAATCTTCTCATGGAGCTATGAATCTCTCACTTGTGCCACTTGCTAATGCAGCCCCAATACTCCCACTTGACTATCAACAGTAGTTTTTCCACTACTGATACTTATGCATAGATTTAAACACAGAGATCATGTTTAAAAACCAGAGCAGTTCTCTATTCAACATTAACAGTGCATTTGTAGCTGTTAACAGGAACTAATATAGGGGTCTAAAGGAGAAGGCAGTAGAAGCCTTTGAGTATTTGTGGCTGAGTTTTTGTATCTGAATATTTGTTGTATGACGGGACGCGGGTGGCGCTGTGGGTTAAACCACAGAGCCTAGGACTTGCCGATCAGAAGGTCAGCGGTCCAAATCGCTGCGACGGGGTGAGCTCCCATTGCTCGGTCCCAGCTCCTGCCAACCTAGCAGTTCGAAAGCATGTCAAAGTGCAAGTAGATAAATAGGTACTGCTCCGGCAGGAAGGTAAACGGTGTTTCCGTGCGCTGCTCTGGTTCGCCAGAAGCGGCTTAGTCATGCTGGCCAAATGACCCGGAAGCTGTACACCGGCTCCCTCGGCCAGTAAAGCAAGATGAGCGCCGCAACCCCAGAGTCGGTCACGACTGGACCTAATGGTCAGAGGTCCCTTTACCCTTTACCTTTATATGAGTTGTATAAGCATTACTTTTCCGCATCACAGAAAAGGGGGAAAAAACCAATTATCCGACAACCCACATTTCTAAGATACACTTTAAGAAACAGAAATGCTGTTTCCTACAATGTAAGCCACAGTAAACCAGAAATATATGGGAGTAAATGAAGACTGTGTAAAAGCATCAGTGGGGGCTCTTGCACCCCACTAATATTTCAAGGGGGATCTTCCATAGTGAAATACTTGGTCATATCTGATTGACAAGGAAGGGTACAGTTTAGACAACACTGATGCTGATGTGTCAAGGCAAAGATAATAATATATATGTAGATAACATGTCTACAATGATTTTTATGGAAAGGTGGGAGGGGACTATTCAAGATAAATAAATGTCAGGAGGAATGCCCATGTCTTCTAGAAATGCCCAAATTCACCATTCTCGGTGTGCAGACGTGCTTTCTGTGTGTTCAGATCATTGATCAGCCGCACATGCTCTTCATCTTTTGTCTTAATTTCACTGAACTGGTCTTCAAGGGCCCGGCACATCTTTTCCAGATTACTCTTTGTGAGGGGAGAAATAAAATACAATGTTTTAATTAACCAGAATCGACAGCAGAACAGTTAGTCACAATAAAGACATGCAACTGTCTACCTTGGCTTTGGAGACAGACTCCATATTACTGGCAAGGTCATCAATCTCCATCTTCAGCTCACTCTTCTCCTTCTCCAGCTTCTGTTTCACACGTTGCAAGTTATCAATTTGTTCTCCAAGTTCAGCTGCACTGTCTGCATGCTTCTTGCGGAGAGCAGCCGTTGTGGCTTCATGGTGCAGAGTGGCCTCTTCAAGGTCCCTGCGCATTTTCTGGAATTCTGCCTCACGTTTCTTGTTCATCTCAATCTGAGCTGCGGTTGCCCCACCAGCTTCCTCCAGACGCTCACTGATCTCTTCAAGTTCTCTGGAGAGATCAGCCCGCTGCTTCTCTGCTTTGGCCCGAGATGCACGCTCAGCCTCAATTTCTTCCTCCAGTTCTTCCATACGGGCCTTTGGGAAATAGGATACAGAAGTTTAACTATGCCACTAAAAGAGTAGAACTGAAAATGAACTCTAGGTAGACTGTGCTCATGATTTTATGAACTCAAAGTAAAAATCTTTATTTGTGTCAGCCACAAGCCGTAGCAAAGGAATCAAATACAATCAAATACAGATATAGCTAGATTGTTGGCTTTACAAAATACCTTCCGAGAATTTACAGCTATACAAATGAAAGAGTCCATATTTTCCTTGACCACAAATAAGACATAAACAAGTGGGCTACTCTTTACTAGACAGTAAACAGGTTAGTCAGATGGTAGATTTAATTCTGATTGCCCCAGCTAAAATTTTTGCCGTGTTTGCTGTCACCTGATAATCTTGGTCTGCGAGAAGGAAGGCCAATGTAGCAGACTAGTATAGATGATAAAAGATGAGTATTAACCTCATTACACAGAGGTTAGGAGTATGCAGAGGCTAGGAGTACATGCACTACAGAATTGATACTGCCTCTCTGCATGGACATAATCGTTTTGCATAGGTGAAGGCACACCTGTATTTTAAAACTGTTAATTTTGCAGATAGGATGTCGATATGTGGAGGAGACTAGGTAGGAAAAAATAGTACCAAGGACAAAATTTTCTTATGGTGGTTAAATTATTCTGTTGCTCAATGTCATGTAAAGGTAAAGGGACTCCTGACCATTAGGTCCAGTTGTGACCGACTCTGGGGTTGCGGCGCTCATCTCGCTTTATTGGCCGAGGGAGCCGGCGTGCAGCTTCCGGGTCATGTGGCCAGCATGACTAAGCCACTTCTGGCGAACCAGAGCAGTGCATGGAAATGCTGTTTACCTTCCCGCTGGAGCGGTACCTATTTATCTACTTGCACTTTGACATGCTTTCGAACTGCTAGGTTGGCAGGAGAAGGAACCGAGCAACGGGGGCTCACACCGCCGCGGGGATTTGAACCGCCGACCTTCTGATCAGCAAGTCCTAGGCTCTGTGGTTTAACCCACAGCGCCATCCGCGTCCCCAATGTCATGTAGGCGCTGCCTAATTAAATTATTTGCTTTATTGAAACCCAGTGTTAATAAATGTTGGGATGATAAATCAGAGTAGCGCTTTTGAGTAACAGTTTTGGTCCAAGCACTCTCGTGACAGTCTTGCAATATTAAGACCAGTGAGGGTTAAATTCAGACAAAGGCAATAAGTTAATGTCCTGTACCAAATATGTAATTCAGTTGAAAGTTGGCCTCCAGGTGCAATGCAGGATTTGAAACACAAGATGGCGCTAAGAATATTTGCCTTAAGTACTTGGATTGAACTGTTTCTATAAAGTCAGGGTGGGCTTTAAGCCAAGTCTGTGCCCCCATACAGTAGCTGGGCCAGGAGTAATCTAAAAGTACTAAATCATTGTATTATTTCAATAAAAACATGTGTATAATAAGCAGTGCATCCATACTTATTTTATAAACTTATAATATTTCAGATTCTCTGTGAAATACATTTGAACACAAATATATTCTTAAACAACTCACAGTAAGAAGACAATATACACCTACAGCCAGTGGTTCCTTAAGACCAATGGTTGAATTTCCTGGAGTAATACACTATTCTTCCTAAACTGATTTTATCTAGTGTCTTCATACTAAGTGTGTATGTAGGTATTTAATTTGAGGAAGAATATCATTTTAGAACCACTATATAAGCAGTGAATGTACATGAGGGGTGAGAGTGACCTTAAAAACAGAGATTTCCAAGGCACAAAAGATACACAAAGTTTTCTATGATTTACCTGTAGCTCTTTAATTTTTTTCTGTAGCTGAGAGCTTTGAGCCTGTTCATCCTCTATTTTTCCTTGTACCTGGCTGATTTCGAACTCTTTCCTGGTGAAGGAGGAAAAAAGAAAAGTACGCATTTTAATGAGAAAGTTCAAATTTGAGATCTAGTAACACATTATTAAAATCTCAGAGGTATACTTCTTCAGTTTTTCATCCATTTGCTGCTTGTCATTCTCTAGGTCCATGATAGATTCCTGAGACATCTTCAGATCCCCTTCCAGCTTCCTTTTAGCTCTCTCAAGATCCATACGAAGCTTCTTCTCTTGCTCCAAAGACCCTTCGAGCTAAACAGTACATAAGAACAAGAGACACTGATTTAATGCTATTGTTTCAAAGAAGAGGGAGGAAATATAAAGCATTAGGAGTTTTGAAAGGCCAGTGAGCTAGATGCCGCTTTAGGCCTTAAAGCAGAGTCTTCTAAGCCCCTGCAAAGATGGCAACGCTAAAATAAAATTCAGTTCTTAGATATCCTATTAATAATGAAGTCTAATAAATACCAGCCAAACATGTTAGAAAAAGGTCCGCCTGAAACCTTGAAGAGGCAGCTGCTGGATGGACCAATGAGCTGATATGGTGTAACACAGCTTCCTATATTCCTAAGTTTACCTAGTTCAAAATATGTGAATATGTTTTGAGGCAAGTTCCCTTGCTCCTAAAAATGATCTACCACTTGCAGTCTTCAAAAAGAGAATATTCTTCCAAGAGGGAACTGTTAGGCTGGCAGTGGATTGACACATTTCATTACTGAAAATTACTTGAAGATAGTAATAGTAATAATTTATTATTACGGCCAAAGAGCAGTTCAAAAAGCACAACTGAGACTGCTTTCACAAGAATGAAACAGACATTTAAAACAATATACAATAACAGCTTATAGATTAAAATTAAAATAGTCGCATGAACACAAAAGGACCTAAGGTTAAACTAACATGCAGATTGCCCCTGGGATGCCCAGGAGGCCGGCTACGGCAGTTTTCCTCGCGATCTATTTGTTCCAGGGGGTGTTCTACATCTACAAATCTGTGTGCAGAATCTGGCAACCATCCGGGTCATCTTGTGATTTTTGCCTGAGGAGAAAATTTAGCTTAGGCTTGTCTGGAAGGTCAGCAAGCCTCACCAGATGGGGGCTGATGGTATCTCTATGTGCCTCATTGTAAAAAGGACATCTTAAAAAATAAGTGTTCAGGGCTTCCTATTTCCCCTAATGGGCAGGTGCAAAGTCTCTGAGCGTACAGGACTTTTCCAAAAGATCCTTCCAGAACCTGCAAGGGCAAAGCCGAACTTCTGGCAAGAGTAAAGGCCCTTACTTGAAGATATTTAGGTCCATGTTTAGTCAGTTCAATGGTGCCTCGGGTTGCATTAGTTCTGTGCTCCCACTGCCTTCCTAAGCCTGGAGGAGAGGACTGATGATATCAGGCAGATATAGAACTGAGGACTAGTACAAAGAAAAAGATTCAGCAGGTTCAACATTGGTTCTAGCCAGTGTGTATAACTGCAAATAGACTTCATTTCTCCCAGTGCTTTTATTGTGTCCTCTCAACACTAAAAATTCTCTTACATCATCAACTTGCTGTTCAAGTTTCGATTTGGTTTTGGACAGAGTGTTCACTTTGTCTTCCTCTGCCTGGAGGTCATCTAAAGTCTGCTGGTGAGCTTCTTGGAGGCTTTTCTTCTCTTTGGTTAGCTTGGAGATGTTTTCGTCCAAAGCTGCCATCTCCTCAGTAAGATTTTTAACCTAAGAAACAATAAAGACCTCCATTTATGAGTGTTTCCTCATTACGGGTGATTATATGCAGTCCTTGTCTTATGAGTGAGAAAATAAGATAGGGTAATACCCAACTAAGTCATATGCTGAGTAGACCCACTGATGTAAATGGATGTAAGGAAGTTGTTCATTGATTTCAGTGGGTCTACTCTGAGTATGATATCACCCAAAGGCTGGTGTCTGCTAAAATCCTATACGTATGTAATGAGCAGTACTAGTTATGGATGTGGAAACACAATGAGACTTTCCTCAGAAATGCCTCCTGACCTCTTCATTACAAAAGTGAAATAGTACAATAAAGCACACTGAGTTACACAATAAGATTGGGCAAAAGCTGGTTTTCTCTCTTTTTTGCCCATGAAATTTAAAAATACAAATGTGACGAGTAGAAAAAAAATCCCCTTCACAATATGCAAAGGGCCAAGCATAATCTTCCAACAGGACTAGTAGGAAGAATTCTGTCAGGCAAGTTAAATATATTTTGCAACCAAATAAAAAATCAGTTTCATTATTCTGCACTCACCAATTTATGGACATTAATGTGGAATTAATGAAGCTAAGATAGGGCTCATCCACACTTACCTTTGCTCTGCATTTCTAGGAACAGGTCCGCGTTTTAAGGTTCCTTGTCTGAGCATCCCTGCCCCCCATCCCAGGCACTTTCCCTGCGAAAACCTGTTCTTTAGTGTTGAATCAGAGCAAATGGCAAGCCACAGAAAACCAAAATTGCTGTTTGTTCTGATTCAGCATTAAAGAGCAGATTTTCCTGGAGGAAGCAGTGGGGCAAAAAAATAAAAAAGGGCTCAGATTGAACCAGAAAAGCGTGGGCCTGTGCCTAGAAAGCATGGGGCAGCACCAAAAAATGTGAATCTGGATGCTGAACATCTAAACCCCAAACTCCAAGTGCTGCAATACAAGAGTTGAAGGAACAAACCAGCAGCCAAAACTTCTTAAGTTTAAGTAAGTTATCTTTTCCTTCCTTTCCTTACTACAGTGGTACCTTGGGTTACATACGCTTCAGGTTACAGACTCCGCTAACCCAGAAATAGTACCTCAGATTAAGAACTTTGCTTCAGGATGAGAACAGAAATCGTGCTCTGGCGGTGCGGCGTCAGCGGGAGGCCCCATTAGCCAAAGTTGTGCTTCAGGTTAAGAACAGTTTTAGGTTAAGAATTGACCTCTGGAACGAATTAAGTACTTAACCCAAGGTACAAATGTATTGATTTAAAATTTTACTTTCATGTTGGCAGGGGGACAGAAGCGAGAGGGGTTGTAATGGCACTATGATTCTGTAGTCTCTTTTCACCTTGTTTTCCGTTGCATGCTTCTCCTTCTCCACTTTGGCCAATGTTAGTTCCAAGTCATCAATGTCTTTCTTCAGCTCTGAGCACTCATCTTCAAGTTTCCTCTTCTTGGCCGTCAACTCAGCATTCATCTCCTCCTCATCCTCCAGCCTTTCAGTCAACTCTTTTATCTTAGCTTCTAGCTGGATCTTACTTTTGATGAGTCCATCGCACCTTTCCTCAGCATCTGCTAAACTTTCACTTTCCTATAGAACGAAAAGAAGAAGCCAGACATGTGTGTTAATTTTTTTATATAAAAATCAGGAGTGCTGCTGTGGTTACTGCCACTGAATCCTCTGTCAAGCAGGACTAGATGGCAGCATGCTCTTTCCAGAAGCTCATCTATGACATCTAGATTGTCAAGTAACCAGGTTGAAGGTTATTGCTCTCAGCTTGCCCACTGAGTGTTCTCTCTACAATGGAAGGTGGTAATCAGAAGTGCAACTAGGAGAATGCCCATTACTTACAGACTGAACTTGAAGCTGAAGGTCATTCTTCTCTTGCACCAGAGTCACCATTTTTTCCTCAAGCTCCTTTCGTTTTGCTTCTGACTTTGCAAGATCTTCCTTAGTTTTCTCAAATTCTTCTTTCATGTTGGCCATCTCTTTCTCTGATTCAGCACTCTTTAGCAAGGGCTTGATCTTGAAATATAGCTTCATCCAGGGCCAGTGCTTGACGTTCATGAATGAACGGACATTGTACTGAATTACATAAATTGATTCTCTGCGAATGTATGGAAAGAAAGGGACTTAAGCGGAAAGTGATTTCAGAGGCACATGTTTCAATCCTAAATAAGCACTGATCTTTATCAGTAGTAATCTCCTAAAGCAGACTGGTCAATTACAGGTAGAAGATATTCTTCATTATTTGTTATATTGGCCCTTATATGCTGACCTGAGGAGCCACTTTCTAAAACTTACTTGCTCAAGCAAGCAATTATCCCTCAATGGAGCAGGTTCAGTGGTTACTCGAATGTGTTAGTGACTTATAAAGTGGCCTTTCTCATGCTGGTGGCAAGAAAGATTAGGAAAAAGGAACTGGACAACATAGTTGTGAACTGTAACAGGGATTCAGGGGTCTATATCTGTAGACTCACTAGAAATTGATGACTCTGTTTTAGTTGATGCCTTGATTTATATTTTGTATCTGAAATTGTTTGTGTTTCTATGCTTTGGCATGGGCCTTTGGCTAGCACAATAAACTCAAATTGGTCATTTCCAAATAAAAAGAGGGCGGGGGAATTCCAAATTACCTGCATTACTTTTGTAGCACAAAGGAGCAACAAGCTTTGCCAAAGCAAGGTTCAATTGCTGAAGATGAGAAAGTAACAGTGCCAGATTTTGCATCAAAAATACATATCCTAGCTCTGCCAAAAGTTTAGATATGAGACAGGGGACTAAGTATGACACTGTATGGCCTTCATTCTGTACAGAAGACCATACATTTAATACCGACATATTCTGACATTAATTTGTACAAACAAGTTCTAGTGAGCTGCTCTCTGGAGGTTTAGCAAGGAAATGGCTAGTTACCTTCTTGCATTCATCTTTTGGAATTCAAGCCTCATGAGGTAACCTCTGCACATAGCTTGTGTGTGGGTGATGAGGGCTACCAGTTTCTCATCTCTCATCTCTTCCAGCAACCCAAGGAGGCCAGCCTTGAAGAATACCTGTGATGTTTTGGTAAGTTTGAAACAAAAGTTATCACTAAACAAGCACATAGTACTAAAAGAGGGAGAGGAAAGTGGTATGTGAAGTGGGTGATCCTTACCCCTTCTCTATCTTTTATTCTTGCTCTCAGCACTATTGTCATGTTAAAGACTTCTGTCCAAGACTTCTGGTTAGCTCAGGAAATTTCTTCAGGTTTTTCAGGAAAAATCCCAAGCCAGTGTCATGACACCAGGTTGTGGCTCATCGTTTTAGGAGGATGAGGCCACATATTCAGATGGATCAGCAGGCCTTGAACTCTGCCCTCGAAGCCCCAGTACAAGTGGAACTTACATGGCTCACACCTCTCCAGCCTGAGGAGGTTGCAATGCTGTCTTTTTACCCTTTAGGACTCCTGCCCTGAAGGCAGCTGAGCCATGTGGTCCCCCATGATGTTGGAAACAAAGCAGACTGTGCTTACTAGAGGCAGAGCCAGCCACCCAGACAGAGCTACAGGTCTGAACCTTGCCATGCTTATCTTATCTTGGTGAACCTGAACCTATGACTATGTCTGCCCTGTCCAGCTTACAACCATATCCTTCCAACCTTCTGTCTGGGACCAACAGTCAATCATAGGAGAGCTGAGGAGAGCTCATCCCTTTCTAATCACATTGCCATTGAATGGAGAAAGAAGCATAATATGCAGTGGCTGCTTTCCATGCTTTTGGAGATTACATTCACATGGGTAAAAATATCTTAAAGGGGAATTAAAAAGGTAAAGGAACCCCTGACCATTAGGTCCAGTCGTGACCGACTCTGGGGTTGCGGCACTCATCTCACTTTATTGGCCAAGGGAGCCGGCGTACAGCTTCCAGGTCATGTGGCCAGCATGACTAAGCTGCTTCTGGCAAACCAGAGCAGCACACGGAAACACTATTTACCTTCCCACTGGAGCGATACCTATTTATCTACTTGCACTTTGACATGCTTTCGAATTGCTAGGTTGGCAGGAGCAGGGACCGAGCAACGGGAGCTCACCCCATCACGGGGATTCAAACCTCTGACCTTCTGATCGGCAAGTCCTAGGCTCTGTGGTTTAACACACAGCACCACCCACGTCCCAAAGGGGAATTAGCCATGCATAAATAAATTAAGCAACCCAAATATACTACCTGTTCTTTTCTATCGTTCTCCTCTCATGCACTTCATCCATTTTTTATTTGCTGGAAACAACTGTCAAACTCCGTGCTTGTACATACCTTAGTATGGCCAAATCTGTACTGATTATGATCCACATCAATGGAAGAGAGAAGCTTCTCAGAAGCCTTCTTGCTGTCAATAAACTGGCCTTCAGGAATTGCAGAGGCATTAAGAATTTTGTAGCTGTGGTAGGAAAGGCAGAAATGAACAGAGAGGTAGGAGAACTGAAGTCAGTAACACAATACACTAGGGTCTTAATGGGGAAACAGTATCCGAATAAGGAGAACAGTAGAATAATATACATGGGCGCTCTTCACACACACGTGGGAGTGACATCTACACTATTACTGGACAGTGCTGGACAGTGAATGAGCATTCCAAACACGTGAATGGGCTCTTTTCTACACAAATGGAACCCTTCCTTCCATTAGAATGTTTCTCAGGTGGCAGAGACCCAAGGAGTGTGATCATTCCCACCCTTTTAGTTAGTAGTAGTAATAATATTAATAATAATTTATTATTTATACCCGCCCATCTGGCTGGGTTTCCCCAGCCACTCTGGTTGGCTTCCAGCAAATATTAAAATACAATCATTCATCAAATATTAAAAACTGCCCTGAACAGATTTGCCTTCAGATGTCTTCTAAAAGTCAGATAGTTGTTTATTTCTTTGATTATTTATACACACTTCCTGATAGTATGCAAGGCGCTACATGGAAGCAGTTCCCGTGTGTGTGTGTGTGTGTGTGTGTGTAGAGGATGTGTGACAAATCTATCATTCTCAGATCCAATTCACATGGGGACTGAGTAGCATGTAAAAATATGAGTTGATTTAGTCACCACTGAAGCTCAGACACTTGTAAAGCGATCATAGTGCATCTGTACCATAGCTTTTCACAACTGGTGAAATGCCAAATATATGAAAGTGCTATAATCCAGATGCAATCACACACTTTGCTGTAAACTGAAACACGCTTTGAGTCAGTCTACATTTCTCCATGTTGAAAGGGTTACGACAGTTGTTGATACAGAAGAGAACATCTTCTGAATTTTTCAACTGCCATGTGCTCCATAAAATGAACTGGGAACGCAGGACCAGCTAAATAAATGCATAAGTGGAATGACCTCTGCTTGTGCAATGGAACTCCCTCCTCACCACACGCACCTTGTGCTATTCCCAAATCTGCTCCAAAGGATTGGGGGAATCACTAGAAAAGATTTAGAGGATATGCAGGGAAAGAGGGGAGATCAAAGTCCCATTGGGTAAGTGAAAGGCACAACCCAGTGATAACAAGTAGCTTCTACGAACTACCCCAATAGGAATAAGTAAGCTCTCAGATAAATATAAAAAAGCAGCTAGTATTAATCTGGTAGCAGAAATCATCTGTCAAAATGAATATTCAGCTAATAGTCCAGACTTCCTCAACCTCGGCCCTCCAGTTGTTTTTGGCCTACAATTCCCATGATCCCCAGCTAGCAGGACCTATAGTCAGGGATGCTGGGAATTGTAGTCTCAAAACATCTGGAGGGCCGAGGTTGAGGAAGACTGTAATAGACCATGTGGCCATAAGACACCCAGAATCTAACTGAATGTTACAACCAATATGGTTATATCTTATACAAGTGAGAATCAGATACTTCCTAAAAGCACCCCCCCATTAGAGCACCACACCCTTCATTACATACGTTTAATTGTTATTTATACAACCAAGAAAATAGAGCAAAACATTAATATCAGTTTGTTTCTACTCTCTTTTCAGCAATATTTGGAGGGCCAAATAGTTCAGGAACAAAAATGAAACTATACAATCTCTCCTCTAAAGACTCTGCAGTTATTGACTAAATTCTGGGTCTTTCTGACTAGGTGCTGAAACGGCCTATACAAAAGAATATATTTATGAAATACCAACTTCAGCAATTGCAAAAAGTAGTCTTTTTATATTGTTAGAGGAAAGTGTACCGTTGCTTAAAGTCAGCATATATGATTCTGCTGGGGAAGCCTTTCCTACAGATCCGAATACCTTCCAATACCCCGTTACACCGCAGCTGGTGCATCACCAGGTGATGGTCCATTTCACCTTTAAAACCAAAGGAGAAAGGGGAAATTAAGAAAGAATGTCAAATTTACAGGTAGAGTTATAATTTCATGAAATATGGGTCACCTGACATGGCTAGACAAATTGTAAGAACTTAACTAAAATATTGAGGAATATTGTTTATGTTTGCCGCTATGTTATGTATTTTTGTGTTTTTATAATGCAAACTGCCCTGTGATCCTCAGCTGACAGGTGGTATAGAAATGTAATTAATAAAATAAAGGCCAGATTTATAATCTTGGCAGGAATCTACAGTTTAAACTTGGGAATTTGAAAGCTTTTTGATACTACTTAATAAACTTAGCTCTTAAGTGCCTTATATCAAAGTGGCACATTTGCTTGGGAGACTGATGTTTGCCTGATCATTAAATTATTCATAATAAAATAATTTTACCAACTTCAGATAGGGGAATGATTCAACACAACGAGGCAAAGTAACTCACCGGGCGTCTTAGTCTCATTAGGAATTAGACAGCGCACAAAGTGAGGATGAGTGCTTCTCAGATTGGTCATCAGCTTGTTTAAATTCTCCTGTATCAGAAGAAAAGAAATGGGTTCTAAATGCAGTAGACGCAGGTCTGTTTCCCATGTTAATCTATACTATAAAGGGGAGAGCTGAAAGAAGTGCCACATACTCTGAATACAGCGGATACTGTCTGGAAAGAGCCACCCTTCTTCTTGGCACCTTTCTTGCTGCCACCGCTGTCACCTTTCAAACAAAACAGCAGCCATGTGAGATGCTGTACTCTTAACTAGAACCCTCCCTGTCCCTTGAGATATTAAATAGCACACAAACACATATTCATTCAGCTAGCTCTGTGATGACTGGGAAAGAGATGAGGTAGTATATTCCTTGGAAAAGAGCACCAGATCAAGGTAAGATAAAGGATCCATGATCCATGTATTCAGAGTAAATGACTGCTAAGTCTGTGAGTTTCCTGTTTTTGGACACAATCCAGGAGAAGTAGTTGCATGTAAGAGTAACATGTAAATACCAGTGAAATCAGTAGAACTAGTTTGTCACAATTAATTTAAGCCCCACTGATTTTAATGGGAGAACTAACTTTCTCTGGATTGGAGCTAATATCTATGAGAATTGAATTCAATGACACAACAAACAGTGGCAGGAAAGCTGACCTCTGGTGTAGATATTATTATTATTTATACCCTGCTCTTTTTTCCCTGACGGACACAGAAATCCAAAGTAATCTTTTCCCTTTTAGTTCAATTTAAAACTAAGTTTGCAAGAGAACTTTCGTTTTGGTTCTTTAGTGCAAGAATCAGTATCCCCAAAACTTGCCGAGTTTCTGTTCCCCTACATATTATTTATTATTATAATTTATTGAGTTTATATATCGCCCTATACCCGGAGGTCTCATCTGACCTTACAATTCCCTACGTGCTTCTTGAATAGATGAGCAAGATGTCAGCCTGGGCTATGAATGGGAGCTACGTATATGGCTTCTGTGTAGCTATGTGGACACATGGACCCAGGCGAAGCAATTCTTCGGATTCCCTATCAGAATGGCTGAATCAAGAGATTCAAACAGAGGTAAACAAGAAGCAAAAGATGTTAAACAGATTTATGCTTTTCAGAAATAGTGCTTACCTGCATCTGTACCAGCATAGTTGGAATAAAGGAAGGACAACAATTTCAGTGATGATTTCTGATACAGTCCTACAATTGTTTCATTCAGGGGGTCCTTGTTCTTGTCCAGCCACCCACTGATGTTGTAGTCCACAGTGCCAGCATAATGGACCAGGGAGAAGTGGGCCTCAGCCTTGCCTTTGACAGGCTTGGGTTTCTGGAAGTTGTTGCTTTTGCCAAGATGCTGGTCATAGAGCTTGTTCTTGAAAGATGTGTCTGTTGCCTTGGGGAACATGCACTCTTCTTCTAGAATGGAGAAAATGCCCATTGGCTGGAGGGAACAAGAGCAGATGTAGAGAAACAGACATTGTTCAGTGGACTGTACAATGCATCACTGTTCTGCATCACAAGTACTATTCTGGAGCACTGCTATTGCCTCTGAATGTAAAGTTAATTGACACATTGACATTAAATGACACAAGCCATTGTTATTTTTTACTGATTCAAAACCAACAGTTTCTGTTGGAAATCAGTAAATATGAGAGGCGGATGGAATCATGTGTGTTGCAACAGATACATGTTGTTCTTGTTTAGTCATGTCCGACTCTTCGTGACCCCATGGACCAGAGCACGCCAGGCACTCCTGGCTTCCACTGCCTCCCGCAGTTTGGTCAAAAACAGATACATAGTTGGGTTCAAATGCTTGCTACTATAATTCAATCTAACCTACGCAGCAGGACCAGTGGGATTGCAAAATGTGACACTTTTGTAAACTGCCTTGGAAAACCTGTTGGAGAGATAGGTTAAACTGAATACATTAAACCAAAGGCACCCTCCAATCGATACCACTTTCATGATCATTATTATGATCATCAGAGCTTTCCAAGAAATGAGCTAAGCCTAGCCCCTGCTCAACTTATTTTATACTCTGGGCCCAGTTAGCTTTACTGAATCTTCTCACTGTGTTCCATTGCAACTTGTTTGTGTCCCTGTATCAGCTTCCTCTCTCTGCAAATTCCTTGTCTATTCATCAGGCCACGCAGGTGTGCGGTATACAGGTGTGCCTCATCTTCATGCTCTTCCATGATCTACTACTTGTCTAGGCCCTGCAATGTTCTTCTCAGATCCTGACCCCTTCATGCCCACCTGTCCCATTTGCCTTGTTTTCTATTGACTCTGCCATTCCCATCTCATCATTTTTGATGGCATGGTTCCCCCACTCACCTTGTTTAGTATAGGATAAAAACACCACAAAGGAACAACTGTTTAAGTATTGAGTCAGAATTATAGGTTGAACTACCCAGGTACAGAAATTCATTTAATCGCAGGCCTTTTGTCAAGAAATGCTGAGAGTTAAAACAGGAAGCATCTCTTACCTTCTCAATGAGTTCAATGCAGGCAGCCAGGTCCATTCCAAAGTCAATGAACTCCCAATCGATTCCTTCTTTCTTGTACTCCTCTTGCTCCAGCACAAACATGTGATGGTTGAAAAACTGTTGCAGTTTCTCGTTGGTGAAGTTGATGCAGAGCTGCTCCAGGCTGTTGTACTTTACAATCAAAATAATAGTTTTTGTATTTTTAAAGTAGCATGGACATTTTGAATGGTTTTTTATATTTTGTTGTGTAGGATTAATGTTCACTTACATCGAAAATCTCAAAGCCAGCAATGTCCAGCACCCCTATGAAATGCTGCCTTTGCTGTTTGGTGTCCAGCTGCTGGTTAATGCGTGTCACCATCCACAGGAACATCTTCTCGTAGACAGATTTTGCGAGTGCACCCACAGAATTGTACACCTATCCCAATGAGAAGTGAAGAATGTCTATAAAAAAAGAGCTGTACTTGCTTCCAATTAATTTTCATGTGCTGTTCTTGTCCTTAAAAACCATAAATGGCTTGAATGTCAGGAAATCTTTCCTATACGACTACTCCCTGAGTGCTCTGCTCATCAGGCAAGATCATGCTCCCACTGCTAGCATTGTTTGATATGAGGTTAGGTGTCACAAAGGACAGTGCATTCTCCATTGTAATGTTCTCACTGTAAAACTCCCCTGTACAAATGTTTGGAAGAACCACTCAATTTTGCCTTTCAGCTGTTAAGAAGCTTGAGGCTAGTTTGTTCTGGAGACATTTTCATTTTTCTTTTCAGAGTTCACTGTGGGTCTATAGGAATCTGCTCCTGTTTTGGACATGCATTGTTATTTATCATAGTGCTTTATAATTGTTCTGTTTTTTCCAAATATGTTGTTTCAAGTTTATTAAGGTTTGATAAATTGTTATGTTCCCCGAGGGTCCTACTGAGGCCTGCGGTGTGCCTACAATCAATTTAATGTATACATTTACATATATAAAATACTTCAGGACAAAACTGCTAGTTTAAAAGCAAATATCACAATGAAAATGTACCTGCTGAACATTTTGTCCTTTAGTCACATATTCATTTCCAACTTTCACTCGTGGGTAGCACAAACCTTTAAGCAAATCTGCAGAGTTTAGGCCCATTAAGTAGCCTGCTTTGTCAGCCACTAGATATAAGTAAATGAAAACAAAAATAAATATTAACTCTATACAGTCCACCATCAGCCCTGGAGTCATCAACAGCATTCAGAAACTCCATGTTACACCCACAAAAAAGCCATCCAGTTGTCTGTAGAGATGGTGACTTTATATAATACCCATATAGGATGCAATTGGCTTTAATATTTTCATCCAGTCATTGTACATTTTTGTTAAAAGTGTGGAGCAGAACTTTGGGAACGTGCTTTTACATACAAGCTGGTCATCAGGAAAAGCTAGCCACCATGGTATAAGGGGTAATCTCCTGACAGACCCAGACTGAGCCTTGTAGTATATAAAAGTAATTTACAATCTACATAGAAATACGATAAATAATAGAAGAAAAAAGTAACTATGCGGTAAAAGTGTATTTAACAGATAACATACAATGACAATGTTTGGAAGTCTTTTTTAAAATCTCAACTCCTTTTTCTTTATTATTTTTCCTTTTTCTTTTCTCTTTGTTTATTTCTTTATTCTTTCTTTCCATAAATGGTAGTGTCATGTGTATTGTGAGGTATAAAAAGTATCTTTGCTTCAGTTGCCATCATTTTCTTTTTTGTTACAAACAAAAACAGATAGTGTTGTATAAATGTATATTTTTAAAAATAATAAAGATTGAATTGGGAATTGTAAAAAAGAAAGGAAAAGGAAAAGCTGGCCACAGCACAGCCAACACATATAATGCAGACTTGAGGACAATGTACCATATAACATTTACCTTCAGTACCATCTGGCTCTGCTTGCTCCTCCCGCTGCTTCTGCTTGAATTTCAAGTTCCCATAATGCATCACTGCCCCTGTCAGCTTATAGATTCCAACCCTCTCTTCAGCAGTGAAGCCCAGGATGTCAATGGCACTCTGCAGAGAGTAACAAGAAAAATATACAGAGGCTAAGTTTGTGGAAGTCTCCAATGGTAGATGGTATTTGAAAGCAAAAATGGAATACCGGCCTAAAATTTACAGCATGTACATTGTTAAAAGAAAATCTGTTAAAAATGATGTACAGATGGTACCTCACACCAATTAAATTGTCAAAGATGTATGAAACAGGAGAGAAAAATTGTTGGAAGTGTGGGGTGAAAGAAGGCAGTTTCTTCCACATGTGGTGGACTTGTGACATAGTGAAAACGTATTGGGAAAATATATATAACGAATTAAAGAAGATTTGTAGGTATACGTTTTTGAAAAAACCAGAGTCATTCCTGTTGGGAATGGTGGGAGAAGACATTGACAAGAATGACCAGAAACTGTTCTTATACGCAACAACGGCAGCGAGGTTATTGCTGGCTCAGTTATGGAAACAGCAAAAATTGCCTACAATAGAAGAATGGCAGTACAAGGTTATGGAGTATGCAGAAATAGCCAAATGAACAGTAAAAATTCGACATCAGGGCAATGAAATATATCAAAAAGAATCGGGAAAATTTATGTTATATATAGAGAAGATGATGTGAAATAGGGAACCAGTAGAATTAAAATAATATCTCATAACGGGAAAATACAAGAAATTTACTGGATAATAATATCAAAATGAATTAAAAATGTGTATTAGGACTATTATTGAACAATATTTGTAAATGAATATAGACAGACAACAAGAACTTGTATATATAGAAAGATTTATTTGTTTACGGACATTTAATGGAAAAAATGAAGAAGAACAATCTTATTGAAAATGGACAAAGACAATGTGAAAAGTCACAGAGGACATAAAAAAGCCAGAAGAAGGAAGGAGGGAAGTCAGCTCAGGAGAGCAAGAACAAATGTGAAATATAATGTATGTGTATGTACAGTATGTAACTAAAAATTTAATAAAGATCATCTGGAAAAAAAATGAAAGCAAAAATAAAAAATGAAGAGCACTGAATTCATACAAAGGAGACAGAAGCATTCCTACCTGTCAATAACGATTAACAATGCTATAGTGGATTAGTGGGTTCTGCAAGTGGAAAAGTTAAAGGCCACCCACACATCTAAGTAAGTGCTGTTTTTTTCAGGGAAGAAATATTTCATGTCATTTTCTATAAGATACCATCACTTACCCAAATCGTCAAAGCTGACCTAAAATAATGGATACCTTTTATTCCAGTTTTCCATAGAATAGAGATCCCACCATTATCCTTCTTGCCTTATGCAATGTGTGAAACCTTGATCTGCCATTCCTAGTTTTTTGTCTTGCATAATAGCATTCTGAGCTTTACAGGCGTGTCTACAAGCAGTGTTAATAACAACAACAAGGTTATTTTTGTCTATGTGCTTCCATCCCCTCTAATGTATTTTCAAGAAACGTACTGTTCAGATTAAACTCCATCTTTAGGGTGAAATCAACTAAAGCTCTCCTCACCACTCCAAAGGAAATGAAGGTGAACTCTTGTGAATTCTGTTCTCTAGCAGCAATGACCATCCCATACCACTTGGGGATGCAAAAGCCCTCTGTAATTTTACGGACTCCTATATTCCAACCATTATCTTCTGTAATTGATTAAACAGTGATGCAGTTTGTGTTAGGATGCAGGTAACTAACTATCCAATTACAATTTCTTATGCATAAAAAAATAACCAGGGACTCATAAAAAAGCTTTAATATTCTGATCTCAACTGCAGTTATTGGTAGCGACAGATATTTTGACTGCATGCTCACAGAATGTTTTGGAAGATCTTGCCCTTGTCCCGAAAGTTGCTCAGACTGACAAAGGAAACTTATAGGACACTGTAAGACTGCCCACTGTTGTGTCACAGAAGCCACAATTTGCTCTGCCTAAGATGTGATCAGCAGCACTGTCAGTAGCTCTGATAAACCAAATCAATAATAATTTTTGCTGCGTATCTTCAGAAATGTCTTAATTTGCGTAATAAATTCTTGCTGTGAAATGTAAAGCTTATCCACGACAAATTTAAAACACTTTCATAGACTACTCTGGTACTTATCTTTCTAGGTACTTAATGTTTCTGGAAAACTGGGCAAATAATGAATTTGTAACTCGTTTTGTCCCAGTGGAAACTGTCAATAAGTGCTCATAACCATACAGAACCAGATTTCACATAGCACTGCTTCAATACATCTGCTAAGTTAGACTGCTGGGCAAATGCAATCACTCTGAATTAGGAACCTTTCTTTGGGGAAAGATATCTGGATCCCCCTCATCAACTGAGAAACAAATGTGCATTTAGGGCACTATAAAATGATCATTTTGAAACACCCTCAGGGAGACTTACATCAGTGGCTAATAGCTCTTCTGCATCATCTATGCTGGCCACAGTGAGTTCCCCCTGACTCACAAATGGGAAATCATAGGGATTGGTGGAAATGAGCATAAGGTCTGCAAGCAAAAAAATAAAAAAGAGCAACTATGTTGGTTTCCTTTTGAATAGCTTGAATTAAGGCAGTAAAATGGATTTCCATGTTGCTTCCTCTTACCAATCAACTCTGGTTTCTTATTTGACATTATCTGGTAAAATATGTGGTAGCTCCTCTCAGCAGAGAGCTGAAATGTCACTCTAGATTTCTCCAGAAGATCTGTGAGAATTTGAATATAAAAACAAATAAGCAAAGTCCAAGGTGTTCTTTGTAATACTGTGCTTAATTTGTCAAATAGAAATGGGGCAGCCACTCACAGGTTTCAATGTCTGCAGATGCCAGCTTTCCTGTGGTCCCAAAATGAATTCTGATAAATTTACCCTGGTGAAGAGAACATTGGTATAAGTCTTCTCTTGCAAATTTGGTAGGAAGTGAACACATATTTAATTTATAACATACAGGTTTTCTGCACAATTCAGAAATAAATAAATAAATAAATAAATGGTCAGAACTTACAAAACGCGAAGAGTTGTCATTTCTCACAGTCTTGGCATTGCCAAAGGCTTCCAGTAGAGGGTTAGCCTGGATGATTTGATCCTCCAGGGTCCCCTAATTACAACATGAGAGATTTCCTGTGAAATTTTGCTTTGAAAGCATTGAAGAGCACAGATCATTATGACAGCTTTAAGCATTTTGTTAAACTACACAAAACTTTAAAATGACAACCCTATTTAGGGAAGTTGTTAATGTTTAATGCTATATGTTTTTTATTCAGTTGGAAGCCACCCAGAGTGGCTGGGGGAAACCCAGCCAGGTGGGCAGGGTATAAATAATAAATTATTATTATATTATATAAAATGAGCACAGATCATTATGGCAGCTTTAAGCATTCTGTTAAACTACACAAAACTTTAAAATGACATCTCCCTTCCAGAGAAGGGATGCAGTAGGGGTGGATCAAAGAAATGGTTAATGTAAGTTGCTTACATTTTTCTCTGTGTGTCTTCAGCTAATTTTGATTTTTACATCTGCTAAAGTTAGGGCGCATTACTGATATTTCCAGAATAACAACAGTATGAAATAGCCATTGAAAACTTTATCAGTATCACAGACCTTCATTTTACCCGGTTGAGGTTCCTTCTTCTTGTCCCCAGCAACTGCAATTGTCGCAAAGTACTGGATGACACGCTTGGTGTTCACAGTTTTTCCTGCACCGGATTCTCCACTGTTGGAACAAAGGAGTCCAAACTAATTATCTTGGTCTTTCTTTCTTATTGTGGTGATTATACCCCCCCTCCTTTTTCCCTCCTTGGCTTGTTTGCCAGTAATTAAATACTTCTGTTTCCATATTCAATTTTCTTTTGTTTTGTAAACAACTTGAAGAGTGGAAACAACCAATGACTGTATTATCCGCTCCTACAACATTAGCTATTCTGGAAAAAAAATACTCACGTAATCAGGACTGACTGGTTTTCTCGGTCTGAAAGGTAAAAAGGAGATACCAGTCAGTTCTCTTTCTAGTCAAACTCTTTGAGGGCTGATCTGAGGATTCTGCTTAGGAAGAGTCAGATCTAGGGTTCATAAAGCTCATTACTGCTTATACTGACTAGCAGTGGTTCTCAGCATTTCAGATAGGGAACTTTTGCAGCCCCAAGTGGAGATGGTAAGGACTTAACATTGACCATTTGCTTGCAAAACTTGTACCCTGCCACTGAACCACGGTCCGTCTTCTCCTTACAGATTAGTCAGCTGAAAACATGCTATGGATAAACTGTGCTATGTATATGTAAGAGGATCACTTCAGAATGGCATTTTGTCACCCTCTTCCAATTTCTTATAGTAGAGAGTGTTTCAGGTATGGCGATGCTGGAAGGTGAGGAGTTGAGTGTCAGAAAGCGGGCGTTAGAGGACATGGGATAGAAACGTGAACCTTGCCACCTCCTCTCGCATGTGCCATATCTAATAATTTCTTCAACTTGACTGCTTTTGGAAAGTTGGCAGGAACTGAAGAAAACAAGACCTTTCCCAGCCAATGAGCTTATAGCACCAGCTTTCCACCCAAGATCCTACTTCAAATAACTAGATGTCTTAAAGCACCTCCCTCAAAAAGTACCTGTGATGGTTAGGCAAACCCTCTTATCTGACTTCTGATAGTATGCCGAAGAAGCAATTTGCATAGGAGGAATTGTGAAGGAATGCGAACCACTTCTCTTGCTCCTTTTGAAATGCTTGAAGCTCAGTCCTCTTGTTCTTCTTGTTCTTCGGCAAGGGTGGGACAGCTTCATCCAACCAGCATCTCTCCTTCACCCTCAACTATCAATCTCCATCTTCTCAGACAGAATTTTACCTGTTTAGCCTCACCTCTAAAAGGAAGGTGGAACAAATAGAATTTGGGCTGAGGAGATGGACACTGATAGTTGGAAGAGATGCTGGCAAATGGGTCCTACTGCTCATGCTAAGAAGACTACATGGATGTATATCCCTCCAAAATGAGGGTTGTGGTGCATGTAATTTGTTAAATTTCTATGCCTCAAATATTTCTGTAATGTGTAGGTTTGAACCTTGCACTCTAGTTACACACCAACTTCTGAGTACTCACCAGTTAACATAAACTGATAGGCATTGTCAGAGATAGAGAAGATATGAGGAGGCGCCTCTTGCCGTTTTTTGCCCCTGTAACCAGACACTACTTCTGGGTTATATACCGGCAGCCACTTGTAAGGGTTGACAGTGACACAGAAGAGACCTGAGTAGGTCTGAAGAAAAAGGAGACAATGCATATCATGGTACGTAGTTGATGGATTGAAAAAGAAACAACGTAGGCTTCAGATTCAGTTTCAACTTACATAGATCATCCAAGAAGCATAACGCTCTTTGAGGTTATACAAGACAGCAGGCTCGTGGAGATGGGTCATCATAACCATGTCCTCAATTTTATCAAATTTGGGAGGATTCATGGCAAAAACCTGATCTTCCTTAACTGTCACAGTCTGGGAGGGAAAGGGTTATAGAGAAGATGAACAAATGTGGGAGAGGTAAGTATTTTGAAAGTAGGCCATATTTTCAACTAGAGGTCTGTGGGATTGTGTTACCTTGATCCTGATATTTATAAATTTCCAGTAGGGACCCCACATTTTAATGTTTAGTGCTGAACATTTTGGTGGCTGAAAGATATTTTTGAGGGAGTGCTAAATGAACTCCAACTTAGGTTGATTTCATAAAAATAATAATATTAAAATGGTTCCTGAAGCAGCAGAGACATGACCCAACAACAAATACTGTCCTGAATTTAAAAGCTTACTCGAAAACCACTAGAATGGAGGGAGGGTTGAAAAGATTCACAAAACTCCTTATCTTTCATCTCAGCACAATTAATGTTAAACATCTCTTTTGAGTTTTGTGTGTGTTGTGGCGCTATACATGTTGGCATGTAATACTAGGACTTAGCATATTTGCTTCATAATTCCCAAGCATTTATGGTTAGATAGTGCCAATATTTTAATGGTTGACTACTCCCAGTCTCCAGACCACTTTCTGGAAAAACAAAGTGGTACCCTAGACTGCAGAAACTGGCCAACCTTCAACTAGGTAACCAAGAACCATTCAGTGAAACAGGTAGGTTAAATTCCTACTTACACGGTCATCTTGCTCGATTTTGACAGTGATTTTCCCCGGCTCTCTACTCAGTACAGTGCCTTTGACGTACATTTCTTTGTCATCTGTCACAAAGCAGGCTGCTTTAGCATCAAATGGACGATTCTGAGCCTCAATTCTCTCCTTCTCCGGTTTCCGGAGAAAAGGAGCCGCCTCTCCAAATACAGCCATTTCAGAGTCTGAGGTCATGATTATAGATTGGCTGAAGGAATTAAAGAAGTTTAAGGTATAATTGCACCCACAGTATTTATGTGCTCAACGAAACTGACAGTGATAACACCAGTATTTCTGACTATTGGTCATGTTCCAACATTTACATTCTCCTTATTATGGTCCCACACTAAGAAAATATGCATTTGTGAATGTTAAAAGAGCAAGAGATTCTGGCCCTCCCCAGACTGATGTTGTATTGTGGATGTATTCTGTAACATCTTCTTGACAACGATAGTGAAACAGTGGTGGATTTATTCTGCTTTAGTTTGTTCTGTGCAGTACTGTGCACCGTATTTAAGTATACTGGTTATTTGTATTGTAACCATTCATGCATGCTGAATTTAAAATGAAATGGTTCTTACCTTCAGTCACTAAGAAGGCAGATTAAGATCTGAATCTTTTGAATGTGAACAGAAAGAAGTAAAGAAATTAATCCAAAAAATAGCATGGACTTGGTATATAGCTGAATTTCCTTGATATTTTAATCCAAAACAGTGAATTTGCAATAAAGGGCATAACTGAAAAAACTGCATTTTACAGCAAATCAAATTATTTACTATTTCTTACTAATATTGCCACCTAGGAGAAAGAACACTTGTATTCAAATACAGACTTGTTCTTGCATTTATCTCCTACTATCAGTAATAAGCATACTTTTAAACAAATAAATTATTAATTATGAAACATATTATATATTTACTTTATCTGCATTTCTTTTGGCATGTTGGATTTTTTTTAAAGTTTGCATCTGAGGAATTTGGAACAATAACAAATCTGTAAAACGGCATTTATGGAAAGGCCAATAAATGTACATCGCTGCAACTGTAACCACAACTGTATTAATGCTATTGACACTCAGCATTATATTAGGATATCTGGAGAAGCAGTCACATAAAGCCTTGAACAAGGGCAAAAGTTCTGGCTTCCTTAGAACACAGCAAAGACTGTGACTTACCTTGAGATAGTGAACTAGTGAAGACTCAAGGAGCCTTGGGCCTTACAGCCTTTATACACAGCCATCTGCCAACGCAGCATTCTAGGCCTCTATTTTTGGTGAATTAATAATTTATTCTTTAGTTGCAAATGTGTTGAAGACCTGATCTCACATGCTCTTTCTGTTAATTAAGGGAGGGACATGATTAGCTAAAGGTTACAAGGAGTCAGCTGGTCAGAAATTTCTTTTCCTCCTCTGACATTATATCACCCACTGCCAGCTTCCATACCTAATGCAGAAAACTCTAGTCTAGAGGGTTGTGGTGATGTCTCAAATAGGGAAAAATCTGTATATTCCAATGGAACATCACTCAAGCAAGAAATGGCTTGTTAAGAGGTCCAAGGGGAATTAATTTTCTTAATTCATATTAAATTAACAGTGTCTACTCAAAAGCAAGAGAGCAAATCAATTCTCTAACCTTCTGAAATCCCTTCACCCACACAGATAGGATGCTAGTTTACAATTTTAGAATATGATCTTACAAACGTTTGAAACCGGTTTGCATTTTAAGCACATTATTAAGCTTGGTTAATACAACAGCAAATTGGGCTGGTTAGATATTACCTCTCAGAATATTTTTGATTATTATTTTTCAAATAGAGATTTTAGAGAACTCCACATCTGAAACTTCAAAGTAAAATGCGTAACATCAGAGGAATCAGCAGCCACATTCTTTCACAAACAAGTGTTACCTCTCCATTACTGTCAGCTGTCAGTTCATTTCCTCAAGGTTAAAGCAGTTCTTCAAGATTCCCCATACTGATTCCCTCAGAACTGTACAAGAGAAAGTCACTTCATGTCTAATGAAAAGAACCCTTCCGGACCTTGTTAAAACCATTATTGCACTCCTCCTTAGATACCAATAAGCCCCAGAAGACATGATCATATTCCAAGCTAATAATAATATCTGGAGCCAATAGAAGAGCACAGAACTTATTTCCTTCTAAATATGCGTGGTTGTGGATGCAGAGGCGGGTGTCACATATTGGCTGAATTCTCATAGAGTCATGTAAGATCCTAAGCAGGACCAATCTGACCTGCCACAATTTCACATGGGGATTGGGGGTGGCGGCTAATAAAATGGCCTGTAAGAAGCTCAACATCCTTAGGGAGGCTAAGAAGGATAGGGGCTGAGAATTGAATAGAAGCTGGAGAGTGAATACGCCCTTTGCAAGGTCTGTGCCTATGTTTCTTTGTTTGTTTGCTTTAAACCAAAAACAGTGTGTGAGGAGCAACAATAGTGGCAATACCTTGATTGGCACAACAAAATTCTTAAATCTAGTCCTCTGTTAACAAAACAAAGGTCAAGCATCTGCAAGAAAAAGAAGCTCAATACACAATAAGCTCCCTGTGGAATTTTGAACAAAAGGCTTGGCAGGTAATACTGTAGTCTGGAATGTTTTAGAGAAGGAGAGGTTTGAGTGCCTTTTCAGTTAGCCTTCTCTCTTAAGGCTGTGGCTTCCTCTTCCCAGAGGGAAGCGGACAGTGGTGGCACACAGCCGGTGGTGATAGGAACAGATCTGCTGCACCTCCCAACTGAGCTTGTCCTGAGTCTGCAGCTGGAGGTGGTCGCTTCCCCATGCCTCATTGGTGGGCTGAGCCTACAGGGAACCACTGTGTGCCATCTAGTTATAGTGGAGTAACCTAGACTGCTGTGATGCTGGGAGATTCTCAGGGGTTCACACTGCCAGCAAAATGCTATATGCAATAATGTTTTGTTCTCATTCATTATTGCTGCACAATGCTGCTTTGCCAGATCAAAAACTTACAGAACTTGAGTTAATTCAAGAGGTTCCAGACAGCTTAAAATTCCTGCTGCATTACGAATCCCCTAAGGAATTTTGTGGTGGCAGTGAAATTTGCTCTGATGTCTATTGTTCAGAGTAAAAGGCACATCACACACACACACACACACACATACATGCATCTCAAGCATTTGGGTCCTTTCTGCTACTCTTTAGTATGTTTCAGAATCATTGTTTAGACCTTGAAGAAAACAGTGCTGCATTACCTCCTTAAGAGAACCTCCCTGGACCTGGAATTGTTAAATAACCATTGTCCTGTGGCCCTACTCAAGAATGTGGCAGCAGTTCAGTTTCAGGAATGTTTGGAGGAAACTGAATATCAGGTCAATTTCAATTCAGCTTCAGGACCAGTCATGGCACTAAAATTGTCCTAGTCATCCTGGTTGATGACATTTGTCAGGAGAGAGATGGGGGAGTGCAATCCTGCTCATTCTCCTTGAACGCTTGGCAGCTTTTGATGCTGTTGACCATGATATCTTTTGGGATTGGCTCAGGAAAATGAGGGTTTAGGGCATTGTTCTTCCATGGTTTTGCTCCTATCTTTATCTTTTGTTGTTGTTGTTTAGTCGTTTAGTCGTGTCCGACTCTTCGTGACCCCATGGACCAGAGCACGCCAGGCACTTCTGTCTTCCACTGCCTCCTGCAGTTTAGTCAAAATCTTTAGGACTGCTTTCTGTCTATAAGACAGACGCTCCCATGTATAAGATGCCCCCTATTTTGGAGGCCTCAAAATGAAGAAAATGGGGGGGGGGAGAGAGATTGCTCCTGTGTATAAGACTACCCCCCCCCCTTTTAACATTATTTTTTAGTAAAAAAATCCCTAATCTTATACATGGAAAAGTACGGTAATTGTGGGCCAGAGGATCACTGTATGATATCATGGGAACTTTCCTGTGGTATTCTGAAGGGTTCCATCTTGGCCCTCATGCTATGTAACACCAGTATGAAACCACTATGACTTTTGGAGTGAAGCTCTATCTCTCAGTTCCATCTGAATCAGGAGAGATGGCTGAGGTGCTAAACAAGTGTTTGGAAGCAGTGATGGGTTGGATGTGGGCCAACAAATTGAAGCTGAATTCTGAAAAGATAGATGTGTTCTCTTTTCCAACACTCCTAGATCCAACACTGTCACTAGAGGCTCAGGTGGTCTCAGTGGCAAGGAGTGCCTATTTCCAGTTCCAGCTGCATCTCATTGTGAACTTGAAATGACTTGGCAACTGTACTCCATGCTCTGATAAATTTCAAACTGAATTATTGCAATGTGCTTTACATGGGGCTGCCCTTGAAGATGACTTTGGAAACGTCAACTGGTCCAAAATGCAGCTGCCAGTTTACTGACTGGGGTTCCCTTTAGATCTCCTATAACCCCTGTTTTTAAACAGCTGCATCGGTTACCACTGCATTTCAGGGCCCAATTCAAGTTGCTCCATTTAAATGATGTAGGCCCCAAATATTTGAAACACCACTACCCTGTTTCCCAAAGACCCTATCGGATGCTGAGATCAGCAGATATTTCTGTCACTCTCAGAAGGTGTTAGTGGCCCAGGCTAGGTTGTTGAATCCATTATGAGAAATACTATACCTGAGTTTATAACTTTCATACAACCTATTCAATATGTAGGCTCTCCCAGACCCCCCAAGTGCCCCTATTTTCCAGGGATGTCTCTGATTTAGAGAAGCCGTCCTAGTTTCTGATTTGATCCTGGAATGTCCCACTTTTCCTTAGGATGTCTCCATCGGCGAAAGTTTCTGTTCCAAACATTGCAAATTCTGGATAAAATGGATTGTTTCAAGAAGTGGCAGAGAGATATTTCTAAATTTGTCTGGCAGGGCAAGAAACCTCGAATAAAATTTAAGATATTAAAAGATGCTAAAGAAAGAGGTGGATTTGCCCTGCCAGACCTTAAGCTTTATTATGAATCAGCCGCATTTTGCTGGCTGAAAGAATGGATGCTTCTTGAAAACACTGATGTTTTGGATTTGGAAGGTTTTAACAATGTATTCGGTTGGCATGCATACTTGTGGTATGACAAGGTTAAGGTCCATAGGGCCTTTAAGAACCATATTATCAGGAAAGCACTGTTTAATGTTTGGATAAGGTATAAGGATTTGCTAGAAAATAAAACCCCAAGATGGTTGTCACCAATGGAAGCGAAAGCATTTAAAAAACTCAATATGGAGCCCAAATGGCCAAAGTATTGGGAAATTCTGGAGCAAGAGGGAGACAGGCTAAAACTGCAGTTTTAAAAAATTAAAAAACAGAGTGAGAGATTGGCTCCATTATTATCAAATAATGGAGGCATATAAATTGGACAAAAAATTAGGTTTCCAGGTGGAAAAATCAAAATTGGAAACAGAATTGTTAGAACCCAAAGTTAAAAATTTGTCAAGAATGTATAACTTGCTGTTGAAATGGAATACTCAAGATGAAACGGTAAAATCTGCTATGATTAAATGGGCACAAGATGTTGGACATAACATTATGATGGTTGACTGGGAACAGTTATGGACCACTGGTATGAAGTTTACGGCATGTAATGCCTTAAAGGAGAATTTAATGAAAATTATTTATAGGTGGTACATAACACCAGTCAAGCTGGCAAAAATTTATCATTTGCCCGATAACAAATGCTGGAAATGTAAAGAAACGGAAGGTACCTTCTTTCACCTTTGGTGGACGTGCCCAAGGATTAAGACCTTTTGGGAAATGATATATAACGGAATGAAAAAGGTATTCAAATATACCTTTCTGAAGAAACCAGAGGCCTTTCTCCTGGGCATGGTTGGCCAATTGGTGTTAAAGAAAGATAGAACTTTTTTTATATACGCCACAACAGCAGCAAGAATACTGATCGCAAAGTATTGGAAGACACAAGAGCTACCACCCAGGAAGAATGTCAGATGAAGCTGATGGACTATATGGAAATGGCGGAAATGACTGGCAGAATCCGAGACCAGGGAGAAGAGTCGATGGAGGAAGATTGGAAAAAAATTAAAGTGTATTTACAGAAATATTGCAAAATTAATGAATGTTAGAAGAATATTGGAATGAAGTTACATGGTTTTAGCAGAAGTGTTATTAAGAATTATATGAAAATTAATTCTCAATGTGCCAAGGTGGAAAATTTAAGGTTAAATCGTGTTAGGATAAATCAGAGAACAAAAACTGAAGAAGAGGGAAAGGATTTGTTGAACCAGCTAATTTGAACTAGAATACAAAAAAGGGAGGTGCGAGGAAGTCAAGGAAATAAGTAAATGAAAGATATAGATATGAAACTTGGGTGTGTGTTTAAATGTTTTTGTTTTTCTTGTTGTACTGTTGTATTGTATCTTTTTTATTGTTGATGTATTGTCTGTTGAATTTATGTATTGTTTTTCTCTACTTTTCTTCTTTTTATAACTATAAAACATTTAATAAATATTATTAAAAATAGGATGTCTCTACTTTCATTGGAGAAATATTGGAGGATATGAAGTTATCTGACCCCCCCCCCCAAGCTGTCTGAGGGGAATCCTGTATTGGGAAGTTTTGTTTAATGTTTTATTATGTTTTTATATATGTTGGAAGCTGCCCAGAGTGGATGTGTGGGGTATAAATACTGTAGTAAAATTATCATTATGGAATGGGACGTTCCTATTTTCAGTGGAGAAATGTTGGAGGGTATGCTCTTCATGTGGAAAAAAGATGGCTTCTAACTTTTATCCGTTTGAATATACCCCCAATAACAAATTATATTTAGTTCCACCCCCATTTAACTGCCATGGCTTCCCCAAATTATCCTGGCAGCTGTAATTTAGTGAGACTGCCAAGAATTCTGTCAGGGATCTGTACCTTCAATCCAATCACTCCCACCCCCTCTGAACTGGTTTACCAGATTTCCTGTGGGAACAGAATGAGTAGTAAAACTGCAGTGTACTGTTCTTATGGCCGGGGCATCAAATCCTACACCGCTTTTTCGCAATAGTTTCCTCATTTAACATTGACTTTCTCTTCAACATAAGCCTAAGCAGTAAATTTTATGTGTTTCAACTGTTTGCCTTTGATACATTTTCCTAGGAAATTATCTGGAAGTGTCAGGCCTTGAAAACCATATCTGGAGGCCTCTGTAGAGAGGAAGAGCCAGAAGGCCTGTCTAAACAAGAGCTGCATGAAGTAAAAGCAAATTCCTGTCAGAACGTATTAGAACCAGCTGTCACTGGGTGGGTGGTCAGTCTGAGGAGAAATCTCTTTTGAGGGATCAGTTCCTCCAAATTTCTCTGTACTGTAGAAGATTCACAGAGGATTTATAATGTCCAACTGTTTTATTTGGTTCCATTAATTTCAATGGGCCTACTACACTAAAACTTATGTGCATACAACCCATGGCATAAATGAGCGTGGAACTAAGTAGGAAAGCTGGAGCACTAGACAGAATAAACCACTGACACAGAGGACAAGAGCAGGGAACAGCCACCAGGAAGTACCCCAACAAACTGCAGAGAGACACACAGAAAGAGGAATTTGAAGCGAGCTTGTTTAGTAAAGGGCACCATTTGATATAAGCTCCGCTAGATTCTTTGGTCTGTGATTTCAATCTCTGAAACACGCTGCCTTCCTTGGTCCGCCGCTGAACAGTGTTTTCCACAGCTATCTGTAAGTATTGTTCCTTTTAGGGGAAAGGTTGGTTCTTCTGTACCCAGGAACAGATCATTGTTTTATCTAATGTCCCACTTTTTTTTCTGCAAAGCACTCTCCATAGCTTCCCTTCACCAGAGTTCCCCTTAAGAACCCTTAAATCTGTGTGGCTTGAGGAGACAGTCAGTTCCATGCTGCACATCCCATAATCTCATTCGGTTCTCCCTGCGTGGTTGTGTGTCCTGCAGTATAGGGTGTTGAATCACTCTCTAGCCTATGCTCTTGTAATTGTGGTGTGGGTAAAATGGGATGTTTCTTTAAAAAATAAACCATTTAAGTAAATTAGATGGAAATTTTCTGCACCAGCCCCTACACCTAGTTTTGTTGTGAAAGGAAGGTACAGTTTGCCCAGCACTTAACAGAAGTGTTTGGTTCCAGGGGTCCAGGCACAAAAAGGCAGAATAATGCAAATCAGAGGATGCTGACTGGGCTGTGGGAAGCCTGGGAAGCAAGGAAAAGCCACTGTGCTCAGGGTTGGGAAATAAATAAATGTAGACCAGGGAATGGTGGGTTTTCCCAGCTCTCCGTTATCATAGAACCATAGAATTGGAAGGCACCCTGAGGGTCATCTTAGTCCAACCCTCTGCAATGCAGGAATCTCAACTCATGTAAGGTTGCAATCACATATTTTTTATTATTATTATTTAGTTTTTTAATGTAAAGTGAGTGTAAGTTGTATAGGTTTTGGCAAAGATACGCTCTGCCCACCTCCCATTCTGTTTTCCTCTTAAAAAAGGTATATATACTGCTGGACTGGTTGGACTTTAAATGTTCAAAAAATAACATTTTGGACATACAGTAAAACAAGTCCTGTATCAGAGCAGAAACTCCTGTCTGGGATGCTAATTTGGGGGGGGGGGTGTTGTTTTGTTTGTTTCCTAAGCCAGAAGCTCAGGTAACACCTGTACACCAGGGATATACTATGTAGTTTTGTCAATTGCTGTTAACTGCAAGGGGCAGGTAGAACCTCTGGGGCCCTGCTCATTGGCTTGCCATAAGTCCCTCATACTAGTTTGTCCCTAGAGACAGGGCCTTTTCAATGGTGGCCACACACCCTTGGAACTCTATCCCAAAGAAATAGGTTTGCTCTGTTCTTAAATGGAAGTGAAAAATGTTTAAGTCTGCATTCTGTAAGTTTGATTTTAAATTGTTTTAATCTGATGTTGCTTTGAATTATTTCATTTGTGTTTTAAAATTTGAACTGTGGCTTTTAATAATGTTTCATAAGCTTCCTTAGGAAAGCTTTGGCCTGAAAGGCAGCATATGAACATTGTAAACAAATGAAAAAATATCCAGTGATTCCTCTGAAACTCAGCTGCTGAGAGGCAACAAATAAAGGAGAACTACTGCATTTTGATGCCTGCCTTGTTGACTTTGCAGAATCAATTGGTTGGCCACCATAGGAAATAGGATGCTAGACTAGATGGGCCTTTAGGCTCTTCTTAAGTACAGTACTTGCATTTTAGTTTTGATAATCAGAAAACTGAGGCACAAAAAAAGAACAGCTATATGTGAATACTACAGTCACAACTGACTACTTAATCTTAGTCTAAGTGCTCACTTAATCTTATTCACCACTTTGGAGACCCACCAGATGAGGAAAAGCTTGAGATAACACCAGGAGGGTGAGATTCACAAAAAGGATGGCACATTTTTATGTATGCAAAGGTTTCTACAGTCTTTATTTCCTAGACACCGAGGACAGAACAAACAATAATTACACATCAAAGTGATGAAGAGCTTCACATTTTGTGTATTTCTTCAGTCACCTTGAAGCTTCTATACATGCTTATTCTTCACTTTTGACTGCCTTTCCAGCATCACGGGATTTCACCCGCAGTTTGTTGACCTGTGACTCTGCAATGTCAGCCCTCTCTTCAGCTTCTTCCAGCTCATGCTGAATCTTGCGGTATTTGGAGAGGTTGAGGTTGGATTGTTCCTCCTGAGAATAAAATTATGAAAATCATATTATTAAAAATCCAACTTCTCTTTTATTTCAACCATAACCAGGTGATTGGGAGCAGGATGCTAATGTCTTGATTCTTCATTATGTGATTATGTGATTTAACTATTGTTACAAGTTTGTGGGCACCAGTTTATGGAAACCCAGCCAGATGGGTGGGATATAAATTAATACTAATACTAATCATCATCATCATCATCATCCCTATAATCCTAACAAGTGTTAAAATATAAACCAGGCTAGCAAGACTGCCTAAGTAGTAGATCCATTGAAATCTTGTAGAGTCTTCTTAGTCATGACTAATTTAAGTTTCATTTATTTCAATGGGTCCACTCTAAGTTTAATTAAGTCTGGATTCAACATATAGTTTTCTCCATGCTGGGAAAATGTTCAGTTCTTAATTTTCTGCCTGTCAAGGAAAAAATTATGAGAAATCTAGTCTAGACTCCCAATTAAAAATATGACAGATACACATAAGTCAAAATTGTTAAATATTATAACATTTTTTAAAATGATATTCTCCATATTTGTGTTATGCAATATTCTTGTGTTCATTACTTAATTAGTATTTCCATCTCACAGTTTCCTTTTGATTCTTGCTTTCCTTATTTGTAGTATCAGATAATGTGCCACTGTTTAGGACTTTGGCCCACAGGCATTTTTAATGAAACTCATTACAGTAAATATAATCAGATTTATTTGAAATGTAACCATTGTTACATCTTCAGTGCAATACTTACAGCTTCTTCAGATTGTCTCTTATAAGCTTTCACTTTCATTTGCAGTTTGTCCACCAGATCCTGAAGCCTCAGAACATTCTTCCGATCTTCCTCAGACTGAACAAATGGAAGAAAAAAAGTGAGTTTATATAATTTAAAATTCATTCCTCAGTTTGATTTTCTTAAATAATATATTTTTCTAGAGTGAAACTTGCACTATGTGTTGTGGGAGAGCATTCCATGGATTAGAGAGGTTAAGGGCTTGATAAGAGGAAATGAATAGCTATTAATGTTTTTTTGGCAGGGGGCTGTGCATTGGCCGTAGTTTTGGTTGGTTGGGGATATCAGGGCATGGGAATGCAGTGACATGTTTATGATGATATAAGTGATGATATATGATGATATAAGTGATGGAATTGCTCATATTGTAATAGGGGAAAATAAAGAGTTCATGTAATTTACCCCATTACGAACTTTTGATGAAGAAAATATTTTTGAAAAGAATTTCTCTCACTCTATTTCACTACTATTAAACATTTCCAGTTTGAGTGTTCAATAACTTCAGTAGCATTTCTTTCACTGTATTATTGAAAAAACATTTATCACCCTCACCTGGTAGGTCAGCTCCTTGACCCGTCTCTCATATTTGCGCACACCCTTGATAGCATCAGCACCACGCTTCTGCTCGTTCTCAACTTCAGCTTCCAGCTCACGTACCTGAGGAAGGCACAGAAGAAGGGAGAATTTGCATTCCATTGCATTCTTTACGTTCAAAATGTATAAAGACTACAGATATATGAGGAATACGCACTCTGTGCTCCAGTTTCTGGAGCTGCTTCTTGCCACCCTTCATTGCCAGCTGTTCTGCCTCATCAAGACGGTGTTGCAGGTCCTTTACGGTCTGCTCCAAGTTCTTCTTCATCCTCTCCAGATGGGCACTGGTGTCTTGTTCCTTCTTGAGTTCCTCAGCCATCATGGCCGCCTATTAATAAAGTTGCCAAACCAGTTCAAGAAATCAGCCATACTAAATGTATACAGGTTCAGATCTCAAAAGGAAACTCCCTGCAACTCACATCAGTGATGGCCTTCTTGGCCTTGTCTTCTGCATTGCGTGCTTCCTGAATAGTCTCTTCCACTTCACCTTGGATTTGTGCAATGTCTGTTTCCAGCTTCTTCTTGGTGTTGATCAAGCTGGTATTCTGTTTGGGGGGGAAACATACAGTATTTGAAAAATTGCCTTAAAACAGCTAAGACAGAATTTTTAAAAGGCAGGAAACAATGACATCTACTTAGAAATGAACTCAATGAAGCTCTGCCTCAAATAGTTTCTTATTCCTAAATCCCCAGAGTTTCAAATGAGATGGAAATATCATAGTATGCATACCATTGAATCTAATCATAGAGAAATAAGCTAAATAGTCATGTCCACAGACGTTTTGTATAAGAGCAAGCAAAGATTATTTAGGCATAGCTTTGTTTCCTTCAAGTAATATGGCTAAAGGTGGAGCAGGATGGAAGAGAACATCCCCAAAGATAAACAGCCTGCTCTTCTCTACCGGTTAATGAAAGGTGGGGCACATTACAATATTAGAAGCTTACCTGTGTGTGAAGAAGTTGCACACGCTCACTGGCATCCAGAAGCTCCTGTTCAGCCACTTTCCTGCCCCTCTCTGTCTGTTCCAGAGCTGCACGGAGCTCCTCAATCTCAGCCTGCATAAGGTTAGCTCTGCGCTCAACCATGGCCACTTGTTCCTTCAGATCTTCCTGGCTCCGAACAGCATCATCCAAGTGCAGTTGTGTATCCTATCAAACAAATTATTATGAGATACAAAGTCCTTAATTACATGGCAATTCCAGATTTCACTTTCAACTGTGTGGCATTGTACTGTAGATACCTTAAGCTGCCCTTGTGTGTTCCTGAGGTTCTTTAATGCCTCAGCAGCTTGGCGGTTGGCATGGCTCAGCTGGATTTCCATTTCATTCAGATCTCCCTCCATCTTCTTCTTTACTCTCAGGGCATCATTCCGGCTCCTGACTTCAGCATCTAGTGTGCTCTGCATGGACTCTACTACTCTCAGATGATTCCTCTTCAGCTGATCAATTTCTTCATCTTTCTCTGCAATTCTCCTGTCAATATCAGCCTTCACCTGGTTGAGCTCTAGTTGGATGCGGAGGATTTTGCCTTCTTCATGTTCCAGTGAGGCCTTAAGAAAGCCATTTATATTAGCTATTAATAATAGACTAAAATAAGTACCCCCTCTCCATTTTATTAAAATGCATTAGACATCATCTTTAAAAGGAAATATTTTGTGCATTCTTTCCTCCAGTCATGTATGTGTGTACCTCAGCTTCCTCTAGAGAAGCCTGCAGTTCAGACTTCTCTTGCTCAATCTGCTTCTTCACTTTCTCCAATTCATGGATAGCCTTTCCACCCTCAGCGATCTGTTCCGTGAGATCAGAAATCTCCTCTATTGGTTTTACACAAAGTAAAGAGAAATAGATGAATAGTTTAGTTGTTGTAATATGGATGATGATACACAGCATTTGGGTGGGATGGGGATGAGGGGTAAAGTGCTTTATTTTTTAATTTCAGCTCATCCTTGTGGAATAGATTAGTTGTTCTGCACACACAGTGCATGACCTTATGGACACCAGGGTCTGTCCTGGAATCAGGGAGAGGGCTTGTTTGAAGTTATATGATTCAGCTGGTTCTTTGGAAGTAAGACATAGCTTCTCAGTTTTGTGCCTATAGTATTCTAAACCTGCTTCTTAGAATATACAATTATTAACTTACGTTGGAGATTCTTGTTCTCACGCTTCAAGGTTTCCAAGTGATCCAAGGATTCTTCATAAGCATTCTTCATCTTAAAGAGCTCTGTGCTGAGAGAGCGAGACTCCTTCTGGGAAGCTTCTAGTTCAGACTGGGCTTCTTCAAATTTCTGTTTCCAGTCTGCCAGAATCTGCAAAACACCACCAAGAAATAAGCAATGAATTCATTAGACCTGAGAACTTCATGCAATATGTTCATTAAAAAAAAAGTAAAAAAAAATACCTTATCAAAGTTCTTCTGCTTCTTATCTAGAGCTGCACAGGCTGCATTGGACCTTTCCACATCAATCATCAGGTCCTCCACTTCATTCTGTAGCCTTTGCTTTGTCTTCTCAAGGGAAGCACATTTGGAATTCACAGCTTCTACGTGCTCTTCAGCATCCTGCAGGCGCTGGGCAAGTTTTTTCCTTGAAGAAGATAAAAAAGTCAGTAGTAAATTGCATGAATCTGCTTGGGTAAGCAGGAAGGTCTATTATCCTACCATAAGCATTGCTTCTGTTACAGACATCATAGAGGGACAGAAGGAAGGAACCCCAAGGTGTCCAAAAGTATAAAAAACATTTGGGGAGAACTTGTGGGAGAACCCCCAAAACAGCCCAGTGAGGACTTTGAATGCTAAGTACCCACACAACCCTGAATCAGTGGGAAAGCCTGGGTGTTGTGTAGGAATGAAATGGGCTGGCTGATTGGTGAAGAAGTGAGTGCTACGTTGGTGGCCTAGAAGCCTCCAAACCCTCACTGATTGGCTGGCAGGAAAGGGACTTCCTGAATGAGAACAGAGGCATACCCAGATGATCTTGTACCCATGGCAAGGAGCTGTATCGGTGCGCCCCACCATCATTTGTGCCCCTCCCTCCCTTTTCTTTCCTCCTGCAACTCTCACCCCCTCTCTCTCTCCCCCCCCCCCCCTCGAGTGCTCCACTCTCTCTGGGCACTTTGCTCACACTTCTAATAGTGCCACTGGCTGATTGGGGAACGGGCCACAGGGCTGCTGTAACAGCCCAGAGCAGCAGAGGAGCAGCCTGGGGTGCATGTGGACAAGCAAGCAGTCTCTTAACCACTCCAAGCAAGAATGGAGAGTTGCAATTTTTGAATTCCTAGTCAAAAATATTGCAACGTTTCGTAGCAGAATAAAACTTTTTATCTCAATCTCCCCAACATACTTGGCCTCTTCTAGTTCTTCAGTGCGCTGGATTGCATCAGTCTCGTATTTGGTTCTCCATTGGGCAACCTCACTGTTTGCCTTGGACATGGCACGTTGCAGCTCAGCCTTTGCTTCCTGTTCCTCTTCAAATTGTTCCCTGAGCAAGTCACAGTCATGACGAGCAGATTGCAAGGCATGGGCCAATGCATTCTTAGCCTGGAGAAATTAAAATATTTGTTAAGTGATTTGCCTAGATTTTTTTGTGTGAAGTTAAGTCTCCTGAGTTCCATGGATCTTTCTGCCTAGCAAGTATGTTTAGGACTGCAGTCTGAGATGGAAAACCCATGGACTTCCAGCTCCCATCGCCTCAACCAGTATGACCAATGGTCAGGGATGATGGGAGTCCAACAACACCTGGAGGAACACAGATTCCCCATCCCTAGCCTAAGTAATTTTTTTTTTGGGGGGGGTTTATTTCCATGACATTGCTGTACAGCTCAAATATCAGTTCATTACATATGGTTTTGTCTGTACAATGTTGCTGTTTTTAGTTTGTTAATTTGTGTTTTGATGGTTGGATTATTGTTGCTTTTATGGTCACTTTTGAACTGTAAACTGCTTTGAGCAACTCAAAGGATAAAAGGCGGAGGATAAAAGGCGGTATAATTTTTAAACAAAAAGAATAAAATTTCTAAGATATTTCCATAACACTTTAGCCCTTTACAGCACCATGCAGGATTTGCAATACAGCACTGAAAATCCATTTATTAGATCTAGTCATAATGCCTACCTTTGTTTCTTCTTCAAGTTGCCTCTTCAGTTCTTCAACCTGTTGAGTAAAACCTTGCTTGCCTCTTGAAAGTTGGGAAATCAAGGCATCTTTTTCTTCTACTTGGCGAGCAAATTCACCTGAGAAGAGCAAAAGAGAATAGAGTATTTAATAGGACTGGAATAAAGCTGACTGGAACAACTGGGAGTTTAAAAATAATAAAATTAGCTATACAGTCTTATTTGAGGTTATACATAATGCCACATAAACCCCACACTCCTCAAATACTAATTGAGAAGAGCATACACTTTCACTTTTCTTCCTGCTGTGATCATCAGGAGAGCTTGCACCACCGATGTAGAAGTGAAAAGTTTCCTTAGTTTAGAACTTTACAAAAAGTGGAATGATCTGAATGTAGAAAAGACTGTACATTTGGATGAGAGCACTTGCTTAGAGAGCACGTGCCACTCTCTGACTTTGGAATCACAACCCTGGTACATTAACCACGTAATTTAGTGTTGAATAATGCTATTCTTCACATTTTCAGTGTTGTGATCTTTTGATGTTAAAATCAGCTGCAAGTTACATTTCTTACGAGAATTTACAAACAACTTTCACAGTGTATATAATGTGTTGCAGTGTGTAATTTCTAACCAGTCATGTGCCTTACCTGCTTCTGTCTGCAGACGTGCTCTTTGAGCAGTCAGGTCATTAATTGTGCGCTGGTGCTCTTCCTCCTTTGCTTTAACCTCACTCAGCTGATCTTCCAAGGAGCGGGATAATTTCTCAAGAGCTGACTGAAATGGGCAATTGGAAAAACATTGAAATAGTCTTCAAACTGATATATTAGTAAGAAGATTCTTTAAAAAGAAAGTAAAACTATGAAAATAATACAGATAATTTATAAATTTGTATTAATGCTAATGTAAGTTTCATTGCAGCCTAAGTGAATGACAACATACATTTAAACCAAATTCTGAAGTTTGGCACAATTTGATATGGAAATTACAAACTTTGCAAAGAGCTAAAATCCAATAACTGTCCTGCAATCTATTAATTTGATTGCATTCCTCAAGTCAGATTCTTGTAGGCAATCTTTGAACACAAAGTCTTCAATATATTAACACACCTAACATAATTTCATGAAACAGTGGAGGAATGTGTTTACCTGTATATTCTTTAGAGGTGATAAAATATATAAACACCTAATTAATTCATCTAGCAATTACATTGGCTACCCAGCAGCAATTAAATATTGTACACTTAGGAGCAGACCTTTTACAGTCTAATCATTAAAAATATTGCCCATTTTTCATATATAGTTGGCATCCAGAATATGTTTTTAGTACTGCTTCATTTGCTTATGCTATATAATCTGACTTTGCTTCAACTTTAGCCTAAGGTCAGGTTTAGAGATGTTCTGGCAGCTTAGCTCTTAGAAAACCATGTGTCAAATGCTTATGAGATGATGCAGTAGTTCTTGTATCCCTCCCCTAATGCACTGAAGTACAATACCTTCGATTTAGAGACAGATTCCATATTACTGGCAAGGTCATCAATCTCCATCTTCAGCTCACTCTTCTCCTTCTCCAGCTTCTGTTTCACACGTTGCAGGTTATCAATTTGTTCCCCAAGTTCAGCTGCACTGTCTGCATGCTTCTTGCGGAGAGCAGCCGATGTGGCTTCATGTTGCAGAGTGGCTTCTTCAAGGTCCCTGCGCATTTTCTGGAATTCTGCCTCACGTTTCTTGTTCATCTCAATCTGAGCTGCGGTTGCCCCACCAGCTTCCTCCAGACGCTCACTAATCTCTTCAAGTTCTCTGGAGAGATCAGCCCGCTGCTTCTCTGCTTTGGCCCGAGATGCACGCTCAGCCTCAATCTCCTCTTCCAGTTCCTCAATACGGGCCTAGAGAAAGAGAAGCAGCCATTAACACTCAGAGTCTTCCCTGATGAACTCATTTTCATATGATGGAGTCAATATGTGCTTGACTTGCCTGTAACTCCTTTATCTTCTTTTGAAGCTGGGAGCCCAAGGCCTGTTCATCTTCAATTTTGCTTTGTAGCTGGCTGATTTCAAAGTCTTTCCTTTTCATAACAAAACACAAGGTTTTCTCAGTCAAATTCTAAGAGGGCTGGGTGCCATAAAGAACTCCCAAAAAGTCTTCTTGACAGCAAACCATACTTACTTCTTAAGCTTTTCATCCAGCTGCTGCTTATCATTCTCCAAATCCATTGTGGATTCCTGGGCCAGCTTCAGATCACCTTCAAGCTTCCTCTTGGATCTTTCCAGGTCCATGCGAAGTTTCTTTTCTTGCTCCAGGGACCCTTCAAGCTAAAGACAAAGAGGGGACAAAGACTTTGTCACTCTAATGCTACCTTCACCCCACAGTTATTCTTCTGCATGAGATGGTGCTTACATCGTCCACTTGCTGCTCCAGCTTGGTCTTTGCTTTGGTCAGAGTATTGACTTTGTCCTCCTCTGCCTGCAGGTCATCCAAGGTCTGTTGATGGGCCTCTTGGAGGGCTTTCTTTTCCTTGGTCAGTTTGGCAATGTTCTCATCCAAGACTGCCATCTCTTCAGTGAGGTTTTTCACCTTTTAGAAATGAACAAACAGATTCAATGTATCATTCTACCCTGGAATGACAATACTGTACCACATTCTGACTATTGGTTGCAGATCTGAGCACATTGTGACCATTACCTTGTTTTCTGTGGCATGCTTCTCCTTTTCCACCTTGGCCAGTGTTAACTCCAGATCATCAATGTCTTTCTTCAGCTCTGAGCATTCATCTTCCAGTTTCCTCTTTTTGGCTGTCAGCTCAGCATTCATTTCCTCTTCATCCTCTGCCCGTTCAGTCAGCTCCTTAATTTTAGCTTCCAGCTGAATTTTGGTTTTGATCAGCTGGTCACATCTCTCCTCAGCATCTGCCAAGCCATCAGATTCCTGTAGGTTGAAAACATATTTTTAATGCATCTCTCTCATCTTGTTGAGTGAAGAAGTAGGTTTTTAGTTGAGACATACACCACATAAGCAAAAGTTTGATAAAATTCCTTTACCAGGGATTCAAGGACGATCTGCACATTGATATGCAACTGTGTGGGTGGGAGGGGCCAGGGAGGAAACTTGATCTGTTTCTGACTTTGGGAAGTTTGGGCTTTGCTAAAAGACCAGAAAAGGGGTGCATTGAACAAGTGAAGAAAGTAATAAGGTGTACAGTGAAGTTTAGCATAGGGAAGATAGAGAGAAGGCAGCTAGTGGAGACATGAGAAAGGTTGGAGGCAGGGGAGAAACTAAGGAGTGGGTTGAAGGAGGAAGTGGACAGATACTTGTGTAGAAGCAAGAGTTATCAGGCAAAGGAAGGGAATGTGGGATAAAAGTAATGAATAAAAATGAAGAGGTGGAACTGAGGATTTTTCTTCTCCCTTTCTATCTTTCCTTGTTCCTGCACTTTATTGTATACTTGATATCTATAATTATCTTTTTAAATATGTTTTATTAGCTCCAAAAATTCTTGGCACTTTTTGAATTCTTGTATCCAATCTATATGTGTCATGCATTGAGTCACTTGGACAAAAACATTTAATGTTACCAGTGATGCTTACAGATTGGACTTGGAGCTGCAAGTCATTCTTCTCTTGCATCAGAGACACCATTTTTTCTTCCAGCTCCTTCCGTTTAGCCTCTGATTTGGCAAGCTCTTCTTTAGTTTTCTCAAACTCTTCCTTCATGTTGGCCATCTCCTTCTCTGACTCAGCACTCTTCAGCAGAGGTTTGATCTTGAAGTACAACTTCATCCAAGCCCAAGTCTTCACATTCATGAATGAGCGGACATTGTACTGAATAGTGAAGATAGACTCTCTGTAAAGAAAGCAAACTAAACCTTAAGGACGATTCCAAAATAAATCTTGTTTTCAAGTTTGTTTAATCTGTATTAAACCTGCATGTGTTGATGAACTCATTATCAAACTGGACTCATTGCCAGTTTGATAATGAGCGCTCACATCTTCCTTGGTGGGCGCCCTTTGCGGGGCCGCGCACAGCACCCCAGTCACGAGGGACCCACCAGCTGTTTGGGCTGGCCTGCCTCCCTGTGCTAGTCATTGGAGGTTCCTGCCAAACCTCAGTCAATCAGCACCACAGGGAGGTGGGGCCAGTTGCTTAAATAGGAGGCGGTTCTGGAGCTTCACCCACCCAACCCTCCCTTTCGTTAACCTGCAAAAAGCATTAGACAATGTTTTGTGTGTGCTGCTACGTCTTTGGATGGTTGCTGTTGAAGAGCCGGGAAGGAATTTCCCTGCATTGTCAGGTTTTGCCTTCCCCATAGCAATTTGTAACAACTTTGGCTGTTTTAGGCCTTGGGTGGAATCCTTTAGTCTATCTTCCCTAACAGGGGTGTGGGGGGTGAAGTGGTGACTCAACCCCCCCCCCCCCCCGTGGCAGCGGTTCCACGGTCCCCTCTTAAAGGAGTTTATATATGGGAGTCATTGGCCATACACTGAAAGGTTGTCAGTGAACTCCCCTGCATTGCAGGGATATGGGGTGGGCTGTCAGCATACACAAGCATCTTGCTGTGCATGCTCCCATATCCCATTCACCCTGAGGAGCTCCAGCTGGGGGCTGGGAGGAATACACGCCCAATGCCTAAGTCAATGTCTTCCTACATCTGAAAGGTTTATTAAAGTTGTGGCCAATTTTTATTCCATAACACATTGTCACAAGTTATTATTCCTTCTGGTGGTCTCTTGGGGCCAGGGAGTCTCCTCCTGGGCACGCAGTGAGTCCTATTACAGACTATGAAACTCTACCTCCTTTCCATCATTTTCTTGAACTCCACTCTCATCAGGTAACCACGGCAAACAGCTTGGGTGCGTGTAATCAGCTGTGCCAACTTATCATCTCTCATCTCCTCTAGAGTACCCAAAAGGCCAGCTTTGAAGAACACCTGGGAAAAGAAAATATTACAAAGTATTAATCACTATCTCAACAAACTCAAATATTACAGTCTTGTAATAAAAAGTAATTTTACCTTTGTGTGACCAAATTTATATTGGGTATGGTCAACATCGATAGAACCAAGAAGCTTCTCAGAAGCTTTCTTGCTATCCATGAACTGTCCCTCTGGGACGGCACTTGCATTCAATATCCTGTATCTGTTGAGAAAAGCTTACAGTTTTTATTTTGCCAAAGTATTATGATAGCTGGCACTAACTTCCACAATTGTTTTTGTTACAGAATAATATCTGAAAGAGATTAAAAACTGAATTTGGCTGTGAAGTAAAACTTATGTCTAGGGAAACTTTCTTAAACATGATGAACATTTGAAAAGATGTTTCTTAGTAACATGATCTTACTGCAGGTGGCCTTTCAGCTTATCTAATTATGCTGCTGCAAGCTGATGCAATATAAGAAGTTCCATTGCTGTACAGAGAGGTACACAGCTATTAAGGAAGTACACAGCCTATCCCTGATATACCTTTTTATTATTTCATCCAAGGTCTCTCAACCACATTCAATATAAACATACACTAATCATCCATCAGTGAGTTCTTAGTTGATTTTCAGCATTCTTAAAAGTTTAACATGTACAAAGGCTGAAATCCTAACTACACTTACTTTTACTTTAGTGGGACTTATTTCTTAGTGCTTTGGATTATACTGCATTGTATTGAAAACATATTTTTAAAGAACTGAGAAGCATAATAGTAAAATAGTATGGAATATACAGACCTCTGTTTAAAATCACCGTAAATGATCCTGCTAGGGAATCCCTTTCTGCAAATTCTGATACCTTCCAGCACTCCATTACATCTCAGTTGATGCAATACAAGTTCATGCTCCATGGCACCTTAGAGAACATTAAAATATGGATTAACACTACAGGGTAGAATTTCCTTCTCTTTCGACGAATGTTTACTAAAATGTCTTACCAGGTGTTTTAGTTTCATTGGGGATGAGACAGCGCACAAAATGAGGGTGGGTACTCTTCAAATTGCTCATCAGCTTGTTTAAATTCTCCTATGAGGTCAGAAATATTTGTTTTACCTGCATGTTGATGTTTAATACACAAGAAGCCAAATTTTCAACTGAGACACAGCCCACCTCTTTGACATTGGAAGCTGCTGAAGATATAACTATAGATAAATAGATTTTGATATATAAATATACTCTTTGTAGACAATCTATTTTGAACATATTGATCTCATTTATGTTTATGTTTTTCCCCTCTCAGATTTTGTTATGATTTGACAAATCATAACATAAGCTAGGAAAAAGACATTGATTTAAAGCAAGTTTATTCCCCATTTCACAAACAGAAGTTGTGCTTACCCTAAAGAGAGCAGATACAGTCTGGAAAGAGGAACCCTTCTTCTTGCCACCTTTCTTGGCGCCGCCACCCTCTAAAACATAAAAATTATTAAATACATGAATGAAATTAAAATCCTTCAATGAATTACATAAACATATACCACTAGAATTTAAAGCAACCATCTCTTTAAGTTGCTAATTATGGGTTATGCTCATGAGCCAATTGCAAAGTGCAGCAGGAATTACCTTCTGCAGGGCGGTCAGCAAATAGCAAAGCCAGTGTCTTCATAGATGATTTCTGGTAGAGCTGAATTACACTTTCATTCAGGGGGTCCTTGTTCTTGTCCAGCCACCCACTGATGTTGTAGTCCACAGTGCCGGCATAATGGACCAGGGCGAAGTGAGCCTCAGCCTTGCCTTTGCCAGGTTTGGGCTTTTCAAAGTTCTTGCATTTGCCAAGATGCTGTTCATAGAGCTTGTTCTTGAAAGATGTGTCTGTTGCCTTGGGGAACATGCACTCTTCTTCTAGGATGGAGAAAATGCCCATTGGCTGGAGGGAACAAGGAGAGTAAAAGTAAAATTACTAAATTAAATTAATAGAATTGTAGAGTTGGAAGGGACCCTGAGGATCATGTAGTGGCATAGTCCTGCATGAAATTTAGACAAAAGCATCATCACAATTTCTGTTATTATTATGGAGCTATTCATTTTTATAATTAAGCATAAGCTTAAGCACCTTGCTAAAACAGGGATTGTTTGCAGTTACACATGTGCTAAACAAGTAATTTTTAAGAGACCTTCTCAATGAGTTCAATGCAGGCAGCCAGATCCATTCCAAAGTCAATGAACTCCCAATCGATTCCTTCTTTCTTGTACTCCTCTTGCTCCAGCACAAACATGTGATGGTTGAAAAACTGTTGCAGTTTCTCATTGGTGAAGTTGATGCAGAGCTGCTCCAGGCTGTTGAACTAGACAGTGCAAATATATCGTATAAGAGACCACCATGTTTAACAGTATTCTTCATTCTAGTTTTCTAATGGTTAATATTAAAAACCTTACATTTCTTCAGGTTTCTGCAATTATTTATGGTGTTTTTTTTACAGTTATTGACAGTAATTTAAAGTCATATCACAGGGTGCCCAAACTTTTTTCAAAGAGGGCCAGATTTGATGAAGTGAACATGCGTGAGTGCCAACCAAAGTTGTTTTTTACAATTTTACCCCAAAGTAAAATTGGGATCGGGCGGGCTGGTTTTGGCCCCCGAAACGAACTTTGGACATACATGTAGGTCTACTCGTTATTTTCTCCTTTGCTGAGCCCAAATTCACGCATATTCACTGAACTTACTGCTTCCAGTGCTTTCAGATACATTGCTTACATTCTGTCTCGCTCCAGAGATGCTTTGGATTTATGAACCATGCTCTTCATCAGTGGCATAGCGTGGGGGGTGCAGGGGGGGCCGGCCGCACTGGGCACAACATTGGGGGGGACGCTCGCATTCGCAGCTCTCTGCCCCTACCGGGTTAGGGGGCGCAAATTACTTGCCTTGCCCCGGGTGCTGACAACCCACGCTACGCCACTGCTCTTCATACCAAATCATATCTACAATTCCTTATCACTGCCAGATATTTCTGTGTCTGGCATCCTCTCCAGTTAACGGCTTGGAAACAATTTCACTCCTTCATTGCCTTTGCATTGAGAACATTATTGAACTACACTCTTTAATTGCTTAAAGGTTTTACTGTGACTATCAGAATCACCGCATCTCTGTTCTCACACTGTTCCATCAAGGCCCTGTTTCCTTACATCAAAGATCTCAAAGCCAGCAATGTCCAACACTCCTATGAAGTGCTGCCTAGGCTGCTTGGTATCCAGCTGCTGGTTGATACGAATGACCATCCACAAGAACATCTTCTCAAAGACAGCCTTAGCCAGAGCACCAACATTGTTGTACACCTATAAGAATAGAATGACAACAGTCAGCAGATAATTGGAGCAACAAAGTGGAGTCCATCCACCATGAGTTTTGTACTACAGATCATTACCTGCTGGACTGTTTGGCCTTTGGTGACAAACTCATTGCCGACTTTGACTCGGGGGTAGCACAGAGCTTTCAGCAGATCTGCTGAATTGAGATTCATGAGGTATGCAGCCTTGTCAGCAACTGAGCACAGATATAAGAGGAAAAGTTTATGAGTCCAATATATAATATTTTCTACATTGGATGAATGTATGAATAAACAACACTGCTCGTATAGAAATGCTGCTAGAAATACTACAGATCTTACTAGGAATACAAATAGAAGAAGCAGAGTAGTAAAATACTTTCCCTAATATTTTTAAGATGTGACTGATTTTTCAGTGATTAGAAGCAAGAATAGGTCTGCCTCTCTGAACACAAATTAACTTCCTGGTGTATGACATGGAAACTACTAATGTAGAGCTGCCTTTGAAGATGGTTTAGAAACTTCAGCTGGTACAGAATTTGGCTGTTAGGCTGTTCTCTGGAGCAAGGTGGTTTGAGCAAGGTGGCATAGGGTCTTCTCGGCAGTGGCGAAAGGGGAAAGCCCTCCCATTAAATGTCTGGGAGATAAAGAATTAAACAGCTTTTAGGAAACAGCTGAAGGCAGCCGTGTTCAGGGAAGTTTTTAATGTCTGACATGTTATTATTTTTTAATATTTTGCTGGAAGCCTCCCAGAGTGGCTGGGGAAACCCAGCCAGATGGGCAGGGTATAAATGATAAAATAATAGTAGTAATAATAATAATAATAATAATAAATTAATAATTGATAATAATAATAATACTGCCAATCCTGTCCTGACTGCAGTGGTTGGGTCCAATTCAAAGTGCTGGTTTTGACCTATAAAGCCTTAAATGACTCAGGACCACAATACCTCAAGGACTGTTTTCCCCCATAATGAACCTATCTGGATTCTGCAGTCATCATCTGAGGCCCTTCTTTGTGTGCCTTCTCCATGAGAGGTCCAGAACAGGCCTTTTCTGCAGTGGCTCCCCATTTGTTGAATACTCTGCCTAGGGAGGCTTGCCTTGTTTATATCTTTAGGCACCTGGCAAAAGTGTTTCTCTGTAAGCAGGCCTTTGGCTGATTAACATTCTATGACCTTTTAAATGTGTTTGGGAGAAAAGAGTTATTGGTTTGTTTTTGTTTTATTATGAGTTTTGTGTTCTCACTTTGTATTTCTATGCTGGGAACCACCCTGCGATCCTTGGATGAAGGACAGTATACCAATTTAATAAATAAAATAATAGCAAATTAATCAGCAAAAACTACATGTTTGTCGCTAGAGGTGTCAACTTGAATCAGATATTGGGCTGGGGCTGGGTAAGCACTGCCCTGCATAATTGATCCCAAAATGCATCACGTGCACACCATTTGAATGGCAATGCCCATTAACTTTTTTTGTTGTGTACAGCCCTTTCAAATACTTTATGGGAGGGTGGCAAAGGGACATCAGCCCCTAAGAGTTGACTCCTATGTTTGTCACCGTAATGTGGCTAAGAGATTAGTTGGGATAGATTTGGCGGGACTATGGCAACCAAAATTCCATCACTGTTATTTAAATTTCTAGATTGTATCGACTTTCAAACATTTTCTGGCTTGACTTAGAACAAGAAAATGAATATAAAATAGTATAAGGCTAGACACGTCTACTCAAAATTAATCCTCATTGAATGCAATGAAACTTGCAGGTAAACGTTAATCAGACTGTAACTTTAGGCTCTCATTCTTTTGCATTGGACTTCAGCTGTTCAAGTGAAAGTTAGGAGCAGCTGAGGATTAAGGGCATTTTTTGGTTGAAGGCTTTTGCTCATAGTCCCATTGCAAATTCTGTAAATACCTTCAGTGCCATCTGGCTCAGCCTGCTCCTCACGTTGCTTCTGCTTGAACTTCATGTTCCCATAGTGCATTACAGCTCCAGTTAGCTTGTAAATGGCTGTCTTTTCTTCAGAATTGAAGCCCAAGATGTCAATGGCACTCTGACAATTGAATCAAGATGTGCAAGTGAATATTTTTTATATTACCTCTAGTTGATACGCCAAAAAACTCACTTGTTCATGCTACTTACATCAGTTGCCATCAACTCTTCTTGATCATCTATGCTGGGAACAGTGATCTCACCCTGACTCACAAAGTGAAAGTCGTATGGGTTGGTAGTAATCAGCAACATCTCTGAATAAGGAGAAGCACAGATTTTCATCCATTGCATAATCCAGCATCAGCACAAGATTTTAGCAACAGCCACTATAGCAAATGCCTCTTACCAATCAGTTCTGGCTTCTTGTTGGACATGATCTGATAAAAGATGTGGTAGCTTCTTTCAGCTTTCAGCTGGAAAGTAACTCTGGACTTCTCTAGCAGATCTAGCAAGAAACAGAAGAAACCAATTAAGAAACTAGCGAGTGAAAGAGAAAGCAAGTGAGAGAGCGAGAGAGAAAGAAAGATCCCATCCCTTACATGTCTCAATGTCAGCAGAAGCCAGTTTGCCTGTGGCACCAAAATGGATTCTGATGAATTTACCCTTTAAACAAGAAAAGGCATGTAATTACAAATCCTATGAGGCAGATTCTGCAAATACATTACTACAGATTTGCTGTATGATGACCACGCTTAAAAAAGTGAAGGTCAACTACTATGTTCAGATTCTGCAGGAGACTTACAAAACGCGAGGAGTTGTCATTCCTCACAGTCTTTGCGTTTCCAAAAGCCTCCAGCAAGGGGTTGGCACTGATGATTTGATCTTCAAGGGTACCCTGCAATGTATGTATTATTGTAAGATTAAATATATAGAAATTGCAGCAAAGGCACATTTCATCCTTTCTAACAAAAAGCTTACCTGCATTTTGCCTTGTGCGACCGGCTCATCCTTTTTCTTGTCACCTGTGGCTGCAATTGTTGCAAAGTATTGGATGACACGTTTCGTGTTCACAGTCTTTCCAGCACCAGATTCTCCACTGTTGATCAAAAACATATCAGAGTGTTACATGGACTACTGCAATGCACTCCATGTGGGGCTACCTTTGAAGGTGACCCAGAAACTACAACTACTCCAGAATGTGGCAGCTGAACTGGTGACTGGAAGTGGCTGAATCATAGAATCATAGAATCATAGAATCATAGAGTTGGAAGAGACCACAAGGGCCATCGAGTCCAACCCCCTGCCAAGCAGGAAACACCATCAGAGCACTCCTGACATATGGTTGTCAAGCCTCTGCTTAAAGACCTCCAAAGAAGGAGACTCCACCACACTCCTTGGCAGCAAATTCCACTGTCGGACAGCTCTTACTGTCAGGAAGTTCTTCCTAATGTTTAGGTGGAATCTTCTTTCTTGTAGTTTGTATCCATTGCTCCGTGTCCGCTTCTCTGGAGCAGCAGAAAACAACCTTTCTCCCTCCTCTATGTGACATCCTTTTATATATTTGAACATGGCTATCATATCACCCCTTAACCTCCTCTTCTCCAGGCTAAACATGCCCAGCTCCCTTAGCCGATCCTCATAAGGCATTGTTTCCAGGCCTTTGACCATTTTGGTTGCCCTCCTCTGTACACGTTCTAGTTTGTCAGTGTCCTTCTTGAACTGTGGTGCCCAGAACTGGACACAGTACTCCAGGTGAGGTCTGACCAGAGCAGAATACAGTGGCACTATAACTTCCCTTGATCTAGATGCTATACTCCTATTGATGCAGCCCAGAATTGCATTGGCTTTTTTAGCTGCCGCGTCACACTGTTGGCTCATGTTAAGTTTGTGGTCAACCAAGACTCCTAGATCCTTTTCACATGTACTGCTCTCAAGCCAGGTGGCACCCATCTTGTATTTGTGCCTCTCATTTTTTTTGCCCAAGTGCAATACTTTACATTTCTCCCTGTTAAAATTCATCTTGTTTGTTTTGGCCCAGTTCTCTAATCTGTCAAGGTCGTTTTGAAGTGTGATCCTGTCTTCTGGGGTGTTAGCCACCCCTCCCAGTTTGGTGTCATCTGCAAATTTGATCAGGATGCCCTTGAGTCCATCATCCAAGTCGTTGATAAAGATGTTGAATAAGACCGGGCCCAATACAGAACCCTGTGGCACCCCACTAGTCACTCTTCTCCAGGATGAAGAGGAACCATTGATGAGCACCCTTTGGGTCCGGTCAGTCAGCCAGTTACAAATCCACTGAGTGGTAGCATAGTCAAGACCGCATTTTACCAGCTTCTTTACAAGAATATCATGGGGCACCTTGTCAAATGCCTTGCTGAAATCAAGGTAGACTACATCCACTGCGTTCCCTTCATCTACCAGGCTTGTAATTCTGTCAAAAAATGAGATCAGGTTAGTCTGACATGACTTATTTTTCAGAAATCCATGCTGACTATTGGTGATCACAGCATTCCTTTCTAGGTGCTCACAGATTGTTTGCTTAATGATCTGCTCCAGAATCTTCCCTGGTATTGATGTTAGACTGACTGGGCGGTAATTATTTGGGTCCTCTCTTTTCCCCTTTTTGAAAATAGGGACAACATTTGCCCTCCTCCAGTCTGCCGGGACTTCGCCTGTTCTCCAGGAATTCTCAAAGATGATTGCCAGTGGTTCTGAGATCACATCTGCCAGTTCTTTTAATACTCTTGGATGCAGTTCATCTGGCCCTGGAGACTTGAATACATCTAAACTAGCCAAGTATTCTTGTACTATCTCCTTAGTTATTCTGGGCTGTGTTTCCTCTGCTGAATCATTTCCTCCAAATTCTTCAGGTCGGGCATTGTTTTCTTTATCGGAGAAGACTGAGGCAAAGAAGGCATTGAGGAGTTCAGCCCTTTCTGTGTCCCCTGTTTGCATTTCACCATCTTCTCCTCTGAGTGACCCCACTGTTTCTTTGTTCTTCCTTTTGCTACGAACATACCCATAGAAGCCTTTTTTGTTGCTTTTAACCTCTCTAGCAAGCCTGAGTTCATATATGTTCATACCTGTTATATGGCTGCCAAGACCATATAACACTGGTCCTGAAATATCTACATTGGCTCCCAGTACGTTTCAGAGCACAATTCAAAGTGTTGTTGCTGACCTTTAAAGCCCTAAACGGCCTCGGCCCAGTATACCTGAAGGAGCGTCTCCACCCTCAACATTCAGCCCGGACACTGAGGTCCTGCTCCGAGGGCCTTCTGGCAGTTCCCGCACTGCGAGAAGTGAAGCTACAGGGAACCAGGCAGAGGGCCTTCTTAGTAGTAGTGCCCACCCTGTAGAATGCCCTCCCATCAGATATCAAGGAAATAAACAACTATCTGACTTTTAGAACACATCTGAAGGCCCCCTGTTTAGGGAAGTTTTTAATGTTTAATGTTTTGTTGCTTATTCTTATTATTATTCTGTTGGAAGCCACCCAGAGTGGCTGGGGAAACCCTGCCAGATGGGTCGGGTATAAATTATTATTATTATTATTATTATTATTATTATTATTATTATTACCCTGCCATTACCCCATATTATTAGAAAGGAATATTAGAGAGGAATAGCCAGCAAGCAGCACATGTTCTTCAAAGCCTACTAAGAAACTAGGGGGTCAGATAAATGCCCCTCTTCTATAGAAATAAAATTGAAATTTTGTATAATGCAACTGTAGAACTTTCAGAAAACTAGATCACTGGAGATTTACTGTACCAGCATTTAAGAGGACTATACATGTAATTGAATCTTTCCTCCCTGGTAGGATAAGGTAGTTGTGACAAAATTCCTTTATTGTCTGTTGTACTGTATCACAAAGTCAGCATTGATTTCATTAAGGAAATAAACTTACGTAATCAGGATTGACTGATTCTCACGATCTGGAAAGATATATAACAAAAAAGAACTTGTTATTAATTTAGTGCAGCTATGGTTCAGTGTGAGCTAACTTGAGGAAAAGTCCCATTAAACTCAGTGGGACCTGGTTCTGAACAAACATGCTTAGGATGACACTGCATGTAATTATTAAAGAACTTGCAGTGGCTTGCATACAAGCAGGTCATAATAGGTAAGAAATATGCAGGGCAAAGCCCAGATTGTGTATATGCTATGATGCTAGAGGAGCTCAGCCATGCACACAAAATACATTCATCTGTATTTTTTACAGCTTTTGTATCTTTTACAGCTTGTGGGATTTTTTATTTTTTTTAAGGAAGTATATAGCTTCTATGGCTACAAAGTATGCTTAGAAATGTGTGGAAACCATTTGATGAAATATCTGTAGCAATGGGAAACTGAATTAGTTTTCCATAATTTGAATGCATATTCATTGCTTTTCCCAATGACTCTCAAAACTGTGTGTGCCATTTATGCATGTGTGTATTAATTATAAATAGCTCTGCATGAATTTTGTTTAAGGAATGAATTCCCCAGTAAGAATAAAATATGAAACCATTCATTTCTAAGAGTCAAACTGAATATTCTCTATTTACACTGAAAAATGGAATCACATTTCAGCAATATTGGTATTTTTTCTTCTTGTCAACAATTGTTGATTTTTAAGTTTTGTATTCTTTTTTGGTGAAAAAATGAGCCAACGTTACTTTTTGAGCAGGAATTGGACTACATGTATTAGCATGATTAGGGAACTTCTTAATTTGTTTTGAGCCAGCTTTCTAATGCTTCTCTATATGCTATCTTAACAGACCTCCACATTTCCTAGGAAAGTTATTAAGGTTTCTCTTGAGAAAATGTTCGCTCTTTCAAAGAGATCCATATACTCACCAGTTAACATGAACTGATAGGCATTGTCAGAGATGGAGAAGATGTGGGGAGGGGCCTCTTGACGCTTTTTGCCTCTGTAGGCAGATACCACTTCTGGGTTGTACACTGGCAGCCACTTGTATGGATTGACAGTGACGCAGAAGAGACCTGAATAGGTCTGGAAGAAGAAAAACATATCTAGCTTGTTTTATCCTGTCTATTGTAACACACACACACACACACACACACACACACAGCTTTATTGTGGTCCATAGACCCAAAATACACAGTACAACAATAGTATATATCAACAGTTATTAAGGTGTAAGAGCGGCCTTGCTAGCCAACAGAGGATTTTTCTAATATTCCCAATAGAGTTTAAAATGCAGTTAGCTCACAACTTGTACAAATTTAACTTGCACAATTGCAGATTTACATACTTGGTGACCGGAGAGCTGAAATCACACAGATTAAATGCCCATAATGCAGATTGCTTTAAAGCTCTTCCTGGAGCAGGTTTTCCTGGCATGAAAAGAGTTCTCAAATTTGCTTACTAGGCTCTGGGGAGGTCTCACACAGGCTCTGAAAGGCGCTGACAGGATATTGCAGGGGCCACCCAAGACCTCTCAGAGCATAGTAAGCAAGATGGAGAGCTTAGATGCTCTTTGCCTTGCATGGGAGGCAAGGCATGCTTGGCACACTGGCTTCAGAAAGGTAGGGATAGTAAAGTGGGGGCAGTTTCAGAGTTGTTTTGGCTATACACAATTTTGGTTTTATGCACAACCTCCCAGAATGTAACCCCTGCAAAAATTGTGAGTCAATTGTATATAATTCCCGAACTAAGGAACTTTGAGCTGAGCAGGATATTCAGGGATATATACTTAGGACAGGATGTTTATCATTGGGAATGAGGGAAGAGAGAAAAGAAAAGAAAAGAAAAGAAAAGAAAAGAAAAGAAAAGAAAAGAAGAAATCAAATACAGTGGTACCTCTGGTTAAGAACTTAATCCGTTCCGGAGGTCTGTTCTTAATCTGAAACTGTTCTTAACCTGAGGTACCACTTTAGGTAATGGGGCCTTACGCCGCTGCCGCTCAATTTCTGTTCTCATCCTGAAGCAAAGTTCTTAACCCGAGGTACTATTTCTGGGTTAGCAGAGTCTGTAACCTGAAGTGTTTGTAACCTGAAGTGTCTGTAACCCGAGGTACCACTGTATGTGAGTAGACTTTTGCCACATTCCTGTCCTTGATTGATACAAGACACTAGGAACATAATATAGGATCTGGCAGCTAATAGTTACTTTGCCCACAAAAGAGCAATACAAACTGGCTAACTGATACAAGGTAGAAACCTAACATGGTTGTGTGGTGTGAGAGAAGAAAGTGATATTTGGGAGGTCTTAAAGCAGAGGTAGGAAACCTGTGGCCAGAAGTGCAGTTAGCTAATTTTAGGCATTGGTCTTATGAGGCTACTTCTTTAGATGGTAACGTGCATTACTTCATGTACTTCAAAATGTGGTAAGCTAGCCCTGCTGCACTTGGAGGGCATTTTGCTGCAAGGGACCCTGGACTTCTGCCCCAAAGTCAGAACTGCCTATGGCCCTCCAAATATAACTGTATTACAACACACTGTCCACTGATCATGCTAGGTGGAGTTTCTGGGAGTTAGAGTCTCATCTGGAGAGCCACAGACTTCCTCACCCGTATATTAAAATCTAGTTCCACCATGAAAAGAGAGAGGCATGTTACTTCAGAATATACTTACATAGATCATCCAGGCTGCATAACGCTCTTTGAGGTTATACAGGACAGCAGGTTCATGGAGGTGGGTCATCATGGCCATGTCCTCAATTTTGTCATATTTGGGAGGATTCATAGAAAAGACTTGATCTTCCTTGACTGTTACAGACTGGGAGGAAAAGGATTAAATGGAAGATGAACAAATATAGGACAGACAGCCAACCAAACAAAAGGCCAATTTATATCATCTTAAAAAGTAGAGATGAGGCAATTTTAACAATGCATTCCTTCTACTCACTTCTCCGTTTTCCGTCTTGACTGTGACCTTCCCTGCTTCCCTGGCTGTGACACTGGCCTTCACATAAGATATCTTAGGATCTGTCACAAAGACTGAATTCTTTGCATCAAAGGGCTTGTTCTGGGCCTCAATTCTCTCTTTTTCTGGCTTTCGTAGATAGGGGGCAGCTGGCCCGAAGATGGCCATCTCCGCGTCTGAAGACATGACTGCGGTTTATAGCACGCAGCTCAGCAAACGAAAAGCTGAAGGAAAGAAAAATATGAATCATGTAAAAAAAAAAATGTGGACATACGTCCAATATACAACTTTTCCTTTGGTGTTATATCCTGTATTTCAGAGAGTTGGCAACATCCAGCTCCATTGGCACTTAGAACCAAGGTCCTACTTTTCATATGGAATACCATATACTTGGCACCTATAGATTCTGAATCCTGAAATCTAGATATTTTCAGGTCTGTGGAATTTGTTCAGTCATCCATTACACCGGATTATATAAACTGCAGAAGCTGAAGGAACTGCCAGGGTCAAATTACCTTATTGGTAGGTTGGTTGGTTGATTTATTGTTTGCTTTGGTCATTTTTAATATTTTGTAAGCCACCCTAGGAATTGATACTGCAGTTGAAGGATAGAGTATAAATTATCACATAAATTCTTTTTTGTAGCCAATAAGGAAGAAGATTAAAGTGACTAAACTGTGCTTATCAGAGCAAGGCTACTGTTTTCTTTCTTATGATATGAGTTAGAATATAATATTATTTTGATTAAAACAAAATTCAATGCCTATCTCCAGTTGGTTTTGTACTGTTTTTAAAACTATTTTAGTTTTTATGTCTTAAGATGCAAAAGGTGATTCATAAATATACAAATAATAATTGTTCTCTTTTTGTATCTTATATTTATAACTAGCCAAAGACTATCATTTTAGTTCAAGTGGCTTACACTTTACTGTTTTATCAGTGCACAATAGACTAAGGTGCCTCAAGACTGCTGTTTATTACAAGGGAACTAACTATCCCTCTATAAAATGATTCTGTACACCAGATACTGGATTTCATCCCCTACAGACTCATCCAGATTGAGCTACTTCAGCCCGCTCTGTTAGGAACTTGAATGCTGGAATTGCAGGAGTTTGTAGCTTGAACTGTATTATTGTGTCCTTTCGTGTGCCAACAAGCAAGAAGTTCTGTCAAGCAGGATTAATTTAGGAAGCTGCCTTATACCAAGTCAAACCATTGGTCCATCTAGGTCAGTATTGTCCATAGTATTGTCCAGGGTTTTAGATGGGACATTCCCAGTCCTACCCGGAGTTGTCAGATATCAAACTTGGGACCTTCTGTATGCAAAACAGATGCTCTACAACTGAGCTACAGCCCTTCTACACTGCTACTTGTTATGTTTACAATTAAATTAGAAACCATACAACTTTCAGCAGGAATTGCGTACTCCCTGCACAGTAGAACCCCATGTCAAAATTATTCATACAGCCATATAGACTATGGCCTTTATGCATACATGGCATGATGCAGACTGTGATTCCCTTCCATAGTGCATCCTTTCAGAATTTGACCCATGGGTTTGTGCTATGGCAGATGTTCTATTAGAGGGGATAGTAAAAGAATAAGTATATTCAAGGCCAGTTCCCAAAATTGACTTCCTCCTGCTAAGTGGAATGCTGCTTTATAACAAAATTTGATATAGCTATACATGTTCCATAAAGGTTGGGAGGAAGCAATTAACCCACTGAAAAACATGCAGATCCTTTCCTACCATGTATCTGACTTTGCCCAGGGAATTAATAAATCAGTGTCTTACCTTGTGTGGTATCAGGTGGACTGTAAAGCAGGGTTGAGCTGCCCAATACTGTAAAATAAAAATGATAGATCCTTTATCAAAGGTCCAGTAATAAATTATAGAGTAGCAACTGATGGGCAGATTTTAAATCCCTATTGACACAGGCTATCTGTGCTCAGAAATGTCAAATGCAGCAGGAATGTACTGGGATGTGAAGAATTCAGGGTGAGATTCTATTCCTTTTAAACTCGAGCTTCTCACACTCTTACCTTTAAGCTGTTGGTGCAAGGACATGAGAGGCTGGTCCCAAGACTACTTATATAGGAAGTGATTTGCATACACAGCAGCCTCCTCTTCTTTCTTCGGTCAAAACCTTTTTGGCAACCTTAACTCCCAGCAAGATTTCCATTCATATTTGACGCGAACAGATATAATTAGATCTTTCAGCTCCATGAATCAATCTAAAAATAAATTGACAAGAGGAGGGAAGAGTGGGTGGCAGCCTATATATTGTGGTCTGATCCTGATACCAATTTTGTGTTCTGGTAGAGGAGAGAAATATATGCATCTGATGCTGTTAGGGTTCAGTGGGAGTGCAACATATTGCTCAAAGGAAACCCATATGCTTATGATAGAATGAATGGCAGTAAATATGTTTTAACTGGTAAGGAGAGAAGAGGAGAAGGCTGGTGAGTGCATAGTGAAGCTGAAATAAATATTTGTAGTAATTTGAAATTTGCTAATTTTTCCAATTTTACTTTTTTCAAATTTCGATTAGGAAAATTCAAATTCATCTGAAGTATTGAAATGTCAGTACTTTAGTCAAATATGCTCTTTTTTGGCAAGCATCAAATATGAAATTTTGCAAGCTGTGAGCTATCGAACACCATCAAATAAACACCACTGTGTGTAATCTGTCATGTGCTGTCAGATACTGAATACAGTTGCTTGCCAGACACCAAATACATATGTTAAGCACCATTGAATGTTAACTGTGAAATACTGTACTGTTATAGATTAAATGAGTGCTTTTCCCCCTTAAAAAATGTTTAGGGATACTCTCATTTTGGCTGCTCCAGCAAGCATCTGGTTGCAAAAACACAGTTTATAAGGCTAGGAGACATACACAGGCTAGACATTTGCTAAATAACATAGCATGTTGCTAACTATCTTGTTTCTTCTTAAATAATTACAGCCATGGGGGAGCCTAGTGCTTACTGGGAAGGCAGAGCACACGTAGGGATACTTTTTCATTTCCACCATGATCAGAATAGAGACACATACACTATATCACACACGCAACCCTGCACAGCTAGGAGCCTTGTGAAAGACTCTTTTCCTAAGAGTCCTAGCCAAACTTGGAGGGCTAATCTCAGTTTTCATAGAATCATATGGTTGGAAGGGACCCTGAGGCTCATCTAGTCCATCCCTCTGCCTTGCGGGAATCTTTTGCCCAACGCAGTGCTTGATCCCATGACTTTGAGATTAAGAGTCTCTACCGACTGAGCTATCCCAGGTCTGATCATGGGGTGGGAGTGACAGATAACCACGGTGCTTTCACAGTAAGAATTATGTTTTCCCATTCCTGTAATTATTTAAGGAAAAACAAGATACATGGCTGCATATTACATAGTTGACCAAATTTGACCTACAGTCTTTCCCTCTCTCCACTCCACATTTTTATTCCTTCCCTGCTTCTCAGTTCTTCACAATCCACTATCTTACTTTTGTGTTCCTTAATCCTTTGACTGAAACTTCTAGTTTCTGTTTTCTTGGTCTGCAAAGTGGCACTGGATGTGTGAGAGAGAAGTCATTCATAATAAGTTGATGGACCTTGTAGAAATGGAGGTGCAGAAATGAAGCACAATAATGGTAAAAGAATTGAGGAAAGCAAAAAAGGTGGTTTGAAACTACTCACAGTCTTCTTCTGCACAGTCACCCAATGGGTGAAAAAGACCAGTGCTATTTTTCTAGAAAAAAGGTGCCTTGTTCTCTTATAATGGCAATAGCACATACATGAGAGCTGCCAGAACTGAGTTCTGGCAAGTTCTGGCCAGAAAAAAAGCCATGGAAAGACCTTTTTGGTCAGTGTCAACTAAAATGAGAGAAAATATTCAAAGATGGTACTACACACCCATGAAAAGCCACAGGTTAAATTTTAGCTATGTTCCCTTTGTAACCTGATATCACACCTTGATTTGCTCATCCTTTGTCTCCCAGATTCTGCCTTGAAACTGTCAACCAAAGCTAGTTTCTGACTTTCACCATTGTGACTTGCAATCCCTAAATTAGTGTCCTAATTCTCAGCTACAAACAATGCCTGTATGGCAACCACCACATATTCATTGAATTTTACCTCCCCTTTGATCCTCAGACAGGTCAAGCATAACAAATTAACCACTTAATCCCCAAACAAATCTAAATGCAAGAATTACATTTTATACCATTCTCATGCTTTAAAACAAAAATATATGGCTTACATCTTGCTGCTGCTGCTAATTAATAAAATAAATAAATAAATACTCTACATTTTCACATGGGGACTTGAGGTGGCTTACAGATAAAAATAAGAACTGCTAAAAACATAGTAAAACAATAATTACAAACAATTGAACACTGATAAAATTAAATCTATATAAAATTTTTAAAACCCTACCAATAATGACAGTAAAACAGCATAGCACCAGCACTTTCGTTAAAAGCAGTCCATTCCCAAAAGCCTGTTGGTTACAAGAAAATCTTCACCTGCCAGCAGAAGGACAAGAAGGAATTTAATTTTGAGTCGTAACTGCAACCTTCTTTGTGAACTGCTGATCGTGGAATATTACATATATCAACTATCTGGAGAATTCCTAACATACAGGAAATAACTGGAAAATATTCAACATCAAAATCTGTATATGAGAAACCTGAGATTCAGCCTATTATTTTGTTTTACACAATGTGGCCATGAAAATCCAGGATTGTCATGCAGCACTACAAATCTTTCAATGGGGGCAATGCGATGACAGCCTTCCATTTGTATGTATAGGAAGAAAAGAGTTACTCTTAATTTACTGCAGACTCTGGCTTTCGTTAATCAGCTTTCTCTATGTATTCTGCAGCTCTGAATTTGAGTGACAGGGCCTTAGGGAAACTTAGGGAGGTCAGATTTCATGGTTGGCACAAAACGATCTGACAGACGTGTTTGGCATTCTAAGAATTTAAAAGACGAGACTCAGAAACTCAGCTGGTGCAAGACAGTATTACTCCAATGGCATTCTCAAGACTTATTTATGTTTATTCATCATAACAAAAGTGTTATATTCAAAGTAGCACTAAGGGGAACATTCCATCAGCACAAAGATTTTTCCTTGCATAGTAGAACATCCCCACCTCTTCTCCCCGCACACTGCTAAGTCTGTTCTGGGAATTCCCAAACCCTCTGAAGCAAAGATGGGGCTGGGGGACACACAAGGGAGGAGAAGGATGAAATCATTTTGTACAATTATTTAATTGAATACACCCAAAGGGATGTATTCAATTATTTAATTGAATACACCCAAAGTTATCTGAGTGGCACACCTAAACATTGTTAAAACATAACAAACAATTACAGTATTAAGGCACAGTGTAGCATAGATTAAGCAATACAGTTAAATACAAACAGGCCTTAAAAACTTATAAAGCCAAAATTTCAAAATCCATTTAAAAGTCAGAGAGAATAAGAAGTCTCTGCCTGGCACCAGGTGTTGCCTCTCTGGGTGCTAACACAGAGAACCCTTTTTTCCTTATAGCCGCATGCCAGATCTCACTTGGCAGTGGCACTCCAAAGAATGAACGACCTCAAAGTTCAGTTAGGAGCAGTGATTTTTCCAGGGGTACTCAAGGGTACACAGTACCGGCATCTTTGTTGTTGTTGAAAAGTGTAGCACTTACTTGTAACAACTTTATGGCGAGTACCGGCACCTTTTTTTCTAGAAAAAAATCATTGGTTAGGAGTAAATTATTCTTCACATAGCTTGTCCGCAAGCTCTTTAGAGATTAAAAGGTCAAATAGGCCCAACATTCATTCATTCATTCATTTATTTACTAATAAATTATAATTAATAATTAATTAATTAAATTTGTATGCTGCCCTATACCCATAGATCTCAGGATGGTTCACAACATAAAATTGCAATATATAAAAACACAAAATACATTATAAAAATAAGAATAGAAACAAACCAATAATCACCCCTCCCACAACACATTTAAAAGGGCATCTGCATGTGGCAAGGTGGAATACAACATATAAAATCCACAAAGATATTCCTAAAAACATCATCAAATACTGATAGGATTCAAAAAGAAAATTCATGTTGTAAAGTCCTGTCTAAACAAAAATAATTATAATTGCAAAATATGTCTGAAGGGAGGGAGGGATTGTTTGTGGAAAGCCAGTAGCGTTGATAAAGAACTGGTGTAATATGCTCAAAATGTTCAGTTAACAACCTTGCATTCTGATTTTAGAAGTTTCCAGGCCACTTTCGAAGGAAGCCCAAAATGATGCATTACAGTAATCTAATCAGGAAGTTGCTAGAGCATGGATAACTGTAACTAGGTTATCCCCAAGTTGGGTCACAGCTCATTTGTCAGATGCAACTGATAAAAGGCACTCTGAGTCACTGAGACCACTCGGGCCTTGAGTGACAATGTTGGATCAGTGCAGGGAAATGCCTCCAGAAAATGCTGAATACCACTCAAATAGGAACATGAATCATCCACTAGCAATACCTTCATCATGTCTAGATTGAGTCTTAGTTTATAGTCTTTGATCTAGTCCATTACTGCATCTGAGCACTCAGAACACATCCTGCCTCTCCAGGATTTGATGAAAAAGAGACATGGAGCTGAGTGTCATTTGCATATTAATGGCACCTTTGTCCAAATCTCCAGATGATTTTGACCCATTTTCATTCAGATGTTAAGCAACGTGGAGGAACAGATGAAACACTAAAACATAATTTCCAAGTGGTCAAGAAGAAATCTTTTAGCATCAATTCCAAGTCGTCCAAGTAGGAGTAGAATCACTGCAAAGGAGAACTTGCGTCCATCATGGGCTGACTGAGTTCTAGCTGCGCAGCCCCACTCTCTTGCCTCAGAGAGCATCAGTGGGCTTTACTGCCTAGTAGGGCAATAAATACAGGGATGCGGGTGGCGCTGTGGGTAAAAGCCTCAGCGCCTAGGGCTTGCCGATCGAAAGGTCGACGGTTCGAATCCCCGCAGCGGGGTGCGCTCCCATTGCTCGGTCCCAGTGCCTGCCAACCTAGCAGTTCGAAAGCACCCCCGGGGGCAAGTAGATAAATAGGGACCGCTTACTAGCAGGAAGGTAAACGGCGTTCCGTGTGTGGCTCTGGCTCACCAGAGTAGCGATGTCATGCTGGCCACGTGACCCGGAAGTGTCTCCGGACAGCGCTGGCCCCCGGCCTCTTTGAGTGAGATGGGTGCACAACCCTAGAGTCTGTCAAGACTGGCCCGTACGGGCAGGGGTACCTTTACCTTTAGGGCAATACCAAGGAAGAGTAACACCAAAGAAGACCAAGGATGAGTGCCAGCTGATTCACCCTGGCATCATGAGGACACCATATCATTTCTGTTCCTGTACCAGACTTCAATGTCATTTTTATTGTGATGATCTTTTGTAAACTAGTTTGAGAGCCTGTGGGATAGAAATGTTCTAAAAATAAAATAAATAAGTAAAATATATAATCATAGCTCATCTGTATGTACTCTGTTAAACAGAAGATTCATTGCCCCACAATGAGGCACAGCAAATTGCAGAAAAATGGCAGGAGCCAGGTGGCACTTTTAAATGTATTTCATCCAAAATGTATTTGGGGGTTAGACCAGATGACCCTTGGGATCCCTTCCAACTCTACAATTCTATTATTCATCCTTCCCATAAGCTTTAGATTTGACCTTCAGAAAAATGATCTATCCTTCTTGTTACTTTAAATTAGCACCCAGAAGCAAATGGAAATTTTAGTTGTGCCATTGCCTTGTTTCCCACTCACAAGGATTTACTGCTTTCTGAAGAGCACAGGGAAATTCATATAGATTATCTCAGACATGGCATCTCCAATATGGCACTTGTAGGCATCACAGCTCTCTCAAACACTCCCCTTGGTGCCCCCTAAGTGCTGCCCTTCCTTTAAAAATGGGCTCCTTTGGAAGGAAGAGTGGTGTATAAATTCAATAAAGGAAGGAAGAGTTCTTTGTGGTTTTGATTTTTTTTTTTGGTTGAGATAGGATTGCCTTGTTTTCTTTTATGTTTCGTTTGTTTTTCTTTTTTTGCTGGATAGGTGTTTTGCTGGGGATTTATTTTATTTTTTTGTAGGCGAGGATTCTGAGCCCACAACAGTGTCTTAGATTCCCATTTGTGCATCTGAGCCCAGAAAAATTGAAGATCCCAATCTTAGATATACACAACCACCTTGTAAGATAGACTGGTATTATATTATCCTCATACTATAATGGGCAGCAGGCAGGGGGTACTGAGACTGAGGTGGTACTTTGCTGAAACGTGCACTCCCTGCTTTGGGGTTTGATGCTTCTGTGCACTTCCCTCATTGGTGTTTGAAGCAATGTACACATGATCAGATCATAGCTGCCAACTTTTCCCTTTTCTTGCGAGGAATCCTATTCGGAATAAGGGAATTTCCCTTAAAAAAAGGGAAACGTTGACAGCTATGGATCATATAGTCCCTTGAGAAATAATGCTGTCTGATGCATTTCCCCTCAAACCAGCTTCTGTCTGATTTGAAAACATAAGCCACAGTTGAGGTATGTACATTTGGGACATCCATTGTGCATGTGCAGATGAAGTGCATTGCAGGCATGGGGAAACTAAATAGGGAAAAGGCATCTGGTAAAGACATCCCTGCCCTGTCTCTGATGTGTATGGCAAGTGGAAATGTAACTTAAAGGTGGGGTGGGTGGGTGATTACTTTGCTACACTTTTCTGGGGGGATGCAGGGGTACACATACCCCTAAACATTTTGTGAAGCTTTGTACTTTTGTCCGTTTACTGTAATTATTTTTCCCAATTTGAACTATAAATCCATTTATCTGTTGAAGGTCTTATACACAATCACTTCCCTCGCACATTTTTTCTAAACAATCTAGTGAGGTAGGTTTGGTGGAGAGGTTGCAGTTTGCTCAAGGTGACAGGTGTGTATGTTTATATGACATCTATATGTGCAGTGAGATCAAAATGCAGGAGAAGCTTCCTGATGCAGACTAGAACGTCCCTGTTTTCATCTGAGAAACACTGGAAGGTATGGGCTCAACCCATGATAGATGAAAGCATCATACTAAAGGATAAATGTCATATTTTATTATCCCTGCTTACTTCAAAGATGCTTTGATATTTATCTTCTATATTCACTTTGCTGGTGTTTTGAAAGGTGTTTTTTAAAAAAATAAAGTTGAAGTTATTTTCTCATCCTGACTGACTTTCTTTGGTGAAGAACAAATATATTACAAGTTTTAATGGGGGTTCCCCCCTCTCCACCAGAAAATATTTATATTGCAGCTTAATCTAAGAATGCTGTACCTTTTCTTGATCTCTTGTGAAATTCCAAAACATGCATGCTTGTCATTATCTGATGAGGAAAGACTTACTAATCACTGTTGAATAACTTCACTGGCTGTAACAGTTTGTGTCACTGTTTGTGGTCACTGTTTTTAATATTGTATTTTAAATTGTTGTAACCTGCCTTGGGGCCTCAGGGTGAAAGGTGGGTGAATCATCATCATCATCATCATCATCATCATCATCTGTAGAGTAGAGCTGACTGTACACAGCTCAGTCAGGCATTTGAAATTGTTTTCCTTTACGGATTCTTGTTCAAATGTTTAAATTTGTGAGTACTAATCCATTTAATTTGTCTCAAATGTGACTGAAGCAAAGGGAAACCAAGTGCTTGATCCACAAACCACTTAAGCTTCCCTGCTTGGATTTTGGACCACCATCCTAACCATGTCTAGCTAGAAATAAGTCCCAGTGAAATCAATGGAATTGACTCCCAAGGAAATGAATTTAGGATTACAAACTTAAACCACCTAGCCCAGAATAATCCAATTGGAGTAAAAAAGGGACTTCACCATTCAAAATTGTCTGACTCAAAAGAATGGTAACAATAAGATCTATATTGACTTCTCCTCCAGTTCAATAATTATACTACTGAAATTAAGAAAGCTTTGGTTAGCCAGAAATTGATTAGTACTGTATAGAAAAGCAACGCATGAAATCTTTTTTGTCATCTTGCAAAGGAATCTACAATCTTTATTTTCTAGAAACTGAACAATGATAATTACAAAAGTGACAAAGAGCTTCACATTTTGCGCTTCTCTTCAGTCACTGCAGCTTTTTGTTGAGCTTATTCTTCGCTTACAACAACTTTCTTGTGCACCTCTCGGGTCTTCACCCGGAGCTTGTTAACCTGGGACTCAGCAATGTCAGCCCGCTCTTCAGCCTCTTCCAGCTCATGCTGAATCTTGCGGAATTTAGACAGGTTCACATTGGATTGTTCCTCCTGAAAATGGATAAAAAGAAATGAATCTAGGTACTGGATTTTTAACACTTAAATAGTATAAATGATTTTGAGGGTAGGAGAATGCATAAATCTCAGTAGCAGCATTTGGACATAATGCCAAACCTTGGTTAGTTTAGCTTGACTGTTGTACATTTAGACCTGCCCATGATATTATTGGTCAGTATATTACCACTTTAATACTATTATATGAGATGATAATGTCTTTAATAGACTACAGAAATGCACAGTTTTTATTGTGAACTGCAATGTGTACAGTAAAGTGGTATGCAAAAGTGACTATTGCTATTTTGTATTGCTTTAATTACTCAGACTGCTAAAGGATCTTCTCCTCTTAAAAACAATATGAGCAAGGTTTCTGCAATCTTCCCATTATGAAAATTTGGGTTCATATTACTGAGGGCACAATCCACTGATAATTTTTCTCACATAAGTCTCACTTATGTGAAACTCCCCTGTTTCATGCAGCTAATTCTGCCACATGGAGACTAATTCATTTTGTTCTTATTGATAGAAATGAAACCTTTGCTATATCAAATTTACCTTCATAATTCTAGCTCAAGCTACAGCAAGTTCAGAATAATACTTACAGCTTCTTCAGATTGTCTCTTGTATGCTTTCACTTTCATCTGCAACTTGTCAACCAGGTCCTGGAGTCTAAGAACATTCTTTCGGTCTTCCTCAGACTGGACAGAGTAGGATATTTTTTTAACAAAAGAAAAGAAAACAACATGAGTACATCTGATTATAAAATGCTTTTACCAGTTCCTCCAAAAGATGCAGAAAAAAATTATCTGTCCTCACCTGGTAGGTTAGTTCCTTTACACGTCTCTCATATTTGCGCACACCCTTGATAGCATCAGCACTGCGCTTCTGCTCATTCTCAACTTCAGCTTCCAGCTCACGTACCTGGGGAAAATGGAATTAGCCATTAGCTGTCCAGCTGGTCAGTTTGTTCAAGAAGTAGAACTGAGTGAACTTGTTTACAAGAAATACATACTCTCTGCTCCAGTTTCTGGAGCTGCTTCTTGCCACCCTTCATTGCCAGCTGTTCTGCCTCATCAAGACGATGCTGCAAGTCTTTCACTGTCTGGTCCAGGTTCTTCTTCATCCTCTCCAAGTGGGCACTGGTGTCTTGTTCCTTCTTGAGTTCCTCAGCCATCATGGCTGCCTATTAATAGAGAAATTTCCCCCAGTTTAGGAAACCAGCCATGCCAACTGCAAGCAGGATTATAGTTTCAAAAGAAAATCTGCCCAACTCACATCAGTGATGGCTTTCTTGGCTTTCTCTTCTGCATTGCGTGCTTCCTGAATAGTCTCTTCCACTTCACTCTGGATTTGTGAGATGTCTGTTTCCAGCTTCTTCTTGGTGTTGATCAAGCTGGTATTCTATACAGAATGGGAGATCATAGTTTTCGTAAAGGACCAAGCCTAAATATGTCATTCACATTGCTTGCATTTTGTACAAAAGAATGATGCTGAGTACAATTGCAGGTACTCAGAAATGAGCCACAAACATTTCCCCAGCATACCTATGATGCAGAAACCAGGTCTGTTGGGCTCCTCCCTCCCTCAACTAGGGAATGGGAGAGGAATTTGGTTTGGTTTACATTTTAATTCACACATCCTGAAACCATGTGTAAAACTTAAATACATCTATATTTCAAAATGTGCCCTTCTCTGAAGTTTGTGATACAAAAAATGTGTGCAGAAAAACATATTGAGGATGTGTGGATAAATATGCATTTATCAGTGAGAATGACATACCAAATGTATTATATTAGGGGAAATTGCTTGCATACAGAAATGTGCATATTAAGAGAAAGGCACACTAAAATGCTGCTGCTATTGTTGCTAACAACAACAACAACAATAATAATTTTAAAAAATAATTTTGTGTTACTTTTTAAAAAATACAAACTGATGAGGAAACTTAGTGAACTGAAGATTGGAAAAATGAGAAACAGAGAGAAATCAAAGCAGATAGTTTCATTCATCCCTACCCTCAACTGTTACTTAGTTATTTCATCAGGTTGCTGCCAAGCAACTATCATTCTATCAGGCAGCATCAGAAAGAAACATAGAAAGGAGGACCACTACATCAATTCCACGAGGAGACCAGCTTCATTTGGCTCCTCTTACTAAACTGTTTCCATTCTATATGGTCATTATAACAACTATGCTACTTTAATAACTGGTGCCTGTTTTCCTCTTCCCTCCTTATGCCTTTTTCTTCTTGAGTCATGCCTTGTAAATCACCTTTCTATGAACAAGGACTATTTTGCTTGTTATTGATCATACGTAAACTGTTCTGGAACATTTATTGGCTAAAGGGTTTGCTAAAAACACGCTAAATAAATAAAATGAGCTCCCTTCAAGGTCTTAATTGAGTACCAACGTCCACTTCATGTCCCTTGACAGTAGTGATTCTTAATATGATGAGAAAAATAGGCTGTGTGGTGATGAGTAGGTTAATTGCCTATTTACACATTAGCAACAATCTCTTTATTTCTGGAGCAGAGCCTACACCTGATTTATCCCCACTGGATTATCCTCATGTCCTTGTGCGTGCCCATTACATATTAGAAGCTCACCTGGGTGTGGAGGAGTTGCACACGCTCACTGGCATCCAGAAGTTCCTGTTCTGCAATTTTCCTGCCCCTCTCTGTCTGTTCCAGAGCTGCACGGAGCTCCTCAATCTCAGCCTGCATCAGATTAGCTCTGCGCTCAACCATGGCCACTTGCTCCTTCAGATCTTCCTGGCTCCTCATAGCTTCATCCAAATGTATCTGGGTGTCCTAAAAAATGATATTGAGATATTATTGTGAGACCATTCTTTGCACAATAACAATCACAACTATATCCTGATTACAGAAATATATATGTACCTTGAGTATTCCTTGGGTGTTCCTGAGGTTCTTCTGTGCTTCAGCAGCTTGGCGGTTGGCATGGCTCAGCTGGATTTCCATTTCATTCAGATCTCCCTCCATCTTCTTCTTTATTCTCAGGGCATCATTCCTGCTCCTGATCTCAGCGTCCAGTGTGCTCTGCATGGACTCCACAACTCTCAGGTGATTCCTCTTCAGCTGATCAATTTCCTCATCCTTCTCTGCAATTCTCCTGTCAATATCAGCCTTCACCTGGTTGAGCTCAAGTTGGATGCGGAGGATTTTGCCTTCTTCGTGTTCCAGTGAGGCCTTAAGAAAACCATTTATAACAGCTGTTAATAATGGACTTGACAGCTGTTTCCTTATTGAAGTACACTCAACATTATATTGAATATACTATTTAGCAGTGTATTCACCACATTTCCATACTCAAAGGAAGCCATCTCAGAAATGCTACCTTTTGCATGTTCAGCTAGGTATTCAGAACTTGACCTGGGGACATCTTGGCATAAGTTAAATTAAAGGATGGTCTTCACTTGTACCAAAATAGAACTAGACAGATGGTACTCTAAATTCTAAAGGTCACAGAGTGGCTTTTAAGCTGACCTTTGGGGAAAAGCTGACAAGAACTGGGGAGCATCTGGTTTGGGACAGAGCATCTGTAAGGGATGAGGGTGTAAATGTTCCACTTCATCAAAAGAGGATGGGGTAAAAAATAGCAGTAAGCATACAGTAATGCTTCTATTTCCAATGGCCATGCATGAGTGCTAACAGTTACTCAGCCAAAACAGTACCACCCACACATAAGAGGGAAGTATCAGAAGATCTGAGGGAACAGCAATGTTTGCAGAAGTACAAAAAACAGTGGGACTCAGAAGCAGCCTACAAGAGAGCAGAGCTTGCTCAGTGACCACAGAATGTTGATGGTTGAAGGGCAGGGATTGGAATGGAATGGAAGAAGGCATTGCTGACCGATGGATTGAAATACTAAACAAGAGAACTCCACATTGCAGCATTTTGTTGCAGGTCCCATTTGTGACACTGAACAACAACAGGATTGGACTATTGCCTTCATGCCCTGCTTGTGGACCTCCAAGTAAAAAGCAGATTGTAGAACTAAATGGACCTTCAGTCTGATCCAGCAATGTTCTTACCTTATCATCATCCTTCTGGTTGCCTCTTCAATTATTTCACAGTATTACAGATCAATAATTTGTGTCTTTTCATTATGCATAATTGTATTGTTTACCTCAGCTTCCTCTAGAGAAGCCTGCAGTTCAGATTTCTCTTGCTCAATCTGCTTCTTCACTTTCTCTAATTCATGGATGGCCTTTCCTCCCTCAGCAATCTGTTCCGTGAGGTCAGATATCTCCTCTGTTAGTTTCACACAAAGAAAGGAGATTAATAGTGTTTATGCAGCAGATGTAGGATAAACAGATGTAGGAAGGTTTGGGAAGGAGGGTTTCAGTTATTCATCTCAGCTCCACTATTTGGAGTGAACAATTATAGTACTAGCATTATTTTATTCATTTATTCATTCATTTATATTAATTTATTTATTACATTTCATATACCACCAGTCTCTTCCAAGGAGCTCAATGTTGCGTACATAGTTCTTTTCCTCCCCATTTCATTCTCACAACAACCATTTGAGGTAGATTAGGTTAAGAGATTATGACTGGCCCAAAATCACACAGTGAGCTTCATGGTTTAGTGGGGATTCAAACCCTGGTCTTCCAGGTCATAGTCCAGCACTCTAATTGTTATGCCATACTGGCATAATTTTAGATTGCAGCCCTGTGGGTCAGACCTATTTTATTTTTAATTTTATACAACACCTAATGACCTAAGATGTAAGGCTCCTCGTAAGCCTTGTGAAGACTGCATAATAAAACTGCATGTTGTGAAGACACTCATTGTAAACTCCCATGCACATGGGTGTCTATTCTAGCTTTGGGGAGAAGGACTGTATGAGATATCCCATCCTTATGATCTATTGCTTCAGCTCTGCAAAACGAACTTCACAGTTTTTTTGCACTTATTATGAAAAAGTGGTCTTACGTTGGAGATTCTTGTTTTCACGCTTCAGAGTTTCCAAGTGATCCAAAGATTCCTCATAAGCATTCTTCATCTTAAAGAGCTCTGTGCTGAGAGAGCGAGACTCTTTCTGGGAGGCTTCCAGTTCAGACTGTGTTTCCTCATATTTCTGTTTCCAGTCTGCCAGAATCTGCAAAACACCAGAAAGAAGAAACACAAGAAATAAGAAATGTGTTCATGTGTACCTGAGGATTTGTTGCAACGTGCTGGGTTTTCTTTTAAATTATGGTCAAAAGTACCTTATCAAAGTTCTTCTGCTTCTTATCTAGAGCTGCACAGGCTGCATTGGACCTTTCCACATCAATCATCAAGTCCTCCACTTCATTCTGTAGCCTTTGCTTTGTCTTCTCAAGGGAAGCACATTTGGAATTCACAGCCTCTACATGTTCTTCAGCATCCTGAAGACGCTGAGCCAGCTTTTTCCTAGAGAAATGTGATTACAACACTTAGTCATCCATTCTAATAAATGGCTTACTGAGAATGGTCCATGCATACTGAGAATGGTCTCAAAAACAAATTTGATTTTCCATTCAAACTTTGTCTTGCCATGTCATCAGCTCCTTCCATGTCAACACTGATGTGATTGCGTTATTACAGTATATCTGTTGCTCTGAGCCTAGCACAAATAACTCAGTGACCTGTTCTGTTCACTGAGTGATACAAATAAATATTTCCCCCAATTCCATCTACACAATGGCATACTTTCTTCTACTTTTGAGTTCCCTTTCTCTCCCTTGCTCTTGGTTCTTGTACTTACTTGGCTTCCTCTAACTCTTCTGTGCGTTGAATGGCATCTGTTTCATACTTGGTTCTCCACTGAGCAACTTCACTATTGGCCTTAGACATGGCACGTTGCAGCTCAGCCTTGGCTTCCTGCTCCTCTTCAAACTGCTCCCGGAGCAAGTCACAGTCATGACGGGCAGATTGCAAACCATGGGCAAGTGCATTCTTGGCCTGAAATGTGGAAAGAATTTAGTAGTTATGAATGTCAGGGTGTTACCCATGTCTGTTGTTATGTTGCATAGTTTCTATTGCATTTGTATTTTTAATGTTTATTTTTAGCTGCCCTGAGGAAATAAACAAAAATTTGAGAAAGATGGGGCATCTCCAACATGTCATCCCTGCCTCAGTTTTACATCTTCCTGTCCACATCCCACTTATTATGCTAGTATTCTGCTCTTCCTCCCAAAGTCAGCTTTTCTGACTCTCCAAAGAGATGGAAGAATTGAGGAGAAAACACAAGAGAGCGATTTAATGTTGATGTCATGATGTGGTTGTTCCTTCAAATGTGAGTGAACGAATCATAGCTATACCAGAATAAATGCCTAGTTTGCAAGCAGCCTAAGATACGTAAGCACATGCAATCTTTTGCCCATTTGAATGAATAGAGAGACCACCATAGGGAGATATCTAGAGAAGTTTCCTGAGCAACCTTAGAGCTTCTGAAATGAAAATAATTAGGATTTCTGCAGAATGCACATGGGTGTCGATAACTGAATAGGAGAAAGAGGCCCTGTGTTGTTTAGAGCTGTGATAGAGGGCCTGCAGTGTTGAACAAAATACACACCTTTATCTCTTCCTCAAGCTGCCTCTTTAGTTCCTCAATCTGTTGGGTAAAGGCTTGCTTGCCTCTTGTGAGCTGAGAAATCAGTGAATCTTTTTCTTCAACTTGGCGTGAGTATTCACCTGAAAAGAGAACGGATTAAATGGAATATATACCGGTACATATTATCTATGTATCTACTGTATGTATAGATCTATGTATATTTTGTATAGTATGTACATATTTCTTTTTAAGCGGTGATTGAAATGACCTTGATGGTTATAACAACAAATGCATTAATTCATTTGTAACAACAAATAAATTAATCATGTTCACTATTCATAAAATATTTCTCTTAGTAGTTATAAATTATGACTAGCCACACTTAGATAAACCTCCCTCGTTTGCTAACAAGTCCTATTGCAGCTGGAGAAACTTACTTCCGAACAAACAACCATAGAATCAGATTTCATAATGAAATCGTGTTGCGAGAAAACTGCTAAACTTATGTGCAGTTAAGATTCAATTAAATAGTATAGACATAGTAGATTGGTATTTTGCAATCTTTGGACCTAAGAATTGCAGCATTAAATAATTTACTTTCAGTTTCTTACCAGCTTCTGTCTGCAGACGAGCTCTTTGAGCAGTTAGGTCATTAATAGTGCGTTGGTTCTGTTCCTCCTTTGCTTTAAGTTCACTAAGCTGGTCTTCTAAAGTGCGGCTTATCTTTTCAAGATTTGCCTAGATGTGAAATAATAAAGTGTATAGCTATATAAAACAGCTGAGGCCAGATTTAACTAACTGGCCCTGCCAGCAGAAGCCTGCACAATGACCTCCACTAGCACAACAGGGCTTTCCCCTCTCTACCTGTGCATGCTCCCTCAAACTGGTTCAGGGTGGTGGTAAGGATGGCAAGCAGATATGCTTGCCCTGAAGAAGCAATCCACTTAGTGCTACAGTGAATTCCTCTTCCATTTCCCCACATAATTTATCAAAATAATCTGACTATAGCAGTGTCACATTACAGTATGATACACATTGGGAAGAAGTATCAGGAAAGTGGGGGCAGGGATAAATAATATTTATCACAACAGCACTGAGATAGTGCTTATTTAGGTGACCATGCTTTATGTTTGCTATTATGGAATAATTTCTGTAATAGTTGGTAAATTGTAATTTTGAATTGTTGTAAACTACTTTGAATTTCTTTTTAAAGAAATTACTTTATGCAAATATTTTTATAAATAAAAAATTCAGTATTATTATAGACATAGCACCAAATGACAGCTACTCCAGACACTCTTTTGGTTGTCCCTGCATGAGCCAGGTGGATCATTTGCTCTAAGCACATTTTGTAGATTTAAGGTATAAATAAAGTGTTTTGTGTAGACCTATTAAAAAAACCTTAGAAGCTGCTCTCTTACATAAAAATCCAATATACTATCCACTGTTCCATCTGCTTAATATGAGTATTTTGCTTTTGCTTTTAGGTACTTGAATGGGTGCTACTGTAACCCACGTATCCATCTCTTTATATTCCCAAACCATGTGTTTATTATTACATTTATATACCACATGTAAGATTGTGAATTCTGTATGTTGTGCCTCCACCTGATAAAGCTGAAGGAAAGTATATACTGCTGCAGTATACCTTTGCTTTGGAAACTGACTCCATATTACTGGCAAGGTCATCAATCTCCATCTTCAGCTCACTCTTCTCCTTCTCCAGCTTCTGTTTCACACGTTGCAGGTTATCAATTTGTTCCCCAAGTTCAGCTGCACTGTCTGCATGCTTCTTGCGAAGAGCAGATGCAGTGGCTTCATGTTGCAGAGTGGCTTCTTCAAGGTCCCTGCGCATTTTCTGGAATTCTGCCTCACGTTTCTTGTTCATCTCAATCTGAGCTGCGGTTGCTCCACCAGCTTCCTCCAGACGCTCACTGATCTCTTCAAGTTCTCTGGAGAGATCAGCCCGCTGCTTCTCTGCTTTGGCCCGAGATGCACGCTCAGCCTCAATCTCTTCCTCCAGTTCCTCAATACGGGCCTAGAGAAAGAGAAGCAGCCATTAACAGAGTCTTTCCTGATGAACTGATTTTCATATGATGGAGTCAATATGTGCTTGACTTGCCTGTAACTCCTTTATCTTCTTTTGAAGCTGGGAGCCCAAGGCCTGCTCATCTTCAATTTTGCTTTGTAGCTGGCTGATTTCAAAGTCTTTCCTTTTCATAACAAAACACAAAGTTTTTTGAGTCAAATTCTAAGAGGGCTGGGTGCCATACAGAGCTCCCAAAAAGTCTTCTAGACAGTAAACCATACTTACTTCTTAAGCTTTTCATCCAGCTGCTGCTTATCATTCTCCAAATCCATTGTGGATTCCTGGGCCAGCTTCAGGTCACCTTCAAGCTTCCTCTTGGATCTTTCCAGGTCCATGCGAAGTTTCTTTTCTTGCTCCAGGGACCCTTCAAGCTAAAGACAAAGAGGGGACAAAGAGTTTGTCACTCTAATACTACTTTCACCCCACAGTTATTCTTCTGCATGTGTTGGTGCTTACATCGTCCACTTGCTGCTCCAGCTTGGTCTTTGCTTTGGTCAGAGTATTGACTTTGTCCTCCTCTGCCTGCAGGTCATCCAAGGTCTGTTGATGGGCCTCTTGGAGGGCTTTCTTTTCCTTGGTCAGTTTGGCAATGGTCTCATCCAAGACTGCCATCTCTTCAGTGAGATTTTTCACCTTTTAGAAATGAACAAACAGATTCAATGTATCATCCCACCCTGGAATGATAATACAACATTCTGACTATTTGTTGCAGATCTGAGCACATTATGATCATTACCTTGTTTTCTGTGGCATGCTTCTCCTTTTCCACCTTGGCCAGTGTTAACTCCAGATCATCAATATCTTTCTTCAGCTCTGAGCATTCATCTTCCAGTTTCCTCTTTTTGGCTGTCAGCTCAGCATTCATTTCCTCTTCATCCTCTGCCCGTTCAGTCAGCTCCTTAATTTTAGCTTCCAGCTGAATTTTGGTTTTGATCAGCTGGTCACATCTCTCCTCAGCATCTGCCAAGCCATCAGCTTCCTATACAGGGAAAATGTATGTCATATAGCAATAATATTATTATCCTACTTAAGAAGTTCATGCACACGCAGATCTCTTGCACAGAATCTACTTACACAAAGGAATGTGCACATGGCCTCACCTTTAAAACTAATTGTTAAGCTATTCAAGGCCATATTCTTTCAGTGTTCAAGTAAATCACTCTTTAATAGACACTGGTTATGTTGGTATATCAAATACCAAAATAAACTATATTCACCAGTATACTATATATGTGTAAAAAAATACTTATGTCCAATTTAACTTTGACTGTGGTGAACTATTACGTAGAGGATATGTAGTATGTATATAAGATATACAGATTTATTAAACATAGCCACATTTCTCCTGCAATTTCTGAATTCCTCTACTTAAACTAGTCTAGAGTGAAGAAAAATGTATGTTACCAACAATGCTTACAGATTGGACTTGGAGTTGCAAGTCATTCTTCTCTTGCATCAGAGAAACCATTTTTTCTTCCAGTTCCTTCACTTTGGCATCTGCTTTGGCAAGGCTTTCTTTAGTTTTCTCAAACTCTTCCTTCATGTTGGCCATCTCCTTCTCTGATTCAGCACTCTTCAGCAAAGGCTTGATCTTGAAGTACAACTTCATCCAAGCCCAAGTCTTCACATTCATAAATGAACGGACATTGTATTGAATAGTAAAGATGGATTCTCTGTAACAACCAGACAACAAAATAAAACCTTGATGATGAAAACGACAACAGTGTGATCAAAGTGTTTAATGAAATTCTTTTGTGACTCTCCTAATAAAAAATATGAACTGTCCGATTCTTGTCCAGTTGCAAAACAGGACTTAGACTGAACTACTAACTACACTTATCTGGGAGTAAGTGTAGGTTTATATCTCAAGGAAAGAGTAAGAAAAATGAATATTTTTTTTCTTTATAAAGAAGGGGTTGATATTTTCAGGAGCACATGGGGTATATGAAGAAATTTATCAAATAAAGCTTCCAAAAATAGGACTATTTTATAAAGTAGTTCAAATTTCATTATGCTTCTTTGGCATAGCTGTCACTTTATTTTTATACTTCTTTTATACTTTTTATACACTCAAATTTAATACAAACCTAATAAATGTTAAGAGAACTGCCACTTAGTGCCACTTCACACACAGTCCTTTTTAAAGGTATACAATGGAAGCTCAGAAGCCAAACACCTTGCAACTCAAACTTTTCAGGTCCTGAACAATCGAAAACTGGAAGTGAGTATTCTAGTTTTTGAATGTTTTTCGGAAGCCGAACGTCCAGCATGGCTTCCACTTGAGTGCAGGAAGCTCCTGTAGGCAATCAGAAGCCGTGTCTTGGTTCTCGAATGGTTTCAGAAGTCAAACAGACTCCTAGAACGGATTCAGTTTGAGAACCAAGGTACGACTGTACTTCTTACAAGTTTTACATAGAATCTGCCCCAGAATTTGGAGAGTAGCCCAAAGAGTATTTTATATATGTTATTATTTGTAATCCTTGTGTAGGGCATATTAACATGATAGGCCAGTGTGGTCATGAGTTCTATTACAGATGGCAAAACTCTACCTCCTTTCCATCATTTTTTGGAATTCCACCCTTGCTAAGAAGCCACGACACATAGCCTGTGTACGTGTAATCAGCTGTGCCAATTTGTCATCTCTCATCTCCTCCAGAAGACCCAAAAGGCCAGCTTTGAAGAAGACCTGGGAAAAGAAAATATTACAAAGTATTGGTCACTGTCTCAACAAACTCTAATTTTACAGTCTTGTAATAAAAAGTAAATTTACCTTTGTGTGGCCAAATTTATATTGGGTATGGTCAACATCGATAGAACCGAGAAGCTTCTCAGAAGCTTTCTTGCTATCCATGAACTGTCCCTCTGGGACGGCACTTGCATTCAATATCCTGTATCTGTTGAGAAAAGCTTACAGTTTTTATTTTGCCAAAGTATTATGATAGCTGGCACTAACTTCCACAATTGTTTTTGTTACAGAATAATATCTGAAAGAGATTAAAAACTGCATTTGGCTATTGGGTGTGGTCAACATCAATAGATCCAAGAAGTTTCTCAGAAGCCTTCTTGCTATCCATGAACTGTCCCTCGGGGATGGCACTTGCATTTAAAACTCTATATCTGTTAGAAGAAGTGGAAGATAAAGATGCTTATGATTTGATGCCATGTTCATGGAACTCGGCCATACCAATGGTCCATCCGGTTTAGCATCTGATTGTAAATGTTTAAACAAATATTATTCCTAATGGCCATTTACCTAAATCAGGGAGACTAGTAAAATTTAACTGAGGCTAAATTTAACTGGGGCCTTCTTGTAATCTCTTCATGCAAGGACTATTAATTGTCACTGATGGCATTTCCCCCCCTTAAGCCTTTTGTCCAAACGTGGTGCTAACTGCTATAATGCAATATTAGAAACAGTCAAAAAGCAACTCAAAACTATTGATGGGGAGGGGGGGCAAAACAACTACAAACAACCAATAGGTTAATAATTGGGGGGCAGTCTGACCTCTGTTTGAAGTCACCATAAATAATCCTGCTGGGGAATCCCTTCCTGCAAATTCTGATGCCCTCCAGCACACCATTACATCTCAGTTGGTGCAATACAAGTTCATGTTCCATGGCACCTTAGAAAATAAGAGAAGATATGAATACCAAAATGTATACAACTGGTGCATCGCATCTTTCTTTTTAAAAATCAAAGTAGAGTTCTGTGTCTTACCAGGGGTTTTAGTTTCATTGGGGATTAGGCAACGCACAAAGTGTGGATGAGTACTCTTCAGGTTGCTCATCAGTTTGTTTAAGTTCTCCTGTGGAATTAGAAGCCAGAGCCTGGTTAACAAATTCCACACACATATACATGCAAAACTTCCTTTAAATTTTCCATAGGTAGTAAGAAAAATTAGAGAAAAACTCTGAAAAACCTCTATGAAATTGGTGTGTGGTTAACCTGATTGGACTCATACTTCCTCTGACAAATTGAGAGCACAATTTGGGGTTGCTCCTGGATACGTAGGTGGATTTTTCAAAAACTCATCCTTGTCCGATTCACAAACTGCACTATTCTAGTGATAAAGACTTGGGCACTTTCACGTTTGCCTTGGTAATCTCCAGATCATAGACCATTGTGAGACTTCAGCTAGACTAGAATGCAGTGACCTAGTGTTTTGTATAATTTATTTATCACATTTATCTTGCCCATTCTCCAAGAAGCTCAGTTGCATGCTTTCTGTTCTATGACTAAGCAGTCTTGGACTCTTAAACTCTTGATGGATCTATCAGAGCATACAAAGGTGCCTTCTATTGAGCCGGAATATTGGTCTGTCTAGCACAGTAATGTTTACACTGACTGGTAGCAGTTCCTCAGGATATTAGACTAGAGTCTTTCCTGAGCAAAGATCAAAACTGGGGTTATTTGTACGCAGGCAATGTACTCTACCACAGAATTTCAGCCTTCACCTATAATACATTTCTCTTGTGCTTAGAGGCATGCTGGTGTTCTGTGATTGTGAAATCTAGGGTTGCTATATTCCCAAAATATTCTTTAAAAAGAACAGGCTTTTCTAGGATTTTTAAAGCATTTCTTTCAAATAATCACCCTGCTTGCCGTACGTCTGGGTTTCCCCAGACATTTTGTTGACTCAGCGAAAATCCGCCCTGACACCACTTCTGCTGCCCAAATCACAGACATGTCCGGGAAAACTTGGATGTATGGCAGCCCTAAGAAATCAGAATTTTCTCCCCTTACAAATATCTTAAGCCAAGATTTTACCATACCCTGAAAAGAGCAGAGACAGTCTGGAATGAGGAACCCTTCTTCTTTGCAGCCTTCTTTCCCTCTGAATAATAAGAAAAAAATATTATAATTAAAACATATACATCAGGGATTTTATGTGTTATTCTTCTGTATAAACTACATTTGTGGCTGTAGGTTCAGTGAGGCAGCAGTGGAGTGCACAGACCAAGGACAAGGATAGGACAGTGTGTTGGATTCAAATTAGGTGACAACTTTATTGATTACAGATGCAACAGGTTTGGTGTAAGCATTTGGCATTTATCAGGAAGATCAATCAGCTTGCCTGCTGGTTGATGAACTGTTCCAGCTGACTAAAGTTTAGGGGGTGTCCCTCTTCCACCATAAAGTTTGCTATGAGGCAGGCAAAACCCATAGACCTGGCCAGTCAACTGACTGTAGCACAAATGCCTTCCTGACTCTGAAAACAGCAACTTTTTTTTAATTAAAAAAACCCCCACAGCAAGTTCAAAGTAGCCCCCTAAATGGTCAACCCTCACCCTGCCACAGCTTCTTAAATACTCCCAGAGCAGACCGAGATGGGCAAAGTCTTCACCCAGGTCTTCCCTGGAAATCCAGTTCACAGGGAGCCCAGACTAATGCTGGTTAGCTTCTTGACTTTTGCAATGCCTCGTTGTTCCCTACATGAGAGGTGCAGGAAAACAACCACACCAGAATGTGACTGTGTGTTACCCTGCTGCTGAACGAGGCTGCAAATGCTGCTCCCAGTACGGGGGTGGGGGGACTTCCAGACCTAAGCATAATAATATATTGTCACCATATTTACTCTGAGGGTTGGAAGGTTATGATTCTTGTAGGATTATTTAAAGACATGTGATGGGTGAATACGAAATAATATTTGGAACAGAGATATGCTGAAGTGTTAGTTGAGTGGTCCTCAGAAAAAGCCAGAGGAGCTGCCATTGTGCACACACACCATACATTCCAAGTACATTGCTTCCCCCCCCAAAAAAAGAAGATTCCTGAGAGCTGTAATTTTCCCTTCACAGAGCTATAATTCCTAGCATCCTTAAACTACAGTTCCCAGGATTCTTGCATGTGTGCTTTAAATGTATGATGTGTATGCAAAGTATTTGATGGTTTAACATTTGATGGTTTAAAATCATTGTGCGATTTAGCCCTTCTTGAATCTTCAACCAGACCGACTGGGTTTTGCCATATGCAGATGGTGTTGCTGCACTCCCAGTAAATGGTTGCTGTTACTGAACTTAGGTTCCTTCCTATTCAGGGTTATGTTCATGAGCCAATTGCAAATTGCAGCAGGAATTACCTTCTGCAGGGCGGTCTGCAAACAATAAGGCCAATGTCTTCATTGAAGATTTCTGGTACAGTCCTACAACTGTTTCATTCAGGGGGTCCTTGTTCTTGTCCAGCCATCCACTGATGTTGTAGTCCACAGTGCCGGCATAATGGACCAGGGCGAAGTGAGCCTCAGCCTTGCCTTTGCCAGGTTTGGGCTTTTCAAAGTTCTTGCATTTGCCAAGATGCTGGTCATAGAGCTTGTTCTTAAAAGAAGTGTCTGTTGCCTTGGGGAACATGCACTCTTCTTCTAGGATGGAGAAAATACCCATTGGCTATAAGAAGCAGAGAGAAAGCAAGATTTTATAACTTGTGTGCTGTTGGCTTGTAATATTAGCATATATTATTGCAAGCAAGTGTCATAGGGATAGGTTCTTTTGGCCAGCCACCTTGTCTTGTGATTTTAATGAGGGGAAACAAAGCAAGAGGTTCTTTCTGCAAATATGTAACTTAAGGTCGGGATTTCATTGCACAATGACAGTCAAGAATTGTTCTGTAAGGCTTCCTGTTGAATGATTGTATTTTGAGTATGGCAAGAGTTTCTAAAATGCCATATCAAGGCATTTTTACATGAGACACTAAGAAGCAGGTTTGACCCTCTCTCTTCCCGTTATTTTTATGTCGCAAGCAAATACTATTTTATAAGAATGAATTTAAATTAAATAAAATGGCTGTTTTGTTGTTTAAAGTAAGGACACATCTTTCAAACTTTAAAGACTGCTTAATTACATTGTATGCTAGATTAACAAAAACTTTTTAAAAAGACCTTCTCAATGAGTTCAATGCAGGCAGCCAGATCCATTCCAAAGTCAATGAACTCCCATTCAATTCCTTCTTTCTTGTACTCCTCTTGCTCCAGCACAAACATGTGATGGTTGAAAAACTGTTGCAGTTTCTCATTAGTGAAGTTGATGCAGAGCTGCTCCAAGCTGTTGTACTAGTGGGGGAAAGAGTACATTTATTCTAAAGAGTACAACTCAGTGCGACCCACTTTCAATTCTAGGTACAGTACTTCATGATATTTTCCACCCATATGCTTATTTTCCACCTGCATGTCTACCTAAGCTACCCTTAACCTGATTGAAAGAATTCCACCCATTAGACATTAACTTGGATTAAATATACTACATAGGTGGACCTAACAGATGAAGAAAAATGCTATAAATAGAAGTAATATTAATGGGGTCAGAGGAACTTCTGTGTATTCATCCCTACCCATTTTAAGTGTACTGTCAGCTTCACTGAGGTCCTTCTGCAATGTTGGAGCTATCCTGGACCTCATCATTCTCTAGTAACACTTTCTCAAGACTTCCCTGTATACTAGCTATTTTTTGAAATTATGAATCTGTGCTACTTAGATGAGTTATTACCACCTGCCAAGCTTGTCCAGTCAGTCCATTGCAATACAGTTGTGGGAATTGGCATCCTGTGCTACAAGCTGACCAGGTTATTTCAGAAGGAACATTCCAGGAGATTTTAAAAGACCTGGGGATCCACCTTCGTTGTGACAAGGTTCCATTCACTTACATCAAAGATCTCAAAGCCAGCAATGTCCAGCACACCAATGAAGTATTGCCTTGGCTGTTTAGTATCCAGTTGCTGGTTAATACGAACAACCATCCACAAGAACATCTTCTCAAAGACAGCTTTAGCCAAAGCTCCAACATTATTATACACCTAGAATAACATGATACAAACTGGAGTTAATATACAAAGCAGAGGACCAAACCTCCGAGGAATAGTAGGTAATCAAGTGGTGCATCCAGCATTTCATAGATTTTCACCTGCTGAACAGTTTGGCCTTTGGTGACATATTCATTGCCGACCTTGACTCGGGGGTAGCACAAAGCTTTCAGCAGATCTGCTGAATTGAGGTTCATGAGGTAGGCAGCCTTGTCAGCCACTGAACACAAACATAAGAAGAAAGGATTATCAGCACAAATAGACCATAATTTATCAAAATATATTTTGCTTGCCTGACATAGATTCTACTTATGACAATCATTAACCTCAAAATTATAAAGGTTTCAGAATCTTTTCTAAATTGTTCAGTTTCACTTACACTATTATCAATCAAATGGTTCTCCTAGATGAGCTACTTTCCCAGGTTGATGAGCCCCATTTGTCCCTTACTTCGCTCTACAGCACATGCAGTAACCGCCTTCTTGACCATTGGGCCCACTATTGGTATTGAACGTTCAATCTTCTGGAGTCTGTCTTCACATGCAGGGGAAGACCCTAACTTTCAAAGGGTTTGAGACCTATCAGCTATCCTCACCTGGTTTAGCTGGCCAGTCAAAGCTGTTCTCGGGGTGTGGCCGCTGTCGCATGCTGACAGCTTCTAGGAGCCACAGGTGAGAGCTGAGTGTAGGTTGGGGACCAAAGGAGGACAAACTACCCCAGAAGGAGCAACATGTGTCCCCAACCAGAAGTACTACCCCTCCCCAAAGACTCCATACACCCCAAGGGAAGTAATAGTATCACTCTATTCTGCCTTGATCAGACCACACCTGGAGTACTGTATCCAGTTCTGAGCAACACCTTTTAAGAAAGATATTAACAAGCTGCAACATGTGCAGAGGATGGCGACCAAAATTATATCAAGGGTCTGGGAACCAAGCCTTATGTGGTTGAGGGAACTGAGTATGTTTAGCCTGGTAAAGAGGAGAGTGAGAGGAGATATGATAGCCATCTTCACATTTAAAGGGCTGTTGCACGGAAGATGGAGCAAGCTTGTTTTCTCCTGCTCCAGATGCTAGGACCCAAAACAATGGATTCAAATTACAAGAAAGGAGACTCTGAGAAACATCAGGAAGAACTTTCTGACAGTAAGAGCTGTTCTACAGTGGAGTAGATTCTGAGAGGTGATGGACTCTCCTTTCTTGGAGCTTTGTAGCAGAGGCTGGATGTCAATCAGTCATGGGTGCTTTAGTTGAGATTCCTGCATTGCAAGGGGGTTGGACTAGATGACCCTTGGGATCCCTTCCAACTCTACAATACTATGATTCTAAGATTTGGCCACCTAACAACATGTTTGTTCATCAGTGAGGTAAATAGTCATAATAAAGAACAATACCTTATTAATAGACTATGTAAATCGCTGCTTCATAGCCACACACAATCCATATTGTATTTAGGGCCCCAAGTATAATGCCATAACAGAGATACTTTGTGAATACCTTCAGTGCCATCTGGCTCAGCCTGCTCCTCACGTTGCTTCTGCTTGAACTTCATGTTCCCATAGTGCATTACAGCTCCAGTTAGCTTGTAAATGGCTGTCTTTTCCTCAGCAGTGAAACCCAGGATGTCAATGGCTTCCTATCAATCAAAAGTTAAAATGGTGAACAAAAACTGGCCCTTCAAATTACCATTTCATTTGGAGGAAGAGCATTTCGGCTATTAGTGCACTGTGATTTCCCCGCCCCCCCCCCCCCACGCAGACACACATCATCAACCCCAGCATTTCTAGAATGCCTCACCCCAAGACATCTAATTTCTGTTGAATAAATTCAGCCCAAAACTGGTCTAATTAAATTCCATATATTCCATTCTATAAGTTACTTACATCAGTTGCCATCAACTCTTCTTGATCATTGATGCTGGCAACAGTGATCTCACCCTGACTCACAAAGTGAAAGTCATATGGGTTGGTAGTAATCAGCAACATCTCTGAATAAGGAGAAGCACAAATTTTCATCCATTGCATAATCCAGCATCAGCACAAGATTTTAGCAACAGCAGCAGCAGCCACTATAACAAATGCCTCTTACCAATTAGTTCTGGCTTCTTGTTGGACATGATCTGATAAAAGATGTGGTAGCTTCTTTCAGCTTTCAGCTGGAAAGTAACTCTGGACTTCTCTAGCAAATCTGGCAAGGTAATGAAATAGAATGAACAAACAAACAAACAAACAAACAAACAAACAAACAAACAAAGAGTTCATCTAAAGAAGCAGCCCTTACATGTTTCAATGTCAGCAGAAGCCAGTTTGCCTGTGGCACCAAAATGGATTCTGATGAATTTACCCTTTAAAAAGGAAAAGATAGGCAATTACAAATTCTAGGAGGCAGATTCTGCATATAGGTTACTACAGATTTGCTGTGTATGATGATAAGGCACTACACTTAAAGGCAAACTGTTATGTTCAGGTTCTGCAGATGACTTACGAAACGTGAGGAGTTGTCATTCCTCACAGTCTTTGCGTTTCCAAAAGCCTCCAGCAAGGGGTTGGCACTGATGATTTGATCTTCAAGGGTACCCTGCAATGTATGTATTATTGTATGATTATTATATAGAGACTGCATCAAAACCACATTTCATCCTTTTGTGACACAAAGCTTACCTTCATTTTGCCTGCTGTGTCCTCCTCCTTTTTCTTCTCACCTGTGGCTGCAATTGTTGCAAAGTACTGGATGACACGTTTCGTGTTCACAGTCTTTCCAGCACCAGATTCTCCACTGTTGATGAAAGGTGGGACAGGAAACCAATAGTCAAGGGGAAAGTCTCTCAACAATGGGTCAGAAGTGGCTAACATTTTTTGCCTGAAGCCGCATTTACTCTTGGTCAGCCTTGCAGGGACTGCATGCTAGCCAAATATGTGGCTAAAAGTAGCTGTGGCCATCCTACTACACTCTTGCACACACATTGTTGCATACACACAGCCTCACTCTCGTCAGGTGTTCCTTGTAGACCAGCTGAGGAGGGGCCTATTGTCCCCTCCCTGCTCATCAAAGGATTGATCTGATGACTGGGGAGGGAGTGATTTACATCTCATTCAGGTGCTGGGCTGAGTGGAGAAATTTAAATTTCTCCATCCATCCCTGTGCTGGGTCTATTTTAATTTCCCCCTTTTTAAGTCACCCCTGCCAAAATTTGTTTACAGCACAAATCAGGTCCCCAGACCAAGAGTTAGCCATATCTGCTCTAATGGTTATAATTATATGCTATGGACTTTTAAACTTACATTGGTTTTATACCAGTTTAACTGCTATGGCTTTTCCCAAACAGACTTCGGAATTTCAGTTTCATGAGAAATCTTGGAAACTGCTGAGTAGCTCCTATTGCAGAACTGCAGTTTCCAAAGTTTCTTAGAACTATGACTATTATGCCATTTAAGTTATGAATATAGTTTTGTCCCATGTTAAGCATTGGGATGATTTTTCCTTAATACAATGACAGCACCCTGCTTCCATTTCAAAAGTCTGCACAGAAAAAAGCTAGAAAGGATACTTACGTGATCAGAATAGACTGATTCTCACGATCTGAAAATATTAAATTGTTTAAAAAGTTACTTTTAATTTTAAAATAATATGAAGCAGTGTGTGTGTGTGTGTGTGTGTGTGTAGAAGCACCTACATCTGTCCAAGAATACATGAGGAGTAGAACCCCATAATTTTAAGTATCATCTGAACTCCCAGTCTCACGTATTTTAAATCCTAAGAAAATGGTTTCTATGTGGTCTTCATTAAGCTAAGGATGGGTAGGTCAGCCTTTCTGTTCCACTTTTGATTTTTGCAGTTCTTTATTAAAATGAGCAAAAATGCATTAAGTTGAATACCTTTTATACATGTTAAACACATTCTTTCCATAAAATATGCATTTTTGTAAGCCTTTTTGATTATTTTTATGCCAAAATCCAAATTATTTCATGCATTTTAATGTAAAATACATACTTTTGTGTTCATTTTGTGTGATCTGATTGATAGCTGCATTCTAACATGCATATAAATCAAGGACCTATGGATTACGTTGGTTTACTTTAACCAGCAAGCCAAATACATTTCTGCTCCATCCCTAATCCAAACACCTCATTGGCTATATGTTTTGGATCCTGGATGTTATGGAAGCCAAAACTGTGTTGGCGGGTAGGAAAGGCTTATGAACAAAGAAAGAGAAAATGATATCACAAAATCTTCAGTTTAAGCCTCTAACATAATACAGTACTCTTTGCACAGCATATTCACTATGTGCAAGTGTTTTCCAATTCTCGGCTTTTTTATCCTCACATAATGCCAGGCATATTAAGCTAGGAGCTGGTGGCGAGAGTGAGCTTCATGATTTTATTAGCAGAATAAAGAATGCAGTCACCAGCACTAATCCAACATTGTGAAAGGACACTGAGGTCCTCTGAGGAAAACATTATTTGTTCCCAAAGCTTTTCACTTACTTACCAGTTAACATGAACTGATAGGCATTGTCAGAGATGGAGAAGATGTGAGGAGGGGCCTCTTGACGCTTTTTGCCTCTGTAGGCATTTACCACTTCTGGGTTGTACACTGGCAGCCATTTGTATGGATTGACAGTGACACAGAAGAGACCTGAATAAGTCTGGAAGAAGAACAGAACTAGTTCAATTAATCTGCTTGTAGTAATATTTCTATTAATACTGTTATATTCTTTTGCTCTTGTGGAAAATATGTAAGTAGTTCCTTCTTTTAGAGGGTGAAAAGCATGAATGGAAATAAAGTAAGAAATAGACTTAAATTCTGAAAACTTCCAGCCAAACTAAAAGTTGGCAAACATATAATTTATCCATAAATGGTAAGGAGAAAGATAAAAACTGCAACGTTCTTATATCAGTATTGTTATTTGACAGATTTTTGATTTCTAAAAATCAAGTGTATGTCCTCTTCAAAAATCCCAAATATTGAACAAATGTTTAATCACAAAGAAGGAAACAAGATTATAACAGGATAATAGTAAAACTTTTTAAGTTTTAATAAAATTATTGCACGTCTTTTCCTGATTATTATGAGAAATGGTGCTGAGACTACAATCACTTCAAAGAGCAAGGGTAAAGCCAGCCTGTTCCTATCGCTTGTTGGACTGAAGAACAAGGGAGGTGACCCACAGAGGTCTCAATAGAGCTTTAGAGGTTAGCACACAGATCTACCTAATCTGAGACCACAACACCTGCATTAGCAGAAAGCAAAAAATAAATAAAAGACAAGGGCTGTACTCACATAAATCATCCAGGCTGCATAACGCTCTTTGAGGTTATACAGGACAGCAGGTTCATGGAGGTGGGTCATCATGGCCATGTCCTCAATTTTGTCATATTTGGGAGGATTCATAGAAAAGACTTGGTCTTCTTTCACAGTCACAGACTGCCAAGGAAACAAAAGGCAAGTTTATGGCATCTTAAAAAGTAGAGGCAAGGCAATTATAACAATGCATTTGTTGTCTTCTACTCACTTCTCCTTTTTCAGTCTTGGCTGTGACCTTCCCTCCTTCCCTGGCTGTGACAGTGGCCTTCACATAAGACTCCTTAGGATCTGACACAAAGACTGAATTCTTTGCATCAAAGGGCTTGTTCTGGGCCTCAATTCTCTCCTTTTCTGGTTTCCGGAGAAAAGGGGCAGCTGGCCCAAAGATGGCCATCTCCGCGTCTGATGACATGGCTGCAGTTTATAGAAAGCAGCTCAACAACACTAAACGGGAGAAAATGTTCCATCGTGTTATTGGATCAATATAATCCTTTCAATGGTATTAACTTGTTTTTGTTTTTAACCTTCCATCACCTTTATTTAGTAACTGCTTATGCATGCATAGGTCTTTCAGGACGCATCCAATGCTTCCTTTCTTCCTATGGAAGTAGCTTCATTTAAAGGAAGAAAAAATATGGATACAACATCTGTGTATATAGAGCACCCTACACTCAAGAGCTTCGCAATTTAATTCAGTGAGGAGAATCTGATTTGCATGCACAAACAAATTGGCATCTGGGCTGTATTCCTCTGTTGGAATGGTTGGAAAACAGCATGATTGCAAAACCCTGAAGTGCACACGTGAACGCATATTCCTCTTTAGAGGAATGAATTGTCGGTTTCCTTCTCTCAGGGTATATAACTTACTGTGGCCACTACTCAACGACACATGAAAATTTGCTTTTATGAGACTTTTATATCCCATATGCTGATCTGTAGAGCTCAAGATCCTACTGTGTCAAGTACCAAGCATTCCATTGGGCAGAGGTTGTATGTCTGGAAAATTACCCTAGCCACAGTGGCAGAACACAAGCTTTGCCTATATAAGGAAGGCCCCAGGTTTGATCTCTGGCGTTTCCAGTTCAGAGAAAATATGGGGAAGACCTTGGAGAGCTACTTCAAGACATAATAGACTAGACTCCTGGGCTAGATGCTTTCTATATCTGTATTCCAAGGAGAGTAGTATTGGTTGAATGTAAATAATATAGCAAGACCTTGTATACTGAGAATTTAGGAGGCAAAAAGCCAATTCTGTTTCTAATAAAGAAAACAGCAGAATAGAGAATGAAGATTGGGCATTACTCTGGAAGACAAGAATTCAGTGACATACAACATGTGTTTTGGGTACATCTGATTCAATCCCTGTTGGATTAGACTGAAGGATCATCTATTCTAGCATCTTGCTCTCACCAGCCTATGAAATACACACAAGCAGGACCTGACTGTAACAGCACTCTCCCCACTTGCAATTTCCAGCAACTGGCATTCAGAAGCAAATGTTCCTTTTGCATATTTGCAGGGCTGGCACGAGACATTTTGGCACCTGAGGTGAACCACAAAATGGTGTACAGCCTCCTTCCAAGAAAGAAGGTGTGAGTGAAGATCTACATTGGGAACAGCGGCCGGGGGGTGGGGGGTGGGCAGGGTTAAGATCTACAATTGGAATGGGTTAGGGATCAAATCACCCTTACCTGATAGTTGAAGTGGGAATCAAAAGCTGCCATGGGGGTGGGGAAGGGGCCTGCTCTGAATCACACCAGACAGGTGCAGAGCTCAGAAAATGTCAGAAGGCAGCCCCATTCCCTAGGGGTAGGAGGAGACCGGCAGGAGCTGCTCAGGAGGCTGCAGAGCCAGCCACCAAGGGGTGTGCCACAGCCATCGCTGCCACCACAGCAGCAGCAGGTGCTGCCCCTATGGATTCCTGCGTCCTTGCCTTGCCTCATGCGTGAATCTACCTTGGCTATACAGTGGTACCTCAGGTTACATACGCTTCAGGTTACAGACGCTTCAGGTTGCAGACTCCGCTAACCTAGAAATAGTGCCTTGGGTTAAGAACTTTGCTTCAGGATGAGAACAGAAGTCGCGTGGCGGCAGCAGCAGGAGGCCCCATTAGCTAAAGTGGTGCTTCAGGTTAAGAACAGTTTCAGGTTAACCTCCGGAACGAATTAAGTACTTAACCCAAGGTACCACTGTGTGCAAGTTATTCTGATAAGACAGGAAGAAAGCAGTGAAGGAACTCTGAAATTTATGTAGGAAAGGCAAGCAACTCTCCCCTGTGCTTTTCTCTGGAAAGAGTTTTGTATTTCATTCTTTTTGAGCTCTACCATTTTTTGGGTGGGGGAAAATACAATTCCCTGTATTTGCAGCCATTAATTAAAATTCAACCTTCTTTAGCTTTCAGTGTTTAAACAATCCCGGTGCGTCCTACCAGGAATTTGAAAAGTAAATTATCTTGCTCCAAGTCTACAAGTGAAGAATCATTTAGAATGTAGGTTGGGTAAGCAACTGATACATCTTCCTTATTAGATCTAGATCCAGTGTGAGAGATTGAAACACTATCTTCTATTGAGCATCTCAAAGTGATGGAAGTATCAGACTTTTGTTCCAATAAAAACTTGTGCTACAGGTTTCTGAGTTACGCATTTTCGGGCTACCTACCTACCTACCTACCTACCTATTTATTTATTCCATTTCTGTACGACCTTTTCTTCCAGGGATCTCAAAGTGATGTATCTGTTTCTCCTTCTCCCCATTTAATCCTCATAACAACACTGTGAGGTAGCTTAGACTTGACAGGCAATGACTGGCCCAAGGTCCCCCAGTGAGCTTCATGGTTAAGTGGGATTCGAACCCTGGACTCCCAGTAAGGTGTGTCATTTTAGGGGGTGAAACTTAGTTTTTGCAAATTTCTTCAGTGATGGGGCTTAAAAATATGTTTTTGGGTGTGAGGAATTCAAATCAGCTATATTTGTGATTGGACAACATTTAGCTTGGCTAGTCTACGTTTGATTAAGAAGCAAATAAGCTGTTCTCGGGGAAACCAAGGAATTTTAATTTTACCTTCTGAAAGTGTCAGGTAGTGTAAAATATGTATAATATATAAATAAATATGACTGCAAGTACTTGGCAACCATTTTTAATGATTTCTTTATAATTTTACACACATTTTATTTACCAAGCTACACTGAGTTATATTAATTTAGCCAAAATATCTGCTCACCTAGGACTCCAGGTGGGCGGCTGTGGTGGGTTCAGGGAGCTGCCATCTTCGGGGCAGCTGAGGGAGGGGATGGCTGGCACTGCTGCGTTGGGCCCTCAGATAAGGGTGGGCAGTGCCCCCTGAGCCAATCGGAGGTTGGGGCTTGGGGGCTGCCTATTTAAGGGAGTGGCCAGGTGTCGGCCACTTTCTTGGTCGATTCTCATGTGACCAAAATATCTTTTGAATTCACAAGTCATGTTGCAACTTTTTAGCACCCCTCGTTTGGGGGATTTGAAAGTTGAAAAATTCAACATGCCCTAGTCTCCAGGTCCAACACCTAGTCCAACACTCTAACCATTACACCACTCTCACTCTCCTATTTATCATCACTAATTTGAAATTGCACATTTGCATTTCTTTTTCTACATTAATTCATCTATACAGTGGTACCTCGGGTTACATACACTTCAGGTTACAGACTCCACTAACCCAGAAATATTACCTGAGGTTAAGAACTTTGCTTCAGGATGAAAACAGAAAAACGTGCTCTGGCGGCGCAGTGGCAGCAGGAGGCCCTATTAGCTAAAGTGGTGCTTCAGGTTAAGAACAGTTTCAGGTTAAGAACAGACCTCCAGAACGAATTAAGTTCTTAACCCGAGGTACCACTGTACAATAATTCCAGTTTCCAAATTATATTTTCGACATGTAACTAGTATTGGCATAAATTGCATTATAAATATAATTTATACTTTATATTATACTCTCAATATGCCATGGGGATTAGCATGCTTACCTTGTGCAAGATGTTATATGCAGGCTTGAGGCTGGCTACCACTGAAAAAAGATAAATAAATAAAGATGAACCTCTTTTAATTGCTGCCAAAAAAGCTCCAAGAATAGGTGAGAGAGAAGAAATAGATGAAAGAACAGGTTTGAATTCCAGGGCAGGTTTGAATATCCACATATAAATTAGTTCCAGAGGTGACCAAGTGACTTGGGATGTGAAGAATTTCAGGCCTCTACTCCTTCCCTGCAACCCTTGTTTCTGCACATGACTTACCTTGAAGCTGTATGCAGAGAGCAGGCAGATCAAAGACAAGATAGGTCCCAGGAACTCTTTTATAAGGTCTGCTCAGGGAATAGCACCTCCTCTGGCATAGGTCAGGTCAATTATTCCTGGCAAAGTATTGTTTTGGCAAAGTTGACTGCAAGCATCATTCTTACTCATATTATCCTTGGATATATTTAGATTAGAAATATTCAAGACACTCCATTACTACAAGTGCTTGTATCATTTCTAAAAATATTATATAGGACTCACTGGCTTCTTATATTTTCAGTGAAATTATCCAAATAGAAAATCACAGCTAACATGCCCCACGGTTTATTTTTGTTTTTTAGGTTAGGTTTTATTTTTTAAAATAATTTATCTGCACTTAGGAATGCTAAACAATTAAAAGGTTAAGCAGAGGACAAATGATAAATAACTTCCTCACTAGTACTAGCACCAAACACAGATTAAAAAAACACCTAGAAAAAATAATTTGACAAAATTTATTACAGCAAATGTTGGTGTCTCAAAAATCTTGAAGCATTTAAAATCATTTGATGAAAATATGGAATTCTGTCTACTATTTTCAGACAGTGATAAACAGATGTGATGATGGGTAAGGAATTGGAGGCTTAAGACTCTTGGCATCCCTTCTATGATTACCATTTTGGACAACTACTGTGCTCATAAACCCTCCGGACCATGACTAGAATTTTAGTTATAGAGAGCATGTGCTCTGCAATAGAGTCCAAATGAAGAGGCTGTGGAGGGTAACTCCTGTCTTAAAAGGCAAAGGTTGTTGGGAAGGAGATTAAAGTGACAGAAAAGTGAATGAGCTGTCAGTTGGACGTAAAAATCCTGAGGCACTTATGCTGCATTGAAGATTCTATGAGTGAGATCCACTGTTGCACCAGTGGATACAAATGGGACTTCTTCATCTGCAACACTGTTAATTCCATAATCTGCTCCATAATGTCCTGCAACCATCCAGAGAAATGGGTTTTTGGGGGGTGGGGTGGAAAAATAAGTCCCATTTGCATGCACATGCGGAAATATTTTGCACAAGTGGGACACCACAATTGGATATAATTCTATTCCAAGTCCTTATTTGTGTATTGCATTCTCCCTTTAACTTCTTCCACAGATGTAAACCTGAGGAAGCCTAACATCACCCCACTGCACTCTCCCTACCCAATCTAGGAGCTATTCTTTTTGCTTCCATTTTTATCTAGCCACTGCCCGTTTGTCTGGAAGGCCAGGAGTTCAGGTTTGGAAGGCCAGGAGGGTGCCCACAACAGCGATGAGGAGAAAGTAGTTAGGGATCTACAGGCTAATCTCTGAGTGAAGTGTAGTAGATCAACAAGGATTTCTGTTTTGCTATTATTCAACAATCACAACTTCCACTCCTCCTCCCCACCCAAAAAAAGGCCGTGGAAATTTCTGGAACTGAAAGCAAATTTACGGACTATGCTGAATTCAGAGATGTCCTGATCTTCAATTCTAAGTGTGCATCTGCCCTCTTTCTGAGCCACTATTTTTCACTTGGTTGTAGTTGGTGGACCTTGAGGTTTTAGGGAAAAGAAGTAGATCCCTCATGCTTGACATTCACCTACCTTTGGCCTTCAATAGTCTCTCATAGAATCATAGAGTTGGAAGAGACCACAAGGGTCATCGAGTCCAACCCCCTGCCAAGCAGGAAACACCATCAGAGCACTCCTGACATATGGTTGTCAAGCCTCTGCTTAAAGACCTCCAAAGAAGGAGACTCCACCACACTCCTTGGCAGCAAATTCCACTGTCGAACAGCTCTTACTGTCAGGAAGTTCTTCCTAATGTTTAGGTGGAATCTTCTTTCTTGTAGTTTGTATCCATTGCTCCGTGTCCGCTTCTCTGGAGCAGCAGAAAACAACCTTTCTCCCTCCTCTATGTGACATCCTTTAATATATTTGAACATGGCTCCTTCCTGTCTTTTTTCATCTGCTTAGATAGATAGCTGCTAACTAGGAGCTGTACCACTGAGCTATGAGTAGCGTTTTAGTAGTTGTAAGGATAGGTTTCCCAGGTATTTTGTTCCATTCCCTGACCTTAATCACAATCTGCGACTACCCCCTAAAAGTTGTAACATGACTTGGTCACTGGGGACATTTCCCAGAGCTTTGGAGACATGCATTATAGGACTTAGGTTCTGTGGTAGTGAACATCATAATTGTTTTAAGATGGTTTCTCACTTCTTGCACACCCAAGGACTGCACACTCCACATAAACTACAATAACACCATATTGTCAAACAAGTGGAAAGGACCCCTCTTACAGTTTTGTGTATTTTGTTTCAAGCCCACATGTGCAACCAACGGCTGTTTGATTTGTGCTGGTATAATTTAGATTGGGAGAGGGGAGAGAGTGCAACGATGCACTGCTTGGTATTAGATGATCCTCAGCCTGGATACTGGTGACAGTTTTGATATGCAAACAATTTGGAGAGGATTTAGAAGATGGTAAAACAATATCCAGAACTACATGGAAGGAGCAAAAATCTTTTTCGTAGCTTCAAGATGAAAAGGAACAACAACTTTGAAAAAAATTAAGTATTTGCTAAAACAAAAGCAATTACAGATGAAAACTATTTATTGGTTAAATGCTTAATTTATAGGAAAATACAAATATTACTTAAGCATAAATTCTGTTAAGTAATAAATCACCAGTGATTGCTGCAGACCCTGCACAGGTAGTTTTAAGTACAGATGTTTTTGGTGATACAAATAATGTCTTTTCTAGGGGCTTTCAGGGATTCTATTAACTATTTGCTATGGAAAAGCTATTTAATTGGCAACTACTAGAAGTTTCTTCCCTTTTTTACAGACTTCTTATATAATAAAGAGCCCCCCCCCCAGTTTATGCCATCTTATTTTTGCCATGACTGTGTGCACAGTGAATTAGCAGCACACCCCCCCCGCTTGAAAAAACCCAACATATGAAATGATACAGTATAGAACAGTTGTGATAGGTAAATCAGCAGCTGCATTCAAATTTAAGAACACTTGACACAGAATGTATACTATAATCCTATATCAGCATGTATGTCCTATATAGGCCCAAACCAGAAGCAGAATTAAAATCCAGTGAGTTAGTAACTGATCAAAAAAAGAATGAGAGGTATATTATATTTTGTGTGATTATCATACTGTTTAAAACACTATAGAAAATACCTTCCAGTTATAGTATTTGGTAGTTCAGTAGTCTGCTCTGCATAACGTTTGTTGTACTTCCTTCTAGACATTCTGGTAAATATTTTCTGTTTTCAAGGCAAACTTTTTTGACAAGAAACTCCAGTTTTGTATATATTTGTTTTAACAGTAGACTTACCAGAAACCCAATATTTAGATGTTGGGTGAGATTCAACATAGTGTGAACTGGTGTCCACCACACAACAAGGTTTCTCCTTCATCTTTTCCCTGCTACAGCCCACTGTACTCTGTGTACTCCCAAAATCTACTGTGGAACTTTGGGGGGCTCTCTGAAGCTGGGGGGAGGGGACAGCTGGACAGAAATTGAAAGTCCTGTTCTGACCAGTAATATTTGTTCAAAGTGTATAGGTTGTGTTAATTTGCATTTTTGCACAAATACATGCAATTTATTCTGAACTACAGTACTTTCCTTGTGTGCTACTTCCTATTTAACTCACATCCAGGGTTCATATCATTTGCATTGTATGTATTTTCAGTTTGGAACCAGATAATAAACCCCTAAAAGAGTGCTCAGTCTAGAGCTGATCCCTTTGATATAACATTATGATGTGAATACCTAGTAACATACTCTTGATATTATTTGTTTAAATCAATCTATTTAACATGAGTTTTCATAGTACTGATCAGTGATTTTAAAAATATTATAACCCAAAATCACCTGTTGATTTAATAACTCCATACAATTGCATTTGATATCTTATGACTACACAATTGCATTTGATATCTTATGACTACATACGAGGTGAAAGGCTTATTTAGAACCTTTGCATACTTGGCAACCTGCCTTGATCTTTACAGTTTGTCCCAAGGACAAGACAGCCCTTTGGACAGCATTACCACAATCCAGCATAGAGTTGCATATGGCTAAGCCTCAGTGCTCATTAGGTTCATTCTTAGTTTAGAGGGCACAGTACAGTTCAGAAATAGTTGATACACCCATCTCAAGAAAGTGCTTTCTTGTAAAACAAAAAACACTATTTTAGGTCCTTGCTTAGCAATATATGTTTGCACATTTTCCTGTTCATCCCATTTGGTGTTCAGCACCTAGGCTCAATATAACAATGACAATGTGCTTTGTTACCATTTACTTAAACTAACCATATAAGATTTTGCTCATTTATTTTAACATTTGTTTTCTTCCTTTGCTTCATGAAGAGAAACCCAAAGTGATTAAAGATAAGAACTAAGGCTTAATGTGAACTGCAAGTAAACTTCAATTTCATGGTGATTCACTGATTATGTAATAATGTTTCTGAGAGTCATCATATATATTCATGAATCTGAGAACTGTGTTCAACTGAATGCACAACAGGGCAGAGTTAAGACTGTCACCAGAAATGCACAATCCTTCCAGGTCTCTAATACTTACTAACAAGTTAAAATGAAAAGCCATGTCCATATTTAGTATGCAAAGGAATCTACAATCTTTATTTTCTAAACAGTGAGGGGAATAAACATTAATTACAGGAAGTGGCAAAGAGCTTCACATTTTGTGCTTCTCTTCAGTCACTCTACATCTCTTTGGTGAGCTTATTCTTCGCTTACAACAACTTTCTTGTGCACCTCTCGGGTCTTCACCCGGAGCTTGTTAACCTGGGACTCAGCAATGTCAGCCCGCTCCTCAGCCTCTTCCAGCTCATGCTGAATCTTGCGGAACTTCGAAAGGTTCGCATTGGATTGTTCCTCCTGATAACAGACAGAGAGATATGAAAATGGCAGAACTCAGTCCTTCCTGCTTTTCAGCCTGCACCAGATTGAATTCTTAGCAAAGTAGACAGAAAGCATGTACTAATTTTTCTCAGGCCATTTTGAAGGGCATACAATTCAATTTGTGAAGAATCCCATAATATTTAAGATAGTAGGGCAGCTCCTGAATGTGCAGAGCTCCATGGGGTCTTCACCTCTTGGGTGCGCAAGAGCAGTGTATAAATTCTCTTATGAGAAATGCTGTAAATTCAAAATATTTGTATGTGATATAAACATGTTCTGCTCAAAACTAGACTTCATTATTCAGTCAGGTTTTGTGTGTTGGTGCAATACATGCAAGGCAAAACTTTTGCACCATGTTCTGTGTGATACTTACAGCTTCCTCAGCTTGTCGCTTGTATGCTTTCACTTTGAGCTGTAGTTTATCTACAAGATCCTGGAGTCTCAGAACATTCTTCCGGTCTTCTTCAGCCTAAATGTTTAAAAGTAAGAGAAGAGAGTGTGAACTCACATGCAAGTACCTACGACATTTTCAGATAAAAGTAGGGCTGCCATACGTCCAGGAATCAGGTTCTGGTAATGGCTTCCGAGCAGATTTTATGGCAAGCAGGGCGATTTTTATTTTTAAAAATGCTTTAAAATATTTTTAAAAGCCTAAAAACTTAATTTGGTGAGGGGGGAAGGAGAGAGATGTTCCCAAATAACAACTTTGGGACACCCCCCCAAAAAAAAGAAAAGCTCAGCAACTTTGTCCGGATTTTCACTTTTGGGAATATGGCAACCCTAGATAAAAGGAAGTCTCTATTCTCACCTGATAGGTCAGTTCCTTTACTCTTCTCTCATACTTTCGTACACCTTTTATAGCCTCAGCACTGCGCTTCTGTTCATTCTCACACTCAGCTTCCAGCTCACGAACCTGAAATGCAAAAACAAAGGCTTCTGCATTTTAGCTGGTATTCTAATCCAAGTGCTACTCACTAAATCATGATGATGTGTATGGAAATATGGCTGTAATGATAAGCTGTAGCTGAATGGGTAGAAACTTTCTAGGTACATTTGTCCCATCTTTCCCTTGGCACCCTTTTCATTCCTCTGATAGCAACTTAGAGCGTTATCTTCTGTCAGCTTCCTTACCTGAGTTGCCCCAATTCATAGAACCATATCATAGAAGATTGCTCCTTACTTTCATTTCTATTCATCTGTGGCCCATCCCTGTGGCCATGCTACCACGAGCCCCTCCAAATTCTCAGACACTGAATATGTAGCCCTGTTTCCCCAAGTCCTGCTCTGTCACCCAACGTCTGTTGTGTGTTTCTGGTTACTTGACATGGTTACTAGTGTTGGTTCCTAGATATGCAAATAGGTCTGAGGTTGGTGTGGAGGTAGGAGTAATAACTGAAGCAAAGGGGAAAGTTTATTCTGTGTAGTTTTCAGAGAGAATGGGCATTTGTGCGCAAAGGGGAGACTTCCTCCCAGAAGAAAGGCATCAAGAATATATAAAAAAGCAAACTACTACTACCATTGCTGCCTTCCGAACTTTCAGATATTACGTCTCCTAGATGGTATGTCTCCTGCCTATGCGGGCAAAGCAGGGAGTGAAGACGTGAAAGTGTGGAAAATGATTATTCAAGATTCAAAATGCATGGAGAAACCGTTCCTCTATGAGATATACGCACTCTGGCCTCCAGTTTCTGGATCTGTTTCTTCCCTCCTTTCAGTGCCAGCTGCTCTGCTTCATCAAGACGGTGCTGCAAGTCCTTCACAGTCTGGTCTAGGTTCTTCTTCATCCTCTCCAGATGTGCACTGGTATCTTGTTCCTTCTTCAACTCCTCTGCCATCATGGCTGCCTATTAATAGTTATAGTAAAATATTATTATTATTATTATTATTATTAATCAGAAAGCCATGCATGCCAAGTATAATCAGGGAAATATTTCCAAAGAAAAATCCCCCAAACTCACATCAGTTATGGCCTTCTTGGCCTTCTCTTCTGCATTGCGTGCTTCCTGAATTGTCTCCTCCATTTCACTCTGGATTTGGGCAATATCCGTTTCCAGCTTCTTTTTGGTGTTGATCAAGCTGGTGTTCTGTATAAGAATAATAAGACTGACATTTAACTATTAACTGCAAACCGTAATATATTCAGCATGAAATTCATGTTTCTTTGGTGTGGGAAGCATTCTTGGTTATCTAGAAAACAGCAAATGCAATGTTTGGAGCCTTCATCAACACTTAAGAAAGCTCTCAAATTATAAGTTAATGTTTACGTTCCATTTCTTATAGCATTGATTCAGGCTTAACAAACATGGAGATGACTTAATTGATGAAGTCTTTTGGAGGCACTTGACCATATCATGAAGGTATGCTCATATGGAATAGAAAATGGAGTCAGCGACATTGCAAAAAGAGATGGACACATATATATCAGGAGTTTTGACACAGGTGGGCAATACACAATGCCATTTCAAAAAACAGAAGTAGCTTCTTCCCTTTACCTGAACCATCTTCTGCTTAGAGAATCTTATGTGCCCATTACAAGCTAGAAGCTCACCTGGGTGTGAAGAAGTTGCACACGCTCACTGGCATCCAGAAGTTCCTGTTCTGCAATTTTCCTGCCCCTCTCTGTCTGTTCCAGAGCTGCACGGAGCTCCTCAATCTCAGCCTGCATCAGATTAGCTCTGCGCTCAACCATGGCCACTTGCTCCTTCAGATCTTCCTGGCACCTTATAGCTTCATCCAAATGTATCTGGGTGTCCTAAAAAATGATATTGAGATATTATTGTGAGACCATTCTTTGCACAATAACAATCACAACTGTGTCCTGATTACAGAAATATATATGTACCTTGAGTATTCCTTGGGTGTTCCTGAGGTTCTTCTGTGCTTCAGCAGCTTGGCGGTTGGCATGGCTTAGCTGGATTTCCATTTCATTCAGATCTCCCTCCATCTTCTTTTTCAGCCGCAGGGCATCATTCCTGCTCCTGATCTCAGCGTCCAATGTGCTCTGCATGGACTCTACAACTCTCAGGTGATTCCTCTTCAGCTGATCAATTTCCTCATCCTTCTCTGCAATTCTCCTGTCAATATCAGCCTTCACCTGGTTGAGCTCAAGTTGGATGCGGAGGATTTTGCCTTCTTCGTGTTCCAGTGAGGCCTTAAAACAAGAATAGCATACCATGGACTCACTGTCTGAAAGTTTATTCAATAGGAAACACTAAAAACCACTAGTTTGTATGCACTGTGAAAGCATTACCAACCTTTTTGTCTGATATATGCCACAAAATAATTATATGCATAATAGTGTACTTACCTCAGCTTCCTCTAGAGCAGTCTGCAGATCATTTTTCTCTTGCTCAATCTGCTTCTTCACTTTCTCCAATTCATGGATGGCTTTTCCTCCTTCAGCAACCTGCTCCGTGAGGTCAGAAATCTCCTCTGTTGGTTTGCACATTAAAATGACAGTCAGAGAGAGCAGATCCGCAATCTGTACACTGGATTGTGTAAGGAGTACAAATTCAGAACCCAACAATCATTTAATAATTAGCATTACACTTTTGCCATTCATGTGAATGGTTTTCAGTTGAATGTTTGAATCTATCAGTGGGCAATGAAAAAAATAATGGTATACAAATTAAGTGGAAGCCTCCTACTACAAAAATGACCAAACTTGGCAGAATGCCTAGGTAAAGACTATGGTCTTACGCTGGAGATTCTTGTTTTCACGCTTCAGAGTTTCCAAGTGATCCAAGGATTCCTCATAAGCATTCTTCATCTTAAAGAGCTCTGTGCTGAGAGAGCGAGCCTCTTTCTGGGAGGCTTCCAGTTCAGACTGTGTTTCCTCATATTTCTGTTTCCAGTCTGCCAGAATCTGCAAAACACCAGAAAGAAGAAACACAAGAAATAAGAAATGTGCTCATGTGTACCTGAGGGTTTGTTGCAATGTGCTGAGTTTTCTTTCAAATTATGGCCAAAAGTACCTTATCAAAGTTCTTCTGCTTCTTATCTAGAGCTGCACAGGCTGCATTGGACCTTTCCACATCAATCATCAGGTCCTCCACTTCATTCTGTAACCTTTGCTTTGTCTTCTCAAGGGAAGCACATTTGGAATTCACCGCCTCTACGTGTTCTTCAGCATCCTGCAGACGCTGAGCCAGCTTTTTCCTAGAGGAATGTGATCACAACACTTAGTGATTCTTAATTATCCATGATAATAAATGGCTGAAAGGTATTCAGTGCATACTGATAATACAAATTCGCTTTTCCTTTCAAACCTTGTCTTAACATATCATCTTTTCCTTCCATGTTGACACATAACATTGTAATAATGTAATCATGTCTCACTACCACTCTAAGCTAGGGATACAAGTTGCTGAAATTTTTTGCTTTCAATTGTTTTCAAAATGTCCTTGTGCAAAATTGGCTTAAGTCATTCAATTCACTAAATGCCTTGCAACTTAACCTAAAATAATTTATTGCAGAATTGATGTTGGTGACTTTTTCTTTCCCATGGAATTTGTGAGCACAATTTATGTTGACATTGTGAGAAAGCACATCTAACAAAGAAACAAAGGAATTGGTTGTGGAATTTGATTCACTACATTCACTCATTCTTTCTGCAGCAGTGGCAGGAAGAGGTTCCACAAATATTGGGGGACACACACACCTCAGAATGCAGTTATCGACTTGGAAATTGCCATAGATGTTCATGATCAAGCGACTCTGCCTCTGCTCCAGTGAAAATGTGACTCATGTAAAATTGCAGTACATCCCTACTCTGAGCCTAGCATAAACCAATGAGTGACTTATTCTGTACACTGATTCTGATAAAAATATAACTTGCTTTCTCTAATTCAGTCTACATTAAAAAATATTGTCTTCTTCCTGCTGCATCTGAAAATACCGTGAACATTGCACTCATTGAGGAGCTATTAGATTCAGCTGTATGCAGCTGTTTCACTAGATTACAAAAAACCCAAACCTCTCTTCAGGAAACATGAAGATTTAAGATAAACATGATGATATGCAGTGTTGAATAACACCATAGACCACTGTATAAATTCACAGAACTATCTCATACTCAGGTTAAGCCCAGATAATTATAATGTGTCCTTTCTGTTAATTGTTCTGGTCCTCCACCTATAAATGGTGCTCCAGTTAATGGAGGGAGTTCTCTAATTCTTCTCTCACAACTATTTGTTTAGTATTTCCTAACACCCTTTTAAGCACATCATTGCACATACTTGGCTTCTTCCAGTTCCTCAGTCCGCTGAATGGCATCAGTTTCGTATTTAGTTCTCCATTGAGCAACCTCACTGTTTGCCTTGGACAGAGCACGCTGAAGCTCAGCCTTGGCTTCCTGTTCTTCTTCATATTGTTCCCGAAGAAGGTCACAGTCATGTCTTGCAGATTGTAAACCATGGGCCAGTGCATTCTTGGCCTATAGAATTAACATAGAATTGTAGATTATGTAAATGTTCGGAGTGGGCTTCAGCATATACAATTGCCAGTCCACAAGATGAAGTAAGCACACAGAGAATGAGATGTATAAAACATAAATAATTATGCAGGTGAGGCAATTCTTGCAGTAGTGAATCTGTGACAAAAAAGCTGCCCAGTGTTTCTGGCATTAAAACAGACGATAAAATAAATTCTTGATTCCAAATTTTCACCTTTATCTCTTCCTCAAGTTGTCTCTTCAGTTCTTCAATTTGTTGAGTAAAAGCTTGCTTGCCTCTGGAAAGCTGGGAAATCAAAGCATCTTTTTCATCTACCTGTCGTGAGAGTTCACCTGAAGTAGAGAATATATAACATAATTTAACATAAGTAAATTGAAAAATTATATTTAAATTAATATCTGAAATCTCCAAGATTTAATCATTTTTGCATAGGTTTTGGCAATTATTTGGTACAATGATGGTGTTCACAGTAGACATATTAAGTAGTAAAAAAAGTGAAGGTGATATTCAATATTAGTTATAATAAGAGAAGACCTGCTGAAATCTATGGACTTAAGTGTTTTAATTTCCATAGGTATGGATCTTCAGCCCCTGAATTAGGTATCTGGATGGGAAGTGCTGCCCTTTAAGGACTCTTAAGGGGATCCCCATCTAAGGGGATCCCCTGTCCAGCCCAATGCCTCTTCCACCTTCAAGGTTGTTCTACCTTCAAGGTTGCTATGAGGTAATGGGAAGAAATGGCCAATTTTTCCTGGGCCCTGCACCATGCATCTCCTTTTATTTATCTGGAGTGGACCTGGTAGGGTGAAGTCTTCCCCCAGGGCTGCTCCAAGGCCCCACCTCTCAGGAGCCCAGCTCGTGCACCGATTGGCTCCTGAAGCCTTGCAGGTTCTCTAGGCTTCAGCCCATCTTTGAGAGGCTGGAAATCACCCTTCCTATCTTGCAAAAGCTGAAGCACCATCTCTCCATGCAACCACCAAACCGAGCTACAACCACCACTCCCACTGAATTGGGGATGGGAAATAACGCCCATAGTTGTATTTTTTCAGAACAAGCCATGTCCTTCTCACAAATATCTCCAGCATTTTAGAAATTTGTTTAAGCATCTTACCAGATTCTGTCTGCAAACGAGCTCTTTGAGCATTCAGGTCATTAATAGAACGTTGATGCTCTTCTTCTTTTGTTTTAAGCTCGCTAAGCTGATCTTCTAGGGTGCGGCACATCTTTTCATAATTGGCCTATAGGTGTACAGTCAAAGAACCATATTAACTAACACCATTGTACTTTGCATATTGTAAGACTTTGTAGTATTCAGAATGGACGCTTCATATATGTTTTAGAGTCACAATGAAGACCAGAAGCATATAACGCTGAAGAATGGGGAATGTCTTGAATAATGAAAAAGAATATGTAATAAGGAGTCCTGAATAAGTGATGCATTATTTAAGGGGGAAATGAGGACCTTATATAATATATATATATATATATATATATATATGGAAAAAAAATTGGTCATCTTGCAAATAGAAACAGCATTAAATAGAAACAGCATTATATATGGATGGATAGAGATGCTAATGTAATAAAAATTACTTTTCTCTTTTTCCCATAGAAGTTGAAATTCTTTTTAAATTACAATTACCTCACTCCAATCCTGTATAAAGCTACAGAAATGTAAATCCAATATGTATATTTTGTGATTGTAATATATGTATATTGAAATTGCTGTATGATACCTTGCCTTTGGAGACAGATTCCAAATTACTAGCAAGGTCATCAATCTCCATCTTCAGCTCACTCTTCTCCTTCTCCAGCTTCTGTTTCACACGTTGCAAGTTATCAATTTGTTCCCCAAGTTCAGCTGCACTGTCTGCGTGCTTCTTGCGGAGAGCAGCTGTTGTGGCTTCATTTTGCAGAGTGGCCTCTTCAAGGTCCCTGCGCATTTTCTGGAATTCTGCCTCACGTTTCTTGTTCATCTCAATCTGAGCTGCAGTTGCCCCACCAGCTTCCTCCAGACGCTCACTGATCTCTTCAAGTTCTCTGGAGAGATCAGCCCGCTGCTTCTCTGCTTTGGCCCGAGATGCACGCTCAGCCTCAATCTCCTCCTCCAGTTCCTCAATACGGGCCTAGAGAAAGAGAAGCAGCCATTAACACTCACAATATATTCTCAGAGGAAGTAATTTTCATAGTCACAATGGATCTGATATATGCTTGACTTGCCTGTAACTCCTTTATCTTCTTCTGAAGTTGTAAGCCCAAGGCCTGCTCATCTTCAATTTTGCTTTGGAACTGGCTGATTTCAAATTCTTTCCTTTTCACAACAAAACACAAGGATTTTTTGAGTCCAAACCAAATAATAATAGTTGGGTTCTATAGAGACCTCCTAAAAGGTCTTCCAGAAACAAACCTTACTTACTTCTTCAGCTTTTCATCCAGCTGCTGCTTATCATTTTCCAAATCCATTAAGGATTCTTGGGACAGCTTCAGATCACCTTCAAGCTTCCTCTTGGCTCTCTCCAGGTCCATGCGTATCTTCTTTTCTTGCTCCAGGGACCCTTCAAGCTAAAGACAAAGAAGGGACAAAGACTTTGTCACTCTAATGCTACCTTTACCCCACAGTTATTTTTCTGCATGTGATGGTGCTTACATCGTCCACTTGCTGCTCCAGCTTGGTCTTTGCTTTGGTCAGAGTATTGACTTTGTCCTCCTCTGCCTGCAGGTCATCCAAGGTCTGTTGATGGGCCTCTTGGAGGGCTTTCTTTTCCTTGGTCAGTTTGGCAATGGTCTCATCCAAGACTGCCATCTCTTCAGTGAGGTTTTTCACCTTTTAGAAATGAACAAACAGATTCAATGTATCATTCTACCCTGGAATGATAATACTGTACCACATTCTGACTATTGGTTGCAGATCTGAGCACATTATGATCATTACCTTGTTTTCTGTGGCATGCTTCTCCTTTTCCACCTTGGCCAGTGTTAACTCCAGATCATCAATGTCTTTCTTCAGCTCTGAGCATTCATCTTCCAGTTTCCTCTTTTTGGCTGTCAGCTCAGCATTCATTTCCTCCTCATCCTCTGCCCGTTCAGTCAGCTCCTTAATTTTAGCTTCCAGCTGAATCTTGGTTTTGATCAGCTGGTCACATCTCTCCTCAGCATCTGCCAAGCCATCAGCTTCCTGGGGAGAAAATGTAGCATGTTAAAGTATTTTCACTTTCTAAATGTGAATAACAGTACTGGTAATGTTCCAGAGAATAATCCATGTTTCATTTCTGTAAGATTTCAGTAGGATTTTGGGGTAGATTTTCCTACTGAATGGAATCTGTGTTCTGAAAATTTTCATCTATATTAATCTGTGATTAATTGTATAGAAATTGTATTTGTATAAGTGAATTAAATTCATTTTCATATCAAGTCTAAGCAACTGTAATGTTTACTGAGACAGTAGCGTTTGCTGGTGACTTTACTAATATTTTCCACACTCAAGAAACAAGTTGCAAAGTGTTGCCAAATGATCATCAATGCTATTTTCCTTCCATGAGTGTTTTTTATATTACATAATTGTAATCACAATGTCAGCTTCCCCACTCCCTTTCTCACAGTCTTTCACACAGTAGGTATTAATAAACTGGGCTGAATCCAATATAAATGTTGGTGTGAAAACAAAAAGCTGTATACTAGACCTACATATGTGCATTCATGAATAAAATGCAGTCATATATATATATATATGTGTGTGTGTGCATTCATGAATAAAATGCAGTCTTACTGGTATATAAAATAGTGTCTTATATATTATACTCAGTGCCAGATTGTTTGGTGTACACACACACAGAGAGAGCGCCATATTTTGGGGATAGCCTAAATAACCCCAAATATTCACAGTGTACTTTCCCTACAATGTGTGCGTTCCTCTACCTAAATTATATCAAGAATAAAGTCAAATTAATGGCACCAATAACACTTACAGACTGGACTTGGAGCTGCAAGTCATTCTTCTCTTGGATCAGAGACACCATTTTTTCTTCAAGTTCCTTTCGTTTTGCCTCTGACTTGGCAAGCTCTTCTTTAGTTTTCTGAAACTCTTCTTTCATGGTGGCCATCTCTTTCTCTGATTCAGCACTCTTTAGCAAGGGTTTGATCTTGAAATATAACTTCATCCAGGGCCAGTGCTTGACGTTCATGAATGAACGGACATTGTATTGAATAGTAAAGATGGCCTCTCTGTCAACAAAGTTAAGATTCACATTAAATGGCATGCAGAGCAGGGCAACCAAATCAGGCCTTCTGATAGTGCTTTTTTAAATAATTGTGAGGGCTATACCTCCTTTCCAACATTTTCTGGTACTCTGTCCTTGCTAAGAAGCCACGACACATAGCCTGTGTACGTGTTATCAGATGAGCCAGCTTGTCATCTCTCATCTCTTCCAGAAGACCCAAAAGGCCAGCTTTGAAGAATACCTGGAGAAAAGAAAGGTTGCAGAATGTCACAAATGCAACCTTGTCCTAATTAAAGAAAAGGTATTTGCATCAGAGATAGTTTATACCTTGGTATGTCCAAATCTATACTGGGTGTGGTCAATAGCAATAGATCCAAGAAGCTTTTCAGATGCTTTCTTGCTATCAATGAACTGGCCTTCTGGAATAGCACTTGCATTTAAAACCTTGTATCTGTTGGAGAAAACAGAAGATGCTGGTGTCTTGCCATTAAATTCACTAGTTTCATGAATAGCAATTTGTTGTGGTTATTGGTTTCCAAAAACTTGTCAAGGAATGATTGAGTAAAAATGAATTAATATAAAATAGTTGTTGATCTCTGAAAACATTCAAAGCATGTTGAGAAAACAACACTTGATTCAAAGGAGTTATCTAGTCTGGGATATTCATCAACGCTGAATAAATATAATCTTGTTGTTAACTGGATTTATGATGAAGGGTTGGTTTTTTTTATAAAGTCAAGAAAGCATATGAGATGTGAAATGTACAGAATAGAACTCTATAGGAGGGCCAAACTAACCTCTGTTTGAAATCAGCATAAACGATCCTACTAGGGAATCCCTTTCGGCAAATGCGGATGCCTTCCAGCACACCATTACACCTCAGTTGATGCAGTACAAGTTCATGTTCCATTGCACCTTTCGAAAAAATCAAAGAGGAATTAGACCATTTTGTAAGGGCAAATACTGTTGCATTTATATGTATTTATTCCTGTTCAGATTTCTCAATATTTTGAACACCTGAGGCACAGGAAACTAAGCCTTCTTTTACACAAGCTCATTTAAATATGCTTTCCCTCATGGAACACACTGGACACAGGAGCATTCTTTAGATTGCTTTGGTATGTTCATATAAATAATCAACAGTGAGGGGAACTTTACACATTTTTCATGGAGAGGAGAATGTATTTAGAACTACAAGCTAAATATATTCTACTATTACTTTTAAAATTCAGAAGGAAATCCAAACATGACAAATTAGACCATGATCAGAACAGGCTTTGAAAAAGCAATCAAATTTTAATGAAATGAAAATTTAATGGCGTACTTGTGAAATGTCTCGCTAGCAGTTTTCCTTTTGCCACGCATGCCAAGTGAAAACCAAACTGATCCATTGTGTTGCTTTGCATTATACTTTTCTCAAAGTTTGCATGTTGTGCAAGACTTGGATTAATGCTTAATAAGAAACTAAATGGGCTTTCCCCACTGAAATTGTGTGATAGTTGGTTGCTAAAAATACAATAACATCTGCTTTATTTGTTTATTTATATGCCTTACCAGGTGTTTTTGTTTCATTGGGAATAATGCAGCGCACAAAGTGGGGATGAGTGCTTCTCAGATTGGACATCAGTTTGTTTAAGTTCTCCTGTGGGACCAGATGCAGATATTTTGTGCAAAAGTCCAAAGAAGGGATGTTTGCATGCAGAGGAGACAAGTGCATGCAAATAGGGGTGGGGAAGCACCATCAAATGTAACAGAGATAAAAAAAATCAGGTTTGTTTCAAGCTCCTAACATCCACTGTCAATGCTTGCTTTTGACGTTTGGGCTGTTAAACAAGTTGCTGTTCAGGTTTAATAGCAGCTTATCTCTTTGACATTAGGAGCATGCCATTAAATAAAGTACTATCTGTATGCTGTTAAGAGGAGGAGCTCCCTTAAGTGTATACTGCTTCTTTGGAATCAATCCTTAGTCCCCCTGGTAGGGAACCTGTGAATTTCCAGATGTTGTTGAACTCCCACTTTCCATCATCCCCACCAGTATGGCTAGTGCTCAGGGCTGATGGAGGTTTTAGTCCAGCAACACCTGGAGGGCCACATTCCATATTTCTTCCTTTAATAAATACTAAAGCAGCATGCAGACACATCGCTTAGGCAAAGTAACACATGAAGCATTTCAATAAAGATTTATTTGCCTTTGTATTCAATACTGATCCCCTCTTTTTAGAGACTTAGAGCAGTCAAGGATATTTTACATACTGTACTTTGTTCATATTTGAATTATGTGGAAGGATGCGGGCATGTATTTTAAATCTGTGGCAATATTTTTTGAAAAGAAGACTATTCCATGCATTCAGTTAGATTCAGCATATCTCTCAGAAGATCCAAAATGATTTGGTACACAAATACTGACAAATGCAGGCATTACATGAAGCAGTTTTAAATTCACACACTGAAAAGAGTTATAAAGATTATACTATACCCTGAAAAGAGCAGACACAGTCTGGAAGGAAGACCCCTTCTTCTTAGCAGCCTTCTTGCCACCACTGCCGCCGCCGCCACCACCACCATCTAAAATTAACATGAAAAAATATTAAAGGGACCTTAGATTAATTAAATAATACTTTTATATTAGAATAAATGTTTCCTTATATATACATTAGTCAGAGGGTTGATTATAAAGCCATTACCAGCATCTACAGGACGATCAGCAAACAGGAAAGCTAGAGTCTTCATGGATGATTTCTGATACAGACCCACCACCGTATCATTCAAAGGGTCTTTGTTCTTCTCCAGCCAGCCAGTGATATTGTAGTCCACCGTGCCGGCATAGTGCACCAGGGCAAAGTGGGCTTCAGCCTTGCCTTTGACAGGCTTAGGTTTCTGGAAGTTAGCAGATTTTCCAAGATGCTGGTCATAGAGCTTGTTCTTGAAAGAAGTGTCAGTTGCCTTAGGAAACATGCACTCCTCTTCCAGGATGGAGAAAATGCCCATTGGCTGGAAGGAATAACAATAATAAAGAGATTGCTTAGTCAGCTTTTGGAAACACTTGCCTTTGGGAAAGCATGAAGAATTTTCTGTTGGAGCAGAGAAGTTGAGAAGGAACTGAGTTCAAATATGCAAGCACAAGTCCCATTAAAACCTGGAATACAGGTTTATACCACATGCAGATCAACCAATTGTTACAATCGAAAAGGTACATATGTATAGACATGTTCCATAATATATCCTGCTGGATAATCTCAGCAAATATCTACTATGAGAAAGTGTATACCCTATTTCTATTTATTCTTGAACAATATTCCCTATGAAAGAAGCCACCTGAGTATTTATGGCCCATTGCTATCATGCCCATGAAACCTTTGGAACAGGGAAGGGCAACCTATTGCCCTCCAGATGCTCTTAGACTACAGCTCCCATCATCTCTGACCTTTGGCCATACTGGCTGGGGTTGATGACAGCGGGAGTCCAGCAACATCAGAAGGGCCACAGGTTCCCCACACCTGCTTTAGAACAAGCCTCTGTTGACAATGCCATACCATTAAAAAGCTAAAGTATGAGTAACAGTAATATAGTCTTTCTCTGCTTGCACCTGTCTCCATTTCCCTTCCCCACCTTCTGTTGTTTCCCTTGTGTCTGCTTTTAGATTGTAAACTCACTAGAGTAGGGCTGCCAGGCCTGTTCTTTGAAGCGCCATGGACACACTTGATGCTACAGAAATAAATAGGCTGGTCTAGAAAAATCATTTTTTCTTATACAGCTGTGGGGAAATTTGATTCAATGCAACCAAATGCTACTAAACTGACACTATATCTACATCCTGTTCAATAAATTGAGTTACGATTGCATGATTATTGCATGAAACAAGAATGCATGGAAGGCCCCCAGAGTATAGAACTGTGAAGATTTAGTATACAATTCTTTGGACAGGATCCAATCACCTGCCACATCCAACCCACTTCCTCTCATGGTACAGTGTTCAATACACTGGAGTTTCCTGCAACCAACCCCTCTGCTGGGGTGCACTTAAGAAAGGAATGCAAATTGCATGCATGTTCTCCCATGTAACTACAACATTTCAGAGCATACCAAGTATTCACACTGTGAAAGTTACCTTCTCAATGAGTTCAATGCAGGCAGCCAGATCCATTCCAAAGTCAATGAACTCCCATTCAATTCCTTCTTTCTTGTACTCCTCTTGCTCCAGCACAAACATGTGATGGTTGAAAAACTGTTGCAGTTTCTCATTAGTGAAGTTGATGCAGAGCTGCTCCAGGCTGTTGTACTACAGAAAAACAAGAAACATTTTCAGTAACATGAAACAGCCCTACAGCAGCTTGACACTTTTCTTTCCTCTCCTGCAGGCATTTGCCCACAGAACTAGACTTGTATGGGTTCTTTTTCTCAGCCTCATTTAGTCTTTGCATTTGTATGGTTCAGTTCAATCCTCTGAGTGTTTCAGTTCCTGCATGGTATGTGGCTTCTAGTATTGTGCTGCATGCTGAAACACTTTGAAGGCATCAGTTTAGATGTGCCTTTTCTTTGAGATTAATTACAATTAATTACACATTTTATAGTATAGGAAAATGCTCCATGTTTTCAATGAATGGCAACTTGTATCAGTTGAAATGTTTCAGCTGCCAGAGTCACACTTCAGTATGTAATACAGTTTTGAACTGGCCGATACAAAACACTGTTTCTCTAGTGCTTTACAATTATTATTTTTTCATTTCTCCCTATTTCCTTACATCAAAAATCTCAAAGCCTGCAATGTCCAGCACACCAATGAAGTATTGTCTCGCTTGCTTGGTATCCAGCTGCTGGTTAATACGAATAACCATCCACAAGAACATCTTTTCATAGACTGCTTTTGCAAGAGCACCTACATTATTGTACACCTAAGAAGACAAGATAACAGCAGGAGTTACTATTGATAGCAGAGAAATATGTTTGATTTAATCATTAGTGAAATCAATGGTAGATATAATGATATGTGATTCACCTCTTATCAAGGCAGTGAATCATAGATAGTTAAGTCAAACCATGCATTTTGGCTAGTGTGGCATTTACCTGCTGGACAGTTTGGCCTTTGGTGACATATTCATTGCCGACCTTGACTCGGGGGTAGCACAAAGCTTTCAGCAGATCTGCTGAATTGAGGTTCATGAGGTAGGCAGCCTTGTCAGCAACTAAGCATAGACATGAGAGAGATTATCAGCACTGGAATACAAATTATGGGCTTCTCCAGACAACCTACGTATTCAGCATTCATCCTGATTTGCTTGCACAAAGTTTATGTGATGGTTAGATTGTGCCTGGTCTTCGTTGAGCATTTGTTCTTATTTGTTTATGGGATGGCTATATAACAATGAGCATTCACCTCAATCGCTTGCTGTTAATCATTTGACCTTTGGCTGATTAAACTACCTATGGCCTTTTAAAGATGATGATGATGATGATGATGCTGATGCTGATGATGATTATAAACCGCCCTGTGAATTCGAATGAAGGGCAATATATAAATTTAATAAACAATAATAATATAATTTGTTTTGGATTTTTAATACAAATTTCTATAGAGCAAGCCCCTTCTTTCTGGAAAATCTCAGTATCCTGCCACATGTCTTCCAAATACCTTCAGTGCCATCTGGCTCAGCCTGCTCCTCACGTTGCTTCTGCTTGAACTTCATGTTCCCATAGTGCATTACAGCTCCAGTTAGCTTGTAAATGGCTGTCTTTTCCTCAGCAGTGAAACCCAGGATGTCAATGGCTTCCTATCAACCAAATCAAAGTCAAAATTCTGTCTGATATAATATTGACTGCAACTGGCCTTTCAAATTTGCTGCTCCATAAGGAGGTAAAGAATCTGAGTGACCCTTTTTGGCAATTAGAGGCCTGTGTTTCGTCTCACATTGACCCACTTGGAACAACATGTCATGGTGTAGTGTTGTTCTGGGGCATTCTGTTGGTGAGGTATTTGTGGTCTGCCTCACTGGCCATGGGGAGCCTATTATTTCTCTCTCTCTCTCTCTCTCTCTCTCTCACACACACACACACACACACACAGAGAGAGAGAGAGAGAGAGAGAGAGAGAGAAGAGAGAGAGAGAATGCTCTTCAAACAACACTAAAGCGTGATGTACCATTTTTCCAAGGCACATTTTGGGAGTAAGCGTCAAGGAAAGCTGTTGCCACGTGTGGCAAATTCAAGGATATGTGGGAAGGATGCCACTACTGCCGCCTCTGCTGGCCTCCTACATAGACACGCGCGCGCGCACACACACACCATGACATTGTTCCAAGGGTGCATTCTGACCAAAAAAAGGCAAGCCACTGATACTACTCAAGGCAACAAAACTATGCTTAATGGAGAGATTGGGAGAGGGGAGGCTGCTGTCATTCCCATTTCTAGCAAGACTCCTGACCCCCAGCATTTCTAGAATGCTTCCCTCCCCCAAATAAATTGTAGCAAGGGTTCATCACCCCAAGAAATCTAATTTCTGCTGAATAAATTCAGCCCAAAACTGAACTGATCAAATTTCATATATTCCAATCTACAAGTTACTTACATCAGTTGCCATCAGCTCTTCTTGATCATTGATACTGGCAACACTGATCTCACCCTGACTCACAAAGTGAAAGTCATATGGGTTGGTAGTAATCAGAAGCATCTCTGAATAAGGAGAAGCAAAGATACAGATTTATTTTCATCCATTGAATAATCAAGCATCAACACAAGATTTTAGCAAGCAGCAGCCTACTCCAAAACAAATGCTTCTTACCAATCAGTTCTGGCTTCTTGTTGGATGTGATCTGATAAAAGATGTGGTAGCTTCTTTCAGCTTTCAGCTGGAAAGTAACCCTCGACTTCTCCAGGAGATCTGGCAACACAATTAAGGGTAATTAAGTAAAAGTCAGGGAGGGAAAGAAGGAAAAGAAGATGAAGGAAGGAAAGAAGGAGACTGCGTGATGGTCTAGCAAAGTTCCTTACATGTCTCAATGTCTGCAGAAGCCAGTTTTCCTGTAGCACCAAAGTGAATTCTGATGAATTTACCCTATGGGGGGAAATGGCATTTTAATTACAACACATTTAAACCATGTTTTGCATGTGTTTCGTTATCAGCACAGTGCCATTGTATTGATTTTATACATTTCTGACGGGACAAAAATGGTGTACACCAGCCACTTCTAAGAAAGCATAATGAAAAGGAAGAACCATAAATGTCTTATATGTACAATGTCTTGTAAACCAAAGGTCTTTTGGTTCTTCCTTTTCATTGTGTTTTTAATAGTAGTTATTATTATTATTATTATTATTATTATTATATCTTGCAGACATATGGGGACTTACCCAATGATATGTCATACGCAGAGTAAAACCCACTCAAACAAATCTATTTCCTTGTTTCTATCTTTAGCTATCATTAGATAGGGCTTTACTATTCTTAATCCATTTATTATTATCACAATAATTGTGTAAGACAGAATTAGCATGAAGAAATATAGTGCTAAAGCAATTAATGTGATCTTTGTGGCTAGATAACTCATGCCCAAATCTAACACTTTATTTCTTCAATTACATTGGCCCTGATTATTTTCAATCAATGCTAGGAAAAATATCACAAAACTAATTAATGAAATTGTCTCACTGGTACACTCTTAAACATACCGTATTTTTCGCCCTATAGGACGCACTTTCCCCCCTCCAAAAATGAAGAGGAAATGTGTGTGTGTCCTATGGGGCGAATGCAGGCTTTCGCTGAAGCCTGGAGAGTGAGAGGGGTCGCTGCGCACCGACCCCTCTCGCTCTCCAGGCTTTAGGAAGCTTTCCGCAAGCCGTGGGAGAGCTGCGCGAAGTCGCGCAGCTATCCCATGGCTTGTGGAGAGCTGCCTGCACCCCGAAGCCTGGGGGCGCGCTGAACTCAGCCCCCCCCAGGCTTCAGGCTTCGCACAGCTCTCCCACGGCTTGTGGAGAGCTGCCTGTTCTGGGGGCTGGGGTCGGGGGAAGCTCGGGCTTCCCCCGCCCCAGCCCCGCGCCTGGGGGGGAGATAAAATTTTTTTTCTTTATTTCCCCCCCAAAAAAACTAGGTGTGCCCTATGGGCCGAAAAATACGGTACTTCTGAACGCAAGACTTACAAAACGGGAAGAGTTGTCATTCCTCACAGTCTTGGCATTCCCAAAAGCCTCCAGCAAAGGGTTGGCACTGATAATTTGATCTTCTAGTGTTCCCTGAAAAAGTGTTATTGCAAAGTTATGTATTTTATAACTACAGCAGTTAACAAAAATGAAAGGTTAGCTTCCTCTTAGATATACAACTCACCTTTAGCTTGCTTGCTTGCTGTGGTTCTTCCTTCTTCTTGTCAGTAGCTGCAGCAATTGTTGCAAAATATTGGATGACACGTTTTGTGTTCACAGTCTTTCCAGCACCAGATTCTCCACTGTCAACAAAAACAGAAGGAAAGACCACTTTGTCAAACAGTGCTTTGCACACAAAGCTTGCTTTGACTAGAATCATACTCATCATAAGCATACTTACGTGATTAGAATGGACTGGTTCTCACGATCTAGGAAAATCAAGAAACAACAGTGTAACTTAGCTTATCCACATCTCCTCTTGTCCCGCTGCTTTCCTCCAGGGAAAACCATGCTTTAGCCCTCAATTGAAGCAAACAGCTGTTCAGGTTTTCTCCGGATTAACATTTGCTCTGATTTAGCACTAAAGAGTAGGTTTTCCCTGGGAAAGGAATGGGGCAAGGGGAAAACTGCTCAGACACACAGGATAAGTGGAAATGTGGATGAGCTCAATTATTGAAATAAGGAATATTCATTTAAAATACACTAGGATAGCCTGATAATTTTAGGCTATGATTGTTCAGAATCTAGATGGTCCCTTTCTAATGTTTCTTTTCATTTTAAAGTCCCATACATCCATTAAGAATGAAAACAACCTGACTTGTTATCAGTTATTATTCATAACCAACACTTATTTCAGTATGCATGCCATAAATTCACATCTTACTGCTCTTCACTATAATCCTGATGTCCCTTGTGCATTTTATTTCCAACTGCAAGCTGCTATAGAAAATACTGAACTATTAAATAGCTCTAAAACTACATATAAGCTCATGAAGAGTTAACAAAGCAATAAAGAAGAAGGCCCTGAAATGTTGGCACAGTGCTATTAGGTTTTGGTGTTTTAGAGAACAGTTGAGTTGAGGTTTCCTTCCTTTGAGCTTTAATGGCTACAGAAATAATTCTTAGCTGCAACCCCATCGTGCATGAGACTTTCTGGAAAAGCTGTTGACTCAGTCTCGGGAACTGTCACTTTGTAATCACTTAGAGGTAGGTTGACCTACTTACCAGTTAACATGAACTGATAGGCATTGTCAGAGATGGAGAAGATGTGAGGAGGGGCCTCTTGACGCTTTTTGCCTCTGTAGGCATTTACCACCTCAGGATTATATACTGGCAGCCACTTGTAGGGATTGACAGTGACACAGAAGAGACCTGAATAGGTCTGTAAAGAAAAGATGGATAGTAAATCTGATTCTCTGTGGAATAATAATCTGTATTGTGAAGTCAATGGTAAATGTTAAACTGTTCTCACATAGATCATCCAGGCTGCATAACGCTCTTTGAGGTTATACAGCACACCAGGTTCATGGAGGTGGGTCATCATGGCCATGTCCTCAATTTTATCAAATTTGGGAGGATTCATAGGAAAGACTTGGTCATCCTTAACTGTCACAGTCTGCAAGGAAACAAGAGACCATTCAACAAAGAGCATAAAGAATAGGACAAATATATTCCTAATTTTTCAATGTCAGTTGGTGTTTCTCTACTCACGTCTCCACCTTCTTTCTTGACTGTGACTTTCCCTGCCTCCTTGCTCTGGACAACACCTTTTGCAAAGGAGATCTTAGGATCCACCACAAAAACTGATGTTTTGGCATCAAATGGCTTGTTTTGAGCCTCAATTCTCTCCTTTTCTGACTTTCGGAGAAAAGGGGCAGCTTCCCCGAAGGCTGCCATTTCTGAGTCCGAAGACATGGCTGCAGCTTAGCAGAGAACACTGTGACAGAGAATGACAGCCCACATGAGAATTGCAGCTGTGTAATGCCACTTTATATATTCTTTTGCATTTCTAATATTGGTATGACTTAGAAGTAGAGGAAATTGTTGAGGAGGCACATGGATTCTATTTCAATATATTTGAAATTATGGTGTGATGATGATGATGATGATGATGATGATGATGATTAGTTTCCCCAGCCACTCTGGGTGTCTTACAGAATATATTAAAACATTAAAAAAATCAAACAAAAAACTTCCCGAAACAGGGCTGCCTTCAGATGTCTTCTAAAAGTTGTATGGTTCTTTATATCCTCGACATCTAAAAGGAGGGTGTTCCACAGGGAGGGCACCACTACCGAGAAGGCCCTCCAGCTTGTTCCCTGTGACTTTGCTTCTTGCAGTGAGGGAACCAGCAGAAGACCCTCAGAGGAGGACCTCAGTGTCTGAGCTGAGTGATGGGGGTGGAAACACTCCTTCAGGTATATTGGGCCAAGGCCGTTTAGGGCTTTAAAGGTCAACACCAACACTTTGAATTTTGCTCGGAAACACAATGGGAACCAATGAAGATCCTTTAGGACTGGTGTTATATGGTCCCGGAGGCCACTCCCGGTCACCAGTCTAGCTGCCACATTCTGGATTAGTTGTAGTTTCCGAGTCAACTTCAAAGGTAGCCCCATGTAGAGTACATTGCGATAGTCCAAGTGGGAGAAAACAGAGCATGCATCACTCTGGCGAGACAGTCTGTGGGCAGGTAGGGTGTCAGCCATTGTACCAGGTGGAGCTGGAAGACAGCTGCCCTGGACACAGAATTGACCTGTACCTCGATGGACAACTGTGGATCCAAAATGACTCCCAGGCTGCGCACTTGGTCTTTCAGGGGCACAGTTACCCCATTCAAGGCCAAGGAGTCCCTCACACCTGCCCACCCTCTGTCCCCCAAAAACAGTACTTCTGTCCTGCCGGGATTCAACTTCAATCTTAATAACTGCTTCTTTAAGCCAGTCTAGAAAGACTACCTCACAGAGGGAGGTATTCACCACCCCATGGAGCCCAGCACCCAGCCGTTCCCAGCTCACTTTTATGAGCTAGGATGGGCAAGGATCAAGGAGACAGGTGGTTGGTTTCACTCGTCCAAGCAGCCTGTCCACATCCTTGGAGGTAACAGATTGGAACTGATCCCATGCAACCTGACTAGACAGGACTCTAGCACTCTCTCACCCTGGCCCTGCTATATCTGAGTGCTCTACTAGGTGACCACAGTCACATTATTTAAATTCCCCAAATTGATCGTGCCAATCCATCAAAGTTAAGAAGTTGTAAAACCAGAACAAACATTAAGTTTTCCCACTCATTCAAGCAAAGAAATGAACAAATTTATAGATTGGTCGATCTATCAAAATTAATGGGGCAGCCAACATCTGTGAAGGATCTGTATTGAAGTGATCAGGGCACCTTGGCACAATTTGCAGAAAGTTTTGTGTCATGGTACTCCACAGAACTTCATCATCATCACAGCAGTCCGGTAGCAAGCTCAGGTGGTGAGTGCCAACAGGACTAGTGACAAAGATGGCCACTGGAAACAAGGTGGTAGGAGCATGCTTGGTTGAACATCAGCATTTGCAGAGTGGGGCAGGGGAGCTTTTTGGAAAACCTAAGGAGGCAAAAAGTTCCAAAAGAAGCCAGTGAGAATGTTAAGTGTCAGTTGTAAGGGGAACAGAAAACTGGTTGGGGAGGAGGAAGAGTGAAATGCCCTGCTGGGAGTAAATGGCTGGCTAGAAGCCTAAGGTGGAGTGCTCATTCTAAAAGAGAAATTACAGTAATATTTTGTTTGCAAGTCCCACTTGTTCCCTCTAATACGGAACTCAGGTGGTTGAATGCCAACAGAATTAGAGCCAAAATGTGATAATTAAGGGTGATTCCAAGTGGATGTTTATTGCGGCATCACTGTTTCTCATTTATGAACATACTTTGTTGTTGTTGTTGTTGTTGTTGTTGTGTCTACACAACCCTGTTGGCATCAAAATGTTAGCCCATATTCCCTGAATTTACCCTTCAGTGGCAGGGGGAGGTGCAACTTCTTGTCAACATCCTTTTATGAACTCTCATTTGTGGCGCTTGTGTAGATATTGGGCCCTCTGGGGGACAGAGGGCAGGCACTTGCCAGCAGTGGGTCTGGTATGGGATCCAATGGATCCCATGCCCGCTTAGGCCCTCCCACTTGCCAGCCCACAGAAAGCACCATTTCAGGGCCTCCTGCTGACTGCCACCTGCCCACACATTTGGTGAGCAGAAGGGGTCACTGCACCCGCTGAGCGGTGCTAGTGTCCAATCCGACTCTGGCACAGCACCTCAACTCAGTCGTGAATGGCTCTGTTTTATTTCTTTTCATGATTGCACCAATACTTTCAAGCAGCTAGAAAATGAATTTGAAAGTTTGCAAGACAAACTGGATTTTAGGAACATATTTGTTCCCCTCTGAATTTCTTGCTCTAGTTTTAAGCTGTTCTATCCTCCTGCCTCTAGCTGAATATGTTTCTTTGGCTTCTAGCTCCAGCTTGCTTAAAAAAGGTAAAGGGACCCCCGGCCATTAGGTCTAGTCGTGACTGACTCTGAGGTTGCGGAGCTCATCTCGCTTTATTGGCCGAGGGAGCCGGTGTACAGCTTCCAGGTCTTGTGGCCACCATGACTAAGCCGCTTCTGGCGAACCAGAGCAGCACACGGAAACGCCATTTACCTTCCCGCTGGAGCGGTACCTATTTATCTACTTGCACTTTGACGTGCTTTCAAACTGCTAGGTTGGCAGGAGCAGGGACCAAGCAACGGGAGCTCACCCCGTCGCGGGGATTCGAACCGCCGACCTTCTGATCAGCAAGTCCTAGGCTCTGTGGTTTAACCCACAGCGCCACCCACGTCCCTTCCACCTTGCTTGCTTCCATGTAATTAGCCTCCAGTCATCACAGTAACCCAGGAAGCTGCCTCATACGGAGCCCAACCATTTGTGCATCAAGTTCAGTATTACATTTACCAACAGACAGCAGCTTTCCAGGATTTGAAACAGGCATCTCTCCCAGCCCTACCTGAAGATGTCATGGATTGAACCATGGACCTTTTCATACAAAACACTAAGCTGCCACCCTCCCTGTTAACTTCCATTTTCCTCCCTTATCTTGTTGATTGATGAGTATACTCTTGGTTGTGGATCAGAAATCCTAACCTTTGTATTCTGATGGAAGTTTATGCTCAGCCCTAGACATTACTTTCCTTTCCGCGTGGATTCTGCTCTTGGGGAATTAAATATATACATCATAAAGTAGCTCTCAAGCAGTCCCAGTTAGAAAATTTTAGTTCAATTTGTTAAGAGATGCCAATGTTATAATATTAACTAATAATGTAAATAAATGAGATGACAAGACATGATTTTCACTATCATTTCTCAAAACTAAACCTGAACAGTCAAACACAGTGTTATTGCTGCTAGTCTACTCCAGTACACATTCTCAAAGAGTGGTATTCATTAGAGAATTCACTTTGTCCTGGATGCCAACTTGTTGCCCACTTTGATGGTTGCCCATTTTGCAATTAGATTTTCTCTGGAAGTATCAGATAATGTCGCAGAGGGCAGTTAAAAGCTGGAACTTCTAGCATGTGCTTAGAGGGGAGGAGCACTCGCTAGTAATGCCTCATATGCCAGAACTGCATGATCAGTTAACATGAACACTGGGCAATAAAATCTGAACACAATACCCATAAACTATTTCATGTGGTACATAATTAGCAAGGGGCACTGCACCTGTATTCTCAGCCCAGATCCAAAAGGAGACTTTATTTGAACCTCTTCCCCCTTCCCCAAGAATGGGTACAATCAGAGTCTTACCTCCTGGTATACGAAATGAATAGTGCTCAGGCTCAGCACCGGCCAGTACTGCAAAACAAAAAGTGCAAATCTCTTCTTACTGGTGACTTTTCAAAGAGTCTTCCAACAATGAATTACTGACTGGAAGCAAAGGAGCATATCTGAAATCCCGTTTGACATAGTCAATTCTCCTGAGCTAATGGCAAAGGCATAAGGAATGGCCTGGCATGAGTGGAATTCAGAGGTGCTACCCCCCCCCCTCCAGAGCCCCACAATCACCCCCAACACTTACCTATTAACTATCTGTGGAAGGACAACACAAATTGGCCCTAGACACTTTTATACTCTCGGATGAGCACAAGTACCAGCCCCTGTCCTCCCACCCCCAAGCCATTCTTCACTCAAGGCATTTTGGCTAACCTTTCCCTGTAAAGCATTGTTTGGCAAAGTTGGCTAAGGCATAATTGTCATTTGACATGACTGGATATAATTAGAAATATTTGATGTCCTACAGACTATGTGAGTAAATGCCCTATAAATAATTTCACAAGGGTCTTAAAGGAGAGAATCTGGGCTATTCAAGAAAGCCAGAGTATGGCACAAGGGCCTCTTGAGTGCTATTGCTATTGCTGGTGTTGTCATTGCTGAATGACCTCCTGAGCATTGCTTTCATATCTCACTGTTCTGTTTTGTTTTGGATAGGTGGGTGGGAAGAGAAGAAAATGGGATTGATAATGTTTCCTATTGTAAAGTGCTTATAAACAAGTATTTGCAAATTTAATTCTAATCCTCCAAACTTATTAAAATTATATTGTTATTATAAGTATTTTTGGAATTGCTGTTCTTGGCATAAGAAAGAGTTGCCATCTTAAGATTGATTGATGTGGTCACTTGGGCATAGAGTTGCTTAAGGTGGCTTTGGATGAGCATTTAATACACCAGAGGCTGCATGTTTTTGCATATATGAAGCTTAGCACAAAGCTATAAACGTACATCCAAAGTATGTATGTCTGGTGAACTCTAGTAACATGTTAACATGTAATGAGGCCATTGGTTGGGAGTGTTACATGCTAAGTTTCACCAAACATTATAAGAAGCATACCTGTGAATTTGTGTGCATGTGATCAAGCATCACACAGTTGTGTACAAAATAAAGTACTGGTAGTTTCAGCCATTCTTCCAATTAACCTACCCACAATGACTTGTGAGCAACTAATATCACAAGCAGAATTTAGCATTGGTCATTGTGGCTTTAGTTATCTTTGTATCAATTTAACATCAGATCTAAAACAGCTTAGTCACTGAAACTATAAAAACCTGCTCAGAGATATTTCCCAAGAATTGGTACAATGCAAACATTTAAATCTCAGTTGGCTTGGCAGGATAGCCGTGGTTAAAATGTCTATTCTTCCGAAGTTTTCTTCTTCTTTTTTTCAGGTTTTGCCCATCCATATTTTCTCATCTCTGCTTTAAAAATGGCAAGAAAAGCTAATTCTCTTTGTTTCATCTGGGGAAAAATCTAGAATAAATTATAAAACGTTATTTAGGTATAGATCTAAGGGAGGTCTCAGATTGCCCAACCTAGGACTCTTTTGTGCAGCATTTCAGATTAAATCTCTGATCCCCTTGATTAGGGGGAAATATGACATTCCATGGGTACAGATTGAGGCCTCTCCCTCTTCACTGTCAGTAAGGGCATTTTCTTTCCTAAAACTATCCCAAACTGAGTGGAGAAAAATTCAAAACCCATTTTTTAAAGCAGTGCTGATGGGACTCAGTTCTGGCCCCCAAACCCTCACCATTGACTTCACTGTTGGACCATCCATTATTCCAACAGGAGGATGAATATGGACAATTTTAAAACTTGAGGAGAAAGGCGTCTATCGGATAAGAGACCTTCTGCCTAGAGATAAAGCAATTTCTAAGCATAAGCTCATGGAGAAACTGGATGATGCCCAATTAACCTGGTTCCAATCTATTCAATTGTGCACATTTGCAAGATACTTGGGATGCAAGAGGGAGGGCCTTCATTCTCTTATGTCATTTGAGTCTCTCTGTAACAAATCAATATATGAAATAAAAGGAGCTGCGTCTTTAATTTAAAGCATTCTTCTAGAACAATATGCAGGCGATACAGGAGGCCTCCAGACAATATGGGGGGGGGGGGGACGTAGGGAACATAATTGCAGATAATAAATGGCAATCAATTTGGCATAACCCGTCCCTACGAACCTTCTCTGCTCGTTTGCAGGAGGCTTCTCTTAAAATTTTATTTTGCTGGCACTGGGCTCCATCACGTCTAGCCCAAATAAACACTAGCATCTATTCCCTAAACTGGAAAGGCTGTAGGGAGATAGGCTCATATTTTCATGCATGGTTGAGTTGCACAATGGTATACTCATTTTGGGAATCCCTTCCACCCAGTTCTGCTCTTGCATAATCTCAAATTTAAATTTAATATTATTATCAGCAGCCCAAATAACAATAGCCCGATTCTGGAAGCAACCTATAGAAATCTCAATTGAAATCTTGAAATCTTTGGAATGTTGTCCTATCAGAATGCCTTACTCACCACAGAAGGGTATTTAAAGGCACTTCAAGAATAGACACTTTTGGTGAAACTTGGCTTCCATTCTTTTCCTTTATAAATGAGACAGAAAATACATTTATTCCACCCACTACACAAGAATCTCTGTGGAGAGAATATTTGAATTGATAATATATAAATAAACATATTATTTGTGTGCTGTGGTCTAAACCACTGATCCTCTTGGACTTGCCAGTCAGAAGGTTGGCAGTTCGAATCCCCGCTACGGAGTGAGCTCCCGTTGCTCTGTCCCTGCTCCTGCCAACCTAGCAGTTCAAAAGCACACCAGTGCAAGTAGATAAATAGGTACCGCTGTGGTGGAAGGTAAATGGTGTTTCCGTGTGTTCTGGCACTTGGCATGGTCCTCTATGCGCCAGTAGCAGTTTAGTCATGCTGGCCACATGACCTGGAAAGCTGTCTGTGCACAAATGCTGCCTCCCTCGGCTTGAAAGCGAGATGAGCGCCGCAACCCCATAGTCGCCTTTGACTGGGCTTAACTGTCCAGGGGTCCTTTACCTTTTTTTTTTTAACTGCATATGAAACTTAATGTACCACTGGACAAGTTACTGTAGTTCTAAGAAATAAACCCATTGTGGCTTCATCACATTGTACCCATGTCAAAAGGACCAACTGAATAAGCTTTTCAGAATAAAAAAAGGAATCTAACTTCAATGTGCTGGCATTAAAGGGTAATATAATCCTTCAACAAGGATAATTTTAAAAACTCAAAAACCTGAACAAGTTAATGGGTTACTGGTTATATAAATACTAAAGTGTTCTTTACTCTGGCAAGGGAATAGATTGGAAGAGCCAATTACCCAATAATAAAACAGTGCCAATTCAAAATAAGGTGTGGGCATGATTCCTTTTTAGACCACTTCAAATTACGAGTGGATAAACTTACAAAAGTTGCAAATTAACTGGGCTTGATGATGTAGCATTTGAAACTAATTCAATGGCTCCAATTTCTAAAGAAGAACAAACACTAGGGCATCATCTTTATGTTTAAATCAATGAATATATAAGAACCTATGAATCCTACTCTAAAGCATTGTATGTTAAAGAGCTGAAGGCAATATATGAATCCAAAATGAGGTTAACTCCTTCCAGAGTAGGGAATGTAAAATGACCCCTGTATATAAAGATTGTACAGATATACAGCTGTTATGTTCCGATGAAATCCCCATGAGATTTTCTACTAGATTGACTGCATGGTCTGGCATCCTTCGATACTTTGGCACAACTCCATCCATCAGCCCAGCAAGTAGCTTGAGATTGTTGTCATTTCCAGGAGTGCTGGGTGGCCCTAGGCATAGCTGAGAGAACTGTAGCAACCCATAATATAAAAACCTGCAGGACATGACTTAGAGGCTATTTCTGAATAAGTAGTGGATAGCTACAGGCCAAGGTTCCCAAACAATTAAACTTACAAAATCTAAAAGATCAAAGGCAGCTAGTCTCCAGGAATGTGTTGAAATGGAGGTATAAAAGCAGAGTGAGAAAAAGGTGCCACGACTGACTTAAGGCTTTGAGTGGCTTCTTGAACTAGTCACTAATCCCTTGAAAGAGCATCTCAGAATTAAAATCACATGGCTTATTGGTCATCTTTTGCCCAGAACACATCTATCTAGTGAGCCATGTGAATGTTGAAAGTTGAGAGAAGCATACTCTTCTTTTCATATTATCTGTAATGATTCACCATCTTATCTTCCAATTTTTTATTTACCGCATTGGAGTTGCTGGAATAACTCAGCATCTGGGAGATCAGCCAGTGCCTGCTAGTCCATCAATTAACTTTGAAGAAAGTCAGCCAAAATAAGAACTTTGTACTCCCCATCCTTACTGTTCATAAAAGGCTAAAAAAACAGGGCGCTGTCAGCAGCATAAATCTATATTGGCCATTTATGGGACAGGTAACAACTTACTAACCAGGAATGGAACTGCAAACATGAGGCACCTGGATGTAAATCAGCCACTGCTAGATTGATATGTGGGTTCCCTCAATAGTTCTGACAGCGCTGGTTTCAGTATGGATCACCATACTGCAGGGGACAGTATGGTGCTGCCACTGCTGATGAGATGATTAATTGGTCCATGAACCCAGCCCTTTATTTTCAATGACCCTGCACAATACCAATCCCCCAGGCTAAAACTACACTAGCTATAGCCAAAGAGACTTCTGCCACAGAAACTCAGTGAACAGATGAGAGTGGGGGCCCTGAACTGTGGGAGGCTCCATGAATTCATTGTTTTCTACCTCAACACATGTTTGAAGGATTTTTTGGAAGTGTGGCTTCGCTCTGTAAGGAGGTAATGGGCCTCTAGGCCGCTATTGAGACTCTAGTGGGGTTTGTTGAAAATGGCACAAGGCATAGAATTGTTCCTTAACTAGGGGCCAACTAGAAGGCCTTGAAGCACAGAGTTTTAAGAACTAAGAAGATGCGCCCATAAACAGATTATCAACTTGAGGATAGGGGATTCAGGAGATCAGCTATGATTAAGAGAACTATCCTGGTTGTCATTTCTAAAATCAAGTACTTCATGTGACCCTGCAAACAACTAATAGGAGAGATTGCTTTTCTTCTATTTATTTCCGCACAGTCTTGGCAATCGCTGGAGTAAATAGATCAAATATTCATGTTATGAAGCTCAGCTGATGAACATTTATCACATCCTAAAAGCTTATTAAAGGGAGACACATCACAGTTCAGTTAGCAATGAAGATTATGTTGATTCCTACCACTCTTCCTTCTCAACTTTCTTCAAGTCTTTCCAAATGCAAACATGTTAAAGCTCAAAGAAGAAAATACGTGCATGCCTTCTCCCATTTATTCAGCACCACAATACAGATGGCACATAACTGTTACCCTCTTCAGAAACATTACAGTTAGAATTGATGAATTCATATGCAATTAGTGCAAGTCTTTAGGGAGTATCCATGTGGACATGTGTGCTCCAGTTTTATGTTGATGTGTTACCATCTTGGGCAGTTTGCACAATGCCATAGAATGCTTATACATCAGCTCCATGCTAATTATTGTTGTGCAAGCCAAACTGAGCACTCCAAGATGTTGAAGATGTGTGCCCTTGGGCCCACTGCATGATACTGTGGCCACAAATCCAAACCTTCTCACGGCCAGCACCTGAACAGAAAACCATCAACAGGGAAGAGTGAGACCAGCAGTTCCAATGTAATGCCTGTAGGCAGATGAGCACCACCGATCCAGGGATTTTGTGCAGGCGGAGGAGAAACAACAACAGAAGGCTGTGGTGGCTGCACCTATGTGGAAGGAATGGTGGCATACTCTAAAGGGTCTATCCTGCACATGAAGATGGCCTTCTTAAGTACAGCCGTGAATTGGCCCCTGGACAGACGAGGACCATTTGCATACACTAGGAGCGGGCCATGGTTGGCTGGCCTTGCACCAATGAATTTTTTTAGGTCTACCACAGGGCAGAGTCTTGGGTGGGGGGAGACCTTCAGATGGACTGTAGCCCCTCTACCTAGCTGGTCAGTTTTCTGAGGTTCACACACGAACCCTGAGGGATGAGTGGGAGAGGTGCGCATCCCCTATCCCCTTGGGCTCATGGGGGTGCACTTCCTGACACATAGAGTGCCAAGAAATGCCAAGGAACAGGCCACCTGGAATAGCTGGGTCTCATATTTGGACCAACAAAGGGTGCCCAGCACTTTCCAAATATTCATAAGGCAGTTATAAGTGATAGGTTTTCTAGTGTCTAGGGCTGGAGGGTGACCTCGGCATCAACCTTCTAGCAACCTGTGCATGTGGAAGTGATTGCAGGGGTCAGGCCATGGTCTTGATGGCCAACCCCTTCTCCTTAAGGGAGATGAGGTATTGCAGATTATCAGCCTCCCCAGTGAAGGAGGCACAGGGCTGAACTGTTACCCACGCCTTGAAGGTTTCAAAAGAAAAGCAGGCCCTAGCATAGGTATAGGCTGTCATGGTTGCCACAGAATGCCGTACTCTGTATTATATGTTTCCAGTGATCTATAGGTCTTCTGGGAAGGTGACTAACAGCATCTGAGACTCAGGGGCCGGAGCTCAGAAGTGATTGAGGGGCTATTCTCCCTCTGAGCAACCTCTCTGCACACCTCAGGACATCTTTAACTTGCCACTGGATTTCAAACCTAAGGTTTGTTGAAGGGTCTATGCCTGTAATCCTATTTTAATAAAGATCTGAAATCACTTTGGTGTGTGTGGAGAGAGAGAGAGAGAGAGAGAGAGAGAGAGAGAGAGAGGTTTTTTCATAATTTTATACATTTTAACATAGCCATTTCAAACATTAAAGTACAAGGTTCTTTTGAACCTTTGGACCTCCCTCCCTCCCTCCATGGCTTTCATGTTTAAGATTAAATTTGCTGCATCTTTTACCTTTATCTATCTGTTAAATAACCTTAATAATAATAATGATTTATTTATACCCCGCCCACTCTGGGCAGCTTCAAACAAAAGATTAAAAATACATTAAAAAAATCAGTCATTAAAATCTGCCCTAAACTAGGCTGCCTTCAGATGTCTTCTAAACGTCAGGTAGTTGTTTGTTTCTTTGACATCTGATGGGAGGGTGTTCCACAGGGTGGGCACCACTACCAAAAAGACCCTCTGCCTGCTTCCCTGTAACTTTGGTTCTCGCAGTCACGGAACTGCCAGAAGGCCCTCAGCGCTGGACCTCAGTGTTGAACGATGGGGGTGGAGACACTCCTTCAGGTATACTGGGCCAAGGCCATTTAGGGCTTTAAAGGTCAGCACCAACACTTTGAATTGTGCTTGGAAACATACTGGGAACCAATGTTATGTGGTCTCAGCGGCCGCTCCCAGTCACCAGTCTAGCTCCTGCATTCTGGATATTTATAATTATCATAAAAAGTTCCACATTGCAAGTGTCATTACATCTGAAATCACTTTGGGTATACATTCCTGAGCTCAATGCCTGATCCCAGCTCTTCTATCACCTACAAACACACACACACACACACACGGTTTCAGAAGTGCTTTACTGAGTGCTAGGATAGGTAAATTTTGCAACAGTTTCTTCCCTTTTTTCTAAGTTAGATGCATGCTTGTGTTGGAATATTGCGTTATGTGTACCTAGTGCTGTAAATGTATACTGCTAAGCTTTATTGTTAAAACCGTGTTATTTTTTCTAATAAATTCCTTCTTTTCCTATAATCTCCATGTGGGCACACCTTTGTAGTCTGGGAAGATTCAAAAACACACAGAGAACAGCACTTGATTTGACAGGGAGCATATTTTTGAGAATGCAGGGGTTTCACACAGGACCCCTGAATACACTTGCCTATGAGCTCCTAATAATAATGGGGAAAGTGGTAGTTGTACTTTGAAGAAACAGGGCTTGAATGCTTCCATGCTGGAGAGGATTCCCACTGTATTTAAAGGCTCAATTAGTACAGCAGTTTTCAACCTCTAAATATTTTTTTTCATACATATATGTGTGTGTGTGTGTGCGCGCGCATGCAAAATTAGTACTACAAAACTAGTGGTCTGGAGGGCCCTACAAGCTTACTGACTTTCAAGTAAAGATTTACCGGTACCCTACTACTACTGAACATCCACATCCACCAGGCGAATTGTACAAAGGTTATGAAGCTCAAAGAACATTCCTCTCGACCTTTTGCAGAGATCATCCCTGCACCCACTACAGTAATATGAGATGCTCAGTTACTCTTCCTTAGCCTCAACCACAATCGTATGTTAGCATTAGGAAACGCCAAGACATTACCAGAAGGTTAAGAAATCAAGAAGAGAAATGTTTTATTATAGAATGGGGGAAATGTATTGATTATTTGAAGAACTATTGTAAACAACTTAAATCACTAGCAGGACTGATATAAAAGCGTGCAGTGAGAATAACTCAAATAGAATGTCAGGGATGATGATAATAATAATAATAATAATAATAATAATAATAATAATAATAATAATTTATACCCCACCCAACTGGCTGGGTTTCCCCAGCCACTCTGGGCGGCTTCCAACGAAACAATAAAATACAATAGTCTGTCAAACATTAAAAGCTTCCCTAAACAGGGCTGCCTTCAGATGTCTTCTAAAAGTCTGGTAGTTGTTTTTCTCTTTGACATCTGGTGGGAGGGCGTTCCACAGGGCAGGCGCCACTTCCGAGAAGGCCCTCTGCCTGCTTCCCTGTAACTTGGCTTCTCACAGTGAGTGGACCGCCAGAAGGCCCTCAGCGCTGGACCTCAGTGTCTGGGCAGAATGCTAGGGGTGGAGACGCTCCTTCAGGTATACTGGACCGAGGCTGTTTAGGGCTTTAAAGGTCAGCACCAACACTTTGAATTGTGCCCGGAAATGTACTGGGAGCCAATGTAGGTCTTTCAGGACAGGTGTTATGTGGACTAGTAGGTAGATACAAACCGGATGTGCAGTGAGGAAGGATATAACATAAGTAACTGAAGAAAGGGGGGAGGGGTTGAGGACTGGATGTTTTAATTGGATTTGTAAATTTGGATTTACGAATTTCACCGTCTGAGTGGTGACTTTGAGAACAGGATGCTGGACTAGACAGGCTACTGGCCTGGTCAAGCAGGGCTATTCTTATGACAACGCACTGTTAGTTGTCCCCTGTGCTACAGAAGTTGGGCATTTAGTATAACCAGTCCCAATGGGCAGGTGCATGAGTGGGGCCTCTCCATATATTGCTGGAAAGGGGAAGAGGAGAAGGTGATGGCAACATAGTTGGAGCAGAAGTGCTACAATGGAGAAAGCAGTGAGGAGGTGGTGCTGGGTAACTAGAAGTTGCTTGGCCATGCTGCCATCACAGTTACCCTAACTGAAAATATATTTTTATGTAGGATAGGGATAGGGAAGCTGTGGCCTCCATATGATGTTGGACTTCAACTTCCACCAGTCCCTCCTCAGAAGATGGGAGACTCTGGAGAGCCACAGTTTCCACCACTGTGCTGGAGGATCCTGAACAAAATCTCTCCTAAACAAAAACTTTATTCTCAATATAAGAGGTAAGGGGATGCCTGACAGTTAAGTCCAGTTGCAAACGACTCTGGGGTTGCGGCGCTCATCTCGCTTTACAGGCCGAGGGAGCCGGTGAACAGCTTCTGGGTCATGTGGCCAGCATGACTAAGCCGCTTCTGGCGAAACCAGAGCAGCGCACGGAAACGCAGTTTACCTTCCCGCCGGAGCGGTACCTATTTATCTATTTGCACTGCATGCTTTCGAACTGCTAGGTAGGCAGGAGCAGGGACCAAACAACAGGAGCGCACCCTGTAGTGGGGCCTCGAACCACAACCTTTCAATCGGCAAGTCCAAGCGGGACAGTGGTTTAAACCACAGCGCCATCCGCTTCCCAATATATATATTCTCAATATACTAGTCTGCAATTCATTTTATACAATTAAGTCTTCTAATCTGGTAAGGAAAGGGCCTTTCCCCCCCTACTAATACATAAAGTTTTAAACTTTTTTCTGTTTCCCCCCACATACAAAATAATCAATGCCATAATTCAAAATAAATCAAAATAATCTATTACCATAATTTCATTTTATTTTTGTCATGAAAATATGTTTATCTTTGGAAGTACATTCATTTTTATTGCTGCAATTCTTCCCAAGAAGGATAATTTAAGATACTCTCATCTCTTCACATCTTTCTTTATCTCCTTTCCCAAAGTATTATATTTTAGTGCCTGGCTCTGTTCATTTACTCTTCAGGGGGGAAATCCCTAAGTATTTCACTGTTGTCTTATGTCCAAGAGTTCTTGTTCTGTAAGGTAAAAAGTTAAAAATTCTGGGTTGTTTGAATGCTTTCAAATTATAGATTACTTATATAATTGATTGAGGTATTTAGGGCAGAGGATTAACAGCACGATCCTAACTAGGGGAAGTCAGCATAAGTTACACCAGTTTAGTTCATGATCCATTGAATCCCTTGAAGGGACAAATGCTGGCTGAGTGGAGTGAAAAGAAGCCATCAAAACACAGAGAGCTGGCATTGCCATGGAAACAGGACCCACCAGTTGCTACCCAGAGGAAAGGTCCCAAGCACTTTTTGGGGAAAGCAGCTCATACTCACCAGTACAGGAATACAAGCAAACAGGGAACACAGTGTACAGTGCATCCCTAGTAATGCTCACTGTGGCAGCCAATCAGCACACCCAGGACGAATAAACCACATGCTCTGCCAATTGCATAGCCACATATAGCAAGAGCACAACACATCACAACCTGACAAACAAACGCACATGGAGCACATCCCATGCCCCGCCCCATATGGATGCTGTCATCAACCACAGTTGCACTGCCACCACCCCAACACATTCATGGAGGGTATGCAGTGCCATGATTGAGGCAGTGGTGGACTCTTGCCAGAGGCACCCAGATTTGTAGAACCCATCCTCTACCCAAACTGTCTTAAGGAGGAATAATGACCCCGGAGTAGACAGCTGAAACTTCTCCATCCATCACAGCACCATAATTTTTAGTTTGTCACCCTCAAAACTGCAATGATTGTCACCTTTGTTTCAGCAATTTCTTCAGATGTGCTCCCCAGAAAATGTGGTTTAGGTATGGTCACCTGTCCAACCACTTCCACAATGAGCACCTGCGTTTTCACAGTCCATCATATAATAATCAAATGGCTTCTGATGTATTGTTTAGTTCTAATTACGATGAGAATGTTATCCTGTTTATTATATAAAATTTGCTATGCAGAGTTTTTTTCACTTGTTGAAATGAAGTTTAAAGAAACTCCCCCCGCCCTGCCCCCCACTCCCCAAGACGTACAATCTATAATCCTTATAGGAGTTTTACACTACTGGTCAACTTGGGAACTCTGCAGTTGTGTTTTCATATAGCTGTCATACTTCATTCTCAATGAGTATACATTTGAGATTTCAATGGCATGAGAAGCAATTCTACTGTGCATAAAGTAATCTGGTCTCCATGTACTAGATTATATGATTGGTATTAACATGTCATTTCATTAGTTGAATTTAATTAGCCATGTGGTGAGCAAACAAACAAACAAAACCACCTTAAGTCCCAACAGCCTTTCTACCAAGAACCATAGCTGTCAACTTTTCCCGTTTTTTAAGGGAAATTCCCTTATTCCGAATAGGATTCCTTGCAAGAAAAGGGAAAAGTTGACAGCTATGCCAAGAACATGTGATTGAATAGCTGGAATGTTTTTCCATTTCCATTCCCATTTTGTAGCTTCTTTGACAACTTCTTGGGCTGCGCCAGAGGATTGGGGTGGCAGGGCAGGGAGAGAGCTGTGATACAGTAAGTTTGCATAAGCAGTGGTGTTGCTAGTTCTCACATTTTCACCTAGGCACATAGGATCTTAGATTACTGTTAGGGCCTCATTTGGGATTGATAAGAAAAGTGTCTGTCATAGTATCGCCTCAGTATCACAGACATTGATATCCTGTCGAGATGTGATTTACTTTTTAAGGGTTTGACAAGCGAGCCACACAGAGACTTTTGAAGGAAAGAAGGAAGAACACCGGGGTAGGTTTGTTTTCTGCTTGACAGGCACTAAGAGTTAAAAAACAAAGCACCGATCAAATTATTTTCTGTATGAACTGCCAAGCAATTCAGCATTTCAGAATATTGCATGGGGTTACAGTGGTGCAAAGGACACCATATGAGTTGGTCAAATTTGCCAGAAGGATAAGTTGCTTCAGACTCAACATAAACCATCTGTAAGGAGCCACCTCATTTCTGAGCCTGTCATCTGTGAGACAAGTCTGGGAACCATATCAGTTTTTACTGGGCCCTTACGCCTTTGCCAAGTTTGTGCCTAGAGTTGCAAAAAGCCTGCTAAAGAGACTTGTCTGCTCTAGCTTAAGTTGCTAACAAAGTATAGTAATTACATAGATCTAATTTCCAGCTGTCATGCTGAGCAATAATAAATATTAATGACCAAGGGGTCTCCTTGAGATAGTTTTGGTCTCTCTGGCCTTTATTCCAATACGCCAAAGCTTGTGCCAAGGGGGAAATAACATTCTCCTGTTTCTTGTCCTTTCCTTCAGCATTGTAAATGGCACTTCTGAAAGCATTATAATATCCATTATACTGTTAACTTTGAATAGATAGGAAGAAACTGTGATGAAGTGTTTTGTGGGGACAAATCACAAAAGTCACCAAAGTGATTGTGTTGATTTTGGTAGTGGGCTGTATGTGCATAATATCTGCTGGAGGGACAACCCCCCCCCCAACCTATACATAAATTCCTGCAACAATACTGTCCCTGGTGTAGATTAGGGAGTACAGAGAGATGGTTTGGTACAGAGGATGTTGGATACAACTAGGAGGTTCTGATTTGAAATACAGTCCTTGTAATGCAAGGGAGAAGAGGGAATCTTTTGCGGTATACTCTTTACCTACTAGCCCAGGTCTCTCCCTTCTTCCTCCCATGAGACTCATATCCCATGATGGGAAATTAGGGACATGTCCATTGACCCTTCTCCCTTGGATATGTTCCTGTCACCGTCCTTGCTGCCCACTTCAAATGCTAGGCCTGAATGTTTGCAGTCAAGCACTACTCGAGTAGATCTCCCTGCATCTTCTAAGAACCTTTCCAAGCTTGTTAATCGTGCAGAGAGCATACTTGAGTCAAATAGCCTTTCTGCTGTAGTCAGTCAGTCAGTCAGTCAGTTCCTAGCTCAAAAAGGACTGTAGGAATGATGACAGGGATATGCAATTAATTTGTCCCCACTCCACCCACCCTCTGCAATGATAATCAAGGGGATACAAGTAAACAGGACTGCTGTTTTTAGGAGGCTGTTTTTACTTTGGCTAAATCCTCAGGAAGTTAGGAGGTGACCCTTGTAGATTCCATTAAGTTCCCCTACTTTTTCTCTGATAATCTGAGTAATAATTTGGGACAATAGTCCAAGCCACTGCTTCCCAAAGTTGGGGGCATATATATATATATATATATATATATATATATATATATATATGGGCAAAGGAAGTGGTCACTGCATCTGACATCAGTAAAGCTTTGAGGTAGCAACTCCAGCACCAATTCAACATATGTACCTTGACTTCACACAACAAATATATATTAGGATCATTAGGATCCTATGGACCATGGACATGGTGAATTACATAAAGCCCCAAAAATATTGCAATTACTAAGGTCTGTTGGGTTATGGAATCATTGAGGGAATGACCATCCTCAAGCATTGTTGCTAAGGCTCAGGAACAGGGTAATTTGAGAAGACCCAGAATAGAAATTTGTTCATTGTGTTTACCACTCTGGATAAAATAAATTTGACTATATTGTACTAACGCACTGGATGAAATGCAAACTTATGTAATGATGTGGCATTATGTTGTAGAAGGCTCAAGTATAAAATGCAATACAATTATGTGATCTGTAGGGTGTTTAAAATTTGTGATGCACAGAATGCAAATTGTGTAGCTTTTGCATTCTTCTTGAGCAGAAACTGTCAGCATGCCTTTAGCCTTCTGTGTTGGTTTGATGGCAGTTCATAAGAAATGTGGGGGAGGGGTGTGTGACAGGGTATGTTCCATCTGAAGCAGAGTATATACAGAGCACCAGCTGAGTTGATACAAAACATTTGATACAGAACTGAAACCTGTGCCTGTAGTTTGGAGAGAGCTCTTCTAGAGCATAAGCGATTAAGTACTTTAGGTGGCAAAATGGCCCTAAGCACACTTTGGACAAGCATCAGAAAGCTGTCCATAGAACACACCCTCAAGTGTTTACTGACATATATCTTTCACACTTTGTTACTCAAGGAAATATTGGAATTGTACCATTGTAACTCAGCTGTGATGTGAAGAAGGAACTAAGCAGTCTCTAAGCTGGCTCTGAGCAGTTTTTAAAGCATGGCAAGGAGTACATTTGTGCTGCTGCACAGCATAACATTTTTTTCCAAAGTTTGAGCATAACATTTTTTTCAAAGTTTTTTTCATCCCCAAGGAAGAGGAACACCCGGAGAAGCTGTTGAGCTTTGGAGTTTCAAAGTCAGGAGATGAAAGACTGCCAGGTCAGAGTAAGACCTGAGAGGATACAACAGTTGCTCATGAGGCAGAATGGTGACCTTTAGAATAACAGCATATCTTCCATATGCTAACAGCTGAAGGAGGCTTTAAGAAACTTCTTCCTCTAATTAGATAAAATAAGAATATCCACACACTGCCTCTTGACTTCTAAAAAGATCCCAAGACTCAATTTGCATCTGTAGTAAATTCCTTTCCCTTTCTTCACCCTTTAAATCCTTTTTCTTTGCCTTCTTGGAAGTACCTGTTAGCAATGCATCATAAGCAGTTTTGCAGCTTGGGAGCTGAAGCTTCCCTCTCTTATTGAGATTAGGGGCCCGATTCTCTGTGCACCTTCTGTAAATTCTAGCGCCAATGATACTCTTCGAAGAGCACACAGTTCCGAAACACGATACAGAATGCCTGTTATCTCCACTTTGCACCACTGTGTTTTGCCAGTTAGAGAGTAATATTTTCCAAAGAGCTAAGCTTCAGTTTAGACACTAAAATCAAAGCTAAAATGACTTTAATCATTATCACCAGCTATAATATCCTTCTAGCAAAAGCAAAGGTTTCCTACTCTGGCCCTTGGTAATTTAACCAAAGTGCAGGAGTTTCCAATTTCCTCTGTTTCTGACGTTCAGGCTCAAATACATAGCATATCAGACAGTCCCATCTCAAATATAAAATGCTGTTTCTGAAAACGAAATTTTTTAAAAGGGCTGATTGATGTTTAAGTGGTAGCATAAGGGTATACTAATAATTTCCTGAATGCAGAGTGACAAGGCAAGTTGCCCTCTGTATGCCTTTTAACTTTTCCAGCCTAGCAAACTACGTCTACCTTTCCTCTGTAGACTTTCTGACTGTTCTGCAGTTGATAAATTAGTATGTCCTGTCTGCAAAGAAAAAGATAAAAAATAGTACAGTGATAGAGCACAGTCTTTGTATGTGGAAAGGCCCTGCACAAAAGAGAAACCACCCTTAGAAGGGAACTCAATTTGGCATAAAAAATTGTGCTCCTATCCTGGGACCAGCATTTCCTTTACAAGCACATCTCCAAGGAGCACATTCAGTCGAGCTATTTTTACCGATGTCATTTTCACTGCTCCCCAGGGTTAGGTTTCAGCCATAAGAAGCTTATTTTTCGCTGACATGTTATTACTTGCGGTGGGTGTTTGGAGCTCTCAAGAGAGTGAGTGCAGCATGTGTCCATCAGCTGTGGAGGGAATATGATCTGGGCCAAATATAAGAACTCTGGGATTTATGCATTTGTTTTACACGTTACAGGTTCATTTAAAGAAATGATACCCTCACATAGACCATCTATAGTGCTTACAGACTTCTCCCTTGAATAGATATTGCTGTTGCTGTATAATGCACAGGGCCTTCTTTGGTCAGAAGCCTTTTAATATGTGTACCATGAATGATGGCTGCTTTCCTGCCTGCCTGAGGGGGGGAAATGAATAGCCTTCATTTCAGATTGATCATGAAGATAGGCAGGTAAAAAAAGACCTTTGAAGGCTCCTTTCGCATCCGCTATTCATTAAGAGTGAGCGCATTAAGAAAACGTGTTGTTTAGAAACATCGATCGATCATCACCTCTCAGAAATAAAGTAGATTTGATTTCTTTGATTGGAAAGGGCTGAAACTGCTCTTGCTGCAATCTTTCAAAGAGAGCTATTGCTGACAAGAGATTATTGTTCACATTTTTAAGGTGATTAGGAAACATAATATTGCAGTAGTAGCTAATTCACTCCTTATCTCCCACAATCAAGGATCTTGGCTATCATAAATGTTTGGTGTAACATTTGGTGAATTCATTATGAAAAGGTTTCTTTGTATGCCACTTTTAGGACCCAGCTGCTGTCTCCCTTGCCTAGGGATATGTTGTTTTTTTTTGGTTTTGGTACATATTTAAATGTGAATCTACCTAATTCGCTCCTCTGAAAACAGTACACAAACCAAAACATGGCTATCCTTTTAAATTTCCGCTTCACTGAATTTTGGGATCCGGTTCTTTTAACAAAAAAAAGTGTCCAAAAGTACATAAATTAGGGCAGGGGCTCCCAAGCTTCTCAGGTGTTCTGTGCCATGTCAACATTAAACTGTCCTCTGGATTCTTAATTGTATTTATTTTACATCTTTTACTTCTTATGTTATATTTTATTGCATTGCAGAATTTTATGGAAATCAAATGGTAATACAATATAAGAAATAAAAGAAGCAATTAAAATACAGTTAACCCTACAGCATCTAACACAGTGCATTACAAATGCTAAAGCAGGAATAATGATGATGATGATGATCTTAATACCCTCAGCAATTTTCAAGTGGGGGTGGAGTTTGGAAACCACTAAATTATGGGACAGTATGCATAAGAACTCATATCTTATTGAAAATAACATTAAAATGCATTATATTATGTACCATTTCTTTAAAAATGTGTATATTAGGTAAAATTGCACACAAAAATGTGCACGTTAGAAGAAATTGCAATAAAATGTTGATGAATTTTCATTACAATTTTTTTTATCACAAACTGATGTGGTAAACTAAACTTAAGAGCACAATAATGAAAACGACAGATTTGTTCATCCTACCCCATGCCTTTTGCTGTTGGTTTTTAAGGGCTGCTTAATGTATCCTGCTACCTAAGAGGGGAAGAACGGGAAAGTGGACACTTGGCTGCCTGAGAGTCTAAACTCACTAAATCTCAAGACAGTGTATCCCCCCCCCCCCCCTGCAGCCAAAAGATTCTGCAAAGGTTTTAAGGCAAAGCCCCAAGATTCACTTTGTGGAGGGAGGACTTCAACTGAAAAGGAGCTTCTCCAGATTTTGCCATAGGGCAAGTCATGCAAGCCTCCTTTATAACATCCAAATATGGATGTTAAAACTTAATAATGGCATTTCCCGGAGGGGGGGGGGAGTTGTTTAACCTCTCATCAGATGGGGCCCCTGATGTTTGCACAACCACATAGTCCAAAATCACAATGGTACCTATAGCATATCATGGCTTTCCCCAGACCCTTTCCTTTCCACACTCCGTTCTCAGGCTATTTCACTCAACCTTGACATCTACTCCTTGTTTTTTAAGGGCAAGCAGTTAGCATGCATCACAATGTGATTTTTTGGAAATAGTTTTACATCCTCAGACTCTGGGACCAATACAGCTTATTGTGGTGTAGTGGTTAAGAGTGGTAGTCTCCTAATCTGGGGAACCGGGTTCGCGTCTCCGCTCCTCCACATACAGCTGCTGGGTGACCTTGGGCCAGTCACACTTCTTTGAAGTCTCTTAGCCCCACTCACCTCACAGAGTGTTTGTTGTGGGGGAGGAAGGGAAAGGAGAATGTTAGCCGCTTTGAGACTCCTGAAGGGGAGTGAAAGGCGGGATATCAAATCCAAACTCTTCTTCTTCTTCTTCTATATGCTCAAGCCTAACGTGATGTAAAGTAATTTGAACAAAGCTATCAGCCTGAAAATAGGAAATAAGCACACATTTATATATGTCCTTATCTCCTTTTTTCAAGATAATCTCCTATGGCAGTATTTGAGTAAGAATAAATTTTAAAGTTACATGTTTCCATGCAGTCAGCATTAAATTAAATACAGTGGTACCTCTGGTTACGTACTTAATTCGTTCCGGAGGTCCGTTCTTAACCTGAAACTGTTCTTAACCTGAAGCACCACTTTAGCTAATGGGGCCTCCCGCTGCCACCGTGTCGCCGGAGCACAATTTCTGTTCTCATCCTGAAGCAAAGTTCTTAACCCGAGGTACTATTTCTGGGTTAGCGGAGTCTGTAACCTGAAGCGTACGTAACCTGAAGCGTAACCCAAGGTACCACTGTACTCAAAAACCCCATTTTGTATGAATACTGCTGAAATAACTGGGTTGAGTTCTGGTTCCTTCAGGCCTATGGATGTTAGTATTTCTCAGCTACTTTCTTTTCTTCCAGATCACGCCACTGAATTGCCATCAGACCCTTAATTGCTGAGCCTGAGGAAAACTGGGCAGGGAGAGATTTATCTTAAGTAGAATCCTACATTATTTTCATCTCTTTCCAAGTCTACAGATTGATAAATACTAACTTTTACTAACTTGTACAACCCGTGTCTTTCCCTGTAAATCCTCTTTAGTTTTTTTTTAACCTGGTACCCTCCTGAAACGTTAAAATTCCAATTTTAGATGCTTTTTAACGCAGCAATAGTGCTTAAGATCGGGCTTGTTTCTAGGGGCAGCCATGTGTCCTACATTACAGAGGACGGTCTTCTATAAAGGGGACAGCAGAGGACAGCCCTCTCTCTGAAGGGTTCATTGGTCCGAAACTGTTTTAAACTGTTTTAAAAAGCAAGTAACTGTTTTAAAAGCAAATAACTGTAAGAAGGGAGAACAGGAGCCTTGGTGTTGCCCAGAAATAATTTGCACTCAGATAGTAACAAGCAGGCACCTGGGTCACTTGCTCACAGTGCTCCAATTATGGTGAGATGTATAATTTAATTTAAAAAATTGAATTTGTAATCATTTTTAAATTGGCTTCCATACAGGCGGTAGCATTTTGTGCTTGTCCAATTAACGTGTGGTCACTGACAAACAGGTCCTTTTGGACACGGAAGAAGGCAGAACAGGGGGTGGAACGGGGGTGTAGCAGAGCTGAACGGGGCAGAGTGGGCTTATGCGTGCTCCGTTGATGCACATGGGGGCCAGGAATGGAACCCCCATGCCAAATGGTTGTTGCCTATACATATAAATCAGGATATGCAAATTTTACCCAAATCTGTGTCTTCTTTTGACTGCTTTTTCTTTTTGTGTGTTCTAGACAGGCCCCACTGATTATACTCCCCCCCAACCCCCCCCCCCACACAAATAGAGTTTATATTGTAATGTACATTAGAAGGCCATTTGTTTTATGTGATCAACAAATAAAAAGTTATGCAAGCTTTCAATGCTACATGAAGAGGCGGCATGTGTTCAAAATCTCTGAAAATTTTCCCACGGAAATGGGCAAGCTGCTCTGCAAGACATTTTAGCAGTTGGTAGATAGCCTGACCTATAAATGCATGAAGTGTTGCTTTCAATTAGCACCTCGTGTTTGCCTTTGTCTGCTCATTGTTGTAAGGCTGACAAGGATCACAGGCCATGCATTCTCTGGCTATGTTTGTGTTGTGAATCAGCCAAAGGCATTCCTTTTGGAATAGATTCTACACACATTGAGAAGGCCTAATCCAGACATAAGGCCATTGGGATTGTTTGAGGATATTTGTAATGCCTGGCTATCTATTAAAAAGGGAGTTATTCGCATAACAAGGACGTTTCGCACTCCAGTGTTTGGCTTCCAGCATAATACAAAGTATCCAGATTGTTTTCTCTACAATGTGGGTACAGGCAGTGCAGGCTGGAGGCATTCATCCTGTCCACTAAGCTCCACTGCAACTGTTTGTCATCTCTTTCCCATTGTGGACTAAGCAGATCCATGTAATGTATCTGACTTCAGGAACAGGTTTGCAGTTTTCTCCTCAGTTTGCTACAGTGGTGCTTTACATTTTTAAATTCTGAAACAGAAACAGAGTATTACATCCTTTAGGGACACGGGTGGCACTGTGGGTTAAACCACAGAGCCTAGGGCTTGCCAATCAGAAGGTCGGCGGTTCGAATTCCCGTGACGGGGTGAGCTCCCGTTGCTCGGTCCCTGCTCCTGCCCACCTAGCAGTTCAAAAGCACGTCAAGTAGATAAATAGGTACCGCTCCGGCGGGAAGGTAAACGGTGTTTCCGTGCACTACTCTGGTTTGCCAGAAGCGGATTAGTCATGCTGGCCACATGACCCGGAAGCTGTACACCGGCTCCCTCAGCCAATAAAGTGGGATGAGTGCTGCAACCCCAGAATCGGTCACAACTGGACCTAATGGTCAGGGGTCCTTTTACCTTTTTATTACATCCTTTATCCAAGGAGCTCAGTGTAGCATACCTGGTTCTTTTCTCCATTTTATCTTTTCCCTGAGAAATAGTTACTGGTGCAAGGCCACCTAGTGACTAAGTGGAGACTCAGACTACCATCTGCCTAGTCTTATACCCAACACATTCACCATTGGCTCCAAATTAATAAAATTAGAATTCCAAATATGTGTGAAATTGAAAACTTTGGGTAAGGGAGCAAATTCCCAGCCATGTTTACAATGGCTGCCTGGCACATCTAGTTGCTGCTTAGCGACTTCTCATGAAAGAAAAATGAGCAACTGTGCAATCCCAACCATGTCTGCTCACTCAGGAGTCCTATTGAATTCAGTGGGGTTTACTCCTAATCCTATATGGAATTAGGACTGCAGTCTAAAAAAGTTCCTGCCCTTTCCAGGAGTTGTTCATATTCTTTCACTTCCTTTTCTGCTCAATACACACCTAACCAAGGCAGCTTATTATGTTCCTATATACGGTAAATAATAAGTTGGAATGAGTTGGTGGGTTTTCCGTCTCAGGATAATGGATCATATAAGCAGACCCTTAATTGTGTTACGGTACTTAAAAATAAATTTGTTTTGGTCTCAAAGCTCAAGGGAGAGGGAAAGCTGAAAACAATGCAGTTAAATAGGAACCTATTTACAGTTACGGTGGGCCTGCCCTCCAGTAGAGGCTTTGGGGGATTTGGTCTTATATGAAATTATAATGTGTTGCGCTAAGACATTTTATTTCTTAGACATTGTATTTTATTGTATTACAATTTGAATTTTGTTCTATGTGGTACATGCAATTTGGAAGAATTCAGAAATAACACTTGTTAACGCATACTTTATTTGGAACCATTTACAGTTTTTGTCAGACACTGCTTTTCTGCCCAACACTGATTTTCTGTAACTATATTTTAAAAATCATACAACAGAAAGGCACAAAAGAAAGTAAAAAAGCTGATAGAGGTAATCATCTGGTAGATACACCCCAACCAACAAATAGTTTAAAAAGAGATTTTTTAAAGTTCATTTTGAAAACTGACATGCTTCCTATGCTTGAGCTGCAAACTCAGATCCAGCTATGTCATGTATTCCACAGCTAGTCCCTCTCCACACCCCACTATTAAGTGTCATCCACAGATTGAAGGCCTACCTAAGAAGTCAAGGTGAATATTACCACTGGACATAAGTATCCAAATTCAAACTGTAAACCATCTTATGTAGCATACTTCTCTTCTGGATGTGATTTTGTAACACTGGAAAAGAAGAGATGCAGGGTCACCAAAAACTGTGCTGAGAATCTAGACTCCTCCCTCTTTCCGAACTGTCACCTGGCAGCAGCCATTACATCAGGCTGTAATAGAGGAAGGAAGAAAAGTGATGCAAGGCCATCATCAGATTTGCTGTAAACCCAGGCTCCTTCCTTCCTCGTCATTTGACAGCAACCATTCCAATGACACAGCTGAAAAGCCAGCCATGTTTGGCTCCTCCCCTCCTTGAACTTTTCTACCCCAGCTGGTCATTAAAAGGACTTGTAATTAAGAACTTGTGCTTGAGTTTGCTTATTTCCACCTCTCTCTCAATCTCATGGGGTTTTTTTAGATTGCAAGCCTGAAGGCAGGGCATCTCTCATCTGTAGTGACCTGGAAGACTTGCTGGGCTAAAGAGTGTGATCCAAAATTCTTCAGACAAATAAGCAATCAATAATTTAATCAGAAAGTATGTGGACAAATAAAAACTCCTCCATTCACTTCACTTAACAGTTGAAAAGGTGAGGTCCTAACTGCTTTGAAATTAGGAGCAAACTTCTTTTTACATCATCAGAACAGCTAAAATAAAAAAATGTGGGAAGCGGGAGTAAATTGGGTGCAGGAAAATAAAAAGAAGTGGAGTTGCCAGGTGGAAATCCCAAAGAAAATGGGTGGTGTTCAACTATATTTTACTCAGAGTAGACCCAGCAAGAACATAACTAAGTTAAAACTATTAATTTCAACAGGTCTACTCTGAGTAAAACTTAGTTGACTACAACCAGTGCTTTTTCTGATAAAAATAAATAAATGAGGTGCTGGTACTTGTAAAGTAACATGGGTGGCAGCACATAATGGCTGCCATGGGCAACAAAAAGGAAGTGCTTGTACCACCACAAAAAAGCACTGAATACAACACTATACCTTTAAGGGCCTAGTTCCATGGTCACTGACTAAGAACATGCCATATTTCTTCCTCAGGACTGAGAGGCAATTTAAGGGAAGGGATGGCAGTAATGGAAAGAGGAGCCTAGTTTGCTGTGTTCAAGTCCCATGTTGAGGTATCTCTCTCACACACAAAAAGTAGAATTATGGCATTTGTGTGCCTCCTATTCCTTATGATACTGCTCTGAAATTTTGACTTGAGGCTTTGGCCTGCCTCCGATTTAGCCGAGGCATTAATGTGTTTCTAAAAACATTCCCTGCGGGATTTGCAGCTTTATAGAATCGTGCTCAACCATGTTTTCAGTATTAGCAGAAATGCCTCCAGGGATCATCTTTTTCCAACAGCATCCTTGGACTTCAGCCGCTGTCCTGTAACCAGAGAATGCTCCGGAATCTTGGCGCTGGGTAAACAAAAACAAAACAAAAAAGTACTGGAGCCATCCTGCTCCCAAGCTAAATGTCTCCTCTCTACACACTTCTGTTAGGATTCTTCCAGGCTCTGCACCATGAAGATGGTAAGGCTAGATTTTTCTCTGCTTAAAATATATATATATATTTACCCTGCAGAGATAGTAGTGTTGGGTTAGATTAACCTTTTTTAAAAAGGACTTTTTGTATTCCTTTTGCCAGGATGTTGTGGTGCTTAATTGGGGCATCCTCAATGAAATCTCCTCTAACAAGAGTTAGTGTTGCAAGAAAAGTAGGACTGAAAGCATTAAATTGACTTAATCAGGAAACACTGTGATGTTCTAAGCTTTGTTCTTTAACGAATTGTTGGTTAACCATGAGTGTTAACTGTTAACCACTTGGGCACACTCGTGGGCATGGGCACAAGCACAGCAGATGATGTGTGTACCATTTCGCTGGGTTTGGGATTTTGAACCAGGCACCGATGACATGTGAGAGTAACATCAGTCACAGAATGAGAGAGACCAAAAAACATCATCCTGATGAAGACAGAGGTAACATCAGGGAAATGGAAATATAGAAGGAACGACTGCAAATAATTCACCATAGCTGGGAGGGTTAATAAACTTCTCCTGTCTCTCTAGCCAGCAGCAGGCATTTGGACACAGGGTCTCAAAAGGACAGGATGAGGCTCAGACATGCTCACGCCTCATACATCAAAACAGCTGAAGGGTTCCTGTTACACAGCTGGTGAGTAATATGACAAGGCTGAGAAGTTCGTGCTGGGGGGCGGGGGAGAGCGGAGAAAGGGGCTTAAGGCAGAAGCACAGCAAAAAGTAGAACAGGAGTGCAATAAGAGCAAGACTGTGTGATCTAAAAACTGCCATCGGACGTTTTCCATCTCTGCTGTTTAGTACACAATGAAATTATATACATTTCAGGATCTAGGTGGATTGACTTGGCTCTTAAACATTGTCTCTGGATTCAGCTCATTAATAAAAAAAATAGAATTTCCCCGTGCTTGAATCTTTGATGTACCCATATTTCATGGTTCTTAGATTCTTGGAGATAAGGCAGAACACCTGCGGGAGAGTGTGCTCTCCATTTTTCTCTCCAACCTCCTTTTAAATTTCTTACACTTTATTTGTGAGAAAATTCTCATTCAGTCAGAAATGTCCAAACCAAGGGTTCATGGGTGGGCATCCTTCAACGATAGTTTAAGGGGAATAATAATGTATAGGGATTTATGGAGATGAGAAGAAAAGATGCATACAGGATGTGCATAAGATGATATATTGCAGAAACATGTGGACAGACCACCCTATAGACCATAGGAAGCCCCACATAGCTGCTCCTGTTTCTAAACTTTGAGCTAGGGGTGGAGAACCTTTTTTTTTCTCCTAGGAAGTGCACATTCTGAGAGTCAATCCGTCGGAGGATGCATGGGCCTGAGCCATAAAAGGACGGGGTAGCTCCTTTTGTCTCGTTCTTTCTCTCCCACCCCTCTCTCTCTGCCACTCATTTCTTCCCATTCACCTGCACGAAATAAGTCCAAGTGCCACCCCTGCTTTAAGCAAGCACTGGCTACACATTTTCAGACTCTTTCTTCATCTAGGAGGTTCTTGCCTAGAAGCCTCTAATGGTTTGCATATCCCAGTGGCATAGTTATTGATGGTGGTGCAGGCTGCCAAACATCTCTACAGAGGCTCAGCAATGCTGAGCCAACATCAGTATCGATGAGTTCTCCCCACTTCTTGACCACTGCATGCATAAAATCTGCCCCCGCACAGTGTGGTGCTGCGGCAACCAGTTCTTGAGCACATTGCTGTTGCTTCTCATTGAAACAGTAAAGACCTCTTAGCTCTCTTCTGATAATCTGATTAAACATCTCCTTCCTTAATTTCAGTTGATTGTGAGGACTTAATCTTGGACAAGTTGACAGGTGTGTATCATACATTGCCATGCCAGTCAAATGCAGGTTTCCGGGACCTAGATCTATCTTTCCATCATCTGCTCTTTATTTCCCCTGAGTTCTTTGAACTGGTTGCTATTTTTCTTGCAGGAGAGATCATGTCCGCTACTGAATTAAATACTACAGCTGCTCCTGGTTGGCCTGCCCTTTGTGCACAAAAACCCAAAGCACTTTGATCTTCTTAATCACATTTATATTGCAGTTGTTCTTCCTTCCCTTTCTCCTGCTTGCATTTATACATAATTTGTGCCCTAGATTATTTCCTACCTTCTTATCTTTATTTTTTGCCGTGTCTTTTATCACCAGTTTATACCGCATATGTTTTATACATATTACATCACAATACCAGAAGAAGTGGCTAAGTAATTGATCTTACTATTTTGTTATTGGTCTTGTAGTAGCTTGAAGAAATCTGGTTCCATAGTGAGAAGCTGGAAGGGAACACTGCAGTGCGGTTGTGGCTGATGCCCATTGGGACTTGTAGGGCAGAAGGTTGGAAGTCCAACAGTATTTGGAGCCTGCGCCAATTCTAGTTTTGTCCCCAACCTGCTCCCTGCTGAATTCTACAAGGGCAACACTGACACTGAAGAAGCTGATGGGCAGTGCTACTCCTTGGACTGGGTGTAAGTAGGAACGCAGGAAGATAGAGGCTGAATGATACCAGACTGAGGGCTCATTCACTCTTACCTTTTGTCCCAAACTTTTTAGGTAGAGGTCTGCATTTTCCCAGTCCATATCCAACTGCTTTCCCCACTCTGCTTTCTCCAGGAAAATCTGCTCTTTAACATTGAATAAGAACAAACAGCAATTCAGGGTTTCTGTGAATTGTCATTTGCTCCAATTTGGTGGTAAAGAGTAGGCTTTTGCAGGGAAAGAGTAGGTTTTTGTGGTGAAATTGCTGAGGCAAAGAAGAAGAAGACAGGAAGTTTTGAAGCATAAACCTGTGTCTAGAAATGCAGAGCAAAGAAAGTATGGCTGAGCCCTTAGGTTGGTGGAGCAGTTCTTTCTTCCCCTAATGGTCCAGCCTCTAGTGCTGCTGTGTGTTGGCTACTTTTTGTTTAAAGGCTACAGCCCTCAAAAATAGGTGGCTTGCCTCCATAACAGAGGTGATAAAAGTTAAACAGAAAGGTTTAACATCCATAGGACTTATTGCTGGTCAGGTACAGAAGCAACTTGCTGCTCAAGTGTAAGGAATATCCACTCACTCCTTCATAAGGTAATCTTAACAGGCACACTTCTTGCATGGAAAACTGGAACCCATGTCACTCTTTTCTGTCAGCACTGTTACAAGAGTAGAGCTGCTCTCAGGACAGCCTTGGGTGCATCACATTGATTGCCTCTATTTTTAAACCTTCACCCAGTAATGTTCCTTTATGGACATTCGGGACCCATGTTTTTCCTGAGATCAGTTACCTTTGCATCAGCACTTACCAGCTGGTGGACAGACTTGAGTACAGAAATAGGGTGTCAATGCCGAGCGACTCCTGTCCTCCATGTATGGCAATGAAATCTGTTTTCCATCCTGCCCTCCTTAATGTTTCACTTGAACCTGATAATCCATTTGCAAGCTCTTCCACTCAAATGCACAACCATATGAGACTACCCACTATTCAGCCCCGAGTGACTTTCATGTGGAAATATTATTTACAATACGAAGGAAATGCTTGGGTTTCCCCCCACAATTTGAAATAATCAGAAAGAAAGCCTCAAACAGAATCACATGCCAAGGAGCTAAGGAGATTAACATTCTCAGGGGAGCTATGAAGATCATATACCAACCACAGCAACATCCCAGATGGCTGCTGTAACATGATTCAGAAGTGAGGAGATTTCTTTAGCTCAAAGCATGTTTCCCAAATTTTTATGAGTGTCATTGCTGTTTAGCCATTTAAGCCATTTTCACTTTTGTACCGAAGGAGCATTCATAGCAGCAAATTGAAGGTAATTCACTCGGTAATTATTTATTCCTTTTGTATCCTGCCCTTCCTCTTAAGAGCTCAGGGCAATGTACATGGCTCTCACTTTATTTTGCTTTGAGATCAGAGTAACCATAGGAAGTAGATTAGGCTGGGAGAGATAGCAGCTGTCCCAATACCACTTAGTGAGCTTCACAGCAGAGATGGAATTAGATCCCAGGTTCCAATCTAACCACTTCACCTCACATAAATCACTGACCCCAAGAAGATATGTAGAGGATATCTCTCCATCATCTCTGCTGATGGTGGAGACCGTCTGAATTGCCAAAAAGCTTCTGAAGAAGAAGTCATTTGATTGGATTCTTTGTAAATTGCTTAAAGGGTTTATTTACAATTAAGTGGTATACAAATTTGGTTAATAAATAAACATTTGCATCACTACCTGACCCTGAAAAGAAGCAATGTGTTATTTCCAGGTTTGAATTTGCCTGTGTTGAACTTGCCTGCCTGAATGATTCAGCATACTCTCATAGTGACCTGATTCACATGTAACACCAAGCCATACCATGAACAAACATGCTGGCTCCCAGGGAAAAGATTGCACCTCCTGTCTTGCCACTACTACACTGTTGTGAGGTAAGTAATGATTTGGATTAGTGTTCCATCTGAATAATTATTTCATTACAGACAAACTACAAGGTGTAGCCATGGTTTGTTCTGTGACATTTGTGGTTTGTTGCGGGGGCGGAATAAATTACAAGCCTGGGTTCATACATAAAGCTAAGACAAACCGTGGCTTAGCTCATAGCAGCGTAGCAGCAGCAGGACCAGAGGAAGAACAAAACAGCCATGATATTCTACCCGGAAACCTGCACACTTGCTTGTTTGCACGAAGCCATAGTTCGGCCTAGCACTACACGCAAACTGGGCCATTTCCATTCAGCTGCTCTTGAGCATTTTGAACTTTCCCAGTTTCCTTCCACAAAGGCTACCCAGTGACATCAGAATGTGTAGGACCGTGCTGACAGCAGTTCAGTTTGCACTAACTCAAACTCCTTTGGTTGAAAGGATTCACTTTTTGTAACAAACCATGTTTGGGGTTTGTGTTTGGAGGGGAAGGCAGAGGCACTTGAAGTACAAAATTTGAAGTAGTGGAGGGGAGAGCTGAAGGGTGCATGCAGCGGCAGTAAGGTGGTAGGAAAGAGAGAGTGGAAGGAGGGTGGAGGGAATTGGCAAGGTGGAGATGGGTTTAAGATATCATGTATTAACTTCTCATCAAGGTCATCCTAGACTTCAGTTTATTGCGAAGTTGTTTTCAGTGGCAGTGTAGACACCATGCATTTAAAGTACATTCCGCACCCTAAAGAATCCTGTGAACTGAAGTTTACCAAGTGCAGAGCTATAGTTCCCAGCATCCTTAACAAACCACAGTTCCCAGGATTCTTGAGATGTGTGCTTTGGATGTATTGAGAAGCCATTGTTTCTCAACTACATGTTCTGCCTGTTGTGAAACTCACATACAAAGGGTTTTAAAACCTACCCTGATAGTTACACCTAGACAGTGCTGTTAGCACATTATGGCTATGATACTTTTCTTTTAATTAATGCAATTACATTAATATTAATTATACTGATATTTATTAATAATGTTTTATTGAACAATATGCATTTTAGAAATAGATATATAAATATACTATCCTTTCCCCTCATCACAAAGGGCATTTACTGAAGCAGTCAGCTGACCTCTTCAGCGCTCCTTGTTTCCTCAAAGCTGCATCTATGGCAAGTGATATCTTATCATAGGCTGAAATGTCCAAGAGTCAGCAAGGACTAGACTTCCTACCCGGCCCCGGCTCCACAGTCCCCGCAAACCGTTGTGATGATGAGAATATCAAATCACGTGCATAATCGCTTAGAGACGGCTGTGAAATAAACATAAAAAGGATGATAATGGTTTGCAGTTGTCATGAAAGAATTAAATAACATGTATCTGATATTGGAAGGAGGCTCACATGTGAAGTTACTCTGAATGTGTTGGATTAAAGTGCACATTAGTGACATTTGAAGTGATCCTGCTATATGGCTTCAAGCGCCTTGGTTTGGCAATGCAAACCTCTCATTTAGAATTCTGCAATATGAGTATCTTTGCATAAGGTTTATGCATCAAATCATTAAGGATGGAATGTGTTCCTATCCCATCCCCAAGAGTGTTTTTGTTGCTTTGTTTTTGCTTACAGTGAAGGAGCCGGGATACTGGGCGCAAGTTCAATGTGTGTGGGTAAAATGGCAGGTTGCCAAAGAGAGTGTCAGCAACAGGCTAATGTGTCTCAAGGGACTCTGTGTCCCTCTACTGGTAAGAGGGAAGAAAATCCCTCCCCCCTTATGCAGAATATAACAAGATGCCCCTTTTTGCCTTTGTGTATTCTGTGGACTTTCATTTGCTCTGATTTTTGTTGTGGACATAACTGGCGTTAAGAAGTAAACTTTGTAGAACCCCCTTTTCTTTGCTTGCATAAAAATAATTGTCAGTCACTGTCATCCCCCACCAACCCTGCCTTGTGCTGTTCTCCCAATGTATCAAGGTATCTGGCAAAGGAACCTCCTTTCAGTAATCTGAATGATGTGCAGAGCATTTGAGGGGCATTGCATTTACAGGACATTTGTGGAGTGTGTGTGTGGAGTGATTTCTGATCATTTGAATGTAGTCTGGAAGGAAGATAAATAGCAATGTGCCTGGTCTCACTTCTGGTAGTGGCACTGCTACCACCTTTCCATTGTCAGCAAAACACAGCCATAGTGCGGGGGATAATAATCTGAGATAAAGCAAAATTCAAACTTGAAGGCAGGGCTTTGATCTTCAGTTGTCCTGGGTTGTTGTTGTTTAAGAATTCAAGTAGAATTTATGGTATCTTGTTTAAGCATGTGTGCGTTTTCTTGCTTAAAGGTAAAGGTAAAGGGACCCCTGACCATTAGGTGCAGTCGTGGCCGACTCTGGGGTTGCGGAGCTCATCTCGCTTTATTGGCCGAGGGAGCCGGTGTACAGCTTCCGGGTCATGTGGCCAGCATGACTAAGCCGCTTCTGGCAAACCAGAGCAGCGCACGGAAGTGCCGTTTACCTTCCCACCGGAGCGGTACCTATTTATCTACTTGCACTCTTACTTGCTTTCGAATTGCTAGGTTGGCAGGAGCAGGGACCGAGCAATGGGAGCTCACCCCATCGCTGGGATTCGAACTGCCGATCTTCTGATCAGCAAGTCCTAGGCCACAGCACCACCCACGTCCCCTTGCTTAGGAACAGCATATTTTAGATCAATGTGCATATTATATGTGTTCCCTGGCACTTATGCTGTACACACATATTAGGCATGGCTCACTTGCTGTCATATTTCCATGTGTGAATATTTCAGTCAAATGCTTGGAAGAACCACCAAGCACCACGGAGTAGAGAACTTTAGGAAAGGGATGCCCCCACAAGGCCAATTATTCATGGTGCAATTGGGGCTCTAGAGTCTGAGCTTTCATTGGGAAAAACAACCACCCAAAGAAAGTCTCTAGCCCTTCTGGAAGGTGAGCTATTCATCAAAAAGTGCATCCTGACTAGAGGTAGGGTTACAGGTTTCGTATTGCTCTGCAGAGCCGTTCAAGAAGTCTGACGCGGGTCCTTTCTTCTATTCTGATGAGCTGGGAAATAATCCTCTCCTGTTCTCTTTGAAGGGAACTGTGACAGTCTGGTGGTTGCAGCAGCTAAACATAGGCCTGCTTATATGTCTTCTTTGGGATTTTTGAGGTGGTTTGGGGGCAGCAGGTGGTGGTTGAGTGGTGGCAGGGAGCACATTTTGTTACCAGAAGGGCTTTTCCTAAGTTGGGTTGCAACAGTGGCACTACCATCATACAAATAGATAGTAAAAATTATAATAATAAAGTGGTCCCCAAATGCACATTTGGGTGAAAGGTCTGAAATAGTTGAAGGCTACTGGCTCAAAGGATGCACCAGTCATGAAACTAGACTCTTAAGTTTATTGTCTCTCCAACAAAAAACGGGACAAGGAAGCTCCTCACAGCCAAGATACAACTAACTCCAGTGCCATCTAGTGACTAAAGTATGTAATCACACTATCCACACATGAAGCTACAAAGGTGGGGAAAACTTAACTGTCACACTGCTAAAAAGTCTCAACAGATAATCTGCCTGAGCAACTCAAACAACAAGCGGAGCAAAAGCAGAATATATTAAGTAAGCTATAAGAATAAAAGATAGCTATTGGAAGGAGGCAGGATAAGTGCAAAAAGTTCAGGGTTTTTGAAAAAGTAGATGTGTTATGCTAGGGTGGCAGAGCACTTTAATTATACAAACTTAAATTTATGATATGCATTTGAAACCCTCCTGTGAAATACAATCTAGAGTCATCCAAGTCAAACCCTTGATCTGTTAAGCTCAATTTTGTCTACACTGACTGGCAACAGCAATCCAGATGAGATCCCTCCACCCCAATCCTACCTAGAGATATGAGAGATTGAGTCTAGGGAAACTTTAACATGCAGAGCATGTGCTCTGTTGAGCTACATCCCATCTCTATGATAACTAGTTACCCTCATTTCTGCCTTTGTAATTTCTAGATTGACTTACTGTAATGTGCTGCATGCATGGCTGTCCCTCAAGATGATCCAGAAACCTTAAATGGCTTTAAAACGTAGCTGCCTATAAGTTATCAACCAAAGGCTATTGTAAACATATGATACATATTTTGGAACAACTTCATTGGTTTTCAGTTTCTTTCCAATCCTAGTTCAGGGTGCAGCTCGTGAATTTTAAAGCTGTTCTGTTTTGTAGTACAGAAATAGCAAGGAAGAGATGGTAAATGATAGAGGCTATGAAAGACAGTAACTCATTTCACACTTGACGTATCCAGTCTTCTGTCTCTCAAGAGCCTTAATCAAAATAGTTCTGAGCACACAGATATCTGTCACCATGCCAACTTTGCTGGGATTTGTAATATATCCTGCAGCCCTTGCCCAGTTTTAGGAAGAAAACATCCAGTAACATATACTAATACAAGGTGCATTTCATATTTAGAAGCTGAATAGCAAGGAGTAACATGGGCATAGAAATACTCAGAATGAATCCTATACATTCCTTTGCACAATATAAATAACTGTCTTATTTGATCAAGCCAATACTGCATCCTCTATCTAGAACACACCTTTGCTTTCTCTGCCATTATAAAGCAATATTCTCTCATGTACTGCAAAACAAGCATTTCTATGTTTTGGATATATTTCAGTACAATCCTACTGATGTCCACTGCGGTTTGTTCTGACTATCTGACATTGTATGAACAACACAACCAAAGTTGTTCCTAATTAGTTGCCACCTTTTTTCTTGGAAAGCTACATTGCTTTTTTACAGCTGCATGACAGGCAGGAATTCAGCAAATGAACCATTACTGTGTCTGCATGCTGGGAAAACTTCACCTGCTGCAATTTGCCTTATTATACAGTTATTAATGGCAAATGATCCCAGCCAGAAAAGTATTGTCAACTTTACTCCTAATCCATATTTTTTATTCTGTTCTCCTCAATATTGCTTTTTGTTGCACAGTATCAAGAAGCCATAAATTAGGACAATAATGCCTATCCACATCAGACGGAATGGTTGTTTCACATTTATTGCAAATACTGTAAGCTGTTTACAGGCAGACTACATTAGGCTGAAAAACTCAATAACCTCAGGGGCGGGGGGAATTGTGGCATCTGAAATAACCCCTAATTTCAATTGGTGCAAGTAGCAATAAGCCTGCTGGAATATGAATAGGGTCCACCATTCTAAAATCTCGTACAGCTGTCAATGCTTCCATGATATCATGGTCCTTTTTAACAGGATACTGTGGGCAATCTCGGCCCTGTGGAATGCCTTGCATGTTTATTAAGAGAGCATGTAACCACAGCAAGACTCTTCTAAGACTGTCTATAGTTAGACTTTTGGAAGAAGCACATGTCCTTCCTAAGTGAGATGGCATCTGGACCTTGTCAAGTGTGTCAGCTTTCACTCTCAGACTCTTGTTTCCCAGCATATATTTGTGCAGAGATTCCAAGCTGCATTGAGGCTCCACCTTAAGGGTGATATTGTTTTCTTCTCATATTATCACAGTTTAGCCATCAGTGATGAGGATTCTTTTAATGATTTACGAAGATGTAATGCCACAGACAGATGTAGAGGGGAGTTGAGCTCTGTGTCCTATCTTCAGCTTTGCTAACAAAAGGGTTGGGAGCACCAGAATGGGGTTTGGGGAGTTAGAAACTTGTTGTGACATGCCAACTGCCTAGATAGTGACAAACATATTATGAATCTTCACACCCTCATTCCACATTCTGGGCAGCCTTATGCTGGGGGACAGGATGTGGGGACTCATGGTGGGAGATAGTGATATGGAGTACTGGTTATATGGGCACCATGCTTTATGGCTGCAATGGAAGTGACACAAGAATGGCCTCTTTGGGAAGAGGGAGCCCTACTTCAATGGATTTCCCACACCACTAAGAACTGAACTGCTGTAAGGAAGCTTGACAGAAGGATGGAGATGGAAGTTTAGAGTTCCTAGTATGTTCGTAATTTAACACTCTGTTGTCAGTAGCCTCTGTGTTAGAAACAGTAAAGCTTTTCTTGCAATATGACTAGTTGGGGAACTTCTGCAAAACATTTTATGTGGCCTGTAGCCATTGCTAGAGGACAGTCATTCACATTTGTCCTCCCATCTGTTCCCTAGAGAAAAGTATTTTCTTCTGAGTAATTGAGCTATATAGAAGCCGGTGCATTTCAACATTAAGTTTAGGGCATGCTATTTTAAAAAAAGAATCTGATCTCACCTGAAGGAGCTGTTTCTCAAAGGTGTTGAAAGCGTGGCATGGGCCTGCCTTTTCTGGGGCTAGCTGTATGCATGTTAAGTTTTTATGTAGGCAGGATTGTTTCCTGCTGTGCTGCATTGCTTCACTTACTTGTTTTTTATACATTGTTATGAGTTTGTGAGGGTAAGCTGTATGCCTGAGCCCCCATCTAATTCCTGGATCCATCACAGATTCGATTGCTGGAATAGCCAGGCTAGCTTCCTGGTGAGATAATGGCCCTCTAGGTATGGGCTATTAAGATAACAAAGGAACTGGTGCTGTGCCAGACTGAAAATGGGTGGGCCTCCCTCAACTCACTGTTAGTTAGAAAGACAAAGATCAGAGTTGGGAGTTGAGCTATGTGAGCAAGAAGCTAGACACTGGAAGTGGCAAGTTGAGTAACTGGAAGAAACTGAGCCATGCTTGATTTCTCTTACTGTTGTTATTTATTAAACTTGTATATTGCCCTTTATCCGAAGATCCCAGGGTGGTTCACAAGACTATGGCTTTGGGAGAAGCACCCCCTTTGGGGGTGTTAATGCTCAGGTTACATATGTGTGTAAACCATATATTATAAATGCACCACAGTCTCCACTGTCTCTCATTCCAAGGAAACTGAACCCTGTATAAGTGAGCAACAATATATTAAAGGTAAAGGTAGCCCTGCCCGTACGGGCCAGTCTTGACAGACTCTAGGGTTGTGCGCCCATCTCACTTAAGAGGCCGGGGGCCAGCGCTGTCCGGAGACACTTCCGGGTCACGTGGCCAGCGTGACAAGCTGCATCTGGCGAGCCAGCGCAGCACACGGAAACGCCATTTACCTTCCCGCCAGTAAGCGGTCCCTATTTATCTACTTGCACCCGGGGGTGCTTTCGAACTGCTAGGTTGGCAGGCGCTGGGACCGAGCAATGGGAGCGCACCCCGCCGCGGGGATTCGAACCGCCGACCTTTCGATCGGCAAGCCCTAGGCGCTGAGGCTTTTACCCACAGCACCACCTGCGTCCCTAACAATATATTACTTGTGCATTTTAGATTGATTTATCCCTGTTTTGTTTTTATCCTTTCCATTAATGTTTTTTGTGTGTTTGTGTTTGTGAGTCGCTTTGAGTGTCATTTTTTAAATATAAAAAGTGACTAATACAAATGAACCCCTATTGCAAAATACTGACAGTCTACAGATTGTCCATGCCCTTGTGTGCAAACATTGCATTTGGCAATTTCCTTTTTCAGCCACCAGAAGTCACACTTCAATGAACAGTTGTGATATATTGAAGGAAGGGATTGGGAGTCTCAAGTCTGGGGCCCCAAATGCAGTTCCTCCATGCTTTTCTATCTGGCCCTTGAGACGTCCTTCCCCCGGGCAACACAACTCGCCCTCCTTCCTTCACTTTTGCCTGTCTGGAAGTGTCCTTGAACTGTGAGATGGAGTCTCTTGCTTATATGACGGGAAAGGCATGTGTATTTCTTGTGCATAAAAACCTCTGGCTGTTGCTTGGCTGGAATTGTAGCCTTTGGCTGTTTGCCCAGAATATAGGTAAGAAGCAAGATAAGTAACCTCGCCCATCATTGCAGTATCCCTGGTATCATTGGCTGGTAAGCAAACACCATAGGGACATAATCCAGATGTGTCCTCATAGACAGTGGCTAGCTGCTGCCTCTTAGGTAAAGAAGAAATATAGCAAGTAGCATCTGCCAAGCAACTCCTGAGGTATCAGCATTGCAACCACTTTCACTTTTTATTATGTCTGCAGATTACAACACAAAGAACAAAACTCACCAAGTCTTTAAGCAAAGCAAAATTTATTTTCTATTAGGGCTATTGAGGAAAGATCACAGGCTTACTACAATTTCAAGCAACATCATGAGGACATATATGCATTTTGCATACATTCCAAGCTTCTTCTGTCCTGCAGTAGATTTACTCTTCACTTTCTATGATTACCTGCCACAAACAAAACAAACAAACTCAGTACTTGTTAAAATGCAAGGAGAACAATGTGCCGTTTCAGCCACTATCTTCTTGAGAAATGGGAAGCAGGGCTCACGCCATCAGCACTGCTGAAAAACCAGCTCCACCAGGCCTCCTCTTTATCAAGTGGCAGAATGATAGAAGACATTCTATCAGGCTTCCTTAGTAGGAAAGATGAGAAGCAAAGTCATTTGCCTTTCCCAAAGTCCAGCTCCATGAGGCACTCGTGGCCCTGAGTTGTTTCTCAGCCAGCTGTCATCACAAGAACAACTGTTGAACAATTGGCACCTGAGTTTGCTTTTTTCCTCTTCCCTGCCTGTTCCTTTTCCCATGTCTGTAGCACTTTTTATATTGTAACCAGATTGTCTTGTTTAAATTCATTGTATGTAAGCCACATAGTAATAGTAATAGTAATAATAATAATAATAATAATAATAATAATAATAATTTATTATTTGTATCCCGCCCATCTGGCTGGGTTTCCCCAGCCACTCTGGGCTTCCAACAAAGATTAAGAATACTCAAGAAGCCTCTTTGGCTGAAGAGGGGGGTGCAAATGGTCTAAATAAATGAAGGCCAAATATATTTGAATTCAACAGTGCCACTCAGCTAATGGTAAGGCTTCTATCAATGGAAGAGGAAAGGAAGCTCCTTCTACTTGCAATTCCCCAGGATCTCCTCTAAATCTGCTCTGAGGGACTCCCAACCCTCTGGAGCAGATTTAGTGGATGTGGGACCTGACCATTTGTGCAAGTTTGGGTGACTAGGGCTTAAATCAGGGTTAGCCAATGTGGTGTCCTCCACATTGGTGGACTACAACTCCCATCATCCCTCACCAATGGCTGTGCTTGCTGGGGCTGATGGAAGTTGTAGTTCAACAACATCTGGGGGACACCATGTTGACTATCCCTGGCTTAAATGGATAATATACTTGTGTCTTTGAACTGGGGTTTTACAAGACTAACTCCTGCAAAAGCAAGGGGGCACTTTGGTTTTCTGAATAAGCCTCTTATCAATACACTGTAGCCTGAAGCCACACTCTCTCCTTGCCTAATTCCATTGGCTACACTGATGCTGAAGCCACAGCGAATTTGAACCCAGAGCTATTAAGTGTGTTGCTTCTTCCACTCTGTGCAGCATTCTTAATGGCTCCTTGCTGGATGCTCAGATTCCTTTTCATACATCCACTGTTGCAGCAGGGATTTGTAAAAACACAGTTGCATCATTGTGGAGGGACAGATTATTTGGCATCTGGTCTGTGGAGGCACTTACCTTTGTGGTAGAAACTTCCCTGGTCTTTGCCCGAAGCTTATTGACCTGAGACTCAGCAATATCAGCCCTTTCCTCTGCCTCTTCCAGCTCATGTTGCGTTTTCCTGAATTTGGAGAGGTGGACGTTGGCCTGTTGGTCCTATAATCAGAAAGCAATAGCACACAAAAACCCAAAGTCATACCTCTGATGTCAAAGCTGAGACCTTATGCATTTTGTACAAATGACCAAAAATGAAGCTTGTGTCTTTCAAATAACTCACAGCCTCCTCTGCTTGTCTCTTGTAGGATTTGACCTTCAGCTGAAGCTTATCCACCAAGTCCTGTAGCCTTATCACATTCTTCCTGTCCTCTTCACCCTAGAAAAGTGGCACCTGATTAGGTGATACGTAAGTTGTCAAAGAAGTATTGGGAAGCACTGGCTCCTTCCTTTCCCTCTTACCTGGAAAGTCAGCTCTTTGACTCGCCGTTCATACTTGCGAATACCTTTAATGGCTTCTGTGGCTCGCTTCTGCTCCCCCTCTAGTTCAGACTCTAGTTCTCGGATCTAGGAGGTCAAGTGAAGCATTAATTTCCTTAGCAACTCTGATATAGGGTCCTCTGACCTATGGAGAATTCTGATGCTTGCCACCAGCTCCCAACCCCAGTGTTTACCCTGGCCTCCATTTTCTGGATCTGCTTCTTCCCTCCTTTCAGAGCAAGTTGTTCTGCTTCATCCAGCCGAAGCTGCAGATCCTTCACTGTCTGATCCAGGTTCTTTTTCATTCTCTCCAGGTGAGCGCTAGTGTCTTGCTCTTTCTTCAGCTCCTCTGCCATCATGGCCGCCTTGACATACAAACAGTAGACCCCAGTCAACAGGTACACTCGGAGCAAAGGGCAGAAGCTCAGCAGAGTTTGAAAGTTCAACTTGTGACCACCAGAAATGGCCTGCTGGGACCACCTCAATAAGTAAGCCATCCCAAAGAATGAATTAACATTCAAACTATTAACAAAGGTGCTGGGCTCATTATATAACATTGAACGGAAACATTTATGAATTTCCAGTATCACTGGCATGGTGCAGAGAAGGTCTTCACACAACACTATATGAATGACACATTTCATAGTTCTTGGAGAGGCAGCCATGTCAGTTGGTTGCAGACGGCACAGCAAATAATCTTATGGCACCTTAAAGGCTAACTCATTAAGACATAAGCATTCATGAATTGGAGCCAAATTCATAATGTTTGTGTGTCATCCATCAGACACAACCACATGAGATCTGCTTTCCTGTGAGGGCATTCCTTGGGGTAGAGGTTTGCATGTGAAATCTTGTGATCATGTAGAAAGAAGAAAGAGCTGGTCGTGTATGTCTTTCACCTGAAATCAGCAGGTCCACCTGGTTACACCATTTCCCCAGCCGACAGGGATTGGGGTCAAAGAAGAATGACTCACATATGGCCCTAGCTGTGTGACTGAAGGACATTTTGTGCAAAACATATTTAGATTCATCGTTTGTATGATGGGCTACATAGAGTTGTTTGCCACTGTTTTTTCTCTTGCAAAGGCTCTGCACTTCAACAGCTGCATGGCAGGCAAACATTCAACAGGGATGGCATGGAAACTCAGTGATGGGGAAAATGTACGCAACTGTTTGCAAATGATAGCATGCTAGCAAAAAGACCAGGGTTTTAAGCAGGCCATCTTGTGAAACTGAGCTTTGTTCCTTTAGGGGAAATAGATGAAAGGAGCATAGCAACTGGGGCTGGGGGAACTGGTAGTGCTTGGAGACTGTATTAATGTCCTTCCCTATTTGTTCCAAGGTATATAAGGGTTGAAGCCACTTGAGGCAACACTTTCACGCATGCCCCTTTAGAGGCGCACTTTGAAGGAATAGAGGCTCTTCTTCCTCCTTCTATCAGTTTGTGAAGGCATACTGAAGGAAAAAACTGTTAGCCACTCACAGAAGGACTGGACAGCTCTAGAATGATCACTGTGATCAAGTGCCCATGAGCCAACAAAAATTGTTATAGATAACAGCAAGGTTTTGTGGCAACCACTGAAAGAGAAAAGAAGCTCTTACATCTGTGATGGCTTTCTTTGCCTTCTCCTCTGCATTTCTGGCCTCTTTAATGGCATCTTCCACTTCACTTTGAAGTTGAGAAATATCAATTTCCAGCTTCTTCTTTGTGTTAATAAGGCTGGTGTTCTAAACAAAAGACACAGTGAGGATGTTTTAGTGTCTCTTATGCTGCAGTTTCTAGTAATGATTAAGCAATTATTCCTCGTCATACTTGGAGGCAGCATGTCTCTGTTTACCACTATAGAGCACGTCAGTGGCCACGGTTAGACATCGAATGTGAGATTAGATGGACATTTGAACTAATGTAGCATGGCAAGATTTATTGTTATAGTGACAACTGTAGCCCATACTTGCGTGTGAAGAAGTTGCACGCGTTCATTTGCATCTAGAAGCTCTTGTTCAGCTAACTTCCTGCCCCTCTCTGTCTGTTCTAGAGCTGCCCGGAGCTCCTCAATCTCAGCCTGCATCAGATTAGCTCTGCGTTCAATCATAGCCACTTGCTCTTTCAGATCTTCTTGGCCTCGGAGGGCATCATCCAAATGTAGCTGTGTGTCCTAAACACAACAGGGGGAAGTGTTTAGCAGAACTGAATTTCTATTATTCATATAAAGCGATAGTGGTTAACATATGACCCTCCAGGATGTTGTTGGACTCCACTGCCCATCAGCCCTAGCCAACATGGCCAGTGGTCAAGGACAATGGAAGCTGTAATCCAACAACATCTGGAAGGCCACAGATTAACCACTCTTGATATAAAGGATACATTGAAAAGATAAGTACCTTAAGCTGCCCTTGGACATTCCTGAGGTGTTTCTGTGTCTCAGCTGCAAGGCGGTTTGCATGGCTCAGCTGGATCTCCATTTCATTTAAATCTCCCTCCATCTTCTTCTTAATCCTCACAGCTTCATTCCTGCTCCGTATTTCTGCGTCCAATGCACTTTGCATTGTGTCCACTGTTCTTTGGTGGTTCCTCTTCAGCTGATCAATTTCTTCATCTTTCTCAGCAATCTTTCTATCGATCTCGGATCTCACCTGAGTCAACTCAAGCTGAATGCGAAGGATTTTGGCTTCCTCATGTTCAAGAGCACCCTATTGAGGAAATGTTGGAGAAATAAAGCAGCACAGAGATTTGTGATTGGAGGAAACTTAGATTACTTTTCTCCTTCTTGATCTTACCACAGTGTAGTAAAACATAGTTAACTAATATCTGTTAACAATTTAACACCAATATGGAAGTCACTGTAGAAGTTTCCTCAAAGATTAGGTGTGATGTGACTTCAGAGAATCCTATATCCATATTGCCCTTTAGCTTAAACAATGTCCACCATGCCATGATGACCATCTGGCAAACAAATCGTTGGTGGACCAAGCTCAGCTTGGTATGTGGTTTGTGGTTTGTGGGAATCCGATGCAACAAATGAGCATCTCCAACTACCACACTCCAAAAGACTTTTATAAAAACCTAATTATTTGCCATTTGTACTTTATTTCCTACTGTTTTTTGGCATCTTACCTCTGCTTCCTCTAGAGCCATCTGCATATCAGATTTCTCCACTTCTATCTGCTTCTTGGCCTTCTCAAGTTCATGGATAATTTTGCCACTTTGACTAATTTGTTCTGTAAGATCAGCTATTTCCTCTAGGAAGAATCAAACATACACACAGCTGATAAAGGGTGAAATGCCTCCAGAACTAGAAACACACACACATGGGCAAAGAGCTGCTCTGCAAACAGAGGTGATACTTGTGCCTTCATCTGTCTGCTTCAGAACAGTTCACAAAACTCATTTTGTATTATGAAAGATATCCCAAATGCTCCCAAATATGATGCATGAGCCATCATAAATTCCCCCCCCCCAAAACCTAGGAAATTCTTTCAGTTTTACCTGTGATTACCACCAGCTACAGAGAAAGTTGGAACTGCTTACATGGACAAAAATGCATTGTGTGAAACTGAACCAACCAATTGCTGTTGCCAATACTTGCTAAGGACATTTATGAGATTTGTGTGGGGCAGTCAATTCTGAAAACTGCCATTAGTGATATCAAGTTAGCCTTGCCTTCTCATCACAGGATGAGAATGAGAATGTGCAGAGATCTGGAAATTCTGAACGCTTTTAATTCTAATATTTTCTTAAAGTCCTAAAAGGCTTAAAGGCTAGAATGTGCTATGATCTGACACCTGCTCTAGTCTTCTCTTGATTTTTGGTCACAGTTCTGCACAAAGATGGACAGTTTCTGAATCAGTGCAGCTTCCATGATATGGAGGTGCAATGATGAGGATATTTCTGCTTGTTGTACCACTGCTAAAGGCACAGAGAAAAGTCAGCATTCCCTGCATATCCCTGAGTCCCTCTGCACTGTGAATTATCATTGCTAGAGTCAAAATAACCAACAAATAGAAAGAAGGCCAAAAAAGGAAACTTACGCTGTAGGTTCTTGTTTTCTCGCTTGATTGTTTCCAGCTGATCTAGTGTCTCCTCATAAGCATTCTTCATTTTGAAAAGTTCAGTGCTCAAGGAGCGTGACTCCTTTAAGGAACCTTCTAGCTCTGACTGGCTCTCCTCATACTTGGTCTTCCATTCTGCCAAAATCTTAACATCCATTGTGTTTTAGTTAGTTAGTTGCCGTTTTATTTGCCTATGATTTTTCTTTGCTAAACTAGTCTTCTCAGTAACAGTTCTGTTCATCACTGGGAAGAAGGCAGTGACAGTTCACAGGGGGTTTCTCTACCTCTTTATTTTCTGTGCCAAACAAAGTAACAGGAAGCCTTGGCTGATAAAACTATACACTGCAATTCCACCAGCCACCACTCTCTGTCCCCAAGCAATTCTCTGACAATCTTTTTCCCAAACACGCAATAGCACTCTTGACCTCAGAGCAGAAGGTCAGGGCACCTGTCCCTCAGTCATGGCAACATCAATATGTGACACGCATGGTCAGAAAGCACATGACACATCTACCTTGTTAAAGTTAAGCAGCAACTCTAGTTCATGCCTGGATGGAACAACTCCTAGGTACTCTATATGTGCCACCTCAAGTTTCATAATAAAAGAAAGTTGGGATCTTAACACAATTGTGAAACAGCCATCACAAACCAATTCCCAATAGCAAAGTAGTCATACAGCCCAAAATCATGTCAAGCATGCTGGGCATAAGTACAGGGGTGATGCAACCCTGAATCAGGAAACTGAATGGTTTCCCATTAATAAACAAATACAGACACACATTTGTAAGATCCTTCTGTCACAGGCTATGGGCTCTGCATGGTGCCCTCATTCCTCAAATCTGGGCCAAATTGCTGGTGTCCCTCTGACATCAGAGAATGGGCTTAAATATTTCAGTATACTTGAAGGAGCGTCTCTACCCCCATTGTTTGGCCTGGACACTGAGTTCCAGTGCCAAGGGCCTTCTCGCGGTACCCTCACTACAAGAAGTAAAGTTACAGGGAACCAGGCAGAGGGCCTTCTTGGTAGTGGCTCCTGCCCTGTGGAACACCCTCCCATCAGATGTCAAAGGAATAAACAACTATCTGACGTTTAGAACACCCTCCCATCAGATGTCAAAGGAATAAACAACTATCTGACGTTTAGAAGACATCTGAAGGCAGCCCTGTTTAGGGAAGCTTTTTTTTAATGACTGATGTTTTAATGTATTTTTAATCTCCTGTTGGAAGCCGCCCAGAGTGGGCAGGGTATAAGTAATAAATTTTTTATTATTATTATTATTATTATTATTATTATTATTATTATTATTATAATATTAGTAGTAGTAGTAGTAAAGTAGTAGGTAGAAGTGAGAGTCAGATTCAAATTCAGAAGCAAGTGGAGTGTATCTGCTAGTTTGAGACGAAGAGTGCCTATTTCTCATCTACGGGCTGATACTATAGAGGAGAAACACACCTTGTCAAAATTCCTTTGCTTCTTATCCAGAGCAGCTGCTAGTGCATTTGCTCTCTCAACGTCCACCATCATGTCTTCCACTTCACATTGCAGCCTTTGCTTTGTTTTCTCCAGGGAAGCACACTTGGAATTCACAGCTTCAACTTGTTCTTCAGCTTCTTGAAGCCTCTGAGCAAGCTTTTTCCTTAAAGAAGTCAGATTGTAATGATGATGCCCCTTTAACTACTAAGGTTGCCCTTAGTAGCACAGTATAGTTTACAGTATCTTAGCCACCTGCATGCTTGTAGAACAGATAGGCAAGTCCAAGTAAATTCATATTCTGAATCAGGTTATTATGCATTTTGGCAACATCATTAATTAAAATGTGAGTCCTCCTGGATTTTGGGTGGGGTGTCAGATTTTAATCAGAAAGTTATGTTGTCAAATTCTAGTTTATTCTTTAATGTGACAGAATTAATTGGACTAAAATCCAGTCACATGGGTACTGTCATCTGTAAATCCCAGCACTTTCATGATTTCCACCGTGCTGAAATATATGCTGAAGATCATGAATGTCTGTCCCTTCATCTAAGAATGAGGAACCAAGTGCCCAGTTTGTAGTGTTCTCCCCACATGGATAGGTTACTGTTATGAACATAAAATGTGGTTGAATGTAATGTGTGAAAATGGCTTATTAGCATGCCACGTCTCACCCCCAACACTTACTTGGCCTCTTCCAGTTCCTCTGTGCGTTGAATGGCATCTGTCTCATATTTGGTTCTCCACTGGGCCACTTCACTGTTGGCTTTAGACAGGGCACGTTGGAGTTCACTCTTTGCTTCTTGTTCCTCTTCATATTGTTCCCGGAGCAAGTCACAGTCATGGCGAGCAGATTGTAAGGCATGAGCCAGTGCATTCTTTGCCTAAGAACCATAAACCATGCATCCATTTATAACTGAATTCATTCCATAGATTCTTACATTGGTGCTCTTGGAACAATGCCTGTAGTGTTTTGCATGTATAATCTCAGAGTAAAGCTATCCTGACAGAAGTCAGGATGAAGCAAGAGGCTACTTTATTCACACAAAACTCAAGCAGTTTACAGTACTGAAAAGACTTATGAGTGCCCAAGAAAGTATTCCAAGTCTTGGATTACTGTAAATTAATCATGTCGCCTGCAAGACCAGCAGACTCACTGGTGGTAATATGTGGTAGGCTACCTAATTGTGACAGTGTCATACAAGAAAGTATCATAGTGATCTGGAGTGAGTTAAAATATTTGTTTATGCCAGTAATACTTACACCTGAAATGTTTAGATTTTTTTTTTAAAGGTACCTTGATATTCACAAATAGTGAGTTGGTATTTTGTTTGACAGATATGAGGAAAATTAAAAACTGGAGCACAATTCTGTGCATATCTGCTAAGGAGTGAGTTCAATGAGTCTTGGGCTGTAATCCAAACCCATTTTCTCCACCAAACTGAGTGCCATTTACTACTCAGTAGTTGTATAGGATTGTGCTGTTATTCCCAGTGCATCTGTAGACCTAGCCTGATAGCATGAGATATAATTAATTCGGATGATGTAGTCATGGTTTCCGCTGAGTCCATAAGCAGATACATCCCCTCTCAACTTTTAGACATAGTTCCAATGACAGCTCATCATGGTACAGTTGTGTTGCATATTGGAAGGGTTGAGATCCTGCTGACAGATGTGTCCACTAAAGTGTTGAAAATTTAAATTAAATTCTTCCTATGTTAATGTATTCCTTTTAATGAATCAAGAGAAATGTTCCCCAGCAGTATGGACTTATGAATACCTTGGTCTCTTCCTCCAGGTGCCTCTTTAGTTCTTCTATTTGCTGAGTAAATGCTTGCTTGCTTCTGGAAAGCTGGGATATTATGCTCTCCCTTTCCTCAAGTTGACGTGCCAGTTCACCTGTGACCAAAGAAGACAAATTCTTAATTTGCTAATAGCGGTGATGTTCACTATAACCTTAGGTGTAATTCCATATCTCCCAGGCTTAATTCACAGTGTGAGCTTTATTAACCATATGCCTTTAAGAATTATCCTCCCGCAACAATCTTCCTTTCACAGATCTGCTGGTCCAGAAGTAGCAGGGCGTGAACCTTCCTAGAAAATACACACAGGTCCCACCATCCGCACTTCAAAATTATGCCCAAACCTTGCTATATGCACCACAGATTCACTTATCCAAACAGCCCACTTCCTTGTTTTTTTTTGTGTTTTGTTGGCTGGCAGCAGCCATTTTCAAGCAGAAACCACAGAGAGTGGGAAGCAAGACTGGATAAATCAGAGAGCAGGGGAAACAGGACAGGTCAGGGAGCAGGAGAGTTAGGACAAATCAATTTTTCCCTCTGTCTCTTTTTTGCTGATCAGTTGCAGCCATTTCAAGAAGAAACCATGGAGGTGGGGAAGGTATCAGACAATTCCGGTATTAGAAATATTTCCATAGGAAACAATGGAAATTGTGGACTCGTTATATGTAGACACACCTAACGATTTCCAGGAAATGCATTGGGGTCGTAAAACAGGACCTGCATGTACACTCCAACATAAAAGTCTAATCCCTATTATACTGGACTTGGGGTTTGCTGCTCAGTGATGCTTGAAATTCACTCTGAATTTGCTGGAGACAGTTTTGAATGCCTCTTTTTTTTAATGTTCAGTGCATCTTACAAAGCAGAAGTGTGCACAGCGGCTCCCATGGTGAGATAGTTGTGAGCGAAGTGTGGGTGCAGCTCATTTCTCACTAACGAGCAGCTTGTAAGTTGCACCAGAAGCACAAAATCAAGAAGCGCAAGTCATTTGTGTTCCCTCTTTTGTGCAACATACAAATGGCCATCAGATGAACTCCCTTCCGTGTTTTATTAGCCCGCATGTTCCAGGGCTCAGCCTGACATTCACAATATGGATTCAGAGGTTTAGTCTAACATTTTGTTTTCTCTTCATCTGCCATTGCACCGGTTATTCAGCTTCCCTTGTTACTTCAGCAACAAGCTAGACTGAAGTTCCAAGAATACTCTTTAAAAAATGAAAATCTACCTCCACACTCAACCACCAGATTATCACCTCAGTGCTCTGCCAGCAGAATACTTGAATTTAAACCAGTTTAGCCCCATGATAGCCTGGTTTGTGTTTATTGGTGCTTCTGAAAGCTAACCTCAGAAGCACAGACTAAAAATGTGTTGCAGGAACATGAGACATTGCATAGATTCCACAGAACATAAATAATAAAAACCGTTCACCTTGAAGCAAATGATGGAAAGAAAACCCTGGAATGGCCCTTGTTTGCATCTTGCATCCCCACTGTTTTCCTCCTTACCTGTCTCAGCCTGCAGACGGGCTTTCTGTGTTGTTAGATCAGTCACTGATCTCTGGTTTTCCTCAGATTTGGCCTTTATTTCACTGAGCTGGTCCTCTAATGTACGGCACATTTTCTCTAAATTAGCCTGTGGTAGTAAGAAGTGAAATGAAACAGGATACATTATGCAGTCAGTCATGTATGTGTGTTTACTGAGAAAGTCAAAAGGAAACACACACAAAAGGAAGAATTTATTGTGAACAAAGAAAAATACATCTCAAAAATGCTGAAATGGATGAATGTTTATTATTAAATTAGCCCAATGAGTTTTGGTTCAAGTGCCTCCTTCTAGGGCTTATATGTTTCTGCCCAAAAATCATCTGCTTCAAAGACCTTGCTGGGCAAAAGATCACCTTTTCAGAATATTTGAGATACATTTCTTCTTTTTGTTCACTAAGCTAAGAATGTACATTTTGTAGTCTGGACTGTGAAGAACTACTCAAATTTACTTTCAAATACCTTAGACTTGGTAACGGACTCGAGATTGCTGGCCAGGTCATCAATCTCCATTTTGCACTCGCTCTTTTCCTTCTCCAACTTTTGTTTGACACGTTGCAGGTTATCAATTTGCTCCCCAAGCTCCGCCGTACTATCAGCATGCTTCTTGCGGAGAGTTGCAACTGTAGCTTCATGCTGCAGGGCAGATTCCTCCAGGTCACGCCTCATTTTCTGGAATTCTGCTTCCCGCTTCTTGTTAATTTCAATCTGGGCCGAAGTAGCCCCTCCAGCTTCTTCCAGCCTCTCGCTGATTTCCTCTAGTTCACGTGCCAATTCAGCCCGCTGCTTTTCTGCCTTCCCCCGAGTTGCCCTCTCAGACTCAATCTCCTCTTCCAGTTCCTCAATACGAGCCTACACAGGAGGAGGAGGGGGAGGAAGTGGTTATGGTTACCAGTAGTTGATAATGAAGTTGTTGGTTATGTGAAGATGCTGCTTCACAAAGGTTCATAAATCAAAGAACGAGAGATAAGGAAAGGAGAGACCAGGAGCTCACAATCTAAAATCAGCAGTGGAGAGATGGAAGATGCTAAGATAAATGTGAGAAAATGCAGTTACATGTACTTGGACAAGGCTGCAGTTGGGAATAAGAATTCAAGAGGTTAAGGCAAAGGCTTTGTAAAACAGGAGAATTTGGAAGGCGGGCTTTGGAGAAAAAGAGACATTACATTTTCAGGGAGGAAATTCCAAGTAAAAGGGGCAGTGAGGAAAATGGGGGAAACTGGTGGAAGAGCAGGACTGGCCTGCCCATAAAGCGAAGTGAAGCAGGCACCTCAGACCAGGGGTGAGCAAACTTTTTCAGCAGAAGGCCGGTCCACTGTCCCTCAGACCTTGTGGGGGGCCGGACTATATTTTTTGGGGGAAATGAACGAATTCCTATGCCCCACAAATAACCCAGAGATGCATATTAAATAAAAGCATGCATTCTACTCATGTAAAAACACCAGGCAGGCCCCACAAATAACCCAGAGATGCATATTAAATAAAAGGACACATTCTACTCATGTAAAAACACACTGATTCCTGGACCGCCCGCAGGCCAGATTTAGAAGGCAATTGGGCCACATCCGGCCCCCAGGCCTTAGGTTGCCTGCCCCTGCCTCAGGTGATGGAAGCCCTTGCAGCAGCACCCTCATGGCCACCACACCGCCACTGCTGCTTGTGGAGAAGCAATGCTGACATTGGCGCCAATTTCCAGTGACATAGGAAAAGGGTGCTTCAGCAGGCGCAGTGCGGCAGCAGGGCAGCACTTCCTATTTCACCTCAAGGGGCAAAATGGGATGTGACACCCTTGCAGAAGGGATCAGGAAACTTTTGGCATCAAGGGTGTGAGAGTTGCAAGGAGCAAAGGACAAAACCAGGGATATATTGGGAAATATTATCAGAAAGTCAGGTTGGGGTTTGTACTGGTCATAGATGAAAATGAGAAGCATAGTGACATAGAAGAGCTGCTTCAGAGACACACATTTGAAAATAGATTGTAATGTAATGTAATGAGGCTGTTGAAAACAAACTACTCAAAACAACAAAAACTTGAAAATGGAGCCACTGTGGTCCTAATTCGTTGTGTCCTACCAAACATATACTTGAAACAAATTAATCCTATTAAACTTCTGTCTTTCTCTGCTTCCAGACAACCTGTTTACTCTGCATAGTTACTATGCTAAGAGCATATACCAGCATCTACCCAAATGGGTGGTAGATCTGCACAAAAGTGTGCTGAAGTCTGGAAGGAGTCTTACAAGGAGGGCATGTTTTATTATATCATCTTTACATATCAAAGATTATTTATAACCAAACATTTTAATTCTTGTTACCAAGTGAAAATGAGCTGGGATGCTAGAATGAAGAAAACAATTTATACCTGAAGTTCTTTGATTTTCTTCTGCAGCTGGATACCCAAAGTTTGCTCGTCTTCAATTTTGCTTTGCATTTGACTGTACTCAAAGTCTTTCCTATAAAGGAATTGAAGAGGCAGTTTAATTAAAAAGCTACCCCATAAACATATTTTAATATGCAACTACAATTTACGATTTCCGTACTTCTTCAGCTTTTCTTCTAGCTGCTGTTTATCATTTTCTAGATCCATTATGGATTCCTGGGCAAGTTTCAAGTCCCCTTCCAACTTTCTCTTAGCTCTTTCAAGATCCATGCGGATTTTCTTTTCCTGTTCCAAGGAGCCTTCCAGCTGCAACAAAAGCTTAATGTTAGTGCCAGTCTCAGAGATTTTTATAATGGGAAATTACTAATTCCTTGGGTTAAACTCAATATTAACAAAGTATGAAGAATGGACATTTGCTAGCTGGAAAGTGAGCATTTCTGTATCTCCAGCTAAGATGGGAGGCAAAAAAACGCCAACACCCTTCAGAATGCTCCTTCCCCATCGTCACACAAATATCAATACAAACTAAGGGTAGTGTTCCTTATCCACTATTGTTTTGCTTCCAGAGGATCTCCTCTGAACTCAGGAATCTTTAAACCAGCTTATTCAGGGGAAAACTTGTATGTTAGCAGGAGAACCCTGTATCCTGTTATGTGCAAGTTCCACTTGGGCACATTAACAGGCTCAAAAACAAACTTCATTAACTTAGAGATGTTTCATTTTCATTTGTATACCACCTTTTTACATAGCTATAACTCAAGGCAGCTTATAACAATCCAGCCCAAAGCAAGTAAGTCATCATAAAAAATATCATGCAAAGTTCAAGAATGACTGGGATTAGCTGTCTCACATCATCAACTTGCTGCTCCAGCTTGGTTTTCGCTTTAGTGAGAGTGTTAACTTTGTCTTCTTCAGCTTGTAGGTCATCAAGAGCTTGTTGATGGGCCTCTTGGAGGGCTTTCTTCTCCTTGGTTAATTTCACAATAGTTTCATCCAAAACTGCCATTTCTTCTGTTAGGTTCTTTACCTACAAAACACAGCATAAGATTGTTGATGGTGTTGAGGTCAGCTGAAATACTGATTAAGGACAATTAAGGGCAGACATTGTAAGGATAGGATCATTGTAAGCTTACTCTTTGTGTTTGTCCTTAACTTACTGTCTTTAATTGCAGAGGTAGAGGCACGAGATGGAAAGCCATTTTACATAAGAAATTAGCAGTTTGTAACATGAGAGTGAAAAGTGTGACAATTTTTCAAAACTTTATATGGCAATTGAATATCTTGGCAGATAGTACGGGAAACGGCATTTTGAAGGCAATATTAAAGGTTACCTTGTTTTCAGTGGCATGCTTTTCTTTTTCAACCTTAGCCAGTGTTAACTCCAGGTCATCAATATCTTTCTTCAGTTCGGAGCACTCATCTTCCAGTTTCCTTTTCTTGGCTGTCAGCTCTGCATTCAGCTCTTCTTCGTCCTCCGCTCGTTCAGTCAGCTCCTTGATTTTTGCCTCCAGCTGGATTTTGGTTTTGATCAGCTGGTCACACCTCTCCTCAGCATCTGCCAAACTTTCACTTTCCTTGTTAGAGAAAAATGTATCATATATATTATCATTCAACTCCATCAGGCAGTATAACAGTATACCACTTTCTAAATTGCTCCCCCCCCCCTTTAAAGGCAGCTAAAAGCTTTGACTTCTCTACATTTTATCTCCATAACTGGGATCCAAACCAATTCCAGGTCATCAAGGTGGCTTTAGACTTGTGTTTGTCAAATGACAGCCACACATGACATGCTGCTTTAAAAACTGGTAAGGGGAGGGAAGGTTTTCAAAGACAGTTTCTGTTATGGTATGAGGGATGTCTTCTGTTCCAGGGGATTGGAGAACAAACAAACAAACAAAAATCACACCAGCTGGACACAAACATAGAAATTCCTAAGCATGTCTTTGCATCTCAGCCCTTTCTGCAGGATGGACCATTCAGATCCAACATCATAATCAGTTCCACCTTCCCACTATATTTATGCCTTCTCTTCCATCTCTGTGTTTGATTTCAAGATTTGGTGGTCACTTTAAATATATACCGGGAGATAGATAGATAGATAGATAGATAGATAGATAGATAGCAAGTGACACTGTAGCATTAGTTCAAGATGGGGTTATCTGTGATGTACCTATATAGTCAAAAAGGAAATTCAATACAAGAGAAGAAGGGAGGAGTTTTGTGGTGCCAGTATGACCTCTCAGACTGTATGCTGTTTAACGTCTCTTGTTTACTGAGAATAATTCAGGGTGGGTTGCTGGGTTTGTGGGCGGGGGGGGGGGCAGACAGAGAGAGAGAGAGAGTATAAAGGCTATGTCTGTAAGCTTTTTCAACTGCTTGTGTTACCATTTGACTTTAACTGGCTATTCTTCAAACTTAGCATAAGTAACTGTTCTGAAGGAAGGAAGGATCTGAAAAGGATCCAGCCAATAGGCAATCCAGCTACCTAGCTGTAGCAAGTTTTCCTGCAATAAATGATGGAAGGGCTTTCCCTTCTCAATTACAGCAAAAGTGACTGGTCATCTGCTGCCCAGGGTGCCAGGTGCAAACAAAGGAAGAACAGGCCAAATGCAAGATGACAGCAATAGGAAGGAGCGTAGCATGAGGCAAAACAGCCCCATAACGGAAAAAGGCAGCTCATGAACAGCCTGAGATGGATGTGAAGGGCAGCAGGGTAAGTAGCGGCATGTCAGAGTACAGATCTTACTGGGAGCTTGCTGTGAAGCAGCTGACGCAAGCTAGAGATCTCAACTGGGGACAGCTGACTGATGGGGAGAGGGAAAAGCCTGATGAGATAGTGATAATTTAATAATTTGCTTAGAGCACCACATTTCCTAAAACTGACCATTGGGAGATATTTGTGAATTACTCACAGACTGCACTTGAAGCTGCAAGTCATTTTTCTCCTGCAGCAAAGAGACCATTTTCTCTTCCAGTTCCTTCCTTTTGGCTTCAGATTTAGCAAGTTCTTCTTTGGTTTTTTTAAACTCTTCTTTCATATTGGCGAATTCTTTCTCTGCCTCTGCACTCTTCAGCAGTGGCTTAATCTTGAAAAACAGCTTCATCCATGGCCAGTGTTTGACGTTCATGAACGAGCGAATGTTGTACTGGATGGTGAAGATAGCTTCCCTGTGATGGAACCAATTCACAGAGTTACTCATTGCGGAAAGTGAGTTTTCCTAAGCAAAGCTCGGGAGCTCCTTAATGAGGCTTCAACTGCAAAATTTCAAGAGGCTCGCCTGCAAATAATTAAATGAATATGCAACTACTTGACGATTTATTTCCCTTAACTCAGGGGTGGGGAAACCTTTTAAGCCCAGCGGCTACATTCCCTTCTGGGACCACATGCCAGAGGGTGGATGGGGCCAGAGGCAAAACTAGATAGAGCAGGGACATCCAGCTCCCAATAGACTGCAGTCTACTCACAGTATAAAAAAACTGGCAGTGATCTACCTATTTTCATTGGATGGAACACAGTTGTTGAGCTTTTTTGGGAATGCCAAAGTTGTGGAGCTTTTTGGGGGGGGCCCAGAGTTTTTGAGCTTTGTTTTTAGGAAAACAAAGTTGTGGAGCTTTCTTTTCTTTTTTGGGGGGGCGGGAGATCACTGAGGGGCCAAAGATCCTCCAGGATCTACCAGAAACACCCCGTGATCTACCAGCAGATCGCGATCTACCTGTTGGACATGCCTGCGATAGAGCATAAATTTTTACAATTGCACAGTAGGCTAGTTTCTCCATACACACCCTGTTCTCTGCCCAGGAAATTGAAGCTCAAGGGCACATTCCAGGCAGGCAAAAACACTCAGAAGGATGCAAAGCAGGCCCAGTGACGGGTGGAGAGGGTCAGATAAGCCTGAGGTTGCCCACTCCTCTCTTGACTTGAGTGAAATAGTGTTCATCACCCCTCTTCTGAAAAATCTGATTTAGCACCTAGAGTTAACAGAATTTCAAGAGACCTGTAGCAGATATCTTTTGGTGCAAGCCCAACCATATCTACTCAGAAGTAAGTCCATTGGTGCTTTCTGCCAGGTAAGTGAGGTTGGGATTGCAGCTTAAGCAATTAGTTTCAGTTTGCCAGCATTTCTATGTGTAACAGAAGAGGTGAGGTCTGCTCCTATGGCCCAAGGAGATTATAGCAGCATGATAGGATTACATAGGCACAACAGAGAGGGTGGGAGAAGTGGCAATTTTAAGGAGTGTTTCAAAAATATCATTTGTAGGGTATCTTTCCTCTAACACTTCTGGGGAATCAAGGTAAGGGTGGGAGGCGGAGGCTCTGCATCTAGTAAAGTGAAGCTCCCTGGTGTAAACCTGGGGAGAAACATTATACCTTCTTTCCACCATTTTTTGGTACTCTGTTCTCATGAGGTACCCTCTGCACATAGCTTGTGTGCGAGTGATGAGCAATGCTAGACGTTCGTCTCTCATCTCTTCCAAAAGGCCCAGCAACCCAGCCTTGAAAAACACCTAAAAAGAGAAGGCAAAGTATAGTCGCTGCCAAAGTAGAGCTACTGCTTGTACTCTTCTCAGCACAGAGAAGTGCTTACTTTGGTGTGTCCAAATTTGTACTGGGTGTGATCAATATCAATAGATCCCAGCAGTTTCTCACAGGCTTTCTTGCTGTCCATAAACTGGCCCTCTGGGATAGCACTAGCATTCAGAACGCGGTATCTGTCCATTTAAACACAAACAGGTTTTAGCACTCTAAACAGTGGAGAAGGAAGCAGCTCTTTCCCACTAGCAAACACTTCTAAACAGCTTAGGTGACTGCCCATAAATAGGCAGCAAGATTGTGGTTAGTTTGAGGAGGCTGCGATACTTTTTATCCAAATATTTATTTCTATTGTACAAAATCCTAAACGGAAGTTCCCCAGGCAAAAACAGTGAGGGCAGGGCAGCATTAAAAAGCATATTTTCTGCAAAAAAAAATACCATTGTATCTAAATTATAGTATATAAAGTGATGCTCAAGCAGACACAGGTGTCATTGTTATCCAGAATTCTAGACAGTGTTTTCCTAACAAATTGCCTCAATGCAAATTAGGAAGATCACAATAAATGTAGCTGAGACCTTTGTTTAAAATCCCCATATAAGATTCTGTTTGGAAATCCCTTCCTGCAGATTCGAATGCCTTCAAGCACTCCATTACACCGTAGCTGGTGCAGAACAAGCCTGTGATCCATTGCACCTGTGGAAGAGAAAACCTAAATAGCAGCTTTCCCTGATACTCGACTGAACTCCTGCTGGAAATTGATGTCAGATTGTCTTAGTTACCTGGAGTTTTAGTTTCATTGGGGATGATGCAACGCACAAAATGTGGGTGAGTTGTCCGCAAGTTGGTCATCAGTTTGTTCAAATTTTCCTGTAATTTGGAAATTTATATTAAATGCTGTTAAAATTTTATTATTCTGATAAAAAGAGCCATATTATATTTATTTACAAATGTTCTTCTTCTTCCACATGCCCTAAAATAAAATTGAAATGTGTAGGCTAATAAGGTCTGCTCCCCAAAAATGGAAATAAGATTAACTTATTTGTTACATTTACTGTACTTACCCTCACTCCAAGATCTAAACCTTATTATATACAAGCCTAATACCCCTAAGCACACCTTTAATATTGTTTATTTTATCATTTCTAATTATTATACTTTCTGATCCCTTTGTAATTTAAGTAGATGACGATCACATGAAAAAAGCAAAATTATTGGGGGGTGTTGTTGTTTTAAATAATGGACCCACCTCAGATGCATGATCAGTTTAGTCCAGCATTCAGTTTCCAACAAAGGATGAAAGTCAAATGCATCACTGGGTGATATATGCTCTTAGGCACTTCTATAAGCCGTCCACCATTTGAGCTAATGGCACCACATATACAAACTATTGACTATCCAATTAATGAGATTTGCTTCTACAAAAATATATTTAGTGCAGCGGGGCACCTGTCTTTCTGAGGATGCCTGCAAGCCTTACCCTGAAAAGTGCAGAAACAGTTTGGAAGGAAGACCCCTTCTTCTTGGCAGCTTTCTTCTTAGTAGCACCACCACTTTCAGCTGCAAAGCAAGACGTAAGTACAATTGGCGATATTTCTGGTCAGCCATTCTGGCCATCCTTCTAACCATGGTCAGTGCAAGAGGTCACCTCAGTTTTAAGCCAAATATAATAGATCAGGGTGGCCCAAATTTTCATACCAAGTGGGCCAAAAGACACGGAACCCACAGTTCACACACTGCCTTGTCACAGAGGTGGGGTGGGGAGTGAGGCCAAAATTTGACACACACACCCAAGTCCTTACAGTGCCTTCCCAAAGCTGGCTAAGTGAGGCACCAGGCTTTGGGGAGGAGGCTTTAGCTTGGTTCTAGAGCCCTCACACTGCCTGCCCAAAGTTAGGAAAGCACTAACTAGGCTTTGGGAAGGAGGAGGGAGGACTCTAGGACCCTGTCAGAACCCTCACACCTTCTGCCCAAAGTCCAGCACCTTGCTTAGCCAGCTTTGGGAAAGCAGCATGAGAACTGGGGTGTGTGTGCATCAAATGTTGCCAGAAAAGGCCTTGAAGGCCATGTGTTGGACCACTCTGTAATAGATGAAGATAACATACCATCCTCTATGGTAGCAAAGGCAGCATAAAGATTGGCCAGAATCTTAATGGATGATTTCTGATAGAGTCCCACAACAGTTTCATTCAAAGGGTCTTTGTTCTTCTCCAGCCAGCCAGCGATATTGTAGTCCACAATCCCTGCATAGTGGACCAAGGAGAAGTGGGCCTCAGGCTTGCCTTTGACAGGCTTAGGTTTCTGGAAATTAGCAGATTTTCCAAGATGCTGGTCATAGAGCTTGTTCTTGAAAGAAGTGTCAGTTGCCTTAGGAAACATGCACTCCTCTTCCAGGATGGAGAAAATGCCCATTGGCTAAATTGAAAAACAAACAAGTTTTATTTCAAATATATATTTCTATGAAGTGGATATTTATTTACAAGGCAACAGGGGTGGATCTACTATGAAACTAATGAAGCTTAAGCTTCAGGGGCCCTAATCCTAGAGGGGTCCCAGAAGTGATGCTATTCCACATTGCTTTGAAAAAAAATGGGTCTAGTAGATCCAGTTTCAGTCACATGACTCAAACGGATTAATTTTTTGCTGTATGTATTTCAACAATTCCAAAGTTTGAGAGTCAGTAGCACAGATGTTGTAGAGGTGAAGTGTGAAAGAACAGCAATTTTAAGCAAAATCTGAGATGTTGTAGTTCATATATACATAGTGATCTGTCATAGAACAACCCCATTGAAGAAGATAACAGCGGTTACCCAGACCTTGTTGCTGGTTGGGAAGGCGTCCCAATAACAGTTCAAGTTTCAGGGCCTCAAAAATCAAGGTCCGCCACTGCAAGACAATATGGCAAATGTACCTTCTCAATAAGCTCAATGCAGGCAGCCAAATCCATTCCAAAGTCTATGAAAGTCCATTCAATCCCCTCCTTCTTGTACTCCTCTTGTTCCAGCACAAACATGTGATGGTTGAAAAACTGTTGCAGTTTCTCATTGGTGAAGTTGATGCAGAGCTGCTCCAGGCTGTTGAACTAACACCAGAATATCTTATGTTAATACGATGGCTTTGGCTTCAAAGGTACACAGGTAAGCAGTTTTTAGAATTAATTCTTCACAATTATTAGAGGAAACAAGGAGGCTATGCAGAAGGGAATAGTGGAATATTTTCTTAATTAATGGTACCTCTTTGAGGTTAGGGAGGAACTTGTCCCTCTCCAAAAGGGAAGAGAAGGTGTGAGCATGGGGAAATTATTCTTCCCCTTCCCCAGCTCCCCAATATCACCCATTACAACCGTGCTCTGGGACAGAGCGCACAAGGCAAAATACATTTATATAAATATTTATAAGCCGACTTTCTGGAACAAGTTCAGCCTAGGCAGTTAATTTGGCTGTTACAAGAGAGGCAAGAAGTTGCAATGGGTCCACATACCTCAAAGATTTCAAAGCCTGCAATATCTAGGACCCCAATGAAGTGTTGCCTGGACAGCTTTGTATCCAGCTGTTGGTTGATGCGAAGTACCATCCAGAAAAATAGCTTCTCATAGACAGATTTGGAAAGGGCATTGACAGCATGATGCACCTGCAGGCAACAGTCCAGACAATTAGCGGCCACTACATAGTTAAACAGTGTTGCTGAAACAAGTCACTGCACAAGTTAGAGCTCAATTGGTATAGCATAAAATGGTTAATCTCAGGATTGTGGGTTTGAGCCCCACGTTGGGCAAAATATTCCTGCATTGCAGGGGATTGGACTAGAAGACCCTTGTGGTCCCTTCCAACTCTATGATTCTATGAATCACTGTCTGGCCTAGGATATGGAATGACCCAGGAATAACAGTGTTAGCTAGTCAAGATGGAAACTGAATGATCCCAGCTCAGAAACCCACCACAAGAGGTGAGTAGCTTAAATATCTGGTCTTTCTGCTTCAAACTTCTCCTTCCAAGTTGGGTTGGGGAATACAAGTTGCTTTACCACAGGGCTTCCTGAAAGAAGATGATGATGGTACTGGGTGTCATGTAGATGTTGTCTCATCTCACCAGAAATTCTTCTCTATCTATCCCAAAGCACTGCAAATGCCCTATGGATTCCCTGCTGGTGTGACCTTTTCTGAATAGTGCTCCAGTGGCATTAATCTAGCTGGGATGGATGTTACCAGAAGAAAACAGATTTCCCCCCAAACTTGTAAATCCTAACTAAGCAGCATACTGAAAGGAAGAAATGTAGCTTGCCTGAGTAAGAGCCCCTCACATAAGCTAATACATGTTTTTGATCTGATGCATGTCCTCACCTGGTCCACTGTTTGACCTTTGGTCACATATTCATTTCCCACTTTCACTCGGGGAAAGCATAGGGCTTTCAATAAATCTGAAGAATTCAGGCCCATCAGATAAGCTGCTTTGTCAGCCTCTACAAAACAACATATGAGAAGCAAATATGGGTGGAACTCTTTCAGGACAGCCAGAAAGCAACAATCATTTGAGAATGGGATAGTCACAATTAAAGTTGTAGCTGCAATTGTAATTTACTCATTTAAATTATGACAGGGAGAGCGATTCAGATTAATTGCCAAAAGCTGAGGAAGAACTGTATATAATCACTTTTAATGTGAAATATTTCCAGGGATGCTTTGCACACCTCACGTGAAAATTCTCTCCCCAACCACCACCATGAGATCTGGAAACTGTTTTTTTTTTTAATGATGTATACCAGAGATCTGTTACCTTCACTGCCATCTGGCTCTGCCTGCTCCTCTCGTGGTTTCTGCTTAAACTTCATGTTCCCATAATGCATCACTGCCCCAGTTAGTTTATAGATTCCAACTCTCTCTTCAGCAGTGAAGCCCAGGATGTCTATAGCCGTCTGTAAGATAGTTCAGGCAGCAAGCAATTAGCTGAAATTGTTACTCAGTATTTATATTAGCAGCAGCACTTATACTTACATCTGTAGCTATTAGTTCCTCTTGGTCATCTATGCTTTGTACTGAAATCTCCCCTTGGCTTATAAATGGGTAGTCATAAGGGTTTGTTGTAATGAGAAGCATTTCTGAAATGAAATTAGAAGAGTCTGATAATCGCCATATAACATCTTAGATTAAGATACAGAAGGAAAGTAAATGGTTCTGAGAATTCTCTCTCGCCCCCTCCTCACCCAGTTTTGTGTAGCTCTGGTTGAGCAACTAGCATAAAATCCTCTTCTACTTTACCAGATAATCGGAGACATTCAGGATGGAAATAAATGAGACTCCTGCTTACCAATAAGTTCAGGCTTCTTATTGGAGAGAATCTGATAGAAAATATGGTAACTTCTCTCAGCCTTCAGCTGAAAAGTTACTCTTGATTTTTCCAGCAGATCTGCAACAAAGATTCACATTTAATGTTTGTAAACCCGGTTTAATATTTGACTGGCTGTGTACCAATCTGGATACTTACAGGTCTCAATATCTGCAGAGGCCAGCTTTCCAGTGGCACCAAAATGAATCCGGATGAATTTGCCCTGCGAAGTACAGAGAAAAAAAGTCATAACAGAGATCCAGGTCCTTTCAGAAAACACAACTACCAGGATTAGATCTATTATGGATTTTTCATTTTAACATTTTTGCTTGTTTGTTATTGGAATTGCTCCTTATGTTTCTGGATGGAAGGGGCATTGATTTCTGTGTTAAGTTTCTATTTCCAGTGGAAGGTGTTAGTTGCTTTGGTGGCTCAGTTGAAAAACCAAAAGATGAGATATACTGTATTGGCCTGAATATAAGCCACACTTTTTTTCCCGACCATGAAAAGTTAAAGTGTGGCTTAAATTCACAACCTTACAAAAATTGGCTTTTACAATATTGCTGTAGGATTTTCTGCTACATTTGCCATTTATGGGTGTGAGTGCCTGCGGAATTTTATGGGAGTGTTTTATATTTGGCTATTGTCTTTTTTATAATTTTCCCCTTTGAATTTCAAAGGTGGGGCTTATTCGCTGGTGCAGCTTATATTCGGGCCAATACGGTAAGTGTTTCAATAAACAAATGTTTTCTGTAAACAGGGCCAGCCCTCTTAGTAGGCGGAGTGAAGCAGCTGCTTCAGGTGGCAAATGTTGAGGACTGGAGCTAGAGGTATTGAAGGAGAAATCTGTCTGCTGTACAGCCTGTCCTGTGCCTCCTAAGCTAGTCTGTTAACCTCAAGTACATTAGAAAATGCTATTCTACTGCTAGAGCTGAATCCCAGCTTTTGGCTATTTGCATTTATTTGCATTTATTTGCATTTATTGATGTGCACAGCTCCCCTTCCTTCTCTGAAATGCATCAATTTGCAAGCTGCTTTCTTAAAATGAGATAAGTTTAGAAGACATGAAAAGATGCTACTGAAGCACTTCAAAGTTTTGGCACTGGTGTACATACAACTTATCAAAAGACAAACTTATCAAAGACAAACAAGAATTTGAAATCTTTATGTAAAACTGATATGTGAATTGCCTGTTAATTTCTCAGCAACTACAAAGCAAGCCACATCTCTTCAGCGGGACTTCCTCCAGGGTAACACCTTCATGATCAGTCCCAGGATGTGAAATGCAAACACAAAAATGAGACAGCTGATATTATTGGCTAAAAAATTGCTAACTACTTTTAGATCCTGCAATGTATGCACCACTCACAAAGCGAGAGGAATTGTCATTCCTGACAGTTTTGGCATTTCCAAAGGCCTCCAATAGGGGATTGGCACTGATGATCTGATCTTCAAGTGTCCCCTATAAAAGGTAAGGAAAGGAAATATTTGAAAAGTGAATAATAAAGTAATGGAAGTAACAGCTATTGAATGTACATGGATAAATACACAAGACCTTGGGCACAATGCTATGTTCACAGTGCTATATTCTACAGCTAAGTGTTAGCTTTCCGCGTTAGTTTTCATGAAAAACTACCCCTTAACTTGTTTCACTTCCAATTTGGCCAAGTCTTAATTAGATCCTTAAGTCTGATTAACATGAAGAATGCCTGGGTCATGAATGGACCTTGAGTCATATTTATGTTCATTTTAGGACAAGTGATTGGTCTTGGGTATTCAGATACAGGTGATATGTTCATTATTCCCTGCACCAAGCAGGGATCTGAAAGTGACTCAAGGGTTCAAGTGAGTTGCATGCATCCTTATAGCTACTGTATGATCCCTTCCCAGTTTGTTTGGTTTTTTTGGAAGTTTGACTCTGAATTGCTCTGGTAGAGAGAGGAAGGGAATGAAGAAATGAAAGAAAGAAAAAGGGAAGAAAAGAAAGGAAGAGAGACAGGAGACAGGAAACTGTAAGAAACTAAAGGTGAATTAAGAAACAGTTTGTGGCCACGCCTTTCATAAAGGTAAAGGTAAAGGTACCCCTGCCCGTACGGGCCAGTCGTGTCCGACTCTGGGGTTGCGCGCCCATCTCGCTTAAGAGGCCGGGGGCCAGCGCTGTCCGAAGACACTTCCGGGTCACGTGGCCAGCGTGACAAGCTGCATCTGGCGAGCCAGAGCCGCACACGGAAACGCCGTTTACCTTCCCGCTAGTAAGCGGTCCCTATTTATCTACTTGCACTTTGACGTGCTTTTGAACTGCTAGGTTGGCAGGCGCTGGGACCGAGCAACGGGAGTGCACCCCGCTGCGGGGATTTGAACCGCCGACCTGACGATCGGCAAGTCCTAGGTGCTGAGGTTTTACCCACAGCACCACCCGCGTCCCTGGAGCAAGATACAAAAGTCCCAGCTTTTGGCTATTTGCATTTCTTGATGTGCACAGCTCAGCTTCCTTCTCTGAAATGCATCAATTTGCAAGCTGCTTTCTTAAAATGAGATAAGTTTAGAAGACATGAAAAGATGCTACTGAAGCACTTCAAAGTCTTGACACTGGTGTACAACTTATACTACATTCTTTTTTCCTGGAACAAGATAGAAAAGTGTGACTAGAACAGCAGGAAATTCTCTGTGCATCTCAACTAGAATCATTCCTGTGTGAGGAATGATTTGTCCTTTCTACCACCAGAACAGCTGTCCATGGTACTGTGTTGCTTAGCCTTAGAGGCACCCTTAGACTAGCGGCTGGATATAGCCACATTTTACAACCCGTTTTGGGCAGAGGAAGATAGGTAATGCAAAAAAAGAAAAAGAAAAAAGAACAACATACTCTTCAACCACTTCCCTTTCTCAGCAGTTGCCGTGAAAATTATTGAGATGCTGTATGCTGGAAGTGCTACGTAGCTTTTTATTGTCACAGCTCTGGAAGCAAGCGCCATAAGGGCATCACAGAATGAATTAATTATTGCTTAGAAATGCACAGCCCTTATTTTAAAGAAAAAGCATGGTTAAAAAAATCTTCATGAGGCTATCCAATGTGGATCCAGTAAGTGAAGTCTCAGGGCTTGGTGGATTGTGATACTTTGGCTGTAAGCCCCATTGTTTCTTAATTGATGAAGGAAATTCTATAGACCTGATCAAGTTAACAGAACAGAGTACAGTCGTACCTTGGTTTTCGAACAGCCTAGTTCTCGAACATTTTGGCTTCTGAATGCCGCAGACCTGGAAGTGACTGTTCTGGTTTGCAAACTATTTTTGGAAGCCAAACATCCAACGGGGCTCCCGATTGGCTGCAGGAGGTTCCTGCAGCCAATCAGAAGCCGCACTTTGGTTTCTGAATGCTTTGGAAGTCGAACGGACTTCCGGAACAGATTCCGTTTGACTTCCAAAGTATGACTGTATAACCAATCAGGAAGTTGTTCAGAGTCTATGGTCCTTCAGCAGTGCCTTTTGTATGCTTACAACCACAGGTTTATTTGCACTAATGCCAGCCCATCTCGTCCTACCTTCATCTTGGATTGAGATTCCTTTTTCTTGGCTCCTTCTCCAGTAGCTGCAATTGTTGCAAAGTACTGGATGACACGCTTGGTGTTGACAGTCTTTCCAGCACCAGATTCTCCACTGTCACGATAAAAGCAAGCATCATGTAAAGAAAAATGGAGGACCATTACTTATGTTATAATTGTACTTTGGCAATATGAAGTAGGACAAACCCAAAGCATCTGCTTACGTGATCAGGATAGACTGGTTTTCGCGATCTGCCAAAAGGAAAGAGAGAAGCATGCTCATTATGCTGCAGAGGCATATGCTGAGTTACAGGTTCAACCACTGGATTAATTTCCCTCAAATCTGGGCATGTGATAAAGTTTTACTAAGCCTGATGGTATCATGCTTGTTCCTCCAATTCCGTTCTGCTTATAACACCTTATTCCCTTTTCAGTTGTGAAGTATACGTACCAGTTAGCATGAACTGATAGGCGTTGTCAGAGATGGAGAATATGTGGGGAGGCACTTCTGTGCGCTTTTTGCCCCGATAGCCAGCCACCACTTCTGGATTGTATACAGGCAGCCATTTGTATGGATTAACAGTGACACAGAAGAGGCCTGAGTAGGTCTGCATGAAAACCAATAACAATACTGTTAGACTCTGTCCCTTTGGGGATTCCTTTCTGTGGACCAGGACAGCACCACTTACATAAATCATCCAGGAGCTGTAGCGCTCTTTGAGGTTATACAAAACAGCAGGTTCATGCAGATGCGTCAGCATTGCCATGTCCTCAATTTTGTCAAACTTAGGTGGGTTCATAGAATACACATCATCTGGCTTGACAGTCAGAGTCTGAAATGCAAAGAAGGAAGGACTTTCGATGAGGAATGGCTATGCCACAATGTAAGTTTGCAGTACAAATGAAATTATTTCAGTCGTGATGGCATATATTTAGGACCCACACTATTTTTGTGATTTTTTAAATAATTGTAAGTTTTTAAAACTTTTTAATGTGTTTTAAATTATTGTAACCCACCCTGGGATGTTGGGGTGAAATGGAGGATGGTGATGATGATAATGATAATGATAATACTACCACCTATCTTCAGGACAGACCAAAAACTCTTTGTGTAAAAATTAATATACATATTATAGAGATGTTTTCAGTAGTTCATCCCAGCAGTTTAAGTGCTTCACAAATTTTGTCCCAATTATGATCAGAACAATCCAGCTGGAAAATCTTAGCACATGCTTATGGAAAAGGAGGACTCCACACTCCACCCCAAATCTTCAAAGACACTCACCCTGCCATCATCTGTGTCCACGGTAGTTTTGCCACCTTCAGTGCCCTTGATTTTCCCTTTGGCATATTCCTCCTTTGGATCAGCCACGAAGCAATAGGTCTTGGCATCAAAGGGTTGGTTCTGAGCCTCTATTCGCTCCTTCTCAGATTTTCGGAGAAAAGGGGCAGCCACCCCAAAAACCTCCATTTCTGCATCACTGCTCATTGCTGCAGCTAAAAGTGAGACAGGAGGGTCAGTCCTTATTCTGTGGAAGTCTAGGAAACTTGAACTAGAGACATCATGTTCAGACAATACCAGACACGGTCCCTGTTCCTAAATCTAATAGAGTGTGCAGCAGCGTGAATGATCCCTTTTGTAAGCAGGACAGAAGGTCCAGCTATTCCCACAAACTCCCATTTTCTCTGTAATCCTGACATTATGTACTGCGCCAGGGGTATACAATGGACAGGCAGGGACCAGGTTTACATCCCCCCATGTCAGTGGGCCCGTGTAAGACCATACTGCACCATCCTGTTCTGCTCCCACCCCGTTCCAACCCATTTTGTGACATTTTTGTGATGTCTTTGGGTCACTTTCAGATCTGGGCCAATGTACATGGACAGGTTTAAAACAGTTGTTGCCTTTAGTGCCACCCAGGTGTTATTGGACTCCAGTTCCCATCAGCTCAAGCCAGTGGTGATGATGGGAGTTGAAGTCCAAAAACACCTGAAATATGTGGCATTGGATAGCTCACACTAAATTCTGGGCACACTCTCCCTTCAGTTTTCTATAATCCAATCGTCCTGTCTCCTGAAAGATCACTAGCTTACTTATGTCTACCTGTTTGCCCTTAATATGCTTCTTACGTTGCTTTATTTTTATCTGCAACTGTCCTAAGAACTTTGTTAAAGGGCAAAATATCAATACCAAGGAGAATTAAGAATGAATATAAGTAAATTGCCATTTTGGAGCAAATAACAACAATAGTGAGGATAGTTTAGCATCCATGAAATAGTTGCACAAATACAAAATCTGGACTCTAGAAAAGAATGCAGCACCTTGCAATTGATTTTTTTTTTTTTAAGTTTCAAAAGGAAGCATAATAATTTGAAAGAAGAGCCTCATGAAATACAGTAGTACCTCTGGTTAAGAACTTAATTTGTTCCGGAGGTTCTTAACCTGAAACACCACTTTAGCTAATGGGACCTCCCACTGCCGCTGCGCCGCCAGAGCACGATTTCTGTTCCCATCCTGAAGCAAAGTTCTTAACCCGAGGTACTATTTCTGGGTTAGCAGAGTCTGTAACCTGAAGCGTTTGTAACCCAAGGTACCACTGTACAGAATTATCACAATTGCATCCTGCCCTGTGATAATTTTGACAGAAAACATAAATTATGCAAAACAATTGCATGTAACATAGCCTGATTTGTATATTCGAGTCAAATTAGTTACTTTGGTATAGAATTGTTATTATTATAATTCTGTGAATGGCCTATCTGGTGCAGAAAAAAAATCAGTTGTTTATGTTACCTTTGGTAGGATCACTCCTCTTTTTGGAGCCATCCAAACCCACCCAAAGAGACCAAATGTGGCTTGCTTGCTTCCTTGAGTGCTTTTAAATCTAGGCATCTAGCATATGTTGCTTGCCACAGCAAGGCCTGAGATGGGTGGGTTGGTTTTTTTTTAGTTCTACACATTCCTTAAGCATAGTTCTTTGGTGAGGAAGCACCTCTGTTGTGCCTCCTATTTCCAAGTTACATTTTATTGGCTCAGAACATGGGATGAGATGAACAAGTAAGATGGTAACAGGAATTCCTGGGCAGGGGAGAAACTTGGTTTACTCCCACTTTCAGCGTTCCTGCACTCAGTGTAAATGGAAGCCCCCTTTTCTTTCATCAGGTTGTGTCTGTGTTGCTGCTGAATGTCCCTGTGTACTGGGAAAGGGGAGGAAGGAGAGAAGGGGGTAGTGGCTGTGAAAATATAAGATTACTTGAGATATGAAGTGGCACCTGTGCTTAGCAGAATGTTGACTGAATTCTGCAGTCTCTGTGTTGAGTGGATGGGAAGTAGCATGTGTCTGCATGTGCTGTGAGTGAGAAACAAAGAACCCTCAACCATCTGCTGCAGGCAGTTTCAGGGTATGGAGCTGCTGCTTCTGATGATGAGAGATTAGGGATCTCACTTGAGAAAGAGATCATATTAAGCGTCTTCCGGAGGAGTAGCCATGTTCCTCTATTGCAGTGAAAACAACGGAGTGTTGTGGCTGCTTAAAAGACTAACACATTTATTGGCTATAAGCTTTCAAAGATTACAGTCCACTTCATCAGAGGCGTGAAGCGTTCTCCTTAGTTATAGGGAGATGTGTGTGCATGCACATGGTTTGTGGGGAGGATTGTAAAGGCGAGGTCAGAGAGAAATGAAATGCAGAAAAAGTATAGATAGTGACAATTACATACTTAACAATGGTACCGTATTTTTCGCCCCATAGGACGCACCGGCCCATAGGACGCACCTAGTTTTTTGGGGGGGAAATAAAGGAAAAAAATTTTATTTCCCCCCCCCCAGGTGTGCTGCGCTAATCCCGAAGCTTGGGGCGTGCGGAGTTCAGCGCGCCCCAAGCTTCTGGGTGCCAGCAAGGTCTCCGCTAGCCGTGGGAGAGCTGGGTCTCCCATGGCTAGCAGATAGCTTCCTGAAGCCTGGAGAGCGAGAGGGGTCGGTGCGCACCGACCCCCCTCGCTCTCCAGGCTTCAGCGAAAGCCTGCATTCGCCCCATAGGACGCACTCACATTTCCCCTTCGTTTTTGGAGGGGAAAAAGTGTGTCCTATAGGACGAAAAATACGGTAATTCACATACAGTAATAGTTCACGATGACACAGACATCCTGGCAATAGTAAGCCAGTGAACACATAAAAACCTAAAAATTATTTGTTTTGCTTCCATCCACAAGTGATAACATTCAAGTGCCTGATGTATTGTAATTCAGGGACTGGCCTGTTTGTAAAATGCAGATGGACATTGTTGGCCGATGATGACACATATCACCTTAGCAGATGTGGAGGCGAATGAACCCCTGAAGTTGTGGGTGACATTATTAGGTCCTGTGATAGTGTTTCCAGAGTCGATATGCAGAGAGCGATAGAATCATAGAATTGTATAGCTGGAAGGGACTACAAGAGTCCTCTAGTCCATCCCCTTGCGATGCAAGAATCTTCTACCCGATGTGGGGCTCGAACCCATGATTAAGAGGCAGCCCTGTTTACGGAAGTTTTTAATGTGTGACATTGTAATGTACGGTATTTTTAATCTTTGTTGGAAGCTGCCCAGAGTGGCTGGGGAAACCCAGCCAGATGGGCAGGGAACAAATAATCATCTGGATCTGCCAGAGGGGCTGCTTCCTATGTCAATATCTTCTTTATTTGTGCTGTTGTTGCTGCTAAGTAGCAGTTTTTGGTAGGGTGCTATCTGAATGTCAGTACAGTATATAGATCTACCACCTAAGGCCTGTGAGAGAATGAGAGTACATTTCAGCCTTCCAATACACTTTGTAAAAGTTCTTAAACTAGTCATCCTGGAGCAAAATACCTTCAAAGGGAGAGTGCTGTGTGAAACCAATGAATTACAATTTATCAACATTTTCATTTGGAAACATCCAACATTAGTCATGCTAGGAGTAGTTCTATTGACTACTCTGAATGTGACAAACATTGACTATCACTTGTGAACTGAACTGAGACAAAGGATTTTTTTTAGCACAATACATGTGTTAATTGGCTCACCAGATGTCAGGGTCATTAAGAACTGTTACGTATCTGATGCCCTTTTAAATGTGTGGTGGGAGGGGGGATTATTGATTTGTTTTTGTTCTTATTTTCATTATGCATTTTGTGTTTTTTATAATGTAATTTTCTGTTGCGAACCGCCCTGAGATCTACAGGTAAAGGGTGGTATACTAAAAAAAACTAAATAACTAAGTACTTTTCAACATTTTATTTCTCCCTGACCTCACTTTACACAACCCCCTCATCCCAACTCATGTGTATATACACCTATAACTCAAGATAACCCTTCATGCATCTGATGAAGTAGATTGTAATCCATAAAACTTCATGCTATTTTAAATTAGTTCATCTTTAAGATGCCGTAAGACTCTTCGTCAAATACTGAATGCTGGAAAATGATAACATAGGTGCATGGGAGATTGGTTTTTCCAAGAAATGGCCCACCTATTTCTTAGAATGTCATTCCTTCACCCACAAGTTGCAGGCAGAAAAGTCAAAGTATAGGGAGGTACTTTCCCTCTCCTCAATACACAAGCACAGAAGCACTGCAGTTATTATCACTCCACAGCAGACGGACTGAGAAAATGAAATTGCATCACACAAAAAGGATCAATAACTGTAATTTGGGAGATGGGGTAGGGGTGGGACACATAGCGCCACACCTTGACTTCTCACCTTTTTATTTTCCACTCCCAACAGAAAGAAGAAAGGAACTGGATGAAATAAGACGTCTAATCTAGAAAGGAGCAGACAGCGTAAGCATTCATGAGTCCAGGATCCTCAACAGCTGAGAATTTTTTAGAATCTCAAAATACACTACAGAAATGGACCCTCTTCCCCCTAAAATTCCTCCTCAGAGCAAAGTGCCTTTAAGCTCAGCTAAAGTATAGCTGCCCTTATTGTCTAAATTAACACTTGGTTGCCCTGGGATCTCTCCCAAAGTGGGAAACTCTGGAGTATGTTGCCCATATTGCAGGAGGGAGGGGGTAGGGAATGGGGATGGAGGGAGAGAGACTGGTTATCAAACTTACCTCTCACAGCTCGCAGCCACCAGTAAGCCTTTCATCTCCTCCAGCTTTTATAGGCTGTGATTCTTCTCTTAGCTCAACCCCTCTCTATATTTGGAAATCAGAGACTGTTCCTAAAGCCTGCTTGCCACTTATACACTTATTTACCCTCAGAAAATGTATTAATAGAAATGACCAAGTTTAGTCATTATTTATCAGTTGTGATACTTTGGCATGGAAGCTAACCATTTCTTTAAACTTGGGAGGTAATGCCAGTGCAGGAGAGATCTGGTGTCTGATCCCTTTAAAAAAGAGAGTTTGTGGCAGTTTTTCCATCTGGCGGTCTTATTGGATCAAATCCTGCAAATATACTTGCATTTTAGTAGCCTGGCAAACAGCTATTTTATCAATTACATTTTAAGAATCTGTTACATTTTAGGCACTAAAATGCAATGTCTGAGATTCCCAAACACATGTGCAATATATATGTATACATGCATTTGCCTGCAGTTTGAACTCATATGTGGAAACATGTATTTTCCTGGAGTAATGTGTGAAGAAGCATCCACTATAAGCAGGAATATTGACACTAACGAAACTCTCTTCTTTTTTGTTTTGCCCAAGCAAAGTCTCAGGTAAAAATTACAGTAAAAAAACAGAACACTGGGAATTAAGCTGTGTGTGAGTATATGCTCCATCTGGTTGAGGGAGATCATGTGGGTCTTTCTGCCATCCCAATTGGTCCTGTTCGCATGATTACAATGGTGTAGGCTGCGCTACAAGGGATTTAACCCCCTTTCTGTGTTAAAAGGGAAGAGGGGTAAGAAGGTACAGAAGGGCAAGCTTTGAAAGAGTGACTGCATAAAAAGTGAAGTCAAGACTGGAATAAATAATTGCGAGGCATTTTGAAGATCCTTCTTACTTTCTTGGTAAGATTTATTGTCTGCCCTTCACCAGGGCAGGTTGAAACTGTATATAGAGTTATAAAAACAAAAATGAAGTATAGATTCAGCAACAAAAATGATTGATTCTACAAAACAAAATAGTTTAACTGTCAAAGGCCAGAATTTTGTATGGAGAGAGTTTAAGGACTTTGTTCATTCAGGGGATTCATATTTCATTTTTGACCAAAGAAAGACCTGCAACATCCCAGGTCAGAAGAACAGGTCCTTAGTATTTAACAAAGATCTAGTTATCGTCTCTGACACTTTTGTCCTTATCCTTAAGGGTTTATCATCAACTTGCCACTGTCCTGAACAGGCATGACCTCCTAAGCAGCATGCCAAAGAATTAAAGCTATGCTACCAAAGAGGGAATCGGTAACAGCTGATGAAAGCAGACGTCGTGTAAATCAAAACATACTAATGAGAAACAAAGGGCAAGTATCTTAAAGCAGGGACACTCCCAAGCTAGTCATCCACTTAACAGAAACTGGGGCTCCAAACCAATACTGCTTTTGAATTACTTGTTTTAAAAATTTATATTCTACCTATTTTGTGGGATAAATTTTGTAGGAGAAATTTGAGGCATGTCACAATCAAAAACAGTTTTAAATCTGCTATCAAGGCTCATGATATGTGATACGCTTTCCAGAGCCCCCTTCCCAGCTCCTGCCAATGGAATATATAAATATATTTAAATCAGCCACTTTTATTTGCGGGGGGGGGGGGTAGTTCCTAGTCTTTATTGCAATAAGGAATTGTGTGGTATTATAGTTTAAGGAGCTATTTTCAAAAGGCGTCTAAACAGAATCCAAAGCATTACTTATTTACCTATCAAATTTATATCCTGCCCTTCCTGCTGAAGAAAGGATACATCCGTAATAAAAAATACAGTTCAAAATAAAATGAAAGCATAGTTAAAACATTTTAAAACTGTTAAAAATGTTTAAAACAATCAAACATGTAACCAATCATGTGTCTTAATAGGCCCACCAAAATAGAAATGTTTTCAGTAAGCATCTAAAAGAATACAATGATGGCCCCTGCCTATTGTCAATAATCAGAGAGTTCCAAAGCACAGGTACTGCCACACTGAAGGCATGACTCCTGACCAACGCAGCAGTGCACGTTTGGTAGGACAAAGTGAGTCAGCTCATATGGGATAAGGCTTTTCCTAAAGGTAACTGGTCCCAATCCATTTTGAGCTTTATGTACCAGTGGTAACACTTGAACTCAGTCTGGTGGCAAACTGGCAGCCAGTTTAGATATTTGAGCTCAGGTAAGGAAAAGGTAAAATGTAATGGACCCCTGGATGGTTAGGTCCAGTCAAAGGAACTATAGGGTGCGGCACTCATCTCACTTTTCAGGCCGAGGGAGCCAGCGTTTGTCCACAGACAGCTTTCCAGGTCATGTGGCCAGCATGACTAAACAGCTACTGGTGCATGGAGGACCATGAGAAATGCCAGAGTGCATGGAAACTCCGTTTACCTTCCTGCCACAGTGGTACCTATTTATCTATTTGCATTGGTATGCTTTCAAACTACTAGGTTGGCAGAAGTTGGGACAGAGCAACGGGAGCTCACCCTGTCACACAGATTCGAACTGCGGATGTTCTGATCGGCAAGCCCAAGAGGCTCAGTGACCCCAGTGCCACCCGCATCCCTTTGAGCTCGGGTATAATATGCTGACAGCTTCACTCCTGTAAGCAATAGTGCTGGAGCATTTTGCACTAACTGCATTTTCCAGAGGAAACACCTCATTGTAAGATGTATGCTGTGGGAAGCAGAAATGCTTCAGAAGCATCTGTACTGCTCTCTGTACCGCTTCAACCTGGGACACAGGAACTTGGTAGAACTTCCAAAGTAGGTCAAAGCTACTTTAGCAATAACATGGGCTATAAAACTAAACATAATAATAGTATAATGGCAGACGAGTGCAGAGCTCATCAAGAATCCAGTGATACTCATACAGAGTACAATCTCCCAGCTTTGCATACCTCACTCTTCCTCGCCTTCATGTGAATTCTACCTTGAGCCTTAATATTTAGTCAGGGGCTGCATTCAACATTGCAGTCCTGCTTTGAGACATCAAACAGCTGTGCAGTTTCCATTTAACCAGCATGGTGGCAGGTGAAGAAACTACAGATTGTAGCGATGTAGCCTAGAGCCTAGAGCCACTTCCATCCAGCTCCAGGTAGAGTGAGGAGCAAGCTATCTTCTCTTTCACTCGAGGCCACTGAAGAATGGTCAATAAACAGCCCCATCTCTCATGAAAAATGAATTCTTAGAATCCTCTCTAAGCCGGGAGAATGAGCTCTTGTCTTTTTTTAGCAGCAGCCTTCCATGGTTAAGCGTCTTTTGAATGTACTGCCTTGTTTGTATTAGGTGTCCATGGAAAGTTGAGATGTTCCAGAAGCATCCATTTTATGCTAGGCTTCAAGCACGAGGACAAGAATTTTGCAGGGTGATTTTGATGGTTGGAGAGAAAGGGAACATGGGGGCTTTCCCACCACATAGAAGAACAAGCAGGCAGCAGCCACAGATCTGGGTTCCAAAGAGCTGCTTTTGCAAATGAAGGCTCCCTCACCCCTCCCTTCTTTTTTCTAGTAGGTTAGTGTTACCCATTGGGCAGCAAAGATTAGAGAAGAGAACTCAGCAACAGACCTTGGCCACAGCCATTAAGGACCAGGCCCCCTTGGCTCAGCAATACTGCATTATTGCCTGTATCCAAAACTATTACATGGTAAGCAACTGCTGTTCATCTGCTGTGAATTCTGTGTTATTTGAAGTGTCTTCTATTCTAACTATGTGATTAATACGCACCAGAGGAGCTCAGCTTCTGGATCTTGAAGTAGAGCAAAGTTTTATCTGGGAGCCAGACATTTATTCTAGTGCACAAATCAACTCCACCTGAAGTTGTCAGCTCCAAGCAATAAGGTCCTTCAGAGTAATATGTCAGGGGGCAAATGCTTTGGGTGCCAGAGAAGTCCTTGCACCAATAGTTAGCCATTCCTGTTTTAAACAAGCCACCTAAAGAGAACAAGATGAAAAATTCACAGATAAATGGATGGAGCAAAGTATTTGCCTAGTATGTTTCTTTAGATGACATTGAACTATTACGACTGCAGTCCTAAAAATGTTATGAGGGATTTAAGTCGGTTTAGACCTGTTTACTAAATGGGACTGGCACCCTTCAACATTAGTGCTGGTGTCATGTGCTTGGAATTCCAAAACTGGCTTTATGTGCTATTACGTGATGTTGCACTGCTATGGCAATGGGACAGCTCTTAGGATCATACCACAAGCCTGTTTATATCATGAGAGTGAGGGTGGAAGGAACCTGGGTTTACCTCCATCTCTGCCTTAAATAAACCATTCTCTCTCTCAGCCTCAGATCCATATTTGTTAAATTAAGAGGGCTTTGGCCAATTTGATGCCCTCCAGGTGATGTTAGACAACAATTCCCATCATCCCTGACATTGGTGATATCGGCTGTGGAAGATGGGAGTTGGAGTCCAACAATATCTGGAGGACCCCATGTTGACTATCCCTTGTTATAAAGAATAGCTGAGAGCTGTATCAATTCCAAGCAGTAGCAGAAGAAGAAATGTAAGTCTAAATACCTATTCTAGTTAAATAGTCTGGCTTAAAATGAGATTATCCATGCCCCACAACCATTACAGATCATTCTAAAGTCTGTTTCTTGCATTTCAAAATTCCTATGCAGTGGTACCTTGGGTTACATATGCTTCAGGTTACATACGCTTCAGGTTACAGACTCTGCTAACCCAGGAATAGTGCTTCAGGTTAAGAACTTTGCTTCAGGATGAGAACAGAAATCTTGCTCCAGCAGCGTGGCAGCAGCAGGAGGCCCCATTAGCTAAAGTGGTGCTTCAGGTTAAGAACAGGTTCAGGTTAAGTACGGACCTCCGGAACAAATTAAGTACTTAACCCGAGGTACCACTGTATATACAGAATTACTGTTCACCCATCTAAGCGGTGGGCGGAGTTTGCAACCTGGTGTGGGCTTCCCAAGCTGGGTGATACCCCATCGCTGACTGGCCATCACTCCGCCTCCTTTTTGGCTGGCCAATCAGCGGCTGACTGGGAGGCGGGGTGAGGGCCAGGTAGGACAGGCTCCTGCCGGCTATCTCCTCAGTCGGTATTCATTGTCTCTGATTGCCTATGCAATTCAGCAAAACAAAACCATTAATGTTAATGGTTTAATTTATATCTGGTTCTGTGCTTCAGTGTACAATGGTGTACACATGCAGCAATTTCACTTTCTGATCTACATGTAGGTTCCCCATTCATTCCTGTGTGACACTGCCTTCAGTGTAGGAACTGAATACCTTGTGAAACTGCTTGAAAGTTGCTCCACAGAATAGTAGCAACAAGACAAAAGTTGTGTACATAATCCTACATAACACAACCCAAATGGTTTGAGCAAGTTCATTCATTTATGGATCAGGGTACTCGCTATTATCTTAGAAGTGATCGAAACTTTGCTGAATAATTTACTTTTAATCAAGCAGTTCTAAATTTAGCGGTTTTTTAAATCCTTCATAGTCTCCTAAATCATTGAATACCTTACAAAACTCTATTAGAACTATTAAAGGTAAAGGTACCCCTGCCCGTACGGGCCAGTCTTGACAGACTCTAGGGTTGTGCGCCCATCTCACTCAAAGAGGCCGTGGGCCAGCGCTGTCCGAAGACACTTCCGGGTCACGTGGCCAGCGTGACATCGCTGCTCTGGCGAGCCAGAGCCGCACACGGAAACGCCGTTTACCTTCCCGCCAGTAAGCGGTCCCTATTTATCTACTTGCACCCGAGAGTGCTTTCGAACTGCTAGGTTGGCAGGCGCTGGGACCGAACAACGGGAGCGCACCCCGCCGCGGGGATTCGAACCGCCGACCTCTTGATCTGCAAGCCCTAGGCGCTGAGGCTTTAACCCACAGCGCCACCCGCGTCCCATTAGAACTATTACTGTATTTCAATTAATCATATTTCAAGTATCTGTTACAGCCTTACTGAAAAGGGAAAAATAGATCTAAAGAGCCTCTAACTGTAAAATGTTGTGAATGATACTAAGCTCTTATGCATAAAAGTTAGTCTTAAAAAAAATTACATTATACAGAGCCAGAAAATGATAATATTTTAGTAGATTTTATCCTGTATTATGTGTTAAATGGCACTAGAAAAGGCTGTAGTTCCTGCTCTAGGCCCAGGTAGCATGCAGCCAACAGGGCCTCAAGGGAGGAGATAAATAAGACGCAGGACAACAGGACTTGGGTTCAAATAGGCCACAACTTTTTTATTACAGATGTATGTAGATTTTGGCGAAGGCATTGGGTATGTATCCTGAATCAGCCAGCCCACCTGCTGGCTGATTGTGTGCGTTGACACTGGGTTAAGGGTTACTCCACAATGTACATCAAATAGGGCAATTCCTCCAGGACTGCCATTTTGGGAGGGTGCTATGGCCTGTTGACCCCCGTCTGGACACCTGGACAACCCCCCTCCTGGACACTTTCAGCAGAGTACCAATTTCCTGTTGTGGAGGGGGACGAATCCTGAGCCCCTGCCCAGGCTAAGGATCCAACCTAATGCTTTATCTGCCAACAATAAATTGTGACGGTTGCTATGACACAGGCAAAACTTCAAGACAAGCTCAATCCAACTCTGACTGAGCTGGTTGGTCAGGTGTGGCCCAATTATATAGAAACTGGTGGACCTGACTGAAGGTACCAGGCCGAAGTTTCCAGCCAGGTCCACCACTATGGCCATACTCCCTTGCCTGCTCATGATAGGTTGATTCAACCGAGCAGGCTCCCAGCAGCCCATGCAACCATAGGAGGAGGCACTGATGTTCTCAAACAGTTGCGTGGAACAGAACAATGGCCCCTAGCTCGTTGCGGTCACACTGGGCTATAAACCACCGCTCCCTAGCATTAGATGGTAAGTGGTCATTTTTCATTATATGGTAAAGAAGGTTCTAAAGTTCTGACTATTTAATTAAAAAATAAATAAATTTCACAGGATATCTCAATAAAGAAGCACTTGGTAAACAGCCTGCAATTCGCTCTTGAAATGCCTCCCTCCCAAAGCAGGATTCAACCTATCTCCAAGCATTCAGGTGAGGCAATAAAGTTGCTGAGGAAGTGATTTCATTTGGCATCATTCAGTTCTTTGTCAAGGTATTTCTACATACATGTGGATTTATCATGCCTACCTTACTCGGTCGTGCAACATAAAAGTGTACGATCAAAGCAACAGATAGGCACTTTTCATTGTTTTATGTATTTGAATATTTGTATATAGCCATTTCAGAAAAAATAAAATTACATTACATTAAAAACTCACTAGCAAGTGAGATTCAAATCTTCTTGATATGCTCGCTTTAATGACTGTCATTGTATTTGTGAGGGTGTGTGGGATGAATGTAGGAGCAAAGGTCTAACAAGCAAGGTCTTGGTGAAGGAAAACACTGGAGTTGCAACAAAGAGTGTCAGAGTGCTTGACGCTCCCCGGGTAACTTGTTTCAGGATTCTTTGTATGCTAAAAATCTCGTAAGAGTTTCAAGTAAATAAACTGTGCTTGTTGCTGATAAAACCTCCAATATTATTTTACTATCACAGCAGCTTTCTTGCATATTATTTGTTTTACCTTGCTTTGCTTCAACATGGCCTACCTACTACCAGTACCTACCAGATAAACTTTTGTTACATTTCTTTCAGACATTTTGTCCAGAACATTATTACGCAAATATCTTGGAATTAGAAATGATGTTTGCATGTAACATTAGGGAGTTTGCACTAGTCACACTTGTTGTCCCACATCACAAATATTCAGTCCATGTGTAAATTAGTACAGTACTATGTCCTGCTAATTTCAACACTCTGGTCCTTGTCCTGTTCTTGAAGCTGTACATAGCACAAAGCACTGCATCCTGGCACTCCCCCTTGAGTGTATTTTGGAACTGCTATAAAAGTGTGTTTTCCTATTGCTTCTCTCTCTCTGGATTGGCTAGCTGCAAAGATGCCCACCTGTGCTGTCCTTCTCCTTTGGAATGTCTCAAGCCTTTAGTCTTGGGCTGAAGCATTGTCATTCCATTGGAGAAGGTCCTTTTTTTGGCACTCTGTGCTGCATACCACGAATGCAATTGCTTCTCAAGGAGACAAATGGAACTGCAACATCTCATTCCAGAAGAGCTTCTGTCATGATGCCCTGGCGTAGGATGGCATAGGCTAAACGAGGGGTGGAGGGAGAGAATGGGGAGCCAGCTTTTCTCAAGTGATGCTATTTTACATAAATATCTTTTAAGACTTCAAAATAGATGTTTAAAAATAGATCTGAAATAGGCAGCACTGGAAGGGAAACGCTTTAATAATGCACAGGTTTTTTTCTGTACTGTTGTAATTACTAAAGAAACCATCAAGGCTTTTCTGTTCCAGGGAATACATAAATATACAAATATATGTCCTTGTGCAAACCTGTTTGTAGTCTAGAAATGATAAGTGCTTTGACTGATACACCCTCTTCAGGATGAGTGCTGCCTCCAGGTAAGTTTTCAATCTACTTATTGTCATATAACTTCCCCACAAACAACTCAGAACAAATTCAGGTAGGTAGCTGTGTTGGTCTGACGCAGTCGAAATAAATAAAAAATTGTCCAGGAGCACCTTTGTTGTTGTTGTTGTTTAGTCGTTTAGTCGTGTCTGACTGTTCGTGACCCCATGGACCAGAGCACGCCAGGCACTTCTGTCTTCCACTGCCTCCCGCAGTTTGGTCAAACTCATGCTGGTAGCTTCGAGAACACTATCCCGCCATCTCGTCCTCTGTCGTCCCCTTCTCCTTGTGCCCTCCATCTTTCCCAACATCAGGGTCTTTTCCAGGGAGTCTTCTCTTCTCATGAGGTGGCCAAAGTATTGGAGTCTCAGCTTCAGGATCTGTCCTTCCAGTGAGCACACAGGGCTGATTTCCTTCAGAATGGATAGGTTTGATCATCTTGCAGTCCAAGGGACTCTCAAGAGTCTCCTCCAGCACCATAATTCAAACCAACTAAGAGACCAACTTAGAGACCAACTAAGTTTGTTCTGGGTATAAGCTTTTGTGTTCATGCACACTTTTGTGTATCTGAAGAAGTGTGCATGCACATGAAAGCTTATACCCAGAACAAATTTAGTTGGTCTCTAAGGTGCTCCTGGACATTTTTTTATTTATTTCAACTCGTAACAAATGTTCAATAAAATAAAAATAAATAAAAATCAGCGAAACCTTTCACTTAAAGAAAATCAGGATGAATGCTCAACAAACAGGTCTCCTGGAGGCACCCAGAGCTTCTCTTTCCCCATCCTTTGGACCCCCCCCTGGAAAACTCAGCAAACCTACTGCACCTGAAACTGGGTGTGTGGACAGTGCAGCTGAATGGGACATAGCTGTGGGCAGTCTGAGGAAGTACCATCCACCCTGGGCCTTCCCATAAAAGCAAGTCTAGAGAGAGAGACTAGGGTGATGTCTGCTGTTTCCAGGACCTCTTCTCGTTGTGAGACTTTTGTGGGTGAGCTGAGAGTTTCTTTGGACCCAAAGGCTGAGAGGGAGGGTGTGTCACAAGGAAAATGAATTGATATATTAGTAACTTTGTATTAATGTAACATTTTTCTATTTAACTGGGTTTTTTGTAATATTTTGTTCAAGTTGTCTGTTGCTGCTTTTGTTTTCTGTACATCACTTAGATACGTTTTTAATATATTAAGTGGTACAGAAATTCAATAATCTAATCTAACCTTTATCTGGAGATCTTAACGTGTTAAGGTGCTCATAAGGTTAAATGAGTCTCCTGAGATACAGTGGTATCAGGCCACCAACAACTTTAAATAGCAGTTAAATTAACTAGCTGTTAGCACAACTGGAAATTCACCAGCGATATATGTTCTCTATGACCAGTACCCACCAACAGGTAGAGTAGCATGTTCCTGGTCTTGTAGGAAATGGCACAGCCATTCATATCTCTCTCCTCCCCTCCCAGGTATTTATGCCAGTTCCCAGTCACAGGCTAGTAGAACCAAGAAAAAGAGCTTAATGTGTGATGAGAGACTGTGCAGATAGGAGATTTGATTTGCAGTGGTTTAGGTCAACAGGGACAGCAACACGGATTAGCAATGTCCTTGTAGCATCCCCAAATCATCTATTTACTTCCTCTATAAGTGAATGTTTGGCTTTCACGCCAATAAGGAAAAATAAAAGACCATACTGTACTTGGGATACTTTACAGTAAGGGGAATACTCTACCCTCCATATCAAAACATATTGCTAGTAGCTGATAAAATGCACCAGTGCACCATCTTCTAAGATGACCTTGTCCAACAGTATAGGAACCATGCAAAGCAGTACCACAAACTTCCACAAACAGACATTCCATAAGCATTCAGTGTTCAATTGTGTCAAAAGCTAAGGGCGGTATTCAATTTAAGTTTTACTTGGAGTAGACCTATTGAACTCAATGAACATTATTATGTTTGAGCCATTAATTTAAATGGGTCTACTCAGGGTGGTTTTCAACTAAGTTTTCCTCAAAGTGGCCTGAGGTAATGAATAGGGAGCACATTTCCTCTAGCCACCCCAATACAGTGGTACCTCTGGTTACGTACTTAATTCGTTCCAGAGGTCCGTTCTTAACCTAAAACTGTTCTTAACCTGAAGCATCACTTTAGCTAATGGGGCCTCCCGCTGCTGCGCCGCCGCCGCCGCCACGCGATTTCTGTTCTCATCCTGAAGCAAAGTTCTTAACCCGAGGTACTATTTCTGGGTTAGCGGAGTCTGTAACCTGAAGCGTATGTAACCTGAGGTACCACTGTATGCATATTATCCACTAAGACCACTGAAGAAAATTTAAGTGCAAAGCCTATAATAGAAGCTTTGAAACTTGAAATTTCAACCCATGAGATAAAAAAACAGATTGGCAAAGCCAAACTTGTACTCAGAAAAGACCTGTGACAATACAGAGCTGGCAGAGGGGATGAAACTATTCCACGCACCTCTTGGCGTTAAAAATGGCTAGTAAATAACAGGAATAAACATAGATTCAGGTAGATAGCCCTGTTGGTCTGACGCAGCCGAAATAAAAAGTTGTCCAGCAGCACCTTATAGACCAACTAAGTTTGTTCTGGTATAAGCTTTTGTGTGCGTGCACACTTCTTCAGATACACTGAAACAGAAGTCACCAGACTCTCATATATAGTGGGAGGGTGAGGTGGGGTATTTCTCAGAAGGGGAGTAGGAGATGGGTGATTGGCTCAATGGGTATGGTAAACCTCTTGATGAGGAATAAACATGGCAGTGTGATTATGTGGTTGCATAGAAGACTTGCGGTCACTTCTTACACAGGCTCTCATTCTGCTCCTTAAACAAAAAAAAAGGGAAGGGGAGGTTGATAGAGTTGCTTAAATTATCACAGCTATCCAGTGTCCTCCGGCACCTTGACTATTCCCATGGCCACATTTGATCCTGATTTAATTAGGAGTATTTGCCTTGCAGATCGACACTTCATGCTTTCCTCAGAGCCTTCTCATGTGGCCAACACACCTTGTAATCTTTGCAGAAACTCGAGGCATTATTTACAGAGTCTGCTTGTTGCAAGGCTGAGGAAACAAGGTGCTGACACACAGGATGGCTTTGCTGTTGTGCATATTCCACCAATGTCAAGGTGAGAAGGGGCTGCTGGTAAGAGTTTGTTTTCATGGACAGGAAAGAGTATTCCTCCAGCCCTTGTTGCTTCCAGGCAACATCCTTGTTTATTGGCACTCTCTTTGTTTTCACGGAGGAGATTCAACCTTCGTTCTTTTGTCCAGGTCTGGCTGGGCAACCTTCTTCCTGAACAAGCATCCACATCTCTTTATCCTCTTGTGTGTGCGTGTGTGTGGTTTTCTCCCCAATATCTACTGCCGTTAATTGGAAGACCTACTCAAATAAGTCCTGTGAACCACCTCCCCCAGCAGCTCTTCAACCACCATTTAGGGACAGTTGTAGTATGCCTAGACTTGATCTGAAAATTAATGGAAGTTTTTCTTGAGGGCATTCCCTGATACGTATAGAGCAGTAACAAAAACATAGCAATGCTAATACTAGCTGAAATATGGTGATACAGTGGTACCTCGGGTTACATATGCTTCAGGTTACATACGCTTCAGGTTACAGACTCCGCTAACCCAGAAATAGTACCTCGGGTTAAGAACTTTGCTTCAGGATGAGAACAAAAATTGTGCTCCGGCGGCGTGGCGGCAGCAGGAGGCCCCATTAGCTAAAGTGGTGCTTCAGGTTAAGAACAGTTTCAGGTTAAGAATGGACCTCCGGAACAAATTAAGTACTTAACCTAAGGTGCCACTGTATAACGATATGCAAAAGAATCTGTACACTGCAAGCTCTTCCCTCCATTACTTTATTTATTAGAGGTAAATTATACTTCACACTGTGTGCAAACCTGCTCGTGTGGAAACTCAGTCCATTGCCAGTAAGCCAATCCTCAACATTCATTCTAGTGCTTATTGAATAAGGCTGGATTTTCTCTCTCCCAACAGTTCCATCTCATGTCTGGTCCTCATTTAGTAAGGGTTAGCAGCTGCCTCCCTCATCTTCTTTTAATTCATTTATTTCTGGGAAATGAAATTCAATATTCTCTTCTACACCCAACTGTTTGCTGAATTTGGGAGCAATGCTCTCTCCTGTCTTGGGGAGGTTGGGCTTGTGAATGCATGCTCCAGAACACAGAAGTTATAGAAACTGTTTTAGAAAAGGGCAAGAGAAACCTTTTGGCTTCAAATTATGTACAGTCATAAGTTTTAAGAATCATTTAGAATGTTACAGTGTTTTATATTTTAATGATTTTTAAGCTGTTTTGAGAGCTGTATCACCATAAAAAATCTAGGTAATTCTATAGATAATATCAAATGTAAAATGAGAGGTGTGTGTGTGTGACAAAATAACTGCCATTCATTTTTACAATAAGTTCCAACGCAGAAAGAGATATTGTAATCATTAATATTATCCTGAAAATACTAGCGCAAAGTGTTGCAGGGATACACGCATCCACGAAAACAATATCAAGGGATATCAGGAACGGTATAGAAGAATGTAGGCAGTGTTTTTAAAAAACCTGCATCTTGTAGTCAGCCCTAGAGTTATATGTGCAGTTACAGTATCGTCAGAGAAACTAAAACAGAACTGAAAAGAGTTTTGTGATCTCCTTACTTTTGACAATGACAAGAGCCATCATCTCTCTTCTAAGCTACATACTTAGGAATTCACCATTGGCCAGAGGGTCTTCTTCGTATAATGTTACAAGCTTTGTCTTTAACCCATTCTAATCAGAAAGTATTGCCATCATCAAGATCCCAAGTCTCAGGTCCTTTCCTTTTCTCAGCAATTAAAATAAAGAGATATTTCTTCTCAATCCCACAATTTCATGCTTCTTTTACTTCTCTTCCTGCACCTGCATTCTCTTCCTGCATCATCATCATCATCCTCCCCCCCCCCCCAGGATAAAAAATAAAACAAAAAACATTTTCTTCCTGTTTTTGTTACATAATACAGTGGTACCTCGGGTTAAGTACTTAATTCATTCCGGAGGTCTGTACTTAACCTGAAACTGTTCTTAACCTGAAGCACCACTTTAGCTAATGGGGCCTCCTGCTGCTGCCGTGCCGCCATCGCACGATTTCTGTTCTCATCCTGAAGCAAAGTTCTTAACCTGAGGTGCTATTTCTGGGTTAGCGGAATCTGTAACCTGAAGCGTCTGTAACCCGAGGTACCACTGTACTTGTTGAGAGATACTCCTATAGACGGAGAAGAAATTTAGGTTTCATCAAAGGACACATGTAGGAGTACAAGAATAGTGCTGGAACTGGTTTATGTCAAACTCATAAAACTAATTACAAGTTATGTAAAATGACGGTAAACATTAGATAATATGGTACAAAATGGTGCTATGCACCTATGCATGGGGAGAACTAAAGAGTGAACCAATTTTTGACTGCATCTGTGGTTCTATCTGTCTTGAAATTAACTGTTTGTGACCCTGAATTGGATCCGTCATCCAGCAGTATTTCTCATCAGAGTATATAAAAAAGGGTCAACCAATGAAAGCAAGGAGGATTGTAACACAAGAGAGCAGTTGTCTCAGAAACCAAGCCTCCTACTGCTGAGAACTATATTAGATACCCTACGGATAGTTTGGAAACCCAAAATCATTCAAAACAGGAACCTGCAACAAAATGGTACAGTGTAGAATGCTCTTGTTGGAACTTGTCATGCCCCAGTTTTTCATCTATCCCTTGCAAACATTTGGCCTCACTTACCCCCTCCCCCCCGGATTGTTCTGATTGGGTTATTTTGTTGGTGCCAGCTAAATATTTTTCCTTTCTTCTGCAAATACTGAGTTTCCCCAAGTATCCTGCTTCTTCTTTCTGCTTTCTCAGTGGCTCCATTTGGCTACACAGCCATAATACCTGAGCACCCAAGTTTATTAATATTTTAAGTATATCCAGTCCTGCTGGTGAAGCCTTTTGAATTAGCCACAAAGGTATTTCAACCTCAGAGAAATATATCAAGAGCAGGTTAGTTCTATGCAAGCGTTAATACAGATAATTATTAGCTGCTGAAGAATTTGAGAGCAACTTATTATGGGAAAGTGGCTTAATACCAAAAGGCTATTAACATTCTCTAGAGGGAACATCTTTTTATCTCAACATCAAAGTATTTGACAAGGAATTCAATCCAGTGGTCATACTAAGGAAACGCTTGGGTTCCTCTTCCTTCTTTATCGAGCGTTACTGCAAGTCTGTCTTACAGTTTGTGGCACTTGTTTTTTCAGAAACAGAAACCACAAACCCCTGAAATTCTAATGGAAATAGCTTAAGGTACTGTGTCAGTGCAACATTTTCTCCACCTCGCCACCAATTATAGCTCTAGGTTTTCCCACAATTCTCAATGGCTTTGAGTGGCCTCTTCTGATTACTTGGGGTATGACTGAGGCTGACAGACAAAGAACAGAGAAAGAATCTGTCTCCTTCCTACTGACTTTGACTCCCCAGTTATTTGTAGCACTTTATGGAAAGTGGAAGGCGTGCCAGAAGGAATCCATTTCCCCCCCTTGGAATGCAGCAGTTGTCCCTTATTGTAAGACGATCCCCAATAGCCTGAGCCAAGAAAGTGCTGACAAAAGTGAAACTCTAAAGGGCAGAGAACAGGAATGAGCTGGTTTTAGCTGAAGAACAAGCGCCATTCCAACACACACACCCCTTCAAAATAAAAAAAGCTATTCTTTATAAAGGTGCATCTCTGGACACTTGGTGGTATTCAACTAAGTGTTACCCAGAGTAGACCTATCAAAACTAATGAGCATGACTGTTAGGGCCATTAGTTTCAGTGGGTTTAGTCTGACAAAACCCTAGCTGAATACCACCCACTACTTCAGTAAGGGGAATTGCCAAACCTGGACTTTGTAGGGTGGTGTTCATGTAAGCCAGGCAATATGTCAACAATGCCATTCTTGCAACTTGTTGAACTATCACATTCTCCTTTCCTGTAGCAGAGATCTGGTTTCCTTTCCTGTTCCAGTAGCTGAAGATAAAGATTCAAACCACCCAGCAGAATACCTAATAGTCTTGCCCGGCGCTTTGGAAATCTTGATCTTGGCCCCAGGATGGATTACTTTGTCACTTCTCTTTTTAAATGCTCCACAGCCTCAACACCTCCTAAAGCTCCTTTTGAGAGAAGAGTCAGATACTTAGCACTTCTTTTTCTGTACAAAACAGGAGACTCCCTCTGCCCCTGGTTCCTTGTCAAGATACAAAGACGCACACCCACCCACCCACTCAGTTCATGAGTTGAAATATGCTGAAATGGACCCCCTGAATAAGGCGTTTCCAAGCCTCACTATCTTGAGCAGAGTGGAAGAAAATAGGGCATGTTGTAAGAACGTGAGGAGCCTGCTAGATAGGCTAATGGCTCATCTAGGCCAGCATCCTGTTCTAGAAGAAGAAGAAGAAGAAGAAGAAGAAGAAGAAGAAGAAGAAGAGGAGGAGGAGGAGTTTGGATTTGATATCCCGCTTTATCACTACCCGAAGGAGTCTCAAAGTGGCTAACATTCTCCTTTCCCTTCCTGCCCCACAACAAACACTCTGTGAGGTGAGTGAGGCTGAGAGACTTCAAAGAAGTGTGACTGGCCCAAGTCATCCAGCAGCTGCATGTGGAGGAGTGGAGACGCGAACCCAGTTCCCCAGATTACGAGTCTACAGCTTTTCACCACTACACCACACTGGCTCCAATGAGATGCCTGTGGGAAATGAGCAAGCATAACTCAAGCACAGGAGCACTCTCTCCCATTGCTGTGGTTTCCAGCCATTGGTATTCAGAAGCACTACTGCTTTTGACCATGGAGGTAGAGCTTAGCCATCATGGCTAGTGACTTGATAGTCCTCTCCTCCATTAGCTCAGCTGATAATAGCCATGGTCCATTCTCCTTTCCACCCCAGAAGCTGAGCGATCTCTCCTTAGCCACCACACTTTCTGCCTAGCATGTTGCTCTATGCTTCTACATCCTTCCCATTTTGTGCGCTGTGTTTTAAAACAGAATGCAAATCTGGGACTCACAGGGCAGATCAGGCACATCAAGCTATTTTCCAACAGCCAACAGCAAATTTAATATCTTTAAAACATCAGATGATGTTGATATTTGCACTCTGCAGCGTTGGCAATGTACCTTCAAAGTAGACTGGTGTGTGTGCGTGCACAGTAAATAAAAAGCAAAACTTAAGTTACCTACTTTTCTGGCAATATTTTTTCTCTCTCTCTCTGACACACACACACACACAGAGAGAGAGAGAGAGAGAGAGAGAGAGAGAGAGAGTGAGTGTGTAAAGTAGGAGAAAGAGCTGCCTCTGCCTAGAACAGCTGAGAATGAAGGTTATATTCTGCCAACGTCACAAAAGCACTTCATGCAAACTGACCCAAGGAAATTCTTGTTGGACACTTGGAAAAAAGGCAATGTCTCCTTTAATCTATCCAGTATCTCAGATGCAGAGAAGATATTTCAGATATATGAGAATCTTCTTACATTACAATACTTTCTCCAGAGTGGGGAATTGGCCCAGGCACATTCCCCAAGAACTCTTTGACGCACAGCATACGCAAAACAGAAATCCATAAGCACACTTGAAGGGCGGGGGGAGAGAGGAAGATGCACAGCAGCCTGCCACTATTCTGTATCATAAGATGCAATCTATTTACTCAGAGAGAGAGAAATATCTATTCTAATTACTCAGATGCTGCAAGCATCTTCAACTTGATCATTTGCTCCCTATGAATAAAAGGTACAGAATTCATTAATTAGGAAGCTGGCTACAAAAAAAAAAGTAATTCTACCACTCCAAAGTCAGGGTAAAGGCTCGTTTATTTTAGTGTGCCACCTGAAAAGTGCTGCATGGGGGAGGGGGGATTTGCCCCTTCTACTGTTGACAGATTTAAATGTGCATGATATACAGTGGTACCTCGGGTTACATACGCTTCAGGTTACATACGCTTCAGGTTACACACTCCACTAACCCAGAAATAGTGCTTCAGGTTAAGAACTTTGCTTCAGGATAAGAACAGAAATCAGGCTCCGGCAGCACAGCAGCAGCAGGAGACCCCATTAGCTAAAGTGGTGCTTCAGGTTAAGAACAGTTTCAGGTTAAGAACGGACCTCCGGAATGAATTAAGTACTTAACCTGAGGTACCACTGTACAACCATATTCATCCATGTGTTCTATTGCTACCAGTTTTGTTTCAGTTCATTAGATTTTAAGGAATAAAAAAACATGCAAAGGAGAAATTCACTTTAATTGATGTGAGATTTCAAAGAACACAGGCTCTAGGTTTCTTCCACTTTATTTCATTATCTGTGCATTAAATGCCACTTTACCTGATCAAGAATCCATGATCAATATAGCTACCACCATTACCATAATCATTTCAAAAAGGCAAAAAAAACCAGCTCCTACGCCTCTCAGGAAAGTTTTGGAAGCGATATTGAAGCCGTGGGACTGAGTCAAAAGACACAGAGATACCAAGCAAGCCTCCTCATGACTGATACCTTGAGCACAGTTCAACTTAGCACCCCACTGTACGTGCGTCAGCACAGCACACTACAAGAACGGGGAAAGATTCAAATGCTCCTGTGAATGGATTCAATGACCCTCTCACTGGGACCTCCTCTGCGTCATCCCTAAAGACCTTTAAGAAGCAAGGCACATTCAGAGAAAAATATTTGGTCGAGTACTTTTGCTTTATGATGTCCAGCTCCTTATTTAATCCATTTGAGTCTTAGCCCGTAGGTATAGCCTTAGCTGAGAATTCAAGTGCTTAAGGAAATTGCCAAGACAGATTATGCCCGCAGCACTTCATCCAACTAATCAGATTTCCCTGGCACATTTTAGCTGCATTTTAGTGTCATGGGACCAGCCTGCCTGATATGCAGCTTCCTTGCTTTCTAGTGCAAAACCTTCCACCTCCTAGCTCTGTTTATATTGTCTCATGTGTCCAGCAATTGCAGCAGCAATCTCAGAATTCTTCTTGTTTTGCCCAAAATAATCAACAAAGCCTCCATCTGGTCCAAGAAGGTACATTAAGATGGTGTGATCCACCTGCAGAAAACACACAAGACAAATTGGGAATAGAGTGGAAAGGAGGGTTAGGTTAGCAGGGCAAGTTCTGGTCAGCAGTAACCCACAAGAATGATCAAACTGCCACCCTTAGCTCTGGATTTCTTCATAAAACCAAGAGCTTGTTAGACAGCCTAGAAGTGCCTCAAGCAGTGGCTCTTTACTTGACAACAGAACTAAAAGAGAGCAAGCGATAAAAGAGGGCTGTGAAAGCAGCCAGATCCTGCAAACTTCATAGGAGTTTGCTTTTTGAGAACCGTGTGTGTGTGTGTGTGTGTGTGCGCGCGCGCGTTTTAAAAAAGCAAGGCTCTTCCATGAAATCCAAGCTTTCACTAAGAGCTAATGGCAGACTAAGGATTTTTAAAACTCCAGAACTGGCCTTCTGCATTCAAGATCCTCCATAACTTCCCTGTATCAAATGACATGCAAGGTTCTTCTCTGTTCTGGCGAAGAATAAACCTCTTCTCTGAGAGAGGCGGAGAGAATGATCCCTCCCAATGCAACTCAGTGGTCTCCTATTGGAATCCCTCTTGGAAGCAGGAAAATACAGAGACCCCCATGGCTCTTTCTGACATCACAGAGACAGTCCTTGCTCATCATGTGATGGAAATTCAAGAAGACAGGGCAGACGCACCACTCTCTTTGAATTTACTCATTCAGATTATGGAAGAAGAGGAGCAATATTGAAATATTCTCTAGCGGGACAGAGAAGAGGCCAATTCAGATATTACTCTTAGTCAATACTGATCATAGGTAAACATTCATGTTGTGTCACTATCTCATTTTGTCAACAACAGGACGGACTTTTTGGAAGCGGGACCAACACAAAGATGTCACTAGATTCTAAAGAACAGGCATTAAGATCCAGGTCAATTAAAAATGCTGCCTGAAACAACATAGGCAGATTAGCCGAACAGGACATAGGTAAGGCATGTGTCATTTGCTGTCTTGCTCCCTCTAGTGGCAAAATTGTGTTTTAATAATTTGCATGACAAATAACACCCCACACAGAATTCACATTAAGTATTCTGAGAAGGGAAGGTGGCTTGTGATAAAAGAGGGCATACCTGGGCTTTTCAGACCACATGATGGACCAATCAGGACTAGCTAATAAGAAAAGGCAAGCTTGCATCCTGCACCTTTACACAGCAACACCAACCTCCAAGACTCCTATTGAGGCCTACTTCTAACTGCCAGGCTGTTTTTCAGATCAATTGAAACAGGGACACCTTTCAGTAACTGCCTCCCTGCATGTGAAAAAGGATACCTCTGAGCTCTTGTAGCAGACAGAAAAGGCAAATGAAGAAACACTGCGGTCTCACATGGAAAGCCTTCTCATTATGAACAAACTATGTACTCTCTCCTCCAGTAACGCTTGCTCACAATTGCCTATTAGCTTTTACAACTTTGCTCCTCTCACCTTATTCAGAAATATCACTCAACTACAAGCCAGCTGCTCCAACTCCAGATATTTTTCAGACACACCTCAAAACCCTATAAAATTCCCACAGCTAGGCAACACTTCCACCCTCCATTTCCCCATCCTCTTGTAGGTTTCCTCCAATTCTCTCCTTTAGAAGAGATTTAATTGAGAAACTCCCCCTAAACTCGCCTTGTCCATTTGGAAAGTTCTAAACCTTTTCTGTGGAGCCAACTAGCCTTATCAACCTGTAACATATGCAAAAACGTTACTCACTATGTAATCATTATCTTCATCTTTTGGGCCAGAGCTGTAATAGACCCGATAGGCTCGAGCCACCTCGTCGATCTGTTCTTTCGTACCCGTCAATCCGATCAGCTTGGGTGAAAACTCTTGAACAGAAATGGAGCTAGTTAGATCAGCTGACATTCAAGATGAGGGCCCAAATTATTACCCTCTTCCACTGTTGGAAAAGCTATTCAGCTCTACAAAGCTGGGTGTATAGGGAGTCAGTAGAATATCAGATATGGAGGTTAACGTTACCTTTAACGTATGTGGCAACAGCTTCTTTCGTGTCTCTCTCTGGATCAATCGTGATGAAGAGCGGAGTGAGGTTTGGCAGAGACTTGATCTCATCTGTTGCCATAAAGCATGATAGTTAATATCCCACTAACTGACTCAAGGCTACTTTTGCGTTCCAGGTCATAAAATACCATAGAATGTGCCAATTTTATTACAGTGCATCTTCAAAATGGTGCTTTTGTGGGATGCCTTTTTTGGAGAAAATGCAATGTAATGTGGATGCTTTATTATATATTGGGGTCCTCCTATCAGTTGCAACACATACCCTAGCTGTTTTAATACAGTTACAACTCCACCCCCACTGAGGTCCAGCGCCGAGGGCCTTCTGGCGGTTCCCTCATTGCGAGAAGTGAGGTTACAGGGAACCAGACAGAGGGCCTTCTTGGTAGTGGCACCCGCCCTGTGGAACGCCCTCCCTCCAGATGTGAAGGAAATAAGCAGTTATCCTATCTTTGAAAGACATCTGAAGGCACCCCTGTTTAGGGAAGTTTTTAATATTTAATGCTGTATTGTTTTTAACATTTGATTGGGAGCCGCCCAGAGTGGCTGGGGAGACTCAGCCAGATGGGAAGGGTATAAATAATAAATTATTATTATTATTATTATTATTAGAGCTGCCACTGTGAGAACAGGATGCTGGACTAGATGGGCCATTGGCCTGACCCAGCAGCCCCTTCTTATGTTCCTAAATGACGAACATGTTGCCTGTACCAGAGAGGAAGCTACTCAGGCTCATGGCCAACATTTGATGAATACTTCATAAGCTTCCCCTCTTATCAGTGGTGTGCAACAGGTGAGATTTGGCTCATAAGGTCAAGAGATGACCTGGTACATCCATGGCACCACAATATTCTTTTGAAGTAGGTACAGTGGTGCCTCGCAAGACGAAATGAATCCGTTCCGCGAGTCTCTTCGTCTTGCTGTTTTTTCGTCTTGCGAAGCATGGCTATTAGCGGCTTAGCGGCTTTAAGAAAAAGGAAACAAACTCGCAAGACATTTCATCTTGCGAAGCAAGCCCATAGGGAAATTCGTCTTGCGGAACGACTAAAAAAACAGAAGACTCTTTCGTCTAGCGAGTTTTTCGTCTTGCAAGGCATTTGTCTTGCGGGGCACCACTGTATGGAGAAGGATGGGCACAGAGAGATTATCTGGATTTTATCGGTCTTTTAAAAGCCGTAAAATAAAGGGGGAAATGGGAGGGCTTATTACATTGAGGTATATATGTGTAATCAATGAAAAAGCAATAGAAGGTGAAATTAAAAACAGGCCCTGTTTTTCAGGCTGAAGTTAAATGAGGGCCCCGAAAAGACTGAAAACCATTGTTCAGGGACCCGAATTATAGGCCACAGCTTGAAGGCCTAATGCACAGGAATAAATATTTGCGCACTCAGATTCTTATACATATTTTTAAAACAACCTATGCATATAATATTTACAGTCTGTATCTATTCCCAGTCTGTTTAAACCCTGGTTATTTTCTGCAGAAATTTTAATGGGTGAAATGGAAAATTAAACATATACATTTTAATTATTATTAAATTTATTACCTGCCCTCCAGCAGGGCAGGTCGCAGGGCAGAAGATGGCAGCCAGGGAGATGGAGGCACTGCATAATAACAGGAAAAGACTGGGAAATAAGTGTAAGTGATTTAAAAAGGAATATTGTCATTTCAAGAATATTGTGTAGGAAAAGTAGCTCTGCCTGAAGAAGTTTAGCTATTACCCATAAATCTAGTTCCTTTCAAAAGAAATATGTTGCATCCAAGAAGCTCCACGTTAGCTATTTGTAATCTGTATATTCTATTAGTAAAGAAACATTCTAGCAGGTGCACTAGAGAATGCCAGCCCATACACTTTGACAAGAACTCCAGAAATGAATATGAAATTCCATTTCTGCAGCAGATGAATGCCACAAGGAGATGCCATCCACAACACAGTGAAACGAAAATACTGCCACTAGGGGGCAGCAGTTCCCTTTTACTAAGGGCAGATTAGTATACTGCAGGCATATCTAGGTAGTTTCGGGTCTCAAAAAGGCAGAGCTCCATTCTGTACAGTACGTGACTTCATATTCTACCAATTTACACAAAATATTTTATTACTTCTTATCCCCCTTCCATTACCAGTGTAAAGTCATCTTTACTATTAAGTTATCTACAGGCTTGTCCCACGCAACTGCTGGTAATTATCTGTCTTAGATGATCCCTGCTCCTCCAACTTTTATGACTTACATCTGATTAAAGATTTCCTGCTTCCTTAAGCGACTGGCCCTCTCTTCCTTGCTGCCCCTGCAAGTGGAACTCCCTCCCAAAACTTGGGCATGGTGCCAACTCTCTGCTGTTCTTCAAAAGCCATATTTCTGCAGCCAAGTTTTCAGTACACGTAACAGCTTCTAATCACTTTACTTCATCCCTATACTTGCATTCCCCTCCTACCCTCCTATTTTTCCTGCTGCCTATTTCAGACTAAGCCCTATGAGAATGAAGCCCCACCTATGTCACCTGTTCAGGGCCACCAATGAAGGTCTTCACAGGCATTGTGCTGGCCACCCATGCTGTAATGGACCTACTTACCACTGACTTTAATTAAGGAGTAGGAGAAATGACGAGCAGAAGCAATGCAACCGACTAAAATACATGTCAACAATAGCAATTTATTGTTGGTAGTCACATTTCAGAGGTATCTTCTCAATTAACAATGTATATTAATAACTAGGGGAAGAGGGGGTAATTCTGTGCAGACCTTGCAGACCTATATAAATCTGCCACTGCCTGAGCAACACAGGCTAAAAACATTATTAACCTAGAGAACAGAATGAGATTCTTCTCTATGAAGAGTTATTTCAGGGAGAGTTTGGGCTTCAGTATGGCTTACTTACCAATTTCATCGATGACAAGAACCATTTTTTCCAGTTCTTCTGGGCAAATGTCAGGGCAATGTGTAAAACCAAAGTAGATTAACACCCATTGGCCCAGAAAGTCACGATCCGATTTGGGCTGCCCATGGTGATCGACGAGTGAGAAATGGCCTCCCAGCAATGGCTTTCCAAGAGCCCGTTTCCGCTCCTTCTCTGCCTCTGAAATCAAAGTGGAAGGTTACCTGCCTACCACTCCAGCTTAACAGATTCTATAGCACTGCCAGCAAAGCTGCAACTATATTCTTCCCCCATCCCACACTTCCTTTATGACAGCTAAGTTTGTATCGCTCTTTAGTACTACAATCTGGCTTGAGTTCCCCACTCCCACCCAATACTCTTGATATCGCCATGCTCACTGTAGATGTGGGTGCTCCATTAACTATAGATTTGTATCGGTAAAGTCCAGCATCTTGAGGCGGGGTGTGTGTGTGTGTGTGTGTTAAATGACAAGAAAAAAGCCAAAAGCGGCAAGGGGAAATAAGTGTTACAAAATAAATGCAAGCAGTGTCAGGTACTTGATTGCAAGTTTCAAAATGACAACAAGAAATCTAACTGTAATTACCATCTGAAAGAGTCAGTAAGACTGGAAGTTTTCAGCCTCTCTCAGAATCAACCTGCAAAGCCTTCAATCATTTCAAAATCATTTTTCTCTTCTCTTGTTGCCTCTTCACCCAAGGGACTTGGTACATGCTTTGGGACACGCTCCCTCCCACTTGTCTTAGAAGTACTTTTCTCCTTGTCAGAAGCAAATATCAACTAAAAAGTTCACTAGCTCAACTTCCTAATACTCAGGTGCTTCTTTAAGCAGTTCTAGTGACTCTGAAAACAGTTATCGGAAAACATCTACTGCAGGTATCAATATTTTCACACCCAGGATGCATTTGGGACCCACTGCTTTTTTTATCTTTTACCATATATTTTCATGGTAGTGGTGCTCCTACCTTTGCATCAACTACAGCATTAACGGATTCATCTTAACAAGATAGGGGTAAGAAAGTTGCTGGGTAAAAGCTGGGAGAAGCGATAATCTCTTAGGATCAAAAACCTTTTCTCACATAATAGTTTAGACCTTCAGCACAGGTAAGGGCAGTGAGGAGAGGCACTCAGTGAGCTACATCCGCAAAATATTCACACAACCAAGAAAGAAGGCAAAGCCTTTGCATCTGTGCAGCAGGGTGAAAAATGACTCTACAATAGACACGATTAAGTTTTACATACTTTCTTCTTTCTTTTTCTTGAAGAGCTTCATTGCTGCTAGCAGACTTCCTCCAACAGCACAAGTAATTGCCAGAGTCTTCCAAGTTACAGGCTACTGGGAAAGAGGAGGAAAAAGAAGTGCACATGTAAATAAAAAACTTGCTCACCAAGCCAACTTCCTCATTCAACTTCCAAGTCACTTCCAAGCTCGGTCTTCTTGCACCTTCCATCTCCTCAACCTTTCCCTAATTGAAATACGGTACAGTAAGCATGCAACTTACACACAATTAGCTTGTGCGCATTCCGTTTTAGAATCATAGAATCATAGAGTTGGAAGAGACCACAAGGGCCATCGAGTCCAACCCCCTGCCAAGCTAAATACGCTTGGCTAAATAAATATATAATAAAAAGGGCGTGGGGGGGGGGACGTTGGCAATACCACCCACCACTGAACCCAATGTGTTTTGACTATAAGCGATTTCAGCTTTAAGCATGATCCCCAGAAGGTAGCATAAATTGCGGGCTTACTGTATAGCTGTGGTTCCCAATGTGGGGCACATGCCCCATGGGGGGGGGGCAACTTGATTTTTAAGGCGGGTAATTCAAGAATGAGTTAGACCAAGTTAATGACTTTTTGGAATGTGGGTGGCATTGTGGGTCAGAAGATTTGGCAGTTCGAATCCCCACAACGGGGTGAGCTCCCATTGGTCAGTCCCAGCTCCTGCCAACCTAGCAGTTTGAAAGCACGTCAAAGTGCAAGTAGATAAATAGGTACTGCTCCAGCAGGAAGGTAAACGGTGTTTCCGTGCGCTGCTCTGGTTCGCCAGAAGCAGCTTAGTCATGCTGGCCACATGACCCGGAAGCTGTACGCTGGCTCCCTCGGCCAATAAAGCAAGATGAGCACCACAACCCCAGAGTTGTCCGCGACTGGACCTAACGGTCAGGGGTGACCTTTTAGGCTTCCTCCACGTGAACAGGAGTTCACTTTTTGATTAATAAGAATTATATGTCACGGGGGAGGGCATCAGGTTTTTAGAGATGCCTAGGTGGGGCATGAAAAAAAGAGGTTGAGAACCACTGCCTATACAGCAACCTGCTCAGGCAGACAACCGCTTGAACCCAGCGCAGCTAAAAGGAGCAACTTAAGATTTGGAAAAAAGATTCAGGGGCTCTCGCTTCTCCTCCATGCAAGGGGCGAGAAGTAGTTCCGCCTGCACTACTTAAGCGGAAATGCAAAAGGGGGTGCATCTGGACGTCACTTCGCAGCCCTGCAGCGGCCGGACAAGAGAAGCGGCACCATCAAGCAGACCGAAAATCATCTGTCTCCCTCAAGGGCTCCACGTGCGCCTCCTCCCTGCCCTGCCCCGCAGCTTCCCCAGAAGAAGGCGCCCCTGCTCTTCCCTGGATGCGCCCAGGAGCAGCGGCTCCCCCTGGAGCGGGACTGGCTCACCCCAGGTTTGCTGGGCCCTTCCCGCGGCTTATCCCCCGGCGGCAGTGTAGCCAAGGGCTGAGCACGATAGCGAAGGGAAGGCCAGCGCGGCGAAGGGGCTCGGAGACCCCAAACCGCCAGAAGTCGAAGCCGGGTCACCGCCGCCACCGCCATCCTCTTTCCCGCCCGCCCCGTCCAGCCACGCTCCGGCAGCCCATAGAACTAGGAAAGAGCAGGAGTAGTGACAAAGGTTGGATTTCCGAGAAAAACTTGGCATTCGCCAGCAACTGAATTCGCTGCCGTCCTTTCAAAAAAAATTATCCATGGACAAAGAGCACGCTCGCCTTATCCCTTGGCATCACTACGTGTGTTTAGCTCGGGATTGTAAGAGTGGTGGGGGGGGGAGGAAGTAGACCCGGAAGTGCTCATAGGGGTAGTGCTGCATTCGGCTCTAGAATTTTCGTCTCTCTGAAAGTTAGCTAGACGGAAGTGTCCGGGAGAAACGCTTTTCGGAACAGGAAGTGACGGGAGCACGCCGGAAGTGGGGGTTGGCTTTCATTGAAACCGGGAGGAAGGAGGGTTTTGGGTCGCGGGAGTCGTGCAGTTATGTCACCTCAGTTACGCAGGGGGCAGAATGGTTTCCTTTCGTGTCTTCCGCCAGCCCTCGATCCAGAGACGGCTAGTCATTTTTGAAGAGCCCGATCTGCTTCTTAGTCGGGGCTGCGATGCACAGGCGTCCTAAGCCACCATCTCAGCCCTTCCCAGCCGCAGTGTGAGGATAACAGACTTGCATTGGCATCTGCAAGGACAAGTTGTTGTTTTTAAGTGTTTAAAAAAAACCATTTAAAATACAGCACAAACTCTCTGCGACCCGATCACAGCTTCGCCCAAACTTCCCATTTCTCAGTTGCTTCCGAACCTCTGGTGACTTGAGACGGAGGGGAGGAAGTATTGAAAAATAACAAGGAAGTTTCGTCTCTATAGACAGTTTGATTGTGACGCTAGAATTGCCTCATTGGTTCCACTCACAGCCTACCATAAAAGGGGATCTTTAAAAAAATTACTTCCATTTCTCTATGGCGGAGGGAAGGCAGCAAGTAAGGAGGTGGGGCAAATGAATCAGGAAATGAAATGATGCTCAGAGAGTAGATTAATTTTCTTTCACTGCTTTGCCTCAGAAGAGGACTTGGTTTCCCCGGTCTGCTTCTTTAAAGCGAGGTGAGTGGTGTGGGTATGTGTCTCGTTTCCATAGTAACGATGTTGGGTGGGGGGTTCTCTAGACATTTCCCCTCCCTCCTCTATTGAGTTTATAGGGCTAGGCAGACAGATGCGTGGGTTGTGGTTGTTGTTTTCTGCAGATTTATAAGCCGGCAGGTAACTTGCCAAATCCTATAGGCTTCAATTCTTAGTGTCAGTGGTTCAAAGCACTGACATCCCTAAATCCGGTGCAGCCTATTCCTCTGCATGTTTACTCAGCAGTTCAGTAGAACTTGCTCCTAATCCAAGTACATATGCACAGGATGGCTACATTTTATTCTGTCAGCTTTATAGAAGTCTAGCTTCTCCAAAAGACGGCTAATGCCACCTAAAAGCTATATTTCAGTAACACATTCATAGGCACCCACACTTCCCCCTCACCACCAGTTTAGTATTTGAACAAAATCCTTTTCTTTCTTTCTTTGTGCTACATTTTGGCAGGACATATGGGCAGTTATGGATGACGATAATAATGGTAGCTGTACACAAGGAGCCACAACTTCTGAGGCACTCTTCTCCTTTGGAGTCATAGCAGATATTCAGTATGCTGATCGAGAAGATGGCTATGATTTCTGCGGACTGAACAGGCGATATTATAAGCATAGCCTATGTCACCTCCAGAGTGCAATCGAAGACTGGAATAGAACAGATCTTAAGTTCGTATTACAATTTGGGGACATCATTGATGGCTGCAATGCTGAACTTAAGATGTCAGAGACAGCACTGGGAAGAGTCTTGGAAGAATTTAAGAAGCTCAAGGCCCCAGTCCATCATATATGGGGCAACCATGAATTTTACAACTTCAGCAGAGACTATCTAGTAGATTCAGCACTGAACACCAAGTACTTACAAGAACAGACTTTTCTTAGCAATTCTTATAGAAACCAGAGTTCCACTGGAGACAATGCTTCAGAATTCTATTATGCATATCAATTTTGCCCGGTGTCTAAATTTCGATTCGTCATCCTTGATGCTTATGATATAAGTATTCTGGGGAGGGACACATCTACCAAAAAATATCAAGATTCTCTAAAACTACTGCGAGAAAAAAATCAAAATGAGAATCTGAATAGTCCATCAGGTACTGTATTGTGCTGAGCAGGGCTTTTGTATTTTTCCAGACTCACATTGAGGTAGCACCTGGCCTTGTACTAGACTGAGGGACCTGCCACTCAGAAAAATGAACACATCTGCATGTATTTCTCTGACTTAAAAAGTGTGTGGAAGGGGACTACAACAGAAGAACATTCAGTTTTGAGTGGCAGTTTTTCTACACAAAAAGTTCTACCAGATTAGGCTAGGCAGTGGGCAGGGCTGTACATTAATGGCATTTATGTAATCCCCTGAAAGGATAGAGAACTTATCTCAGAGTAACTATTTAATGCCTGAATGTAGGCCAGGTATGTTCAATATGACATTTTGAATGTATGCAAATATGTACAAATGTTTACACATATATAGCATACTTTGGAGGAAGCAGGAGATGGTAACATTCTAATTTGCAGAAATGGGGAATCAAATGCTTTGACTACACAATTGAGGATGTATGATTTAAAGGGATGTACAGAACGTTGGTTGTTTCCTGGTTGGGAGCAATAGGCTGAGTACAAACAATTATGACTTCCTAAGCCACCCACAGCAGGTGGCGCTGTGGGTAAAACCTCAGCACCTAGGGCTTGCCGATCGCATGGTCGGCGGTTTGAATCCCCGCGGCGGGGTGAGCTCCCGTCTTTCAGTCCCAGCTCCTGCCCACCTAGCAGTTCGAAAGCACCCCTAAGTGCAAGTAGATAAATAGGTACCGCTTTATAGCAGGAAGATAAACAGCGTTTCCGTGTGCTGCGCTGCTGCTGGCTCGCCAGAGCAGCTTCGTCACGCTGGCCATGTGACCCGGAAGTGTCTCCGGACAGCGCTGGCCCCCGGCCTCTTAAGTGAGATAGGCGCACAACCCTAGAGTCGGACACGACTGGCCCGTACGGGCAGGGGTACCTTTACCTTTACCTTTAAGCCACAATATGAGCCTCGTGGCTCTGCATACAGCCACATTGTTCTTTCCTTTATGCAAACTTGAAAGCAAGCCACGAAGTCTTTACTTAACTTAAAAGTCCCTGTAGGGAGAAAATGCATATTTTTCTAAAATGCACATTTGTAACCTAAAATATAAATGGCTTATTTGGTGAGGTTTTTTATTTGGCTTTCTTTTTGTACAGGTCTTGTTGAACGTCAGTTTGTGCAGTTCAATGGAGGATTCAGTCAAGAACAGCTGGATTGGCTTGATGAAGTCCTTACATATGCTGACAAAAATCAAGAAAGAGTTGTAATTATGGGTAAGACTTTTTTGTTTTTCACTTTTTAAGGCACAGCAACTGTAATAGAATATCACAGTATATCTCATGAAATTCTGCTTTTTACAATTTTGACAAGCCATTTCTCAAGCCTGAGTCACACCCCAAAACTGGCCTTTGGAGCGAACTCTGTTCATGTCACAGTGGTCTGATTCTGCCATTATGTGGGCTAGATCCATTTTCAGGATAGGTTGAGATCTACAGGAATAGCTACGGCATGCAAATTAAAAATGGATTGTGTGCGCTTAGCCACACGGTGCTCTGCAAAACAAATTGAACTTGGTACACAGTCAGGTCCAATTTATGATCTTGCAAATCATCGTCCCTTAAGGAGAAGGTGTAAATCAGAGGTTATGGAAGGAATGGTGCTGGATGTTGGTAAACACTATAGGGAAATCAGGTTCCTGGAACACAAGTGGTAGAACACTTCTTAGAAAAAAGTGCCTTATGAGAGGGTTGCTCGGTCATTAGAACTAGAGGCAAAAGACTGAGGGTTTCCTTCATCTCATTCTACTGCTTTAGCTGACACATGCTAAAAGTTAGGGTAGTGGGATTTGATCACAATACTTCATTCTTCATAAAGTATACTCTGCCAACCAGAAGATTAAGGGCCAGTGGGAGGTTGCACACCAGGAACAACATCACAGGAAGGGATACACCAGACTGGCTCTATCCCCTAGGGAAGCGGCAGCCATGGGGAGTTTGCTGCCCTCTATGTGCCGGAGAGAATACTCCGTTCCAACTGATAGTTGCCCTGGGATTGAAGAGAAGTGCATTGTGGCCTCATCTAACTGACCAGAGCACTGATAGGTTGTGTGTGGGTTTCACAATTTGCTTTAAGCTGCTTTTAGAATCACTCAGTTGAACACCTGAATATAAATCTTCTAAAGAAATAAAAACAAAACTCGTGTCGCCTTGCAAACCCATGACAGAGAGAATCAGGCCTCCAGTTTGGCTTCCATTTTATTCTTTCAAGCCCTGAAGTACGTTTGAGCTGTTTTCTCAAAAAAGAAATACAGGATAGTTGGAAAATGTGGACTAGTTACTCCTGTTTCTCCCAGTTCCACATCTCTACAAGGATGTCTAAATGACTAGAAACAGTATAAGTATTATTCAAAGTATAATGTACTCTTTGTGTGTGCATCAAAATGAGGAACACACATATATATATTGCTTTATTTTAGATACATTTATTATAGTTAAATTTATTCAGTTTCAGTTTGTGCAAGGAACGCTTTCCTAAGTATTCATAATGTGTCACGTGTATTATTTCAGTACCTTTACAACCAGCCTGTAAAGAAGGGCTAGTTAACGCTGTGAACTTCTGGAAGGTGTTGGACCACAATTGGTGCTCAAACATAAGAAATTGTAATTTTCTACCTGCTACTCAGTGATCTCATCATGATTGGTCTATCATGTGAATCAAGGACCTTCAGCTCATAACATTTGTTAATAAGAATTTTGCTTAAAAATGACTTCAGGTGCCTGTCTAATTGTGAACTTGCAGAGAATACTACCGGTATATAGCCATTTTCAGCAGCTTTAGCATTTGGAGAGCCGTGTTAACAACTGTGAAATTTCACCTGTTTTGACTGCCTCTCTTCCTCCGTTGTAGGGCACATACCCATCCACCCCAATTCTACAAGCGATGTCGCCCTGGCTTGGAATTATAAAGATGCCCTTTCTGTCATCCACTCGCATCACTCTGTGGTGTGCTTTCTTGCAGGCCACCTTCATTTTGGTGGATACTGTTTAGACTCTTATGGAGTTCACCATGTTACTCTTGATGGGATTATAGAAACTCCTCCAGAAAGCCATGCTTTTGGAACTATACAGGTCTATCATGACAGGATGGTATTAGAAGGAAGAGGAAGGATTCTAGATCGAGTGATGCATTACAAAGGTTATCAGACTTTTCACAGATGATTGTATTAGGTCTGATTACTATTTAATGCATTGTGCACTATGCTGGAGTAACTATTTGCCTGAAGCTCATTTCAGCCCACGGATTGGCATGTTCAGCTTGAAGTGTCAAGCAAACTAAATGTCTGCACTGCTTAGTGAGGTGTGGAAATGTAATCAATTACATTTGATTCAGTGTTGGGCATTTGTTCTATATATATTTTTCTGATTTTAGAATGTTGGTGTGTAAATTATTTAATATACCATGTATTTTTTTTAGTTGAAAATTTATAAATATTTCTATAATTAGAAATGCATACATTTAAATTTGCAAACGTAAAATAAAAATTAGTGGCTGGGCATCTTTTGTTTAAAATGTGAATAATTGCATATTCATTCAACTCTGATTATCATACCCTGTTTGAAGGCTGGACCAAAAGCAAGACTCATAATATTACAGATCATAGTATTTGCAATGCATTTCACTTTGCTAGTAGCTTCTAGCAAAGAAATTGATGGGTTATTATGCTCTCTCTTTACCTATATTGCCTTACTTGAGACACACTACAGCTTTTGCTTTCTGTCACATCTTTGTAGGACTGCAAGCTAATCATCAGAATATTGTAATGTGCTCTGTAGATATGTCCAAATGAGGTAGGTGGGGTGTGTGACAGTAAAATTCATACGCAAATCCAGACAGATTGCTCAGAGACCCAGTTGTTCTATTACAAGTAGTTTTAATTACAGTCTGTAAAACATACAAACACTGCTGTCCCTTCAAGGCTGTTCTGCAGCTTCAGCTCCACTGGTTTCAGCAGTAAGTTCAAATCACCTCTAGACTCCAGCTGCTTCCGCAGAAGCACCTGTTTCATTTGATCCAATCCCTTGCAGGTACCAAGGGCCTGTAGTTAATGCAGCCCTAACCCATGTGGCCTTATTGCAGATATATTATTTCCTTGAAAATCTAGACCAGGATCCAGAAAATTCCATTCTAATTGTGCTCCAGTTTCCAGGATTCAAGAACATAACAGACAATTTAAAACGAGACTCTCGAGGGAACAAACTGATCTCAGCCATGGCTGTGATCGCTGTTGATTTGGCACAACTGACAAATCAGAGCTGGGCAAATAGGCGCTAGAACACAGATAGCTTCATTTCCACCTTCTTAAATAACTGTTTTACAGTGAGACGGCCAGGATGTTCGCATCTCTGCATTCATGTAGATGTACAGCCACATTACAAAGGGGAAAAGGGAGAGGAAGATTGCAATGGCCAAGTGAACCCCACCCAGGGAATTTCTGTAAGGAAAGAAAAGACGATCAAGTCGAATTAACAGGAACTTAACCAACTTGTTGAAATCTCATCTATTTATTATTTCTTAAAAATATTTTTGTCTGAAACTTTATGGGGCTGCACCCAATAGTGGGGTTGTGCTATCAGAAAGTGTTTCTGCAAAGGCACAGTAGCTGATTTTTGCCAATCCTTACCTCCTGCAGCCCCCGAACCACACTGCTCCAGAGGGTCCCACAAAACCCAGGAGCAGCTTTTCCGGGGGCTACAATGATAAGAAAATTGGGTGCTTTGCTCAAGCACAAGGTTGGGTGGTGTGGGAAACAACTATTCTACCCCCCAAAGAAATATGAATAATCACTCCTTTATATGCTGAGAGTTACTTTTACCTCAACTGGAATACAAATGCTGAATTATAACTATAAATTATACTTTATAGAAAAATGCAAACTATTTGAACGTGCTCAAGTTTACAGACTTGTAAACTGAAAATCTTACGGCATTAAGGCATAAAACGAATCACAAAACTAAAGTCATTTTGAGGGAAGAAGGCTATACCATATCTTCGATAGAGTAAAGACTATTTCTTCCACATATTATAAATAGCTAAAGGCTGAAATAAATAAGTTAAAAGACTCACTTGGCTGAACGACGACAAAGGCTCATCCAGACGGTAACAATCAACAGACCAAATAACTCCCTGTTTTTAAAAAAGATTGTAAGTTATTCAAATGTGTTGTCCATAAATATAATCACATGCAAGCAGACTCAGCAAAGAACAAGAATAAATAAACTTACCATAAGAAGTATCAGACGTCAGTTTCTCTGGGGGAAAGCAAACCATTTCTCACTTTAAAGCTATCATAGCACTAAGCCCAACACTGCGGCAGTAGCTTAGTACATGTACAAAGTAATGGAAGACGAGGAAGAGGAGAGAATGGGAGGGCAGGGGGTTGTGACATTTCCTTAATTTTGAGTCCCTATCCCTTCCCAGTTATATAGTACTGCTTCCAGTGGGCTGTATGCAGCCACAATGAGGTCAGATTGTAGGAAAAATCTGCTGTGATTTCTTTTTGTTGAGAAGTTTGACACAACTGCATCTCTGTGGAATTTGAACCAAGGATTTCAGAACTTTAATCCTGTGCCTTTGTGGTGGTCTGCTAGCCTGCTGGCTTCTGGTCCTCAACAGACCTATAGTTAGGGTCTTGTGAGAATCCAACTGCTAGGAAGAAACCTCATTTCAGTGGAAGGTTGACAATATGGAAATTGCAGAGAAAAAAAAATTATTACATACCTGCCTTCTTCCTCATGCAAGATGCTTTTCTGAGCATTAGTAAACAAGGAATACCCCAAGATGGCAGAACCCACAAGACAAGCAGCTGAATGTAGATCTGACAGACTCCGCCACACAATATTGTCTAAGGAAAGTGGTAAGTCATTGGTACAAATTTCAATAGAATTTACATTTCCAAACTAACAGTCCAAACCCATACAGGCCCACTCAGAAATAAGCTCCACTGAGTTCAATGGGCCTTACTCCTAGGAAGTGGAAATAGGATTGTAGCCCAAGTTAGTTGAACTTAGGTCCCGATGAAACCAACTGGACAAGTTAGTCATAATTTAGTTCACACTGATTAGTGGGAATTAAGTTCAACTAACTTACTCTGGATCTACCTACTGCTACTGAATTCATTTTCCTTGGATGTGTCTCTTCAGAAGGCCTTCAAACAACAATAAGGAGGAGGAAACTGCAATCCTCTACAGAGTTTGGCTCACTGAACTGAACATGCATAGGATTGTGCCACAAGTGATTTTATATTTGGTATGTACTAAAGATCATCAAGCAGAGAACAAGAAGAGAGATCCTTCATGCAGGCATAAAATATCTAAAATGACTGGATTTAGCAAACAGTTAATATATGCGAGAGATTATATTGCAGAAAGCAGAAGAAACAGCTGACACGCCACAACAAATGAAGTTTTGACTTTTGAGAAAATAATTGGTGAAGATGTGACATCTGGGAGACAGCGATCAGGATATGGAAGAATTCATCATTCAGAGAGAGAGAGAGAGAGAGAAATAAGAATAGTAAAATAGGACAATGTGTTTCAAAAAATACAGATTTCTCTTAACTTAGAACAAGTTAGTAATGAAATTAAACCATAGGTAATTTTAAAACAAAGAACTTAAAAGAGGCATTTCAGTGAAATGGACAAAAATAATGCAAGCTATTACTATAAATAAACAAGCTTTCAAAAAAGAACAGCCTGGATGTCAGTAGGGTGATAAAAAAGGGAATTAATGCTCAGCATACCCAAGATCCTTTAGAGGAGGGAGAAGTTGGAAATGAATAGGCACAATATGAGTTGTTCAGATTTTGTATCCTAATGAAGGGTGTTTTGAAACATTATAAGAGCTCCCATCAATGAATCTGATGAAAGGTCTAATATCTCCACCCATTATCTTCACTATATATTTGTTCTGTACAGCATCTAGCAGTACTTTGGAACTAAATAAATGTTAAATAGTAGTCTGAACATAGGCAAGACACAAAGACCTCCCCTGCCCTCAAATTCTAACCTCAAATTAATATAACTAAGAGGAAGAGGTGAAAGGTCCAATTGATTTGGGGATCGGAAGAGGGAATCTAATACTGTACCTGCAATTGGTGGACTAAGGCCGACAACCAGTGTGAGAGCTGCAGGTACAGAGTAGGCAACCTGAGAGTGAGATGGAACAAATCTAGTAAGTAGAAATTGAAGGCAGGGACAAGGAAGACAACATATTCCATCCTGGTTACCAGACCAATAGAAGAGCCAATCTGATGCGCACAGATAACCACACCAGGAATAATAAGGAAGGAATGGGTGCTTGCCTCCCAGGAAGAGAAAGTGTACAAGATCCTAGAAGGGAAAGGGTGTTTCATTTGTACAAAGGCAGACCCTTGGATCACAAGACTATTCATAAAGGCAAAAGAGTCTGCTGAAGAAACGGCCCATGTCATCATCAATACAAAGAGAACTATGCAGTCGGATGAGATGATTGCAAGTGAGATGCTTACTGCTGCTGCTGGTTCTGCTGCCTGGGGGATGTGTATTTGATCTGTTCTAGGCAAGGCTGGACTGCCCCTAAAGGAGGTTTGCATTTTGAGGGTGGTTTTAATTACAGCGTTGTCATTAGAGGCCCCAGCGGCCTCCGTGGCACTGAGCATCTTTCACAGTCAAAGGTGATGCACACCTTGACAGAGGTGGTTTGGACAGAGGCGGTTCGTGCTCTGGAATCTCCAAATTACAGTAGTCTAATGTGTTGTACGTTGGGGCTGCTCTGAAGATTGTTTGGAAGCTGCCGTTGGTTCAAAGCACAGCAGTAAGGACTATAATGGTGACCAGGTGGTGGGAATATATCTTGCTGGTGCTTAACCAACGGCACTGTCTTCAGGCCTGCTTCTGCACACAGTTTAAGGAGCTGGTGCTTGCCTTTAGAGCTCTGGATGCCTTGAAGCTTGGATTCCTAAGAATCAAGCCTGCCACTTCACTGAGATCTTCAAAGGTCGTCCTCCAGGTGCCATCTGAAGTGAAGCATGTGATGATAAGGGGAAAGGGGCCTTTCAGGCATCTGGTTGGGCACTGAGAGAGCAGCATGTTGGATTAGATGAGCCCTTGGTCTCATCCAACAGAGTTCTTAGTGGCAATCTGTGCCTGTGAAACCCTCTCTCCAGGGAGGTTTCCCCAGTGCTTACTCTGCTATTGAAGATTGTAAGCTACTTTGTGAATGAAGTTCCTCAAAAAGCAGATAAATTTTGTAAAAAATAAAAAATATAATACTGCATCTCTAGCACCAGGTCTTATTTTCCCAGCACTTGAAACTCTTTAATTATATTGCTCTGTTTTATGCTGCTTTTACATTTTTGCAATCTTTTCTGTTGTTTTATCTGTAAGCTATTCTATAAATATTTATATAATGTAAATCCAGAACAACAAAAATAAAGTGTCATGTTAGAACACAATGTCACTGAGCAACAGCCCAAAGCCAATTAGAAGGAGTTTTGATCAAGCTGCAAAAGCACTTCAGACAGATGGCATGGCTTGAAATTCAATGGGGCTGCCTGACAAGACACCTCCGACAATGTCAAGTTCTCTAGGACTTGTAATAGCCTCTGAATTCATACTCACTATCCAGAGTCCTGGATCTGGGTCATTGACCTGCAACAAAGAAGGCAGGAAACACTGCTAAAAACATTAAATTGTGCATAGCATAAAAATCCTTCCAACTGACCCGTAAATCAGTTAATCCTGAGTATTCATATCCAAGACTCCAGGATAAATTGTTGGTGAGCCTTGCTCAATGTGAAATGGGCAACTGTAAGCAGATTTTGCAGATTAAAAAACCCGAACATATACCCAGTGCTGTCTTCTAGAGCATTTCTGTACCCAAGAGTAAATCCAGAAGTAAAACGGGTGTGGGGGGGGGTATTCTCTAGTAAATGTGTTTGGGGCTGCAGCCCTAGTGGAACTAAGGACAACAATCTAGCTATTTTTTTCAGGTACTGTCAGCAGGTTGCTAATAGGATATAAATGAATTGCATATTTTACCAAAATAACAACTCAGGAAGATTTAAACTGTACACATACTAAGCAGTTTTTAGAGCAGAAGACTGATTCTGCTTTACTGTTAGTAAGTGATATATTTTCTAATCTAGCATTCATAGCTTGAAAACTACATAAATATAATGAGAATGAAGTCTTACTGTGGCAGGGGGAGAAATTGCTTTATTTCCCCAATGTCACCTGTTTATCCTAAAGTATTGTCCAAATCACTGGAGTAGTGAAATAGTCTAGACTTGATCACAACCAGTCTCAGAACTAAATCAATTTAAGTAATGGCAACAAGGTGGGGGAAGGGGAAACCGGAAGAAAGAAGGATGTTCTTGAGGGGCAACGTGGATTGCTGATAGGGAGAAGTAACCTGGAGCTTCTTCCCACTTTTTTAAAAAGCTACATAACTGCATAGGTAAATTTCCAAATATAATCCAAGATGGTCATTAAAACCCTTCAAAATGGAGCCTAAGACCAAGCTATTTGAAAGACCATCTCCTCCCACCTGTATCTGCCCATATCTTGAAAATAAACAGACCCCCTTGCCTGCTCCCCTGCCTTCTGCGTTGTGTGACAGCATGTGAGAGAGCCTTCCCTGTGGTGGCACCTTGTAAAATGGTACCCCTGCCCTGAGAGATCTTATCTATCTCCCTCCCTACTTGTTTTCTGCCACCACTTAAAAGACTTTTCGTCTTCAGAAAGCTTTTGATTTCATTGCTGTTCAGATTCTGATGCGTTAGTCCTGGCTCTCTTGGTTTTGTTTGTTTTCAATGTGTTTCGTGTTGAGATGCTGTGACTTTTTAATGCATCTAACTTGCTTTTAACCACGGGATTATGGTTGCTTTGTTTCTGTGGAGAGGGGAGAGCAGGTTTATGCATACGTTTTGCCCCAAATAAATAAACATAATAGAGAAAATGCTCCTTTTCCCACATAACCTTCTGTGATGATGAAAGAAATGTGTGCGGTCGATTTTCCTTTACCGCCTGCGCCACTCCCGCTTCAAACCTCTCCAAAGCTGCAATCCTGAACGCCCTTTCCTCGTTACACTTCGCCCTGCCCTGGAAACCGGCCAGCTGCAACCCTGCGACCGACCTTCGCCCACCCGCACAGCCAAGCTGCTCCTTGCACACTTTTCTCGCCCTCCTCCTACGCCCAGCGCAGCACCATCCCCGACCTGCACGGCCCCGGCGAGTCCGAAGAAGACGGCCATGACCAAGTTGCTAAGTCTCCAGACCCGGCTGCTGGCACCCGCGGAAGGAGGCGGCGGCGGCGGAGACTCCCGCTTAAGCCTAGGCAACGAAGCGGCGGCGGCGGCGGCCTCCATTGCTCGCTCGCGTGCCCGCCCCTCTCCCGCCCCACCAGTGGAGAGAGGCGCTCGATCGACCTCAGGCGCGCACATACACGCCCCTTACAAAGCCCCCGCCCTGCACTTGTAGTCCTGCCATGCACCGCCCACGCCGCGCTCTTCTGACGAAGCGGGCAGGGTCCTTGCCGAGCGCTGTAGTTCAGCAGAGGGAAAGTTCAGCGCCACAACCGGGAGGCGGAGCAACGCAAAGCAGCTGCCAATCTCTGCTTCAGACCCAGTGCCGGATTTACGTATAAACTAAACAAGCTATAGCTTAGGGCCTCACTCGTTTGGGGCCCCAAAAAAATTTAAAGGGGGGGAACTAGATGTACATTTCCAAAATATAAGATAAATTCAACAATTACTTTTGTAAAATACATATTTTGTTATGTGCAAATGGCTTTAGATACCTATTAGGTTCATAAATTACCATATAGCATATACAGTATTCAACACAAAAAACAGCTACAATTTGTTGTTGACAAAGGACAGCTGGACATATAAAGGGCCCCATTACATTCAGTAGCTTAAAGGTAAAGGGACCCCTGACCATTAGGTCCAGTCGCGGACGACTCTGGGGTTGCGGCGCTCATCTCGCTTTATTGGCCGAGGGAGCCAGCTTCCCGGTCATGTGGCCAGCATGACTAAGCTGCTTCTGGTGAACCAGAGCAGCGCACGGAAACGCCCTTTACCTTCCCGCCGGAGCGGTACCTGTTTATCTACTTGCACTTAGGGGTGCTTTCGAATTGCTAGGTTGGCAGGAGCAGGGACCCAGCAACGGGAGCTCACCCCGTCGTGGGGATTTGAACCGCCGACCTTCTGATCGGCAAGTCCTAGACTCTGTGGTTTAACCCACAGCGCCACCCGCATCCCTATTCAGTAGCTTAGGACCCCATCAAACCTAAATCCGGCCCTGCTCAGTCCAGTGTATTAACTAAAGACCCACTTGCCAGGACTTCAAAGCTGACCTGGTTTCACCTTCCTTTTCCAGGTAGCAGACCTTGCCCCTCAACTGCCTGAACCCCGAAAAAGTCTCTCTGAAATCACTCCAGTGACAGCGGCAGTAGGGTCACCAACAAGGATGTATGAAAAAGATATATTGCCATGTATAGTTTACTGGAAGCTTCTCCCTTTTGAGAAAAAGGGTTTAAAACTGTTATGAAATAAATATTTTCATGCTGCTTCAGGCAGCTGCCAAGTGAGAACTGGGCACATCAGTTCTTGGACTGTGGACAGATTTATGTTGGCATGACCTTTCATATACATGAAACCAATTAAATATGCTTCTTGAGGCTTTTATTTGCGTTTCCTTTCCTGGATTCCAGCTAATTGGGAAGTGTTGGCCAATTACACTGGAAAATTATGCTGTGACCCTAAACACATACTGGTCCCAGGCTGAGTGATATACAGCCGTTTCTTCAGTGGAGCTTCCAGGCACATTGAAAGAACCATATTTCTGGAAAATTATATATTAGAATCGGGCTGCAAACCTGTACTCATATAGTTGCAAGCCCCCATGAACTCAATGGGTAGGCATGCATAATATTGCATTGCAAACAGGGCTTACATCCAAGTTAAAAGTATTAAATGAGCTTAATTCAAATTAATGGGAAATTGCTAGGAAGAAGTAGGTACCATACAAGATTTCACACTTGGGCTATGTCAGTATGAGGAGAAGCACTATAGGGAAGAGACAAAAGGGGCCACTGAGAACTTTGGGATCAGATTTGATGCGTTTCGGCATGTTGATCTTAATTCTGCAAAGGTGGAAGAAAACAAAAGAAGAACTACCTTTTATTTCATTGAATAAACATGAAAGATGAAATGGGAAGGTTAAGATTCATTTGGAGAAAAGAAGAAACAGGATAATTCAGGATTTAATGGAAGTGCTTGGATTGGAACATAAGCATATGGGACAAGTCATTTATTTAAATACAATTATATTCCAGTTGTTTTTCAGAATAAATCAAGGTGGCTAACAATAAAAAGGTTACCAAAAAAAAAAAAAAAAAAAGATTGCTGTCCTTATTTTTTTTTTTTAATCCACATATGTTAGTATCAGGAAAGGCAGGTCATAAGTGAACATAATTCTCGTTGTTCTCTGTGATTCTTCCAGAAACGTCTTGTAGCTTTATTTGTGAACATATTCCAGAATGCTAAACCCACAAAGAAGATATATGATTCATTTTATATAGAAATGTCTTTTCATTCAACATTGCATCATTTGAAAGAATCAGGAAGTAATTCTAAGATATAATCTCATTTGAGGTACTTAATCACATTTTAATCACTGTATTTCAAGATACAATGTTTTGTTATCTAGTTGCAAAAGATTCAGGAGAGTTATGGAAAAGGTATAAGTTGTTGTAATAGGTTGCTTATGTGAAGCTTGCTGCCGTGGCTCATTTACCAGGACAGGGGGAGGCGAGCAAATAGGTGTATAAAATTAAGCGCAGTAGAGAACGCTAAACTAGACGGACCTTCCGTCAGATGCGGCAAGGATCTCCCTCATATACGGAGAAAGAAGAGAGCGGGTTTTTCTCTCTCATAATACAGGTACTAGATCTGGGTTCATCCATTAAATCTGAAAGATAGGAGTTTGGGGGGGATCATGCAGGACAGACAATAGGAAGAATCTCTTCAGCCCGTTTAAAATCACCGAATTCTCTGTCACAACATGAGAGAGATGGCCGCCAAGCTGGGCTGTTTTACAAAGGGGATTAGACCAACCAGGCGGCCAATGGCTATCTCTCCTCGCTATTGCCGCCAGTCATCTGAATGACCGGTTTGTGGGGCATCTGCGAGTCGGGGAGAACGGGGCTGCGGCGGCGGGGCATCAGCTTCGCCATTGTGGGAGGCGGCGGGTGCAGGACGAGGCGGGCCTGCCGCCGCCGCCGGATCCAGCTGGGTCTCTCCTCCTCGCGCCTCCTTTTCCTGCCTCCCTCCTCCTTCCTGCGTCTTTTTGGGCGAAGCCGTCGGAGGCATCATCCGTCCCGCCCGCTGCCTGGGAGGGGTTACCCTGATGCCGCGAGGGTGGGAGGGGAAGAGCGGACGGCGGAGGCTGCAAGCGGAGCCCCAGTAGCGCCGAGAGAGAGAGAGAGGGAGGAGGAGGAGAAGGACGGCGACGACGACGACTGGCGGTGGTTTGGGTCGGTCGGGGCCAGGGAGGCTGGCGCCTGTTGTCGCGCGTCCCGGCTCCGGGTGTCCCGCCAGCTGCCTGCTGGGGCTGAAGGGAGCAGCGAGCGGGGCAGGGAGGAGCAGCAGCAGCGGCGCGCGGGCGAGAAGCCGAGGGCGGGCGCGCGGGACGGGCAAGGAGGGGGTCGGGTCCGCTGCTCCTCCGCTCCTGCTGCATTGCAGCCTCTCTCCTCCTGCCGTCCGTCCCCTTCTCCCTCCTTCCCTCCCTCCCTCCGCGTCTGGCGCGCTGCACAATGGCGGCTCCCGGCCCCGGCTCTGGCTCCGGCGGCGGCGGGTCCCAGGCGGCGCACACGACAGTCAGCAGCATGCAGGGTAAGGGAAGCGCGCCTGGGGAGGAACGGCGGCGGCGGCGGCGACAGCCGGGCCCGAAGCGACGCCCGCGGAGCCTGCTGTAGGCCGCGCGGCGCTTCGTTCCCTTCCAACCCTCGCCGCCCACCACACGCTCCCCGCCTGGCTGGCTGCGGGGACGGGAGGGGGCGCCCGAGCTGGACCAGGCCTCGCCGGAGACCGAGAGGCCTCGGCCGCCTGGAGTTCTCCAGCGAAGCCGAGAAGGGCCGCTTTCCCGTGTGGGGCTCCGTGGGAGGGGGGTGTGGTGTGTAGGGAGGGAGACGAGGAAAGCGGGGCGGCGGTGAAGCTTCGTGTGTGTGAACAGGCGCTTCTGGGCGGCAACACGGGTAGGGGTGCAGTTGGGGGCGGCGGCTATACGTGTGCCTAGATGTACGTGTGAGGGGAAACTCGGGGCCTTCTATCTCCTCTGCCCGGGACATGTGGGCGGTTTCCGGGTGATGGGAGTAGCCACGGTTCGGGGACTCATCTCGGGGTGTAAGTCTGGGGAGGGTGTGGGGCGCCTAATCGCCAGGGCGTGATCACTACTGGGAAAACAGAATTAATAAGCAAAAAATACGAGGCTGACGTCTGGCTGACTAACGAAGGTATGTGTCGGAAGAACGCATGCGTTAAGGTCGGGGGTAGAGGTAGCATGTCCATGTTGCTCATGTCTGCTCAGAAGTAAGTCCTGTTGAGTTCAAGGGGATTTACTTTACGGTCAGTGTGTACAGGATTGCAGCCTAATTGCCCTTGGGGTGGGGGGGGATGTAGGAGTAAACGAAAACTTGGTCTGTGTAGGCCCCATAGATTTAAAGCACCTCTCTAAGAGTCCTGAAAACCTTAATTTAACCCCCACAGAGCTACAGTTCCCAGCACCTTTACAGATTACAGTCCCCATAAATTGGTGGCGTGTTTGTGTATGCTTTAAATGTATGATGTGTATGGAGTCCATAAGTGGTTTTTCTGGAGGCATGCAGGGGGAAAGTGGTCTTGTGTTTTTTTTAGGAGTGCAATATGTAGGTAGATTAGATGTGAGGCCTTCCTGACATTGAAGTTAGATGGTGGTTTTGGTTGAATGGGGAATGCATAACAGTGAGTGCTTCTCTACTCAAATAAATATCTTAATATTTACAATGTAAACTCAACACTGTTTTCCTAACAATTCCATTTAATACATAGAAGCTAAAATTAGTGGTATTTCCAGTGAAATGAGTATAGGATTAGGTTTGTACTGTTGAAATAATGAATTGTGCTGTGTGACACCAGTTATGCTGTTTTAACACTTAATAATCAGTTCTCTCTTCCCACAAATGTGTATGATCACTCACTGCAGTATCTTGGGACACGGTGTTCTCAGGATTGGCATATAGCTTTCAAACCAGCTAACCTGGAAAGCCTGTTATGCCCTGCAATGTACAGGATTTTGGACATAACTGATAGCAATTGAAGGGAATCTCTAGTAGGAGGATGGTGAAAGACATCTGGAGAGCTGCTGCCAGTCAAAGTAGACAATACACAGTTAGATGGACTGGTGGTCTGACTCAGTACAAGGCATCATCACCTGCTCATTATATGCTAGGAAGCTGCCCTTGCCACTTTTCAGCACCAGCCTATGTACATGCAGCAAAATGCTCATGTTCGCAATTGTCAAATACCTGTATGTTGTTTGCCTTCTATTTTATGTATAGAAGTGCTTCCCATATAGGGATTTCGTTGTGTTTGAAGTATCCTTCATAGATACATACAAACACCAGAATAGTAAATGTTATTGAGCTTTACTGCTGAGTTGGCACTGGACACTAACCACCACCTTTTTGGGGGGTGTGTTACAAAGTGTTCAAGGTCAGTATCTGAGAAACTACATATATATTGTTATATATAACTGCAAAGCTATGTAGACTTCTCTCTTAAGCTGCATTAGATGGAGTAAAGTACCAGTAAAGGGGGTGTTTGTTTTTTATTTACACTCCAAGTGCTCTTGATTAGGTAATTATATGAGAGGCAGATTGTTCATTGTACAACTCTGATGGTCCTGTAAGCATCTCACAATTTTGTTGCAATATATATATTTTTTGTTTAGCACCTGGAAGTGCAGTACCACACTCACTGAGTTTCTGTGGTAACAAGAAAAGTGTTTGCCAGATGCTGCTGGCATGTTTGACCTAATATTTGGTTAGATCCTCAAGCAATTAGATCCTTGATAGCTCTTGTAGCCCTTATTGGGCTGTTTCTTGTTTGTTTAGTGTTTTAGTTTGGGATCTCAAGAGTGTTGATTGGTATATAGCAGGCTATTTGTGTTTTCCTTTCCTTTTGTTTTTAGGCCGTAAGTACTCCTAGTATTATTCACAAGTAACATTCTGTGTTAACATGGGAAGGATAGGAACACACCCCATACTCTTGTAGTAGAAACGGTACTATGAGCACCTAGGAGTTAACTCTCAATAATACCTAGGCATTTGGGTGCTCAAGTAAACCAGTATGTTATGATATTTGAATTTTGATTACTCACCTGGGTAGTCTTGTGGTAAAGAGTGTTTGTTCCTCTGCATATTGGAAAACAGCCCACATTGAAAGGCAGGACTTCAGGCTGGTTCCCACATTATGGTGTTAAGTAAGGGAAATGGCTTTCAAACCTCTCTTTTGCCTAAAATATGCAGGATATATATTTTTAACCCTTAACTTTGGTTGTTGCAAAGTAAAAGTTTATTGCAAGGGTTTGCTGAACCACTCTGTGGACATCACCTGTACTTGTGTCTTTCTAATGAGAGGCACATTTGAGTCAAAGTGATTGATCACAGCAATATGTTACAGGTGTACGTTAATTACTTAATGTAAAATCACAATATAGGAGATGACCTTTAGTCTTGTATAGAACCAGTTCTCTTTACCAGGCTGCAGACTGCCGAGATGTACTGCTCGTTGAAGGGAAAAAAATGTTGGTTTTCTTCTATCCTGCCTTTCTGCCTGCTTTCAGTGTTAGAAATGTAAGTATTCATTCCTGGCAAGAAACTTACCTGGTGATTTTATTGAAACTCATCACCTAATTTGTTCAAAGGCTATGATGAATGAAAACTTGGAAATTTACATTATTAAATCAGTATGGAAAAATCTTGTATTTGTAATTCAATCCAGTGTGTATCTCCTCACTGAGATCTACTGAGTCCAGGTGATGTGCATAGGACTGCAGCCTAAATCATTGGTCTGAGTCAGCTTCATTTCTGTGCACTTGTTTTGTAAAAAAAAAAAAAAAAGCTGTGTTCTCATTGCTGGTTATATAACCATCTAAAAATTGTTGATTTTGAATTGAATTGAAAGTGCCTACGCTAGATTTAAAAAAAAAAAAGTAGGACCATAGTACTGTGCATCATAGTCTTTTCAGGTTCTCCTTGTACTTTACTGAATTAAGAAATCCTAAACAACTCCTTTTTACTCAAAACTTGTATCAAACTGCATTAGAAGCAGGGCTTTTTTCCCAGCCAGAACTCCCTTGAACTCCGTTCCGGCACCTCTCAGGTGGGTGCCATTGCTATTATAAGAGAACAAGGGAGGTGTTCATGGTGAGTTCCGGCACTTATTTTTCTCGAAAAATAGCACTGATTAGAAGTGTGAGCGCAAGCAGAATTTGAGGAGTTGTATTGGATACATAAGCTTGTGAAAAACCTGTAGTTCTCTTTTCAACAAGGTATTAATAGACCAGTGGGCCTGTTTAGACGCCAGTTCATGCGTTGATACAGCAGTAAATAATGTGTAGCTCTCATTCACACAAGAGGTTCCTCATTTACATGCAAGGAACTACCCATCACTAAGAGCTCCATATGAGCATTGGAGGTCCTTTGAGTCTTTAGATCAGAGCAGTGACTTGTAATTAAACATCAGAAACAGTCCTGTAGATCTTTCTCTATCCATATGCATAATTCCATTATAATAATAATAATAGATAAGTTCATATAAGTCATGCTGTGGAGTTGAGTTTGGTACTTCTCCTTCCCAAGATTTATTCGGATGGTAAGCGACATACTACATCAGTATCTAGTTCAGTTCACTCATACCATTTCCCCTGTGTCATTTCCCACAACATAGGTTTTTGCTGCATAAATGTTGTATAAGTGCCAGCATAGGAAGATGTCGGTCAAGAGCTCAAGTGGATGTTCTCCTCACATAGGAAAAGTGGACCTTTAGTGTTACCAGCTAAAAGCATGTGAAGAGTGCATTAGCCTCTTCTTGGAGTGAACTGTTGGATATTGATTGATTTTGACCATATTTCTGTTCTGAGTGAAATACTTTGTTATACCACTATATTGCTTCACTTGGAAAATGTTTTTGTGCGTTCCAAGGTTAAAGAGAATTTAGTGCTTGGAAAGATAATGCAATACTAGGGGTCGCCCCCCCCCCAATGACTCCATGGCTTGGTTCTCATCCAAAGTCTTATCAAGGGTATTTGAGATATATAATATTATATATTCCAGAAAGTCCCAACTGATTGAGTGGGTGGTAAAATGGCAAATGCAGTTCAATGTAAACAAGTGTAAAGTGCTGCATGTCACGACGACAAATATTAATATTAATATTAAAAACATGTTCCTGGAGTCTGAGAACAGGACAGAGGCCTTGGGGTCGTAGTGGATAGCTCAGTGATAATACAAAATCTGTGGTGTGACTGCATTTGGAATACTGTGTACAGTTCTGGATGCCTCACCTCTGAAAGAATCTTGTCGAGTTGGAAAAGATTCAGAAAAGAGCAACCAAAGCAATCAAGGGGATCAAGTAATTCCACTATGAGAAAAGCTTGTCAAGTTTGGGACTTTTTTGTTTAGAGAAAAGGCAAGTAAGAGTTCATGTTATAGAAGTTTATAAAATAAGCGTGGCTTGAAGAAAGTGGAAGTATTTCTCCCTCTCTTAAAACGTTAGAACTTGTGCACATCCAGTGAAGCTGTATGTTGGAAGAATCAGGACGAATAGCAGAAAATACTTCTTAATGCAGCACGTAGTTAAGCTAAGGAACTCACTAACCTAAGGAGGCAGTGATGGCCACTGACTTGGATGGCTTTAAAAAAGGATTGGACAAAGTCATGGAAGATTAGGCATATATGGCAACTAGCTATGATGGCTGTGCTCTACCTCCATAGTTGGAGGCAGTCATGCACCTGAATACCAGTTGCAGGAAACCATGGGGTGGTGTTGAATGCTCTTCTGCTTGGTTCCTGCTTGTGAATTTCATTTGGCATCAGGTTGGGCATACTGTGACTAGGATGCCGGATTAGATGGGTCATTTTTCTGCTCCAGCAGGCTCTTCTTATGTTCTTAAATCTGCACAGGATTATAATTTGTAGGCAGGTTTTTCTGGAAGGCTCAGAATCATAACATGTTTCTAGACCTCATGCTTTTAGAAAATCTTGGAAACATGTAGGCATACCAGTTAAAGACTTGAAAAACCTTGTAATGAATTGGATGTTGTATTGGTTCCCATTGGTTAATGAATACACCCTCTTTGTTCTTGGACCATGCCATCTAATACCTATCTTTTTGCTACTATGTTTTTGTTTGTTGCTTGCTTCTGATGTTCCTTGTGCCCTCTATATTTACATCTGACAACTTTATTTCTTCATTTTAGGCCAAAACAAGTTTCTTCAGCCCATCCAAATTTTGAAGTTAACATAACATAAAACTAATAAGACAGTTGCTCTCTATAATCTGTGTTTAGAATTCAGATGTGTCCTGTCCCAGAGGAAACTAGTTAGCAGAAACAAGCATTGCTCCCTTTACAGCCAAAAAGTTCTTGATTGTAATAACAGAATGGAACATTCTGAAAGGATGTCAGCTACTTTACTGAGACCATCTTGGTTACTTTCCTATTGTCCTTTGCTTTTTAGCTGATTTGGCTGGCTTTTTTCTTTCTTGCCTGAGGCTCTTGCCGAGCTTAAGTACCATATCTTCTGGATTTGTTCATTCATGGTCCTTTTCTCTGACTCGAGAAAAGATGGCGAAACTTTAGAAAGTGTAGCTTTCAGTGCTGGATAGCAAATTATGTCAAATGTTAAGCTGTATGAGTAGGCTCAATGTGCTTCCAAGCTGTTGTCAAATGCCAGAGTAGATTCTTTCCTTTTGATTTGCATATGATTCCAAATCCCTTGTTTTCAACTTGCAACTGTATATTTGCATAGACTTGTTTTGGCTTCTTTCTTGGGCTAGTTATGGAAACTCAATCAGAACCAGCAACCAATTTTTTTAAAACAACTTTTTAAACTAAGTAAATTTTATTTCACAATATCTGGAGATTTTATCTGTTCCTGCATCTTATCAGAAAGGAACAAGTATGTTAGCCCTCTGTCCTAGAGTTTTCATTATTTTTTTCCCCAGATTGCATATACACAGTAACAGACATTGCTTGTACTTTTCAGTCAAATATCTAGGGGTGTTACTTTTTTACTCCTGTTCTTGGACAAGATGGTCACTCATTTATTCTGTTTCAAGTGTAAAAGCATCGAATTTGGTGCAAACTTTCCTTCAGGCGGGCTGTGGTATTTGGTAGAAAAGCTAGTTCAAACCTTTTGGCAATGTCCAGTGAAGTTTTCACTAGCTCAGGGATTTCTGCTAGTGAAACAGAACTTATCCCTCTTCTCCCTGTGTGCCCCTCCCTGCAATCTCCCCAAATCCTCTTTGCAGGGTTGGGAGAATCCCCAGAACACATTAAAGGTGCAAAAAGGTGGGGATATTGGGAGAGAAGAGGGAGGGGAAGTTCCACTTTGCAGCCAGAAGTCCTCGCACTAGCAAACATACTTGATTAGATTCTGCTCTTTATTTCCAAATATGTTTGGAAAAGAGTAGAGAAGGTGGCATTTGGATCTGTGTTTTTTACTTTCTAGTTTCCAAGTTGAGCTCTATATGAATCTTACCGTAAAAGAAAGGTAATACCGTATTTTTCTGTGTATAAGATGCCCCCATGTATAAGACGCCCCCTATTTTGGGGGAGTCCAAATTAAGAAAATACCCCTCAGCACTACCCATGTATAAGACGAGCCCCAATTTTAAACCTTTTTTTTTTTGTTAAAAAAACCCTAGTCTTATACACAGAAAAATACGGTATACTATAGGATCAGCCAAGCCCAATTCTGATGCTTTGCCAGTTATTGCAGAAAAATGCCCAGTTTAGACAGACGAAGCCGACACTGTGTTAGAAGCTATCAGCAGTGCCTTAAGAAAACATACTCTGCTTATATCATACCAGATAGTTACTTCTTATCTTGGTCAGAATGGCTGCATTCACACATCAGGACCCATAGTTAACGAACCATAGTTTACCTTGAACACACAGATGGTTCCCACTTAGCGCCTCCCCTTGGATCTGGCAGCAGTTAACCACAAACCCTTGCTTAGTATATCATCTGAATCTGAGGTTGTGGTTTGTTTAAGTCCAAACAAACTATGATGTGAAGCCAAGATTTGTTCTTGGTTTCCTGGCCATGGTTTGTCTAAGTGAAACAAACCACAGCTCCCAGTTCAGACAAAATACTAATGGAGGGATTGCAGTTTGTTGCTCCTGCTTGCCACAGAAGAGGAGCAAAGTGAAAGCAGTCTCTGTGTTCACAATAAACTATAGTTAATGTGCAAATTGGGCCATTACGTGTCAGATAGTAATGGAATAGAGGTTGGCCAATCAGTATAAGTGATGACATGCTAAATGAAAGCTCCATGATTAAAGGCAAGTTTTATCTGATTCCTGGGGGGACGGGACGGGGGGGAGACAGATTGTTGCTATTACATTCATGTCTTGCCTGTGACTTTCCTATGGTTCTTGTTGGTCCCTACTAGAAACAGAATGCTGAACTAGGTATATCACTGGTTTGTTGCAGCAAGGTCATTATGTTGTACTCAATGATTATGGCTGAGCACAGAAGGCTGCCATTTTCACCATTCACACTTATATACCTTTGAATTTTCACGAGTGCAGCTAGTATAAACCTATCCTCTCAGTTGACCATTGGGCTTCAGCTAGTTTTGTATTGAAAGAAAGAAATGAATGCAGAGGGTCAAGTGCCCTGTAGTTTCATGGATTACTATGCAGGCCTTCAACAAGTCACTGTTTTCTCAGCTCCACTTTTGCAAGTGGCAAAAAATATATATACTAGCATGTTACATTTAAAAAGTCATATGCGACTTCCAGTGTTTTGAGAATGCATTATCCACAATTTTGGGGCAAACATGAATCTTCATATTGGGCACAAAATATAGCAACCTGAATTTCTCATGTCTTATTTAAAAATAGGATTATTATTTATTTATGTTCAGAGAATGCTTAAGAGAAACCTCAGAAACCAGAGAACGACTCAACTGGATTTTCAGTGGGGAGGGATTGAAGTATTAGTACCTTGGATATGTACTTGCTCCTCCTTACAACTAGCAAAAGTGACATAAATTATGCAAAAAAGTAAAGTAGGCAAATTGGGTTTATCTGCATTATTTAGACAAGCTGGAGAAACATCTGTCTGTCTCTAAAACAAAGTCAGATATAATTCTGCAGTGAATGGTGAAAACAGACAGTGATACTTGCCATGCACAGTATACCCAGAAATACAAATCTAATATTGTGAAGCCTTCATGATGCGTGTACTTATTTAACTTCGGAAAGTACATGTGGGAAACTTCCTAGCAAATCACCATTTGTTCTTAACATTTTGTTTAAAGTTAACAACAAACTAATACTTAACCTCTGTAGCTGACCTGACCTGGACAGCCTTTCTGATGCTTTACTGATGTTTGGGACACTACTGTATAGTACAACTTTGACTTTTCCAAAAGGTATTAGATATTGACAAGAAAACAGGTTATTGGAGTACTGTCTTTGCAATTCAGGCAGTGATTTAACCTTTTACTTGGTGTTTGAGGGTGCTTTTTTTAAATGAACATGAAATGTGATTTTTAAAGGTTGTGCAAATATCTATTTTCCAGAAAATGAACTAGAACTTATCTTTTTTGCTTTAGGCTTTCAGATAAACTTCTGTGAAAAAGCACAAAGTAAGCTACATGTTTTATAGTATTCTGCTATTTTATTTTACTTTATTTTTATATCATTCTTGGTACTGGGAATGTGTCCACTGTTGATCTAACTAACCAGCCATGCATTAATACATGGGCAGAGCTTCCATTTTTCATCTTGCTACCCAAATCTAATTCTGTTGATCTGTCAATAATTCTTTAGTATCTCTTCTTGGATAATAAACTAGAGGTCACATAGATAGTTGTTCCTAAATTGTAATGAATGAAAGATTTAAGACTTTTATAAAATGAAGTGGAAATATAGATATTTGGGGTTTAATGGTGTCTAACCACTTAGTGAAAAAGTAATCATAGGAACTGAGAGGATTATTTCAGTAGGGGCCCAAGCCACTTTAGTGTTTCTGCTCTTGTTTTAAAGTTTGGCATGAACTGCTTTGCATTGGCCTTGGTAGCGTGACACAGTAAACCAAACAATGGCTCGCATTCACTTTGCTCCTGCCCAGTCAGTTTGGTATAGCAGTGGTGCCAAAGTTTGGCTTAACAGGTCATCTGAAGGTGGGATTGTGCTTAAACTCTACGCTCCTTAACTGTGATGTAGTCAAGAGCAAACCTTGGCTACGAACCATGATTAAGGAGGAGATAACCATAGGTCAGTGTGTGGACGATACACTAAGCCAACCTTGGCTTCATTGTTGTGCTGAGCTAAAATAATCAGGGATTATCAAAGGGGTTGCGTTCTCCCTGGGAGCTAGCATGTTTGTGGTAAGTCATGGTTTGGCTTAATGTTACACGGGAATGCGACAACTGTCAAGCCATCAATCCAGTAGTGTAATGTCTAATCTGATTGGCACTGGCTCTCCCAAGATCTCATGGAACAGTCTTTCCCACTGCTACCTGAGATCATTTGAGTGGAGATGCTGAGCTAACTTTTGTCATGCAAAGCTTGTCCTCTGCGACTGAATCAAGGTATTCTACCATGGGCTCTGGTTGCAATTTAAATGACCCAGTAGTGCTCTCTGTGTACCTTTGGAATGATAACTTTTGAAAACATGACTGGATACATCATTTTGAAACTGACGTCTCTATAAAAGTCAGGAAAAATTGTCAGTCACTATCATCCCGTGTTCGGATGATTAATGGAAGCTCTGCACAATTAATTTTTTCATTGTTTCATTCTCTTATGGCATTCATTTTTTAAAATTGCTATGTTCATTATATCGTTATGATTGCCTGCCATGCTTTAGTGGGAACTTTATTTGAGACAAAAACAGCACTGCTAGCATTCCCCCCGCCCCTTCTACTGGGTACACCTTGTATAGTTAAACACATCCGTCTTGCATTCAGGCTGCATATATTTTTCATTTTTATTTGAAGCTAATGGATATGCATATTTAATTTTGAAATGATGAAATGCTTGTAAGATGACTATTGATGCTCAGTGATTTGCTGCCTAAGGGTTCTAAAGATGATCCCTAGTAGGAGGATGGTAATCAAGAAATGCAAAACAGTTTGTGCCCCAAATATCGCCACCAGCCATCTAGACGATCAGAAATGTAGTTTGCCTCCTATTCCAGTACTATGGTTCCTCTGGGAAATGCTATTTTGTAGTCAGTTTGTAATGCATTTTTGCAGCACTGTGAAGGTATATACCGACGACAAAGTAAACTGAAAAAAATTCAAGTGGTTTCTGAGATAACTTGCATGGTATTTTGGCGCCTTGTATTTTCCTGCCACAACGACACATCTGTTGTTGTGCAGAATGCTGTTTCTCTTGCGCCTCTTGCAGATAGTGCTATCCCCATGGATGAGGAAGTGCTAGTTCTTAAAAGTGAGGGCCATAACAAGAATGAAGGTAATTCTTCAAACAAACAAATAGGAGCTGTGGGGGCTTCCAGATCAGGCCCATGGGGGTGAAGGGGAACTGTCTCTGCTGTAGCCCTGATCTAGATAAGAGGCCCCATAGCTACTACTGGTAACCACAGGAGGATGGGACTCAGGTTGAAACTAGGGCAGGGGTAGGCAACCTAAGGTCCGGGGCCCGGATGCGGCCCATTTGCCTGTGGATGGTCCGGGAATCAGCGTGTTTTTACATGAGTAGAATGTGTTCTTTTATTTAAAATGCATCTCTGGGTTATTTGTGGGGCATAGGAATTCGTTCATCCCCCCCCCCCAAAAAAAATGTTGTCCGGCCCACCACATGGTCTGAGGGATGGTGGACTGGCCCACTGCTGAAAAAGGTTGCTGACCCCTGCACTAGGGTTAAAGATTCCCTTCTCCTTCCTGTAGTTCCAATCCAGTTTTCAGGAGTAGGAGTCCTTAGTTCCTATTTACTTTTTAAAAGTGAAGTGAAAACCATCCTTTCTGTTTTGTCCATGAGTTGTGGTCCCTCCAAGCAAGATGCTTGTGTAAAACAAGAACTAATGCTTTAGCCTCATTTTTTCCTCTGGCTTCTTATGCTCTACCTATTGCTTGAATCTTGTGTCTTATGACTTCATTCTACAGTCACCACTTCGTGCCATTAAGGACTCCTGGTTTTTTTTTGGGGGGGGGGGAGTGTAAGCAGATGGCTTCTTAAAAGATTAATGAAGTTGTCTATAGCAGTATATTTCAAGCAGAAATAATAAATGGGGACTGAGTAACTTGGGCAGCTGTGAAGGTCACAGCAGAAAAAGTAGCATAAGTAGGTAGACCACAGATTATTTGCATATTTTTATTCATAATGAGCAAAGCTTATAAAATTTGCATAAACCTTGTGGCCGTCAAGTCATAGTTCTTAGACATTTCAAAACTCTCCATGCCTCTGTTAATGCAATTTGCAGGCACTCCCTTCCTAAATACTTTTAATTAGAAATCAGTTCAAGTGATTTAAGTGGAACATCATTTCATGTAAGTATGCTTTAGGGAACATGTTCTAAAACTGGTGATATTTGTAATAATTCTGGAGATGGCTAACAATTGACAGTGGTTTTAATCTTAAGGCTTAGAAATATGGTCTTTCCTTGCAAACAAATATTCCCTGTGGAAACAAATATTATCCTGGTTATTTGTATTTTATGCAGCTTTTATATCTTAAAACTAACTACATTAAAGAGTTTTGAATCCCCAGAAGATCAGAATTGTGACACAATCTCTCAAATCAGGAGATAGTATTAAATAGCCCCAGCTGGGGTGTGTGTGTGTGTGTGTGAAAGAATTGGAAAGCTGTGAATGGGGCAGGATGATCAGCGATTTCTTACGCAATGGAGGGTATGTTGGCGGTTCACTGGAGAAAGCATTTAGAAGCAGTCCTGCCCTGACCACCCTCATTTATTTTCTCTGCAGACAGTATTCAACTAAATATTGTGCTAGCACAAGGGGATTTCCCTTCGTTTCTTTTCCCCACATGCACCCCATGCCATCCCCAAATCCCTGAAGGATAGGGAAGAAACCCCAGAACATTTAGAGGGCATGCAAGCGGAAGATGGGGAGAACATTTCATTGTACAGGGTGAAGTCCTTGTGCTGACCTTAGCACTATGCTTCACTTTAGCTCCACCTTAGCACTATGTTGACTACAACTCAACACCTGCTAGATCAGTCAAGAACATAGCTCCCATTCCTGCAATCTTAAAAAATGTTATCCTAACCAGAGAGATTATCCCAATTTTTTTCCATAACTAGTTTTGGCAGGAGGGTTACTTTCCATTCTCCCTAAACGTGTCAATATTATTAACCCAATCTTTCCATCCATTCTTCCTTTCTGTAGTAGTTCTCTTCAAATGAGTTTCTAAAGAAGCAAACCTTATTAATCTGGCAAGTCCCTGGTTCACACATTATCTATAATGATGGTAGTGTCCTGGCTGGGTTTTTAAAAAACCTTTCTCCTGTCTACACACTAAGTCTTCATGCAGCGAGAAGGTGACTAGCTACAGAATTCTGGCAAACCCAAGAGATTCAGTGACTGATGAGTGCCATCTTCACTAAGGAGGAGTTGTTAGGAATATGTTGCAAGAAGTATTTGGGGAGAGTACTACCAGAAATAACACACACAGAAGCCCTAGCAAATGGTATAATTAAGGCAATGTGAACACATGATGTGGACAGTGCAGATGAGTCCACTAGCTCTGAAGTTACTTGTTCTTTCCAGGCTTCTAAAATGTTCATGTGTCTGCATATAAACAACCTTCCACACATTTGCCTTCCATTTGCTGTAAGATGACTGAAACAGTGATGAAGGGAAGCGGTGGAGCAAGTAATGCTAGAATGCTCATCCTACTGCCCTCCCTATTATGCTTAAATTGACCAGACTTTGGACTAGAGAAGTAGTTTCTTCAGTTCCAAAATAGTAACGAGAGAAGAGCTAGAAGCTAAAATGTAAGACATAGGGACAAGACCTAGAAGGTGGGGATGGTTCTGTACATCCATCACAAATTAAGGAAGAGGCTTGTCCTTTTTCATACTCCATTCTGTCCTTTCCCCTTGTTTGGAATCTCAAAAGGCAGACCAGGGCAGTTCTACTCAAAGTGGTGGTCCATGGATTTGTGCTCGTCTGCCTCAGCTGCTGGTCCACAACACCACCACCACAGCCCAAGTTGAGAGGGATGTTTCAGGGACTAAATATGGTACCAGTTCCTGGCATATCAGTGGGGTGGGAATTGCTGGTCCACCACATCAAACAGTTTGAGAAACACTGGACTAGGGAATGCTTTCAGGACAGCTATTTTTCTGCTGTCTGAATACTTAGCTTTCAATACTACTCATGAAACAAATCATCAGAGCTTGTGAAGAATTTCTGTAAAGGGGAACAGTATAGTCCGGCATTACATTTAATATAGAGATAGTGTTCTTCATTGTGCCTTTTGGTTGAAGATCTTTAGGTTATACTACTGATATTTATTCCCAGCTCATCCATAACCAGGACAGCTACATGTACTATTTTTGTTAATCAATACGAGATTCTCTTAGCAAAATTCTTACACTGTGGTTTAAAAGAGGTCCTTCCTTCTGCATAGCAAAGTGTTTTATTGAACTATGTGCTTCTTCAAAACCCAACCCTCTAGAGTAGATTTTCTGGGGGAATGAAGGAAGGCTTGAATAAAATTGCATGTCTCTTCCTCCTACTGGAGAATCCTCTGAGAAGAGCAACACTCATAGGATCTCTGGATTCAAGCTCTTTATCTTAGATCTATAATGCCTTATTTGTCTTTGTCATCGCTAACTCCCATTTTGCACCACTGAAAACATTAATTCTTGGGAAGCACAAGAGGAATTGTCTGCTGAGCCCTAGAGTTGCCCTCCAAAGGAGCCAGGCAGCAGAATGTATTGATGTCCAAGTGGCATCCTTCTAAATTATTGGTCCTAAAGCTAAATTCTAAACAGAAAATGTGGGAATAGTATGTACAGAAGACAGGTATGAATATGGGTTGGTTGTGCACAGCATTCTATCTAGTCTCTTGGCTGGACTGTCTTTTTATTGATTTAATACCACTAATCTCCATGTCTGCTGTTGGTAGGAGCAGAGATCAGTATGTAAATCAGTGCAGTTCCCATGTTGAATGTGAATATTGAGTACGTGTACTGCATCCAACAACCAGTACCCTACAACAAGGCCTTATTCTTCAAATGTGATCAGTTTTGTTTGTTTGTTTCTCCCAATTTTTCCTGGAACAGAATACAATGATGGCATTCGTGTACCAGGTTCTGGTCTTGTAACAGCATCATTGTAGTTTCTGGGGAAGACAGAAAAGGCAACCCAACTCTGACCTGCAATAACGTTATCTGTGCACCAACCTGGTGCATAATGTGTGTATACAGAATCATGGAACTGAACCCAACGTTTATTTCATATGTACTGCTTAAATCTGTAGACACAGGCCAGGTCACAAAAATCAGGTTAGACTTTTAATAAAATAGGTATGGAGGTTTTTTGAGTGGATTTTTTTTTTAAAAGTAGAAGTGTTTTCTGTTACAGGCATATCTAGAATTGCATTCAATTAGATAGGCTTCCCAGCTTTTCAGAATTAATAACCCAATGTTGCAGGTGTATATGAGTCAATCCTCTTGTTCTTGCAGCATCAGAAATAGAGCCTTCATCTTCATTTCCTTGTGAAGTCACTTGGGAGGTATGAGGCGCTGGTGGTGTCACACAACAGTGTGATGTCAATGAAAGCTAGCAGAAATTACCTAACTAGCTTTAGTGTCATATATCCATAGACTTGGGTTTATTAATTGGGTCTTGTGGGGTTCCTCTGATTTGGGCCTTTCTGGTATTATCTGAACCACTAAGTTGCTGATACCATCTTTCCTGTTAGCATGCAGAAAGCGGTGAGGAAGATGCACTCCTGCAGTTGGTTTTAATCTACCGTTTAGATATGTCAGTGTAAAGTGGTATGATTGAGGCATTGTGGTAAGCCATATGCCTTGAGCTTATGCAAATGAAAAGTTTGAATTAGCTTCTATATATGTGCGTATGTATGTGTGTATGAAAGAACATGAGGGTAACAGAAGAGCAATCCAGCAAAAACAACTTGAGGTTAAAATGCATGCCATGTTGGTTTAGTTGAATTTCTTGCTTACGTTAGATACTGAGATGCAGGGCCCAGGTGCTTAAGACCATACTGTACAATCCTATACATGTTGACTCAGAAGTAATTCCCATTGAGTTCCGTAGGGTTTACTCCCAGGTAAGTGGTTATGGGATTGTAGGCTAAATCTAGCAGGCAGATTTCTGAAGTATCCAGTTGATTACTCTCCTGGAAATAAATCCCATCAATTCACTTCCTTGTTAAAGTGTGTTGGTATTAATGTGTCATGTGCCAATCATTCCTATGCATTGCAAGGGACTTGAACTAGATGATCCTCGTGGGTCACCCTGCAATTCTATAATTCTGTGATTGAATAACAGGAATGTTAATAAGCTGTTTTAAAAAACTTAGGTCAGTTCATCCATTTGCTAACAAAGGAAGTACATTATTTTTAGAAATACTCAAATTTTGCATCAGAATTTTAATTCTGTTATTGAGTTAGACAATTTAAATTCTTTTCCTCAATGTGTTAAAATAGATCAAGTTTAATCCAAACATGATTTCCATAACCTGTCTGTCTGCACAAAACATTTATTATTGAAGTTTGCTAAGTGGAATTTGTGCTATGGTGCCTCATTAATCTCCTTTACTTCTTCTCAAACTGGGGCTTCCTGCTTCCTTGACATGAAGACTGTTGCTGTGAGGAGATAGGAGGTATGAAAAACCAGACAGTCAGTAAACGTGGGGTGGCCTCTGCACACTTCATTGCAGAATACATGGTAGTAAAATGTTTGATAGGCTCAACTTTAAGTTCAACAGCAGCTTTAACTTGCCACTTGCTATAGTTGTGAGATACAGCAATGTATTTATGCTTAGGAAACTTGCACACATTTATAGATGCTATATGTATTAATATGCCAGCAGATTCCTCTTCTTTTTAAGCGAGGAGTTCCCCATTCCCCATTGGCTACAAAAAAAGCACATATACACTTGCTCTCTCAACACCTGCTGGCATGTGCAAGTATGTCCTTGCTCTCTTGCATTCACACATTCAGGCTCGCAGATACATGTGCATATGCTAGCATACTCCTATATGCACACTGATCTACACATTCTTTTTCATGCCCAGAAATGTTTTCTCAATTGCATGCAGACCTGCACATCTCCCTTCAGTAGGCAACAGTATTGGCTTGTTTTTGCTAGCTACTTTTGCTGGATTTTGTGACCCAGCTACATCACATAGTGGTAATTCAAGCTACAGTCAAGGCTGTATTCCTGCCCTTATTGAACCTTGTACACATCCTATGCATGTTAGTGCTTCAGAATAATGAGGTGATATATTTTGACCCTTGACCTAGCAATATTATCAAAAATATGAATACATGGGAAATATTTTGCGGCTAGTCACCAGCATTAAAGGAAGGGGTTTTAGTATAATTGTAAAAACAAGGGCATTTGTAGACCAAATAAGCTGTTTGTCAGATGTAGACATGCTCAGCGGCTCAATTTGGAGTTAAGTTCAGAAGCCCTATCCAATGACTAATCTATTGATATTGCATATTAAATGTCATTGTTTATGTGAAATGTTTCATGTAGGGAAGAATATGTTATATTTTTTGGTTCTGGTTTATTTTGGATGCTTTCAATACAGTAATATATGTTCTCTTGCCGACAAGAGTGTTTTTTGTGTGTTTGTTTATCTCTCAGGTAAGCGCAGAGCACTGAAGTTGAATTTTGCAAACCCACCTTTCAAATCCACAGCGCGATTTACTTTGAACCCTGGAGTTCCTTTTCAGAATCCACACATGTGAGTATAAAGCCAGAAATTCCACCAGATGGAACCATTTTGAAGTAGGAAGATAAAGCACTTTCCTTTGTCACACAAATTTTGTAGGCAGTTCAAAAGATAAAATTGTAGTCTGGACTGAGACGTAGGATGTTCTGTTTATGTAACATTTTCTCATGTATTTTTGGAACTTCAAATAAGCTGTTTTACCTAAAGGCTTAAAGCAAGACTACTCCTTTGAACTGTACCAAAAAAAAAAGTCCTGTCATTTGCTGGCAAGTCATCTCCATATGGCAGGGGTAGCTTACCTGTGGTCCTCCAGATATTATTGGACTACAAATTCCCATCAGCCCCAATCAGCGTGACCAAATGTAGCCCCACGCTGCCAACCACAGTTTAGCCACTCTTGCCTTATGGTTAATCTCATTCATGGACTGCATAAACCTATGCCTGCTGCTTTTCAAGTTTGCAAAGTTTTTATTCCTGTATTTGTTTTTAAGATATTTGTGTGAGACATCTTAGTTTTAAAATTGAGGGGACTCTTTTTTTAGAAATCTAAGAGGTGGTGAGAAGTTACTAGAACCCTGTAAGTCTCCAAGAAAGGTGTTACGGACAGCCTTATATACAGATTCAGTGTAAAGTGGAGGATCCAACAATTGGTTGTTTAATGCAGCAGAATGTCTCTTGAAATACAAGCCTTGTGTCCTCAGATCCACCAATCTGGACTGATGGGTGACTTCTCAGGCTGTCCAGTCAGCAATCTCCTTTATATTCCCTTGTGAGGTTTCTGAAATCCGGTAGAGTAAAAATCCTCAGAGCTTTGTGCCTGTCATTCCTCCAGTTGCTTGTACTTCTTTTGGACAATTCTGCCATGTATGTGTGTCTGTATGTTGCGGCTTTGTTCATATAGCTCAGAGCTTTCTATTTCCTATGAATATATCAGTTTCATTTCCTTATTTAGAAACTCTTCCTTGTTTTGATTCTAAAGCTATCCAAGTAATTATAGATGGACTTTGGAAAAGTATTCCTGTTACTTATAAGGTCAGTTCTGAAAACCAGAAGATGCAGATATTTCAGTAGACATTCTTATAAGATGTCCAGTTTCTCATCCAAAAAGAAGAGAAGCAAGGTTCAGCCTGTAGAGTTCTTGCATCCAGCAGTACCACCATTTATAAAATGCCATATTAATTCAAGGACTTAGGACTTATCCCCATGTTAGAATATATAAGCTAGCTGGACACAATCTTTTCACAATAACCTCATAGGTCCTTTCTCTATGTAGTGGTTCTGCACAACTTTGTCTTTCAACTTTTTCTCTTTGATAGATTTCACCTTCATAAGACCTTTATTCTTAGTAAGTTAACTCATCACCTTCTAGTGACTTTCTTTAATAGTGATATTTTTCATCCAGTGACTTTCTGAACTGGAATTTCTGTAGATAATAGCTGTTCTTTTCTGGCAATTCTTCTTGCATCTAATAATAAAATCCCTAATTTCAGGCTCATCAGGCAGCTGGTGGTATTGCTTTGAACTTAAGACTATTTTGATAAAGTAGATTGGCCAAGGGGAGAAATAAGTTTTTCTGCAACAGACAGCTTCCCAAATATTGTGTTCGGGTTTTTTCTAGGCCACCCACTGTATAGATAAATATATCTTACATTTGACACTGAACATCATTAATAATCTGTTTTGAGAATAAACTTGTTATGTAGTCTGTGAAAGGAAGCCTGTTTCTATCATAAAATTTGTGTTGGGTAGTTCTTTTGAAATAGGAAAGGCTTGTTTTATCCATTTGTCCCCCTCACCTTTACAAACTCCTCATTTAGTATTTAGGCTGCAATCCTGTACCAGCTTGCCTAGGAACAAGCCTCAGTGAAGTCAGTGGGGCTTACTTCTGAGTAGTCTTGTCTAGCATTGCACTGTAAGTGTTCAGTGGTTAATTTTTTTATCATCTTATGTCTCAGATTTATGAAGGTTTTCCTAGGAGCTGGTATGTTAACAAGTAAGGATCATAACATCTAAAAAAATCTCAAATTCTTTTTGAAAATCTTTTGCTAATGTGGGTTTTTCTAATATGTCATTCTTCTTCTAGACACCTTTTCTTGTGTTGGATATTTACTTTGTTACCTGGTATGGAAGTCCATATGTGCTATGAATTTGTTGTTACTGGATTAAATCTTGATTTCCAGTCATTGTAGATAGTGTTTCATTAGTTGGTTATGATTCTTCATTCTATGAGTTGGTTGTTATTCTTCATTCTGTATAAAAGAGCAGCCTAAACATAACTGTGTTGATTAGATTTTGGGGATGTAGTTTGTCATCCCATTCATCTAGATGGGTAATGCTGAAATTTCAGAGAGGATATTTTCTCCTCTGGAGGCTAGGCATTTGGGCTTAGTTTTGAAGGCTTTATCCTATTTTTCTGAACAATTGAAAATGTTGGACAATTTGCTTGATTTTTGTGTCCTAAAAGCTAATGGCAGTCATTGGTTATACTGCTCCTTACCCACATTTAATTGCCCCTTAGGCATACTTTGTTGGGTTCACAGGTTGTGTTCAGGGGCTTCAGTGATGGAATCTTCGGATAAGAAATTGCAGCTTTTATTACAGGCAGGTTGAGGAAAGGAATGTATCTTCTTTAAAGCTCTTCGTTCCAAGATTTTCTCTGTCCAGAATTCAACTGCCCCCCAAAAAACAGCTATGGAGGAGATTACCAAAACACATTGTTCAGGTGAAAAGTGGTTTCAGAAGGGGATAAATATACTTGGTGATAAGTATCAATGTGGGCTTGTGGGGCTTCCCTGTTTATAAGGAAGAACTGGTTTTAGCATAATGCTAGCTTTCTTTCTGTAGAATTTGTGGTTGGCTACTTTATTCAAGGTGAAGCTGCCTGGTTTGTTCTGCAGCTATATGTAAATTAGGCATAAAGCTTTGCGGAAAACTGCTGCCAGTGTGCCCACCACCATGTTAGAGTTTATTCACACTTTATTGCACCGTCTTGTGCCTTCTCCTGTCACCTTGGCTAGTTAAGGAGCAGAGTTCTTTATGTGTGTTGTAAAAGTTACTTTATGTGCTAACATTGTGGTTTAAATGATGTTACATACATGTAATTGTAATATGTCTGTATTGGTCCTATAATTTTAACTTGATAAATTTAAGACTAGTTACTCTGACTTGATGTTTTTATGGTGTGTCTAGGTCCTTGCCAAAGCTTGAATTAGATCTCCTGAATTAGCAGTTACCTCAGATGCCACATGTACATAAAGGCAACAACTTATTTGCGCATGTTTGTGCACATGCGCATCAAATTGACCTGGAGGTGGCTAGAAAAGGAGGCATAATGGGGCAGAGTGGGCTTATGTGTGCTCCACTATCGTGCACAGTAACCTGGCACGCAACCCCCACACAAATCCTGTGTAGTATAGATTGACAGAGATTCTCATTTTGTGTTTTGTAAACAGTGTAGTACTTCATTCTCATAGTTTCACCATAGAATATTAACATAGCAACAACTTCCACAGTGGGGAGGTTCACATAAGTCCTATGATAGATCAGTATTGTTACTACTCGCTCTTCCATTTCCCCCTCCTTTTTTTCTACCTCTGGCTTGGCTTGGCTTCTTCTGATTTGGATTGATTAGGGTCAAATTTTCCCCTAGATTGATTGTAGATTATTCTGAAAGTTTGTAGAGGTGGTAGATATACAGTCTTCCATGCACATGAGTCTGTTGCTTAATTCTAGGTAAACTATACAGTAAGATACAGAATGCACAATAACATCTGTAGACCCTAGGGGCTGTTCTGGTACTGTGGTGATTTACATTTGACTCACAACTGCTGCAGCCCTGGTTGAGTATTTATATCATCTATGGAGCCCTGTTAATGAGTCCTGGAGGCTGTTATAGTGAACCACGTTGAAACTAGAAATATTTCATGTTCCTTGGTGCTTTGCTGCCATATTGCAAAAGGTCAGACATAAGAGTTTTCGCTTCCTAAAGGCACAACTGGGAGATATAACACTTTGCCAGAACAGCAGCAGGTATGCTTCTTCCCTGTTACAGTGCAGCTGTGTTTGTTGCACAGTGGCTGCAGAGAGTGAGTGGGGAAAGCATGTACATACATGGCTTTCTTGAAAGTAAAAGGCCAGGTAAGAGTTTTTCCCAAGCTGGTTCTGCCCTGTTTACTGAGGTTTAGCTGCTTCAGCTAAAGCAGATTGGTAAGCTCTGGCATTCATTGGGGTGGAATCTACACACAGGTTAAAAATCTTGTCAAAATGCTTTTTCTAAAATCGTTTTGAAAAATGCATTGAATTTGCTATAGCTCACAGTCAGCACCTAGTGTTATGATTGTATATTGCACTTTACAATACATTCAAAACATTTTGTTTGCAGCTGTATAGCTGAGTCCTCCAGATCTCTAGATTGTATTTCTTTGCAAGAAGTGAGATACAAAGTGATACTTTCAAGCTGACCATCACCTTGCTACATTTCATCAGAAGGACTTTTGCTTAATTCTTGAACCCCAATAGTTCACTGTTCCTGCTAAGTCTTTTACACAGCACTTTTCTTGCTATACAGTATAAAACTGACAGCATTGAGGGGAAGTGAATGCGGCTGGAGAGCTCGAAAGGGGTTTGCAAGTGATCCAGATCCAGATCTTTACTACGTTCATAAGTCATTAGTTTCTCTTTGAATACAGAATTGGTGAGGCAATCCAGGTTACATAGTCACTGCAGTTGGAGCCTGGCTTCCTAAGATAGGCACTAAGATCCAAAGTACACACTTCAAAACTTGATGAAATTGAACCAAAGTTCCTGATTCTGAAGGCTGCAGCATGGACAGATTCTCAAATGGATGGCATTGCTTTAAATCTTCATGTCTTTTTTTAAAAAAATAAAAATAAAATCAGAGCAAGAGAGATTTGGCCATAATTAAATCATGACTGCTGGAACATGACTTTAATCCTGAAGTGCCTAATGATTCTGTGCGTCTAGAATAGAAGAGGAAGTACTAAACTGGCAAGTTCCCCCTAAGCTTTCTTCTTCAGAGTACCTGTGTTGAACAGCTCCATAATATTCTAAAACTCTAGCTGGAGAACTGCCGCCCCCCCCCCCCCGCCATATCCTTTTCATGCAGCTTCAAACTTCCCCTCAAGAGTTGGGGCAGGCACCTTCCAACTCAGGTTTTTCTTTTTCCTTGACGAAGGTTCAGGATTTAGAAAAGTAAAATCTATGCAGAGAGAATTAATTCCAGTACATTTTTTTTGACAAGAATTATAGAATTATTATATTTGAGTAAAGACTGTCTCCATGCCAACCATTACAGTTCGCTTTATTTCACAATAGAGATCGCCAGATCGCTGTGTATCTCACCTTAGATCCTTGAAGAAGATGCCTTAAGTACTTCATTTCTTCTCTTTCTTCTTTGAATTTCTAGGGGCGGTCATTGTATCCACCCCCCATTCCTATTGGAAACCTCAACACCACTGAGAGATCAGAATAACTTACTTTCTCTCTTCTTACTTGTGAGCCTCTGGTTGGATTTCCCTTTTTTTGTGGGGGGCGGGAATCCTAAGAAGCAGATCAGAGAAGCAGCATGGCAGATCTCTGTGTCCCCCTCTCTGTCTCTCCTTAATTAGCAGAGGACTCAAGGAGATTTGGATACATCTCTTTTCCTAACAGTCTTGACTTGACCATTGGTTTTTATGTATGTAAACAGACTGAATCTTCCTCCCCTGTTTGTCCTGCCCCTGCAAAGGGGTCGGTTTTGTTAGTGTTAGAAGAGGAGATTTCTTACCTGGAAATACTTGTGAGAGATTCGGATCCAGAAACTTCCTTGTTCCTCACACAATCACAGAGTGGACAGTGAAAGCTAGCTTCTAGCTCTTCCAGTTTCTTAGGGAAGAATTCAGTTCACTCCAATCTAAATAAGTAGGGTAATGGTTACTTCTCCTGATTGGTGGATCCAAGACACAAGCACTAGTTTTCAGGTAAGAAATTTACCTTTATCGAAACAATATGATGAAGCAATGTAGTGGTAAACAATGTAGCAAATTGTGACAAAGAAGGTCAGTGGCACTAATTAGTTGATTTTAGCTAGCAATTTTATTGCAGGTATGTAGTTCATAGGACAAAAGGAAACACTGCATCTGAAATTAAGGCTTGCATGCTATTCCTAAATGGTCTTGCTTGGAGGTAAGCCCCATTTATTTCCGAGGGATTTACTTTCAAGTAAGGTGACAACAGATTGTAGCCTTCCACGGCTTTCATGCATTAGTATGAGTGGTTTCAAAAAGGCTTTAAATGAACTGCCACACACTTTGCTTTTTTCCTTTTTCCAAAAAGAGAGGTATAGACTAGCCCTTAACAAGGAACTGAAATGTGCTCATTTTGTATATAAAAGGCAGTCTGTCTTTTCAGTTACTATGTGTGTATGTGTTATTGTGTCATGTGATAACAGCACTGTGTTTTCCTGTCATTTTTACAACTCTTTCCTGGCTGAAGTGATACACAAGCAACAATGGGTAGTAATCACATTGCCCCGTTCACTTTCAAAAGGAGAGAAGCGGAGATGATCGTGAAACTTTCCAGCAGGCTACAGTAAGCGTAACTGTCTGTTAGCCCCGTTGTCAGATATTTTCATAATAGAAAAAGCAAAAGAAAGAAAAAGGCATGAACACCAATATAGATCCTTGCAGAAATTTGTCATATAATGAGTGAATTAATATATATATATATTTAAATTAATTATTAAATACTTTCAACATATATTTCATTATTATTGTTTAAAGCTTATTGCTGCATTCGTACTTGCAATTCCCAATGTTCTGTCCCAGCTGACTGTCATTGGCTCTAGAAATACAGTGCATTTTTTTTTAAAAAAGAGTACTGGTTTTCAGAGGGTGACTCAGTGTTTACAAAAATCTCTCCTTTTAAAACCATAAATATATAATTCTCAAGCATTGTTGACCATAATGGATGGAGTTGATGCAGGTGTTATAAGGTTGTTGCATATTGCCTCCAAAAAGCCTTCACTGATAGAACAGCTCTAAAACCTGTGAATCAAGTTTTCTTTTGTGAAGTTGTATTTCATTTTTGTAGCTGCCATACTTCACCTATTGATCTGTAAAACAGCCCCCCCCCACCAACAATTAATGGACCAGTGAAAGTGAAATGTATGCTTCTAGTGAAGTAAGCCTGAGGCACAATTGAGGTAGAATCTACATACTTATAAAAACCGTTCTGAAAATGCTTTTTTTAAAGTGTTTTTTAAAAAAAATACATTGAATTTTCCATAAGGTTCACCATCACCAACTAGTGTCACATTGTATATTGCACACTTAAATGTTTTATTTGCAGCTGTATAGATGAGTCCCGAGGCAACTGAAGAGTTGCTATCCATTGCAGGGGTGTTAGATTTTGTTCTGAATCCTCTTTAATTCATAAGTAATTCATATTGGCTTTGAGTACTTCTAAAACATTTTAACATAACATTGTAGCGAGTCGTGGAGGATACGGAAACATTCTGAGAAAATCAAGTATTTTCATCAATTTGGCGCAGTTCATCAGGTCCAAATTTCTGAGTCAGGCAATGCAGTACATTTCTGGGTAACTAAAATAATGTGACCTTAAAGCTACTTGCCCAAACAATGGTAATAACTGTGCTAGTTCCATGTTTACCCTTCCAGGAGAATAAAGAGTCTTCTCTAAGGTCCCCTGCCTCATGCTCACTAACAAGAAATAGTTAAACTTGTAATTTAGGAAATTAAACCAATCCTCATATAAAGGAAATTGTATTTTTATACCCTATTTTAGATCGGACTTAAAACGCCATAAAAAGTTATAATAAGAGAATCAATTTCCTTAAAATATTTTTTGCTGAATGTGAAATTGTAACATAGTGGTTTGGGGTAGCAGACTACAGGCCTCTGGGGCCTACTTTGTTATTTTCCTTAGACCCCATGAACTGGAGACAGGTATAAAAGACATAAACTTAATTGAAGTGTGTTAAGCCCAGGAATTTGCCTTTAAGTTTTGGAACTGAAAAGAGCCTCTAGTGCTTCCTTACAAAAATATACTTGGTCATATATCACCCCCCCAGCTTGGTTTCCACAGGGATCATTTTGTTGTTGCCATTGTTTGTTGCAACAGTTGAAAGCCAGTCTTTGTCAATCTACTTCACATCACCCAGAGATCTGTCAGATTCCAATTTAACTACTCTGCTATCCCAAACAAAGATTATTGGGCTCAGCACGTTCAAATCACTGATTTTGTTATGTCATCCCATATATATATATATATATATATATATATATATGCAGGTTTTGGTGTCCTCGGGTGTCTTCCCGTGTAAAAGTTGGGGTGTCTAGGCGACGTTTCGACGAGGTCTCACTCGTCATCTTCAGGCTGGTGCTTTCGGCTTCTTGTTACTGGAACAGAGCAGGATCTCAGTGTTTGAGTTCCTATAAGATCCTGCTCTGTTCCAGTAACAAGAAGCCGAAAGCACCAGCCTGAAGATGACGAGTGAGACCTCGTCGAAACGTCGCCTAGACACCCCAACTTTTACACGGGAAGACACCCGAGGACACCAAAACCTGCATTCCTGTACCCGTGAAAATCTACGAAAGCATATATATATATATATATATATGAGAAACACATCATTCCCCTCCATGCTATAGTTGCCTGAAGAAGGCAACTTTGCTGATCTTATGCACGGAATCAGGCAGAATCCCTGGGCTTCCATGCGTAAGATTCTTCTCCGCGGAGATTGGGCTCTCATGCCATGACTATGATGCTTTGCCTTGAAAAGTGGCAATGCTTACAGGATACGTTTACATCGTTTGATATATTTCTTTGTTGTGATGAAGAGGGACAGGCAATTTTGTCCCAAAGCTTTTCTGCTTCAGTTTTTAAGCATCTGCAGCAGTATGGATGTCATTTACCAGCACATCTGTAATACTTCTTGTGCCAGTGCTGGAAAATCTGGGCAAAGCAAACAGGAATGATCAAGCAGGATTCAAGAGCTTGCCAGGGCAGCAATATTACTTGATGCCTTGCCTCTTGGGAAAGAAATACTGTCTCTGATTGTTGGCTGTTGATAGTCTCACTCCTGTGAAATTATTTCTGTGTCCTTTCAGTTGCTGGTAGTTCATTCATTTTTTTTTCATGTGGCAAATGATTTTACTAGCGTAAGCACTTACAAGTGTTGCAAAAATGGCTTTCAAGCTCCATAGCACTCCTTCTCATGGTAAATCTGCCCCCTTAGCATGAAGGCCTTTTAAAATGTTCTTTTGCCATAGATTTGACTAATTGTTCCATTGTCTGTTGCAAAGTGTACTGTTATAACCACAGCACGTACACATATTTTCTGTAGACCTGGAAAGAATTAAAACTGGTTTCTTTTGTTAATCTATAAATTCTGAGAACTGCTGTAGTGAGAATTGCCCTCCATCCAGTTGGCTTTCCAAACCCTTAAGAGCAAGGTAGTGCTATGTTATGTTCCTGTACTAGAATATTGCTTTGTAGCCTTGCAGTGTGCTGTTAATGTTTTACTACTCCGCAGAGATCCTGGGCTCATAGATCTCTCATTCACAAGAACCCCTTCTACATAATGCCCTGATTGGTGACAATCAGGAAGCATTAACGTATGATATTTATGATGAGGGGATTTAGAGCTATTGTGGTATTGCCATAAAAACAGCTCTTTCCCCCAGTACTATTAGTCTGTGTGGAACAGTAGTGATCAGAACTGGGATCCCACTGGCAATGTGTGATTGACAACACTGATCACCTGCAGATGCATTTGTACAGAAGTCTTCTGTGCATAATTGCCCTGTCAGTATTTCTTATTGAGTCACAAACAGTTTGCTAAAGTTCTATTATCCTTGGAACAAGAATGCTAAAGTTTGGGGTTTTAGCTGGAGCTGTATACCTGTCCCAAACCTTTGAGTTCTGTTTCAGTAGCTGTCTAGCAACTTGTATGCCTTCTAGATTGGCCTTATTAACTAGCACATGGTTCTCGTTCTACAAGAAACTGAGGTATATCCTTATAAATTCCCCAAATCTGATGGCTTACTTTAGCAGAAGGTAAGATGGAAAGAATGAAATACTCCTCTCCAGAGAGTCAGAAAGGTTTAAAACAATAAAATAAACAGGCAATATGCCTATAGAAAAAGAAAGGTCTGCTATGAACCAGCAGCTGCACTAATCAACTAATCTTGTCTGAATTAGGTTTAAATTCCTTTAGCTCCATGCAATGCATTACCAGTCTCAGTCACTGATTCTACTAGGACGGAAATGGAAATGAGAGATGGGAGAGGTGTTCAGGTCCTTGTCTGAACATGTAAGCACCAAATTGTGTAGGGATTCTGGGTCCAGTGTACAAGCCCTGCCCCCAACTTCATCATGCACACTTCCCTCATTCAGTCCCTGACCTTCTCTTGTGTAGGGAAGGTCTGTATAGGAATTATCCTCATGTGAATGCAAGTACAACTCTCTTCGCGATCAATCATGTACAAGTGAATGTGGGTAGAATCCCTATAGAAGATGGGAAGGTTTGGAGACTGAGCAGGGAAGAGGCGTGTGCAGTGACATTGAGGGTCAAGCTTGCATGCATGCTTCTGTCCCTCTACGTGGTTTGGTACTTTTGTACTCATGCCTATACACAGTTGGAGTTGGGTGTTATCAACTCCTGATGACATAGCACTCCAAAAACACTGAATAATCTTGTGCAGTGGTTTCTCGTAGATGTCAGACACCATGAGGCACAGAATTGAACTTTTCTCCCTTGTTGGATATTCTTCACTAATGTTAATTTAAATTTGATATGTATATTTTAAACACTGTTGTGCACCACCCTAAAATGATGTTAAGAGTGGTACAGAAATGTGTTGTATTAAGCTCAGCTTTCCTGCAGCTTTCCTAGCAAAAGGACAGTACATATTGAAAATGAGGATTTGTTCTGGTGTTCCTTAAATATAGAAACCTTAAATGGATTCGTGTTGATGTGTAGTGACATTGACTTAAACCTTCGCTGTGGACAGAACCCTGATTTACTTTTGTATACTTTGGTTTATAATTGTATTTTGAGTGCTACTATGACTTCTCTCTCCTTTCTCCTCCTTATCAAAACCAAAAGCTTCTGGTAGCTAAATTAATTTCTTAGTATTAAAATTTTAATATTTGGTTGTATGAAAAAGAAAATGGAAGTAGTTTGCACACACAACTAAATTAGGCAGATCTTCTAAGCATCCAAATGATCCTTTCACCTAGGTATCTGAAGGGTTGATTAATGATAGAATCAGAAACGGTATCTGCCTTTGACTTTAAGATAAAAATATTGGAATTCCACGGAAACCTGTTAGATATTGTTTTATTCATTACTTAACCTAGAGGGAGGCGGGGTCCTAGCTGAGCAGCTCAGGCTTGTGATAGTTTGGCCACATCTATCCCAAGGTTATCAGGGTGGAGACAAGCCATTTGAATTCTTTGACATGTCACTGATGTTCAAGTCCTGGGAATCTTGTCTTAGCAAGATGGTGAGCTATGCTCTTGTTATATGTGTGTTATTTTGGGGTATTTAAGTAACTAGCCATAATGCGCCCCCCCAAAAAAATTAGTCATACTATGATGATGTCAATATTATTTGTATGAATTTTCAGTATCCTAGGAGTAGCAGACTTAGGGAGCAGTGTATGTCTTTGTAAACAGGTTCTGTGTTCAGCCTTGTAGCTGCAGAAGACAATTAGCAGGACATCAGTTTACTTTTTTGTAGGATCTGGGGTGTCCGTTTCCCTATAGGTTGTTTTTTCTCAGGTTTATTTAAAAGCACGAGTATTTCATATTACCAGTATCCTGCAATGTGCTAGAAGATTGGGAGCAATTAATGCCCAACACCTGTGTAATGTGATTTCTAAGACAAATTGCTTTATCTTTAGCAGGTGCAAATGGCAAAGCTTACAATTGAATTTCTATTTATTCTTTTTTGTTTCAGCTTCTCTCAGCTTCTAAATTCTTTTCTTTTCCTTTTTCATTCATTAACATTTTGTAGAAAGGTCTTGTAGGTGGTTTATTTATGACACAGACAGGAATTCAGAGATGCTGATTATTTTTTTGCTTGGTATTATGTTGCCTCTATATTTATCTTGTATAGCTGAATCTATATTAAAGATGACATACCAAGATCAGGGGATGATGGAGAAAGGGAGAAAGATACTTCATCATCTTCAGAAAATGGTGTTCTTACGTAATGCCAAGCCTTTGTATTGCACCATTCTGTATTTCCTCTTTTGTGGCAAACTGCAGTTGTAAGCCATGATCAAACCATGGTTTGCATTTCAGATTGCAGACAAACTTTGGTTTGCACAAACTATGTTTTTGCCTATTTGGATGTAACTGCAAACTGGTTTGCCACAAAAGAGGATGTGTAACAGTGTGCAAGGGGAGGAAGGTGTGTACATGCCCAAGGCTCTGTTTGAATTGAGCCAGTGTCTAGGAACTAAAAAGCCTTAGATCAAGACTTTTTGCTATCTCATATTCTTTCATTGGTTTTAGAGGGTCTTTCTTGAATTCATGTTTGGACTTATTCCAAAACTAGTATTGCAGTGCTTTTGTTGAGTTTGCTAAGTAATTTGATTAATTTCCCATAATTTTACTTGAGTGATTACTTCTGAAGTATTCTCTGCTCTTACCATAATCACAGTTTGTGATAAATGTACAAATATCCACATTAAATTTTCAGCTATCAGGTTTGACAAGTTCCTTGGTTCAGGGCTGAGTGGAAGGGCTTTAAAACTATGAAGCACTTCTAAAATTGCAGCTGAGGAGCCCAGAGTTTAACAGTCCAATCCTAAACATGCTTAATAATAATAATAATCCTACTGAATTCTTTGAGACCTTCCTCTTACAAAGTAAGCTTCATTTTCAAACATTTGACAGTGATGGGTAGAAGATACTGGAGACTTTCACATTTGTCTTGAGATGAACACTGTTCATATTGGAAGACAAAAATAGAAAAACTGTATTTCTTCATGCAGAACCACTTGTCAGCAAGAAAAGAAACCTAACACAGCTGTGGAAGTCTGTTCGACCCAATGTAAAAAATATCCTTTATTACTGACGCAAAATTCTGCACACTTCTTCTAGCCTTAAAATATGCAACAGCGGCTTTGTGGCTTTTTGACTAATCTTCTTTTACTTCAAAAATACACTGACAGAATATTGGCTCTGCATGTATTTTTGGAGTTAACATGATCCCTTCATTTTTTCTGTTTTCTATTAATATTTATAAACTCTTCTCGGAAACCCAACAGCCACAGGTATGGGTTTTCTTTATGGTGTTATCAATGCAGGCAATAAAAGGAGAAAGACAATCACCAGCCTAAACTTAACTCTAGAAGAATGTAGTTGCTTTATGTTACGTAGCATAACTAATATTATCCTTCTGCATTTCATAGGAATATAATACAGTTTTATGCAGGAATTTATAAACAACCACAGAAATAGACATACAGTTATTGTAATATAAGAGACAGATGGTCTTGATTAATAGCTAAAAAAAATCTAGTTGCTTTAGGTGCAATTGTTTACAGTATCCTGCCCTGTTACCTCCATCTAGATTAGATCCTTCATGGAAAGTATATTATTGCATTAGCTTTATGTTCACTACTCTGTATAAATGCATTTAATCAGTGCTGTAAGAGAGAGAAAGTTTTCAATTGATATAAAATGTGGCAAAATTCCTTCCCAATTTTTTTTTGGCAGAGAGAGACTGAGAACACACAGCATTGAATCATCAGGAAAATTGAAGATTTCCCCTGAACAACATTGGGATTTTACTGCGGAGGACTTGAAAGATCTTGGAGAAATTGGACGAGGCGCTTATGGTTCTGTCAACAAAATGGTCCACAAACCAAGTGGGCAAATTATGGCTGTTAAAGTAGGTGATGCCCGTAATTATTCTTGTACTTTCCAACTGCAGGGGCAATATATAGTGGATAATTTAATATCCATCAATCTTGCGCTCAGCAGTTGTTTGCTTTCCCTCGCTATCTGTATATTTTGCCTTGTAGTTTAGTGTTATTAAATACTTAACTGGTTTGTAAAATTATGGGTTATAAAATTTAAGGAGAACATCTAATATACGTAAGCTTCTTTTTAACACAAACACTGTATATATACTGAGACCCTTTATCTCTAGGTTCCTGGTTTTAAATCCAGCTCAGGTTTATTATTCTTAAATGCAGTTTTGCAGTGGACAGGTCAGGGTCCTTTGTGAAACAAGCTAGTTGCCTTGCTACAGTAGTTTTCATTTTTTCCTACTTATCTACTTGCACCAGTGTGTTTTCAAACTGCTAGGTTGGCAGGAGCCTCGGACAAAGCAACAGGAGCTCACCCCATCATGTGGATTCAAACTGCCGACCTTCCATTCGGCAAGCAAGAGGCACAGTGGTTTAGATCACAGCGCCACCTGCGTCCCACTCATTTCTTGTAATACTCTTTTAACAACACTGGGCTATAAAATAACTTGAAGTGAAGGCAGAATTGAGCCCTGTACTCAGTCCAGTTATCAGCAAATATACTGGCATGTTTCATAACATGTAGGCCACTAGTCATCAAGTATAATAGGAGTAGAAGAGGGCGTGACCAGTATGCTTTATGGAATATTAAATGTTCTTCACCCTGCTTTTTCCAGCATCTGTGTCTGTGAGCTACATAAGTGACTTCTGGCCTACAAGGAATCCATTCTGTCTTGTTCCCTCCTCTCCCTGAATTTGTAGGGTGGCACATGCCATATTTTTTTCTGTGTAGCCATGCCTCTGCTGAGTCCTGTTGAGGGTCAATATTTGGGTTTTCCATAGCAACAAATTAAGGTTTGTTACCAAATAAATAGGTTGGTACCAACAAGGAGTTGCGTCCAGTGTGGACTGCTTCACACTTTGATTAGCCAGCTTTTGCTTGTGTATACTGCAGTACAGCACACAAAGTATGAATGCAGAGGTGGACATTTGTAAACACAATGGACACATCACATTCCATCTCCCTGATACATCTTTAGTGGGTCCTTGGAACATTTAAGGATTCACATAACTTCCACGTTGACCTCAGCAACTGTCATACATTTATCTGTATGATAGACACAATTGCCATATTCAAACTTTGCTATTATGGTGATGTTTAATCCATTCCCATGTATTCAGTAATAAATACTAAATAATAATAAATTATGGGAGGAATTCAGCATTCCTCTATTATAATGATTCTCTCAGCTTGCTATTCAGGACGATCTCCTCCCTGCCCCCAGGTATGCTTTTCTGGAGCTTCCCACAATCACTGGAACCAGTTTGATCTTCCCAGGATCACTCTACCTTGATTTGTGCTCAGCTTGTGTTTTCTGTGGGAAGTCTTGATAATAGGTGGCTGTTTTATGGTAAAATGATGCTGGAAAAAGATTCTATATAGATGGCCAGTAAAATAAAAGTAAAAGAAAAGAAATAATTCTAAAATTCCATAGACAGAATTCTACAGAAAACAGGAAGGTCAGGCAGATACCAGCAGCCACTGAAGAAAGGGAAATATGGTAAATAAATATTAGGAGAGGAATTCCGGAGAAGAAAATGGGAGCGAAGTCAGAAAACTCTGGAGATAAACTGCGTTTTTGCAGGGCTCTTGAAATCAAGGAGAGCACAATGGCAAGTGCTTTGCATATTTGGTCATGGGATTCCTTGGGAATACAAAGATTGGATAATGTATTGTATACAAAGGTTAGGAATAGTTCCAAGCTGAAGGGAATTGTGAAGGTTAGAGGGCATTGGCCTATATGCAGTTTAGGTATTGCCCAGAGAGTTAAGAAACACTGGCAAAAGGAAAAACAGATGGAGTGTGTTATATTTGCAGTTGTGTTTTAGAGTTCCCATTTCATCTTCTGTGTAACAGGCAGTTCTTTACTTGGATCGTTCTGTTCTGCCCATCACTTCCTAGGCAAACAGTTGAGCTGCTTACTATTTGTACTCTGGAATGTGTAATGGCTTTACAGCTGTAGAATAATTGTGCCCAGAAGAATTGTATAGTGTCTCCAGAACAAAGCAGAACCGTCCCATGCCTGCTATTATAACTTTCTCAAGTGGCTTTGGTCAGCATTTGTTTGGTGGGGGAGGGTATGGTATTCTTGTTACTCTTAACAGTTAGCATATAGAGATCCATATTGTTATGCTATAACTGGGGATATTTTTGTAAAGTGTCTTCTTGGGGCCACATTACGTGCTAATGTTCAAAGCATTTTTTATTGTGTGCTTAGAATTGGCCTTTTTCTTTAGAAAAACAGGGGTGTGGGTGTTCATGCTGATTTTCGATTGGGGCTGGAAGAAAGGTTAGCTGTTTAGCCCTGCACTGTTTTCCCTGGAAAATCACTCTATACAGAAGCTTTTTTGCCCCAGAAGGTGATAGCAAATTGTGGGTAGTACTGGAGGAGGTTGCCTAGAAAATAGCAATGGGTAAAGGATCAAAATCTGGATTAGGATTAGGATCCACTGCAGTTGACTTTTCTAAAAGGAGAGACATGACACAGTGTCTAAAAACACTTTTAATGTGCCATGCAGTTTGGCCCTTAGTCACAGATTGGCTACCAACGTGTCATATTCTTTATGGGGGGGGTGGGGGACCTTAGGCCAAGGGACCAAATATGGTCCTTAGTAATCTTTCCAGACCATGCTTCCTCTCCAAGCCACACCTGTGGCCAGCCTTGCACTGCAGCCTACTCAAATGTTTTTGTTAGGCTGGAATGTGTCCCATGAATTGAGTCCTGAACTGAAGAAAATAGTGCCTAATAAAAGGGAATATTCATCCTCAAATATGGATCGTTGCATGATAATGATAGCATAAGTCAGCCTTCCCCAACTTGCTGTCTTCCTATCATCCTAAACAACTGGACAAAGTGTGGTGGTTAGACTTCTGGACTAGTACCTTGGAGATCAGGTTTGAATCCTTCCTCAGGCATGTAACTCTTTGGTTGTCCTTGAGCTAGTTGCTGTTCTTCAGCCTAACCTTCCTTACAGGTTAGAGGTTATTTATTTTTCTTAAAAATCACCTGAGCTGATTAAAATGGTTCAGATGACATGTCAAAGCCCATGAGTTTGGCCTGGAGTGTGGAAGGAGTTAAGCAGGCGCTTTTGAGCAGTACATGGTTCATGTGGGTGAGCCCATAATAAGATCTTAATGTGACATGCAAACACAGCTAGTTCTATTTACTTTAATTATGATATCTCTTCCTTTCTTATTCTTTCAGAGAATTCGTTCGACAGTGGATGAAAAGGAACAGAAACAGCTTTTAATGGATTTGGATGTAGTTATGCGAAGTAGTGATTGCCCATATATTGTTCAGTTTTATGGAGCACTCTTCAGAGAGGTGGGCACTCAAAATCTGCTTAGTTTGTTACAGATTTAGTTAATACGTTTTATGACGTTTTAATGGGTAATGAAGCACATTAACTGAAGGGCAGGCAGTAGACAATTTGCAAGGGTAAACTAGTTTGGTGGGGGAGATGCATGTAAAGAAAACGTTAGCACTGCTTTATCTCTAAAATGCCTATTTCATTTCAGTGCTTCTCAAAAGGTTCATTATAATCATGTGTTATACACTTGTGGCTTTCAAACTTTCTACCTTTTATTACATTTCACTTTTATCACATTCCTCCTCTTAAGGAGGTTGGGATGGTGCACATGGTTCTCCCCCATTTTTATCACAACAACCCTGCCCGGTAGGTTAAACTGAGATATAATAGCTGGCCCAAGATATTAATAATAATAATAATAATAATAAATTTTATTTATATCCCGCCCTCCCCAGCCGAAGCCGGGCTCAGGGCGGCTAACAACAGTAAAACAGCACAAACAACACTTTAAAATCATTCATTATAAAATTAATTAATTCAAGCCACTGGCAACCATTGGGCCAGAGCGCTGCGAAGATTGCCAATGGAGGGAGTCAGGCTGTGCCCTGGCCAAAGGCCTGGTGGAACAGTTCTGTCTTGCAGGCCCTGCGGAAAGATGTTAAGTCCCGCAGGGCCCTGGTCTCTTGTGACAGAGTGTTCCACCAGATCGGAGCCACGGCCGAAAAAGCCCTGGCTCTAGTTGAGGCCAGCCTAACTTCTCTGTGGCCTGGGACCTTCAAGATGTTTTTATTTGAAGACCGTAAGTTTCTCTGTGGGGCATACCAGGAGAGGCGGTCCCGTAGGTACGAGGGTCCTAGGCCGTATAGGGCTTTAAAGGTTAAAACCAGCACCTTAAACCTGATCCTGTACTCCACCGGGAGCCAGTGCAGCTGGTATAGCACCGGGTGAATGTGATCTCGCAGCGAAGACCCCGTAAGGAGTCTCGCTGCAGCATTCTGCACCCGCTGGAGTTTCTGGGTCAGTCTCAAGGGCAGCCCCACGTAGAGCGAGTTACAATAATCCAGTCTGGAGGTGACCGTCGCGTGGATCACAGTGGCTAGGTCAGGGCGAGAGAGGTAAGGAGCCAACTGCTTAGCTTGGCGGAGATGGAAAAATGCCGCCTTTGTTGTAGCTGCAATCTGCGCCTCCATTGAAAGGGAGGTGTCGAAGATTACACCCAAACTCTTAACGGACGGTGCTGGCACTAATTGCACCCCCGCAAGAGATGGGAGTTGCCCCCTCAATCCCATATCGTCCCGTCCCAGCCACAGGACCTCTGTCTTCGAAGGATTTAACTTCAACCGGCTCCCACGTAGCCATCCAGCCACAGCTTCCAGACATCTGGTCAGTGTGTCTGGGGCCGAGTCAGGATGGCCATCCATCAACAGATAGAGTTGGGTGTCATCAGCATACTGATGGCAGCCCAGCCCAAAACTCCGGACAAGCTGGGCGAGGGGGCGCATAAAGATGTTGAAAAGCATCGGGGAGAGTATCGCACCCTGAGGTACTCCACACACCAAGGAGTGGCGCGATGACAATTCCCCCCTAAGCGCCACCCTCTGTCCCCGACCAGAGAGAAACGAGCGCAGCCATTGAAGGGCTGTGCCCTGAATCCCCACGTCGGCAAGGCGGTGGTCCAGAAGTTCGTGGTCGACCATGTCAAAAGCTGCTGACAGATCTAGAAGAATCAGCAGCCCCGACCCACCTCGATCCAGCTGTCTACGAAGATCATCTGTTAGGGCAACCAGAGCCGTCTCGGTCCCATGACCAGCGCGGAAGCCGGACTGGAATGGGTCGAGAGCCGATGTTTCATCCAGAAACCCACCAAGCTGTTCAGCAACCGCTCTCTCAATCACCTTACCCAGGAACGGAAGATTCGAAACTGGGCGGTAATTGGATAGATCTAAAGGATCTAATGATGTTTTCTTTAAGAGCGGGCGCACCACTGCCTCCTTCAATTCTCCTGGGAATGTCCCCGTGCCAAGGGACAAGTTGATGATATCCCCCAGGAGGGCCCGCACCTCGTCTGGACACGCTCTAATCAGCCAAGACGGGCACGGGTCAAGAGGACAGGTGGTGGGCTTTCCAGCTCGGAGGAGTCTGTCCACATCGGCTGGGGATATCCGGTTGAAGTGGTCCAATACTGGACCTGAGGACAGTCGAGGGGCCTCCAGTTCCTTTATTGTATCCAAATTGGCAGGGAGGTCATGGCGGAGCAGCAAGACCTTCTCCGCAAAAAAGCTCGCAAATGCCTCACAGCTATGTGTCAAATTGTTATTTAAATTTGGCTGTCCCTCAAGGGACGTTAAAGACCTGATTATCCTAAATAATTGCGCCGGGCGAGAGCTAGCGGATGCAATGGAGGCCGAGAAGTAAGACTTCTTAGCAGCCTTCACCGCCATCTCGTAGGTTTTCATAAAAGCCCTATAAGATGTTCTTGAGGCTCCGTCACGGGCACCCCGCCATACTCGCTCTAGCCGTCTGAGGTCCCGCTTCATTTTCCGGAGCTCCTCGGTAAACCAGGGAGCCCGGTTTCTGCGGGGTCGCAGAGGGCGCTTAGGTGCGATCTCATCGATGGCTGCCAGGAGCTGGATATTCCAGCCCTCAACAAGCTCAGTCAATGAGTCGCCAGGGGGAGCAAGGTCCCGCAAGGCTTGGCGGAATCTATCAGGGTCCATCAGCCTCTGCGGGCGAGCCCAAATTGGCTCGCCACCTAAGCAGGGTGGGGGTGGAAAGTCAATCCTGGCTTTCAGAGCGTAGTGATCAGACCATGGTACCTTCATCGAAGGAGACATGATCACATCTATACCTACGCCAAAGATCAAATCCAGCGTGTGACCTGCTTGATGTGTGGGGCCCGAAACAAACTGGGAGAGCCCTAGTGTCGCCATGGAAGACACCAGGTCCAGAGCCTGTGAGGAGGGAGTGGCATCAGCATGGGTGTTGAAGTCCCCCAATACCAATAGGTTAGGGAACTCCAAGGCCCAGCCGGCCACCGCCTCCAATAGGCCTGACAGGGTGGCTGCTGGTGCGCTAGGTGGCCGGTACACCAGCCAGACAGCCAAGCTCTCCTCGGAGCCCCACACTAGGCCAACACATTCAATGCCGGGGATCGATGGCGATGGTAGAGCCCTGAAAGGACAATCTTCCCGGATTAATAATGCCACCCCTCCCCCCCGGCCCACAGTCCGCGACTGGTGGAGGACAGAGAAACCCGGGGGCGCCATCTCTCGCAAGGTAACTGTTGCCCCTTCGCGCACCCAGGTCTCCGTCACACAAGCCAGGTCGACCCCCTGCGAGATAAAGAAATCTCGCAGGGTGGCGGTTTTGTTGCCTATGGACCTGGCATTGCACAACACCAGTGACGGAGGTGAGTAATCCTTGCTCACCCTACTCTCGTCCCTCGGGATGAGGCGCAGATTGGAAGGGGTACGAGCATATCCATATCTCGATCCCCTTCGCCTATAATATCTGCCCCCACCGCCATACCATATTGAGAAGCCTAGTAAGCATCTGACTACTCCAGGGGTCAGGAGGAATGCAGTGCCATTGTATTTTGGGGTGGACAATTGCTATTGTATTCGAATGTCACATGCCACCTAACTACCGTATATACTCATGTATAAACTGACTTTTTCAGCACATTTTTTATGCTGAAAAGGCCCCCCTTGGCTTATACTCGAATGAGGGTCCCACCTGAGCGCATTTTCAGCAACCCCTCGTCGGAGCAAGCTGTTTGCTGCCGCCGCTCGTGCTGCCACTGCTCTGCCAAGCACGGCTCCTGTGCCTGCCCTTGCGAGTGGCAGAGGCTGTTGGTGGTGGTGGAGGAGGAATGAGCAGCCTGAAAGCAGCCCTTTTGGGCTGCTCGTTCTTCCTCCGACGCTGCTGCCACCAGCCTCTGCCTCTCGGCAGCACCCTAGGTAGGCAGAGAGACTGGAGGGGCTGGGGGAGAGAGAGAAGCCCCCTCTGCCGTGTGCGCATGCGCACACACACTCTCCGGCCCACTAGGAGGTTTGTGGTGTGGTGAACCAGCTTATACTCGAGTCAGTAAGTTTTCCCAGTTTTTTGTGGTAAAATTAGGTGCCTCAGCTTATACTCAGGTCGGCTTTTACTTGAGTATATACGGTAATTGATTAGACCAATTGTAATTTGACAAAAGAGGAAGCAGAATATTTTGTGAGGCAGACCAACTTGAAGTTTGTTCACAGAAATATTTATGTTCTGCTTTGTCTCTCTTCGTAAGGCAAAGGTTTGCATCGGTGTTGGTTTGTATGTCCGAGGACCTTCTTTTCTATGCTTCCCTTTCCATCACAGCTTAGCAAGAGTTGCACATTGACCACCCCATATGTGTATTTCAGATTAACAATAATAAAACATGCCTTGCTTACTGCTTTTTTATTCTTAGGGTGACTGTTGGATCTGTATGGAGCTCATGTCTACCTCGTTTGATAAATTTTACAAATATGTATATAGTGTATTAGATGACGTTATTCCAGAAGAAATTCTAGGCAAAATCACTTTAGCTGTAAGTATTCTTTCTATTCTCACTGCTGCCTCTTTTGTGTTTGCACACTTCTGCTTAGATTTTCAAATCCAGGATCTAGGCAGGAGATGATTTGACTTATTTAGGCTTGTTGCTGTGAAACCTAATGGTTTACCATATACTGTTCAGTCTCTGCCAGGGCGGCTTCAGAATTTTTTTTTCTTCTGGTGGTGGAGGGGCACAGAAAGTACAAAGTATACTTCTAGGTGAGTGGGTTGTGTCCCACATGCTAAGATATCTGAAAGAAAAATAGCAGTATATGCCAATGACAGGAGTCTAGCAACGGGGAGGCAAGAGTGGGGGTGAGCTCCTTGGTTGGGGAGTGCACTGCCCCCTATCCCAGCACCACCCATGGCCCCTGCAAGCACAAGCGGGAAACAAACCATGGTCTTACACAGCCATTTCTATCACATTTTGTTTGCATTAACTACACTGTAGTTACACTGTTACACTGTAACATGGTATAGCTATTAAATGTTTAAAGGGATGCGTCTGCATTTCTGCCTTATAAGCTGTCTGAGATGCATCTTTAAATTGTTTGGCTTTGGATTGTGTAATAGGAGGCATTTTATTATTTTTGTTCTCAATAAAATTTCTCTTTCTCTCCTAGACTGTGAAAGCACTAAACCACTTAAAAGAAAACTTGAAAATCATTCACAGAGGTAGGCTTTTCTGGATTTGTCTTTCTTACTGTGTGGTATGCCTGTCACACGCAGTTCTTCCTGAGCATGCCTGTAGATTATGCAAAATACATTTGTGAGCCGACTATTTGGGGTATTCCACATGATCATTTTATGTTTCACTATGTCCGTGTGAGTTTTGGTTCTCTTGGGCTACCAGTTGGAGGCTGACATTAGGACAGAGCCAATTGACAACACTCATTGGGTGTTACATTTTTTAAGTCACAAGTTTCTGTGTGCAGAACAGGGTCCTAGTCCTATGGGAGGGGGTTTCTCCCATTTAAGTCTCTCACACACCAAAGCTGCTGCCATTGGTTGGTTGGTTGCTTGGCTGGCTGAGGTGCCTAGTTTGTTACTCCTTAACAAGCCAGGATTTGTAAGCCAACAACAAACCATGGTTTAAGGCTGGGTAGTGATCCTGGTTTGTAAGGGAGCAACAAACCGAGATCCTGAGTTTGGATATCATGGGAAGCAAGCTCGAATCCAGGTTCCTGATTTATTTCTCCTGTTAATTCCAGAGGGGGAGTGACTCTAGTTTCTGTGACATGCAGTTGCTGTCTTTAGTCGTAACTTTGTGTCTGACGCTATGTAACTTTCAGCAGTTAGAAACTGAAGTGCTTTGGTTGCAGCTTATCTGCTTAAATATGTTTCTGTTTGCCCACATCTGTTGCAGATATTAAACCTTCCAATATTCTTCTGGACAGAAACGGAAATATTAAACTCTGTGATTTCGGCATTAGTGGACAACTTGTAGACTCCATTGCCAAAACCAGAGATGCTGGCTGCCGGCCCTACATGGCAGTAAGTGGGATTTGAAAACTTATATGTGATGGGTGAGGTGCGAATAGAAATGGAATCTTTTCTTTTACTTGCTTTGTTGTAAAGGCAGAAGGTAAATATTTTGTACATGAATGGCTGAGGTTGAAATCATTCTTCAGCTTCACAAGCTAAAACTTAGATGAAGTTAGCTTGATGTGAGGCTTCTCCAGCTTAATCTTAGTACATTACATCACTGCACACCCAAGGTGTGAACAGCTTTTCTTGCAGTAATCAAATCTCTTTCATGCTTTAGTAACCTGGTCCCTCTACTGGCGAAGGTATTGGAAGCATCCATTTTCTATGTGTTTGCATTTAGATGGTCATTTGTAGGAGGAATCTATAATGAGCTAGTAAAACCATGTGGCTCCTACCAGAGCTTTTCCTGGGAAGAAGAGGCTCGGGAATAGAGTGAGGACATTTTGGGCCATGATTGTTACCATACAAAGGTGCAGGGAAACAGGGAACATACAGTTCAGTGAAATTCTTTTTGAGTAAATTAAGTCTGAGAATTGCTTAGTAACATTCTGATGAGGATGTTAGTGCCTTGTGGTAGCACGGATCAATAAAATACAGCTTTAGTTCCCAAATGTGGCAGAATAATTGACTAGTCTAAGAGGGATGCCCCCTATTGCCATTTAAATAACAGACAGATGGTTACACAAGATTTCCAAAAATACAGATTCTTTTGCCATTTGTTCTTTGTTGGATGTGTTAGTTTTTTAAGGAGAAGTGATGCCAGATTCAAAGCCACAGATAACAGGGAAACAAAGCATATTCTTTCAGAAATACTGGCACCAGCCAAGTGAGACTAATACACTTGAGTTGTGACATTAATAGCAGATGCTTTTGCCAAGCAGAACCAGATTGGACAAAAGTGCTGCAAAAGATTGAATGATTCAGTACAATCCTAACAATACAACATCATAAAATGCACAAATAAAATAAGAGGGTAATTTTATAAAGATTAATATCTAGTCTTTAGGCACCTGAAACATTGAAATACGTTTAATACTTCACCGTGATGAAACTTGTATATAATAATTGTCCATGGCTTCCAAGCGGGAACCATGGGATCTAATTATCCTGAGAAGACTCATATTAAGGGCTTTCAGTTCAGCCTCCAGATTCAGTACTTTGGAAAACAGTCCGCCTCAGTCAAAGATGCTTAAGGGGCTGCCTAATTTGGCTCAGTGTTTATCCAAGTCCAATTCCTTCCTACCCCTTCACTAGTGAGAAATAAAAAATTTCAGAAGGATAGCTGCAGTGATTTCCCCTCAAGGCCAGTCTTTGCAGTTTTGGGGTGAGTAAAAAAGGAATCTCTTAAATCTCCCCTAATGTTTGCTTCATTTGCATAATTCATACCTTGTTGCAGGATTCTGATTTGCTTTAAATAGAGTACATGCAGCCCTGCATTAGGATTAGGATCATGGAAGGGACAGTTGGTGTTAAATGAATCCTTCTCCATATCCCACTTCAGTAAATTCTTGTCTTTTTCTTATATAACTGATATTCTTCCTCTAATTTCAGCCAGAGAGGATAGACCCCAGTGCATCCAGGCAAGGATATGATGTCCGCTCTGATGTCTGGAGCTTAGGGATTACATTGGTAAGTGAGAAATGCTAAGGGCTTTGCATGCTGCTGGAGATAAAACCCTAAAGCAGCTTGTGAAGCAGTTTTAGGAGAAGTAAAAGCTAAACTGGCATTACTCTTGTGAACATGTACGCTGTGATAGGGCCTCCATTGCCTCCCTGAATAACAGACCTTGCTCAGCTTTCCTCTGCTGCGCAGTTTGGCTTCCGTAGCTACTTTTTATCAGCAGTGACTTTACTCTGTTACTAGGGGGCAGCAATGCATGCTAAACCTCAAAAGAACCATGCTTTAAGCTAGGGAATCTGTTCCTTGCTGCCCCTTTAGAGCCAATGTAAGCCCAGCCTTCCTAGGTTTGGACCACTGAAGAAAGCAAACTTAGTAGGAGTGGAGAAGAGTGTATTGAAGCAGAAAGGTAGAAACCAAGGGTTTGGTCTAATCAGAGACAATTCCAGATTCGAAGGGGCTGGTACCCTCTCTGGGCACATACACCCTTAGCATTAGCCTAGCAGTCACCCCCAAAGTGGAGCTGACTAGGGGTGGGGACAGGTGGCAATGGTATCGAAGGGGGAAACCAGGAACTCCAGCTACCACCTCCTTCATTTCCCTGGAATGCCTCTGGGCCCTGCCCTAGCATGTACAGTGGACGCTCGGGTTGCGAATGTGATCCATGTGGGAAGCACGTTCGCAAACCGCAGCATCCGCAACCCGAAGCGCCGCATCTGCACACGTGCAAGTTGCAATTTGGCGCTTCTGCATATGTGCAAAGCGCGATTTAGTGCTTCTGCGAAAGCACTGAAACCCAGAAGTAACCTGTTCTGGTACTTCTGGTTTTGGCGCAGTGCATAACCCAAAGCTTCTGTAACCCGAGGTATGACTAGTATGTTTATGAGGAATGGGTAGACATTGTTTCCACTGCTTTTTTTATGGGAAGCTTGAGGTCTGTCAACCGGAGACATATGCAAAATAGGGGCTTGGGTTAATGCAGAACACACACACACACTATTATTTCATGTGTTTTAAAGGTCAAGTGCTTGCCTGCTGTTTTGTGAACATTTTAAATTTAATTGAAGCAGCTGGTAAGTTGCCCACTCTGTCTCCCCAGCAATTGCCTGCACACCTCGTATGATTCTTCTTCTTTTTAACAAAAGAAGTGGAAAGCATTGCAGCTCTTCTACAGCAGCAAGATAGAATTTCTCCCCTATCTGTGGAAAGCAGACTTGTGGGCTTTTCACAAATGGTAAAGTGTGTTTAAGGGGCTCTTCATCTGAATACATCCGGCTGCAAAGACAAGGAAAAAAAGAATGTTTGTGGGGAGCAGGGGGGATGAGGATGCAGAGGGTTGAGCTCTTTTAAGTTGCTACTATGTCTGGGAATCTCTTTTGAATACTGGAACTATTATTTCTCAGGTACAAGCCATCTCCTGCTTTCCCTCAAGCTTTCTTGATTTCAGCTGGCTAATTTGGGAGGGTTGCTATTGTTAAATCATAAGGAGTTGGAAACCTTGCACAGAGCTTCTGCTGGTGGGGCTTGTTTGGAGAATCCTCGCTCCCACCCTCCTGCCCCCATGAACTTTACAACGGCTAATCTAGCCCATGTTGTTCCTTTTTCTTTTGGTGTAGTATGAACTGGCCACAGGACGGTTCCCCTATCCCAAATGGAATAGTGTATTTGATCAACTGACACAAGTAGTCAAAGGAGACCCACCACAGCTGAGTAACTCAGAGGAACGGGAGTTCTCCCAAAGTTTTATCAACTTTGTCAACTTGTGGTGAGTATGCCTCGCTCTGGGGCTCTTCAGGGCATTAGTAAGTGGTTCTGGCTCAGGCTTCCAACTCTGTCCCTCAGCAACTTGCATGCGGCAGCAACATCCAAGAGTATTCATGTTGCTGGAAATGGTGCATTTTTCCTCCACTGAGGATGAAAGTGGGTTGGGTGGAGAAAGCTGCAGTATGAAGAGCCACTTGCAAGCCTTAAATTAATGCCACATTTCCTGCATGTCTGATGGAAGTGGTGGCTTGGAGAGATTTAGACATGTCCTTCCCTAGTTGAGTTGCCACTCAACGTGAAGGCAACACAGATCTTCCTTACTGACTTCTCACATTTGACAAATAGCACTGGGATGGTAGGGAGGCCTTTCCTCAGGCTGTGTCTGTAGCAAGACCTTTTGTAGCCCCTCATTACATCTTGGAGATCCGTTTGTTGTTGCCTCCTCGATATATGATAGAGGGAGCAGCGATTGCATCAAATAGAGTGCACACTGTAAACTGCAGAATATATCTTTGTAGTGCCTCCTGCTGGGAGTTTGCCTACCTGCAGGTTTGTAGCTGTGAGATTTTAAATGAATGTTGATAAGCTGTCTTTGACTCATTGCAGCACAATTATTACATTGTCCTGTGGATAAAATGAAGTGGATCTGAGTCGGTTGCTCTTGTTACATTTAGCACACCAGAATGGGCTCAGGAAGCGTTATGTGAGCAACTTAACATCGTTTAGTATATTAGTCTACATCCCTGGTGATTTGGAGCCTTGCAGGAGCTAGAATAGTTAAAGATACCTTTAAGATGAAACAATTGCCTTTGAGGCTATAATCACACAAAAGAGCAAGCGGAGGAGTGGTATTTAAAGGAGAACGATCAATATACATTTTACAAACTGATTAAAGCAAGTCCCTTCAAATTCACTACAGTGTTGATGTGCTGCCACCTGTTGGTTTGACATTTTTCTGCAGTGTTTTTAAAATGCAGTTAATTAGCCTCTTGAGCTGATTTCTTAGAGGCAAATGGGCAGGACCAGACTGTCTTTAGTTCAGTGATGTGCTTTCCTCCTTAGAAAGGTGGGGAGCAGGTTTTGTGTTAAGTAGACAAGGCCCTTGAAAAGCAACTGTGGCATTTTCCTCTCTCCTGAGCTCTCTATATTCATTTATGGCTGGTTATGGTAGTGCAAGAAGGATCTTTTTTAAGAATCCCCCTGTGTTTGTTTATGAAGGGTTAATTTCATGCTGCACAGGTCTTGAGAAAGAAGGAAAAGGAAACTTCCCTGATGCCAGGAAGTTGTTGAAAGGCTGTGTACTTCCTGCATTCAGAATTTTAAAACAATGGAGTGAGAGACGTACTGATCGGTTGCAGACTTCAGAGTGCTTCTGGTTATATTGCAGCATTTTCTTGGTTACCTGCAGACCAAGAACAGTCCTGGGATTCCCAATACCTACAACATACTCTGAGCCTAATAGGCAATACAAAGGTGAAAATACAGTGTCCAGGGCTTCTGCATAGTTTGGTAGAAAGAGGAATTTCAGTAGTGCATCTTGTCTTGCGTGGCTCATCTGCTGAAATTCCCACTCCTATGCAGCTTGCAGAAGCCCTGTCCTCTTTTAAAAAATTATTTCTTTACCTGATTGCCCTTGGTGAAAGAGAAGGCAGGTCACTATCACTGTATGAGTTGGTTTTATAGCTGCAGCCTTTGGACAGAGAGGGGACTTAAATGACCATTAATGATCATCATCATCCATATAGGTGCATTCATGCGATAGAATTGCAGACTCTGACAGTGTGCAGTGTCTTAACTGCCCAACACTTAATTTCAGATGTTTTTCTGCTAATGTTCTGTCACCCTAACCCTCTTACTGATCTTTTTAGCCTTACAAAGGACGAGTCCAAAAGGCCAAAGTATAAGGAGCTTCTGGTGAGTATGATGGGATATGTGAATGCATGAGACTAGAACTGGCTAAGACTTTAAGGACTTTAAAGACACTTAACTCTTTTGAAGCTTGGTATTATTATTATTATTATTATTATTATACCCCACCCATCTGACTGGGTTGCCCCAGCCACTCTGGGCAGCTTCCAACAGATATTATTAGGCATTCTGTAGCAGCACCCATTGCTATTCCCATTTTGTGAGATATGAGCTGCATTCTACCTGTTTAGTGCAAACAGTGAGGCTGGGCTTGCTATTTTGTCTTTTGCTGTGGTGAGCAATGAAGCAAGCCCACATTTAGTTCATTCAGGGGTTGTGTTGTGTATCTAGAGAATTAAAGTTTTTTTGCAATTGCACAACATATTTAATTGGTATAATTAAAATTTGATTTTGGGATTTGTCTGCTTCACCAATTATCCATTTCCTCCCAAACGTAAGGCCAAGGGATGTACTGTACCCCACCTGCCTTCTCTGTGTGTATATGCCCATGTTGATGCTTGGACCCCTTCTACTGGAATCTTGTGAGCTGGTACCTCAGCGCAGCAACTCATAACACCTGTTAAGTGTTAAGTTGCATGGAAGTACCTTTGGGAGCTCACACGTCTTCTGGAGGCACCTTCTGTGCTCCAAAAGTGTGACTATATTTTGTTCCCTTCTCTTCTACCAGAAACATCCCTTCATCCTAATGTATGAGGAGCGAACAGTGGACGTTGCGTGCTATGTTTGTAAAATCCTGGATCAAATGCCAACGACTCCGAGCTCTCCAATGTATGTCGATTGATACTGCTGCTACATCAAAACTCTAGTGCAAATGCTGAGAAAAAGCAAGATGTACAGAATCTCCACCCCGTATTGCAGTGTTTTAACGCTCGCCCAGACACCATGTGCAATAATGTTGGTGTTTTTCTTCCATTCTGTCTGTATATTATTGTCACTTATAAAGTGCATCCATGTAATAATACCTGATCACAGTGTTAGTGTCAGTCAAAGAGAGACCTCATTTTGCTCTTTTTGTGGACATATTCATAAAACGTGGAAATAAGTAACATTTTATTTGTTGACCATGATTGGATAGCACCTAAAGTTAATTTCTAGACTCAGAGACTTCTCAGCAGCTACTGGAATGATTTTATTCTCTCAAACTCTTCCAATTGTTACAGATAATATAAAAGAAAGGAAGTTAGGCATTGGCCTATCTGATTCTGAACATAAACTGCTTGGGGAGAAAGAAACTTTTATGCAGCCAAATGAGCTACTTTTACCTTCTGAAGCCAACAAAGGCAAAGAGGGGATAATATATAAATATATATATAAATATATTTCTTCACAAAGTGCAATAGATTAATTGATTTGAAATTCTGTTGCTTTTCAGTCACAGTATATGTTTTGAAGACAATTGTGGCTCAGCAGAACTTCATATTTTGGAGGGAGAAAGAAGTGATCATGTAAAATGGACTATGTCTTTACCAAAAAATAAAAATAAAAATGCATTGCATTGCATTGAAAGGAGCTAACAATTAAACTCATGAGAGTATGAGTTTGAACTCATGGAGAATAATGTATTGTTTCATTTTCCAAGCAAGCCACTCTTCAGTAGAACTAGGTGTCCTGTAAATTGTTACCTGGTGAGATAAGACTTTTACCTGAGGAATTATTAAACTACTCAGTTGAATTTAACTGGCTTGTGACCCCTGATTTCCAACTCATGGCTAAACTTTCACCATTGAAAGGGTACGGGACAGTTCGCAGTTGTGAAGAGCTATTTTACATTGTTAATAATTATTTGTAATTTATCTCCATCAAACTTTTCATGTTTTCCAGTTGCATAGAAACTTCCCACAGAGCTCCAGGTATGACTTGGATTTCTGATTTTAACCATCAGATCAAATAAGCTCCCCATATCCCCATCAGTTGGATAGTTGGGCTTCCAAAATCATTACAAAGAGGATGCTAAATATGTTTGCTTTCATTTTGTGGATGAATTCGTTTATTAGAAGAATTTCCTAACACAACGGTAACTAAGAGAACTGGAATGTTAAGTTCTTAAACGCATGTGACAGAAAAAAGGAAACCCAGAGGTTATATTGCCAGACCGGGGGGTGGGGGAGCCCTTTAAACAATTATATTGTCATCTCAACTGCATCCAGTATGATCTTATCTTCTAAGTCACAAGGGGGAGGAAGTGGTGTTTTTTAAAATCCAAAGTTATTTGTAATCTCAGTAACTGTCACTATTTAACATGTAATACTAGAATTGTAAGGGAATTAAGCTTTACCATTGAGTGGGTCAGCGATAACAAGACCCTGTTACTATAACCAGTTAACTTAATTTTCTCTAGTATACCAGCTGATTAATAGGATTTGGGGGCAAAAACTTGGTCAACACCATAAGAGATAATGTATTGAAATGGGAACCAGTTGGGACCAGGGCCATTCCAAGACATTTTGCTGCCTGAGGCAAATGACAAGTGCAGAAGCTGACCAAACTGCCAGGTAAGCACCCACCACCTGAGCGGCTGTTTCACTTGCCCAATGGTAGGCAAAGTCCCTGGTTGGGACTGTTTTAATGTAGTAATTATTCATTGTAATCCACTCAGGTGGAAGATTTTCAACCTCATCCAGATGTTCCCAAACTCTATATGCATATCTCCTGGATTTTCCTCTTCGTGCCTGCTGGAAATTGAATAGTAATTAGAGCCCCCTTCATTTTGCATTCTATTCTCATGTACGTTAGCAGCGCATTTCCATTCGGTCAACCGCAAATGGAGGTAGCTCCTATTCAGGCTCAGTGGATGTCTGAGAGAAACTGACTGTTCTAGCATATTAATCATAGATTGATATATTAAGGGTGCAGCATTTATATTACAGTATATGTTTATAAAGATGTATAGTGTTCAGAAGCTGTGAAAATAGTGTAAGAACTGTACATTGTGAGCTCTGGTTTAATTTTTTTCTTGTACCATAGAACAAAATGTAAAGTTTATTGAGAAGCTGATGTGCAGGGGATATTGCCTTATTGTCTGTAAGTAAAATGGAGTTTGACAACATGATAGCTTCTAAGAGCTTCCAACTATTTTATCCTCTCCTGGTTTGACATCCTCTTCTATTTAAAATACTCTACATGGAATCAAAGTGTTAATGTAATAGGTTCTCCCCCACCCCCCGCCTGCAGGTCAGTTGTAATAAATCAAGGATCCGAATATGATCTTGCTTAAGGTCAGACATGATGATGGGGAAATCAATAAATGCAAAATGAAATTTTAAAATGCCATCTTTCTCTGGCCAAGTTTTCCTATTTATTGATGTTTGCAAGAAGGACCAAAAGGGATGGTGGGACTTTGAGGGGGTGCCCCTGAAATACAAGAGGCTCAGCTGATCCTGACCATTGTTTGACCTTTAAACAATTTTTTTACTCCCCTGAACAAATTACTTTGTTTGCTGTCTATGCATTTTACACAGTTTAATCTAGCAGAGCTTCCATCAGTAGAATGGGGAGGGATGTGCTTTTTGTTATTCCCCCACAGTCTCCTATGCCATCTCACGCACTGTTCTGAAGGGTTCCCCCAACCCTATGGAGTATGTTTTGGGGGACTTCAGGTTGGAAGGAGGAATTGCCAAAAATTGCCTCTCACCCCATTCTGCTGCTGGAAGCCTTTGCTGGATCAAAGAGCTTTCTATCAGCGTATGGGAGAAATCATTGGATAATATTTTTCATCTTTAGCTACTACTGTATTTGAGGTCTGACATTACCACATGAATGACCCAGTTACTTGGGTCATACATGGCATATAACACTTGTGCATCCTAGATTTGAATTTGCCTTTTGGGCAACAGCATCACGTTGCTGATTTATGTTATATTTGTAATTTAACACAAAAGATATTTCTCATCAGTAGCCCTGCCCAACAAGGTAGCTGCCATTTGGGACTTTTGTTTCTTGTTCCATCTGTTTTGTATTTTTATGTTACTGGTTTCAATAAATTCATTGAAATCATTTTGAACTAAATTCTCATACGTTCTCCAGACCATTACCAGCCTCTTCCATTTCTATCATTTGGGGTGGGTGAGGGGAGGCATTCTTTTTTTTAAAAAAAATTATTTTGTAGACCAGAGGGGGAAATTGCATTTTTCACTTCTCCTTTAGCAGTTAAATGACAAGAAGCTGTGATATGACGTGTCTTTGAAGTTCACTGAACAAATTATTGACTTTCTGCCTAACTTTCTGCACATAGTGGCTTGTAAAGGTGAAATGAGAGATAAACTAGTCCAGGCTGGCCAGGCTTTATGGATAGAGCACTGAAGAAATCTTGGAATATCTACTATTGTTAAAGCTTGCACATGACAAAATAACTGCAAAACAAGCACTCAGTGTGACATCACAGGGAGTCTTTTAATTAAGTACGGCAGTGCTGATCACAGAGGTAAGGCATTGTGTTTATTTACAGTGTGGTTTTTTAATATATATATATAGTTGACAGCATCCCTTTAAATAAGGATAAAAAGCCCTGTACCGCATGGCAGTGTAGCACCTAAAACTAGTCTGTATTCAAGTGCTATTAAAAAGCCTCAATGGAATGACTTCTAACTTTTTGCATATTAAAATTAAGTAAAAGAAAACAAGCATGTGAAGGATTGTTCTATCCTACCAGTGCACTGTGTGAACATTTGTACAATAGAAAATTCATGCTTTAAATAGTGACCTTATAAAAAAAAACTTAACATTTTTTTATACAACATGCAGCAATATTAAAACCAGTTGTTCGTTCTTCCCCTACTTGACCTCAGAAGTTTAGTCACCCTAGTGAGGCTGGAGTTCTACCCATATTGAGGTCTGCAGAGACAGCTCTCCTGGTCCAGGCTGTTCTTCAGCCAAGAAGACACATGAGGGCACCTGGTCCTTTTTGTACTGTCTTGATTTCCAACAACTCCTTCCAGTAACACAATATTAAATACACTCATTTGGTAAATAATTTTGTAATTAGCTTTGGTTTGCAATACTTTTACACAGTTTCAGGAAATGGCCAGATCCGTCCAAAGCAGCCACAAACTGTTTCTTACACATGCCCTTCCATACTGTGCGACCTTTCTGAATTGCAGTGCACAGAGGTTTACAGAAGAAATAAAAACACTGATGAATTGGCCAGTACTGCAAAGTACCCAGCTAGCCAAGAAGAACAAGCTCCTCCTCTTTGGATGTGGATTCATAGCTGTTCTCTGGAAGACCTTGCATGGGATTTTCACTCTGCTCCCCGCACTACAGGTGAGGCTGGGCAGGAAATCCAGAAAAAAGCAATGGCTAAGGCACAAAGATATTGTGGACTTGAGCATCCTCTGCAGTTAGTTCTGTGTCACAATACTGTAAATGGGAGCTTCTTTTCACAAGCCTTAGGCAATTAAAAGGTTGAATATGATGTCAATGAGGCTGCTGCTTGTGTAGTGTAGATCATAGACAGGTGTGTTGAAGGAAAGGATGTCTTGAAAGAGGTGCAGCACCATGTGAAGGAGGCAGTAGAGGTCTATTTTTTAAGGCGATTCTTCTCACTGGTATTGTGTGCATTGCAAGGTATCTGTTTGGTTCAGTTGACTGTTATTGTCTTGCTGTTCTGAGGCGCCATTCTGCTGTAGTAGAATGTGCTTTGTGATGCTGCAGGCTTCCATGGTAGGTGTTTTTGGCTGAATGCTTCACGCTTTCTGTGGGACATCAGCATGATGTCATCAAATTATTATCCTGTTTTTCCTTCTGTCTCTTCATACCATTTTTAAAAGAGAACAACAGTACGATCCCCATAGCTGTAGATCACCATAGTACTATTCTGTCCTTTTTGTGTGGATTTTATGTACACTCTGACATACTGTGGGCAGGTGAACCTGTTGCTAGTCATCTACTTCAGCACACCATCCCTATTAGTTTTGCCATTTGCACAATTTTGTAAGTATGGCTTTTCAAAGCATCTTTTTATTTGTGCTAGAACACTTTTGCCTATTTATTAGAATTGAAATAATCACACAATTGTACTTACATGAAAAACAATTTAACTCAAATTTTAAGAATTGAAATTGCTTTAAAAATTGTTGTTTTCTTACCATTAATCTTAATTTAAAAAGTGCTGTCTTTTTTAAGAAGCCATAAAAGTAAACCATATAATAGAACTTTAAAAAAGTGGTTTGTTGTAAATTAAAGAATTAATTTGGCTTGTTCAGAATGGTCCCTTTCCCACTTCCATGCCTATGTCATGTCTAGTGGTGCAGATTACACATAAAACAAGTACTATATCCTCAACTCTGAGTGTGGAAAGTTTTTCTGTATGGAAAAGACTTTATGGAGAGTAATGATTGTGCACAACTAAGAGTTGCCAATTTGGAAGTACCTATATAAGTACCTGCCCTCCCCTTTCAACATATGTCTCACCACCTGCTTAAGCTGTATTAATTTATAGCACCGGTATAGTTCAAGCAAAGTTTCACTCAAGGGCCATAAACATCATAGCAGACTATTGCTTTAAAGGCTTATTCACCTGCTTAACTAGTATTTTGAAGCATGATGCACCTTTGACAGCAGCTGCCATTTTCAGATTTGGTTGTAACAGGAAGCAGAAGTGATTTTGTTTTTTAAAAATAAATTAATAAATCCTGACATATGGGGACTGGTTTAGTTAAAATACGCTTTCCATCACTGTAGATACAGTAGTGTAATTTGTTTTAAACTACCACCTAGCTTTGAGCCAAGTAGGATACATTTTAAGTGCCGTTGGGACTTTTGCTTCTACATTTCTTTTGTCAGTCTCATAACTAGACTCAAGATTTAGCCCCCAGTCAACTATCTGCTTCCTAGGCCCAACCACTCAGCATTTGGTCTATAGGCAAAAGTAAAACTGAGGGGACTGTAAAGGGTTTTGAACTTGCTAGAATGAAAGATAAGAAGGTATGTGCAAGAAGACAAATGGTAAGCTCACTGGGCATTAAGGAAATTATTAATAATCATTTACAGCCATACCTTGGGTTGAATGTGCTTCGGGTTGAACGTGTTCAAGTTGCGCTCCGCGGCAACCCGGAAGTAACGGAGCGTGTTACTTCCAAGTTTCGTCGCTTGCGCATGCACAGACGCTCAAAATGACGTCATCCGCAGACGTGCCATCGCTAGTTACGTTTGCTTCTAGATGCAAACGGGGCTCCAGAACAGATCCCGTTCATATCTAGAGGTACCACTGTATAGGTAAATTATAACATTCAATTGTTACTGTGGACATTCAGCGGTGTAGTGAGGATCTGTTGCTCAAGTGGATCTGAGTATAGTTTGGAATTGTGGCTGAGGGCTGGGCCCTCATTTTGTGGTATAAAGGGAGAACTATGGTTAAAACGAATAAAGGGTAGATATCTCACAACATAGTGCTTTGCTCATTACCCAGACTTTGTTTTTTATACGTAGTTGTGGAGTCATCACCTGTGTGAAGCCTACCCACATGTGAACAAAGGAACCCTACCAGGCTGGCAGCATTTGCATCTTCTTTTAATGAGGCAACATATTTGAGTGATACACTGCAATATTCTTGTCTGCCCTCAGGAAAGCGATGGTTAGGAACATAATGAGTATCTGGTGCTTGGTAAGAAGCCTTTGGGCTGGGAATTGGTTGCTGTGTAGCTGGGCCTGCTGTAGTCCTGCCTTGTACCAGCTAGCCTGACCTTGCCCTAGATGAAAACCTGGCAGCCTCCTTTTTGGGGTCTGCCCTGTGCAGTAACAGGTGTGAGCATTCTAGTAGCAGCTTGATGGTCATGTATGATACTGCATACAGATCTGTTGCGACATGTAGAGAAAACCCAGACTGCGTTCTGTACCATCACTGACGGACTTAGATCTGGCAATATCTTAAAGACCGACAAAGGCCATAGGTTTAGGCTACAAGGGGTAAGTTGCCCAGTTTCTTCCACTGTGGTAGACTTAGTCGTAGATTTGCAACCTTCACTTGTTATGCTGATTAAACTTTGTCACTTTTTCAGATCGGCTCTGGGCAACATATTATTCAATATTATCAATTTATTCAAGACTGCCTGTTTATTAAACTGAATAAATTATTTGGTATATGAGGAGGAATATGAGTCCTTCGAAGTGTTTTTGGAATTTGAAACAGAATTTAAATTGGTAATCCTTTCCATTTTTATAAGTTACGATTACTTTATTGCTTGTAAATTTATTCATGACGATCTGATACACTCACGGATAATATTTATATCATATATAAGAATATGGTTGGTTTTAATAGTGTGTTGAAATGCTATAGATTTATCTATATCAAATTATAGATATGTTTATATTTTTAATCTAATTAAGAAATGAGCAAAGTACTTATGAAGGGAGGAATGTACCCTGAAACAGAAAATTGATAGAAGTCGCCCCAGACTTCTAGTCAATTAAAAATCCTTCATTTGTGTACTTGCTTTTTATATTACTCTGCGTTCTTTTCAAGCTGAGTGCCCACCACATAAACAAGTCAGATTGCTTTACTTCTATTTCAAGTGCCTTTAAAATTGGTAAGACAGGGCAGAGACAGAAGTGTTTAGTGAAAGGATGGCTTGGAGGTTACTGGTCCGACAATGGCTTTTTCGTGAGCTGACTTTTTTTTAAGTCTTCATGTATAGAATCAGGAGGAAAGGCAGTGGCTGCCATGCATGCAGTGTGTTGCAAGCTGTAAGTGAACCAAATTTTTCCCCACAGTAGGTAATAAGAGACAATATAGCAGAACCTGATCTGGATGATAGATATGTTAGGGATGAAATGGATGTGCATACCAAACATAATTCTGCTGCAGAGTGAGTCTTTCTTGGAAGCTACTAAAGTTAGCTGTGCTTGCTGAGGAGGAGACTCCTGCGCCAGAGATTTGCTTTGTGGTGTGTGGGAGATTATCTGGCAATTTCATTTGTAATAGGGGAGGGGAATGTCCTGGGAAAACTGACTCCAGTTTCTTCTCCCTGGCTGTCACCAGAGCTCTCTGATAAAGTATCTGAGTCTCTTTAATGGAAATCTGTTTGTGTTTAGCTGCATCCCCACACATAAGGCTTATTCTGTTCACCACTGTTGTAAATGCAGGTCCATGGTACTGTTCAAGTTGAGATCACTAACATCTAAGAAATCAATGTTGAAGATGCTAGGCCCAGTGGTGGTGAGGGAACCGAAACCGTTGGCTGAGCTAGGCGGAGTGAGGTCCAGCCATTCCATTGTTTCCCAAGGAGACTCTGTGAAGCTCATGTGCAAACCAGTTCCTTCTCCAGAAGAGGGAGACAGCTGGGTCTCCATGGGCGACAGGGGAGTGGGCAGGATCTCGTGGGGTGGCAGCAGTTCATCGGCAGCTTTGTTGGAAAATCCTTCCATCACCCCTTCAAAGTGTGGTTCTTCACCCACCTTCAGTAGGGTGATTTCACTCGACCGCCCCAGAGGGCTGTGGGAATTTAACAAGATTTCCAGATGACTGTCGTTGCTGCTAGGGCAGTGTTCAAAGGACAGCTGACCTGAGGGGCCTTGCTCAAATGAAGCGGATGTCTTCAGTAGCGAGGAAGTGCCGGAGGTCCCCGAAGACACTGTTATCTGAGGCACCTTCTGAAGGCAAGGGCGGTCCTCTTTGGCATTTGCAGGCATTTCTGTTTGCAAACAAAAAAGGCTCATCAAGAGCAGATCTACAACTTTACTATACCGTGCACCCCAAGCCACCCTACAACTTGAAATGTTATAAAACATCTTGCACATCAGTGATTACTGCCTGTCAAGACGGCAGACTCCTTTGTCTACAGTATGAGATACCCAATGGAGCACATCGTAATTCGCTGCTGCTGTCAGAGAAGTGTGTCCTACTTTTCTTTTGGTTGGATATAGCTTTATGTGATGCTATGCTAGAGTAACTTGGCATACCAGGAATCTACTTTGTGGTTCTGTGAGCCTGTAAGGTGTATCTAGGAATGCCTGGGTGAGAAGAACAGAAAGATCGCAGAAGAGCCAACAGCAGATTGTGGTCAGGGAACACAGTAGGTGCTCCATCCAAGGACCGCAGGAAGGAAATCAGAAGAAGAAATTATCACTAAGTATATGTGTGTTGGCAAGGACTTGTTAAGAGGGAAAAAGATGAGCGGATGAGTATGGGATGTCCTACAGCAACTAGAATCTTAATACTTCACCAAACCATTATTAGGCATTACAAGTATAAAACATCGATATATAAAATTTAAAATATATACAAATAAATAGATATGTAAACTATATAAAAATGGGATTTCTTCCCACTAAATAGTGCCATTCACCACTCTAAGTGATACTGTTAACCAAAACTCAGCCACCCTTGCAGTTACTTCCAGGTTAATGTCAGACAGATAAGATTCCTGTATGCTTATATCAGATTCTGATTGTTAAGACCACACAATCTATTTTAGTGCAAGGGTGGCTAAGCTGTGGCCCTCCAGATTTTGGGCTTCATCTCCCATCATCGCTGACTGGGGTTGATGTGAGTTGGGGTCCAGTGACAGTCTGAGGGCCACATCTGGTTGCTTAAAATAAGCCCATCAAGAAAATGCACTTTGGGAGCGGGCTATGACCATGGCTACATTTAGCAGTAGGCATTGGGCTCAAATTATGGCTTACTATGACTAGGGGGTAAGGACGCAGGTAGTGCTGTGGGTTAAACCACAGAGCCTAGGACTTGCCAATCAGAAGGTCTGCAGTTCGAATCCCCTTGACAGGGTGAGCTCCCGTTGCTCGGTCCCTGCTCCTGCCAACCTAGCAGTTCAAAAGCACGTCAAAGTGCAAGTAAATAAATAGGTACCACTCCAGCTGGAAGGTAAGCGGCGTTTCCGTGCGCTGCTCTGGTTCGCCAGAAGCAGCTTAGTCATGCCAGCCACATGACCCGGAAGCTGTACGCCGGCTCCCTCGGCCAATAAAGTGAGATGAGCGCCGCAACCCCAGAGTCGGCCATGACTGGACCGAATGGTCAGGGGTCCCTTTACCTTATGACTAGGGGAAATTCTCTGAAATTGCCATTTTGGGTACCACCCTTCAGGCAATGAAAAGCATTGGGGCTAGGGGTTACTGCAGACACAGCGATCAAATTGCACCCTCTTTGGGCAGCCAGAGACTTCGCTCATACTTGCTTTGACCAGAACCAACAGTCTTGCCTTAGGGATATCACCTACCTCCAGTTTCAATAAGCACATCCAACAGTTCATCCATTTGCTGGCTTCGGGTCATCTGCTGCAGCAAGAAAAAAGCAAGGGATGTTAGGAAGTTGGTACTGGAGCCACACACTACTATACTAGAAAAATCAGCTTTGATGGATATTGAGAGATGCTTTCAAAAGAAAGCTGAAGCCTCAGACATATAAGGATGATAGAATCTCCTTGACAGGCATGTTAAATAAACAATGATTCCTTAGTAACTAGTTGAAACAGGTCTCCTACAATACTTGAGCAGTTTTTTTGTGCGTATAGTAGGCTGTTATGTATTACAATTAATACCATTATAGTTCATAAAAGCCTCAGAGAAGCAAGATCAATAGCCCTCCCAAAGTGGAATGAAAACTCCCTCCTTCACTCAGATTTTCAACCTGTAACTAATGTTACTTAGAATAAAATCCTACCACATTCATTGGTATGCTTACGTTGGCTCCTGTTAACCCACACAAACTTTGTGTGACCCACTGCAATTACCTCTTTAGGGGCCATCCTGCAGTGCTCTTGTGCGTACTTTTTTGAACCAAGTGTTCAGCTGTAGCTTGCAAACTTAGTTCATTCAGAGATCTTTCTGTTTCTTCTAAAAATTCAGATGACCCTTCCAACAGAAGTCACCTGAATCACTTCAGCTGCTTATTCAATGTCTGAACAAATAAGAGGTTGAATGAATTTGCATTTGCTTTTAATCCAATTGACTGTATATAACTCTTTCTACAATAATAAATTCAGTTTTCAAGGCTGTCAGTAGTCATCTGCTTTCACTCATAGGTCACACAACACTCTTAAATCTGCAATTGGCTTTGATGTACATAACAATCAAAGCAAGCTATCTGCAGCCAAGCATAGCCTACCAAGCACCAGACTGTTACCTGTTTCACAGCATCAGCGTAGGGTGGTGGCTGCTTTCCATCTGGGAGGGCAGCATTTGACTTGCAAAAGCCAGGAGACAGAATGGAATACTTCTGACTACCTTGTGCTGGCACCTGTGTGGAACCAAAATCAATCACAGGGATCAAGCCAAACTTGGGCCAAGACTGCTATTCAGCAGTTGCCTCCATAAATTTACCTCTTGCACATGGGAACAAATCAACAGTCAATGAGGTGATCTCATTGCAAATTCAGTGGAAGCATGAGAAAAAGTCAAGGCTCCCAAAGCCCATCTCCCTTGCTGTAATAACAGTTTTGCCATTGATAATGGCACTTACAAAGTTCTGCAAAGGAATTTTGAAATAATATTGAATTCCCCCACCCACTAGCAGAAAACTGCAGTAAAGGCTGCCTGGTTTAGGGCAGGGGTGAGCCAACTTTTTCAGCAGGGGGCCGGTCCACTGTCCCTCAAACCTTGTGGGGGGCCGGACTATATTTTTTTTGGGGGGGGGGGATGAATGAATTTCTATGCCCCACAAATAACACAGAGTTACATTTTAAATAAAAGCACACATTCTACTCATGTAAAAACATACTGTTTCCTGGACCATCCGCGGGCCAGATTTAGAAAGCGATTGGGCCGAATGCGGCCCCCGGGCCTTAGTTTGCCTACCCATGGCTTAGGTGATATACTCTCTTTTGAATGGGCAGGAGAGAGTTACAGGGACACCAAGGGTGGTAATTAAGCTGTATATGTGGAAGAGTGGGTAGTGTCCGGTTTCTTAATGACTTCTGAAAAAGTTGAACCTACTCTGCTTATGTGTATGCCACCATCCTTGAAATGCCGTTCTGCAACTTGAATGCAAACCAACAGATGTATATTTTAATCACTGGAAGATGGGCAATTAAACTCCTCCTTTCCTGTTTGGTATTTCATCAACTGAGAAGCAATAATAGCTACAGTAGGTAAACTGGGCCTGGACACATGGAACACAGCCTGCCAGTTTTGAAACATTGCACTGCCCCCCAGTCTGATTCTGGGCACAGCTCAAAGTGCCTTTGAAGCTCTGAGCAGTTTGGAATCTGGATTGAATGGGAGCTGCTTTAACACCCTCCCCTAACTCTGCACCCCCTAATAATAATAACAAGTAGCTTTCTTACTGGAGCTGTGCGAAGATGGCTGCTGGGCTGTGGAGAGCTGCTGCGTCCTTCTCCCTGAGTGCTGGGGGACACAGAGAGGAGGTAATGGCTGTTTGGTGAGGGTGGAAGGCTGATGTGTTGCGGACTCTTTGCTGCCTCTAGTGGAGAATGCTGGGGAGAGCACTGTGGGCTTAGGAATGTGGAGGACAGTATGCCGCTCTGTCCTGACGGCTCCATGCAATGGCTATTTACAAGATGGGGCAGCTGAGGTGTCCCACAGTTTCTCAGTGTGTCCGAGTTGCTAGCCTGGCCTTTCAAGGGAGCTTGCTTAGAGGCAAAGGGACAACTAGACGCTGGGTTTTCTTGCTTGATCGGGAAGCCGAAGAAGTGTGGAGAGGGCTGCTTCTCGTCCAAGCCGTGGCTCCTTTTGCGCTTCTGCAGCTGCATCCTTAGCTCTTCCACTTGCCTCTGCTCTTGCTGCAGTTTCCAGGTCAGCTCATTGATGACCTTCTGCTTTTCCACCAGCATTTTGTCTTTCTCTGTGTCAACCCTTTCCACGTCGAGCTGGATGCCAGCGCCGTTCATGCTTCCCATCAGGCTTTCTTCACACCCGCCTTGCACAGGGGAAGGGTGCAGGACAAAATGGGGGGAAGACATTGGTCCTTCGTTGAAACTGTCTGGCAAGGAGCCATTCACCGATAGGTCTGAGGAAGCTGGGGAGATGGGGGGAGTAGAGCTGGTGCTGCCAAAGTGGTAAAAGCCATTGGACAGCAGGCTGGCCGAAGACTGCGACTGGTAGCTGGAGAGAGAGTTGGTTGGTGTCACTGGGAAGGTGACGGTGGTTATCTCATTGAAGCTGGGCACAGAACCCCCGCTGCACTCCTGGAAGGGCCGCAGGCGTTCCATCAAGGCCGTTTTCGTACCTGATACAGGGAGGCCCCTTATTCGGAGCTGCTGCCTCAGCTCCGACACCTGGAATGAAAGCCGCTTAGTCAGTGGCAAGGTCGCTTTTCAGTTCAACTTTGTGGCAAAGTAGCAACCTGCTTACAGTGGACCCTGACCCAAATCTAAACCAGAGATTATTTGCACGGACAAAGAGTTGGGCTGGGTAAAGTTTGGGCTCCAAAATGGCTGCTATTAATTGGACTGGATACGCCAGTTTGTCCCTGTGCTGCTTAGCACAACATTACTTGGACATCTCTAATTATTTCTATTGCCTTAGGTGCTATGCTGTCCAAATTAAAATTATGCAAGTTGTAATAAGCCAGGAGCGGGACTGAACGTCTGCACCCAGGGCTTATTTTTCAGCTGGAATTCAGTTTCAGCACCTCTCAGGTGAGCTCCGTTGCCATTCTAAGAGAACAAGGGAGACATTCTTTGTGAGTTCTGGCACCTCTTTTTCTAGAAAAATAGCACTGCCTACACCTAATGAATTTGTGGCTGGTTTTAACCTGGGCTGCCCTTCTTACATTTTAGATATAGACAGAGCAGTGCTTCTTGAGAAACTTGGGGGAAAGAGAAGGCATGCTTTCCAGTCAACCATCATTACTCCTGAGGATACTCTCCTGTCCCTGCTTAGGAGCTGCAGCCCTTTGGGCACAGGCAAGTCCTCCAGGTGAAGACTAGGCAGAACATCAGAGCTTGTTGAACTTCCCATTACTTTGCTTCCTGCGGATGGCCTATATTTTCAGCAACAGCTGCCTGAGGTTGTGCCTCTGGCACGTGCCTGTGTGTATATAAGTGTTCGCTTAGAGCACTTTGTTTCAATTGATTTCTTAACGTATGTTATGTTTAATGCTTGAGGTTTTTTCTTGTTCCAGGGTTGCCTTTGTGTTAATTTTGTTTTAATTTAGTGTGTTAGTAAAATAATGGTTTGCATTCTTAAACAACGAATATTATTGAAATAGAACTGGCTCTGCCATCTGTTTTTAAACAAGCTACAATGTCCGATTTTATTAGTTCTAAGTCAGCTTTGGCAAATAATAATTTGGTCTCTTCTCTACAGTCCACTGACCCTAGTTGGTCTGTTGATCTTATGGTGGTGTTTGACTGCTTCAATTTATGTGATATTTGAATTTTGATTAATTTGGGATATTGACCGAAGTGCATGTGTTAACCATGTGTTTCCTGGAGGAACACACTGCCTCCACATGCAGTTTCATATACCACACAGAAGGTTTTACACTTTTCATCAACTTTTGCATGCAGTACTCACTTTTAAATCATCCAGGTTGGATGGGAGAGGACCTGGCTTGAGAGACGAAATGCAGGATTGCCCTGAAAAGCTTCCCTTCCCAGGGGAAAGAGGGCTGTTGGCAACTGTCGATGGGGAAGAGTTTGAGGTTTTGGCCATTTGCTCATTGGGTTGCCTGCAAAAAATAAAAGTGCAGAACATTTCCCCCCTTTTGTTTTCTTCTTCTTTTTAAATATCAGTATTCTTACTTACTTCACTAAACCTTTATTACAAGTACTGGCCATCATAAAACATCCATATATACAAATAAAAGCCATGTAAAATATATAATTACAAGAATTATCATTGGGATTTCTTCCTGCTAAATAGTGCCAGTCACCGCTCTAAGAAATACTATTGAGAAAATCTCAGCCACCTTTGCAGTTACTTCTGAGTAAGTGTCAGACAGATAGAATCTGATATTTTCATTGTGCCATGATGTTAGACTTCCCAAAAAAGGAGATAGCACGTGTTTACGTAGCTGGTTGTACAATGGACAGTAGAAAAGGATATGTTCTACAGTGTCTGGCACGTTCAAATAACATCTGCAATGTCTATCATTTCTGGGGATGTTTAAATATCTGCCTTTGACAAGAGCTGAGGGGGAAATGTTCAGCTGGGCTCAGATAAAGGCCCTGCGTTGGGCTGGAATTTTTAATTTTGAGATTTAAGTGACCCTGATTCACTTACAACTGATTCAATGAATGTCCCTTAATCTAGTTTGAATATTGCAATAAATATATTGCCCACTTGAATTATACCAGGATTCCAAGTCAATACCAATAGATCTAATTTTGTTATGTAAGAGCTGGATGTATAAGAGTTCTTAAGCAAGTCAGAGAGCAGACTCAAAGGTTGGCAGCAAAAATGGCAACGCAGCCAGTTTTTTATAGTGCTAGCCTTCATCCAATATTCCATCATGTGTACACCTAGTTCTGCATACACCATCTCATACTTGATTGAACTTAGGAGCCCCCGGATACATCTCAAGAAACTTGAGTGTATCTTATCTAAATCACTATTATATGCTTCTATCCATATTGGGATCCCAAAAAGTAGCTGGGATGACACTTTAGCTTGAAAAATCTGAATAGCAGCTGGTATAATTTGGTCACCTTTCTGAAAATAAAAGCGAGCTATTGCTGAGGAATTACACTTTGCCTGTTTTATAGCACTTGTGTGATGGATTGACCAACCTGAGTTGCTCTGCAATAAAATTTACTGCATCACCACTGTTGTCCTGAAGGGTACAATCCTGCTGAAGTTTGGAAGAGTTTGGACACTTAAAAGGGAGAGGCTTTCTCTCTTAAGCACACACTTTAATTTCCTATTTAAATTAACAGAGCTTAAAAGTGACTAATGGGCTGGAATGTGCCCCAAATTGATTGCGGCAAGAAATCAAACCTGGGTAAGGTGGAAAGGTCACTCTAGGAAACCTTTCCGTTACCAACTCACTTCAGCTGCATGGAATGGGGCCCCGGATAGTTGAAGTGCTGCTGGTGCCGGTGCTGCTGCTGCTGGCTGAGGATCTGGAGCTGCAGGAAGAGCTGCTGCTGCTGCAGGAGCCTTGCATAGGCCGAGTCCATGGGCGGAGGGGACTTTTCCGCCTTCTGGTCTGGGGGAATGTACTGGTGGTACTTAAGCTTCTTCACTTTTGGCTTCATCTCCTTGGGCTTTTTGTGGCGATTCTTGCTATCGCCCGATGGTTTTGACTAAATGGGGCACAAATAAAAATTTCAATAAGATTATCTGCAACATGGAGTAACTGAAGTTAGTTAGAAAGTTTATATTGAACTGTGAAATCAAGGTAGCGAGAAGTAGAAGACTCTAGTTTTTTTGCTGCAAAATACTAACATGGTCCCCCCCCGCCCCGCCCCCCCGCCCAGAAAACACAAGGAATGTAACTCATTTGTAAGTTATCTGTTGATGGCTGAGATATATGTGTCTAATGTGTGCTACATAAAAAAATATGTTAGAAATTACAAGTATTTCCACATCAGCAGGCAATGAAACAGCACACAAACTTTTGCAAAATAAACCAATTGCATAGGAATGGAAAACATCAGAAGAAAGTGCAAATGAATATTGCAATTGAGACGTGTTTGTACATCCCTTCTTCCCATCTGACCTTCTGTAGCTGAGTACAAGGAACAAAATATACAGGCACCACATCATTTGTAAAGGGCATGTTTATATATTTATTAGCCACACATTCCTTTTAAAACAGTCTGAAGCAGCAATCTGGTCCTTACCCAGATGACACTTCCAAGAATTTTTAAATGATATGTATCTAATAATATACTAATGCATGTTTTACAATCGTCACAGTACTGGTGTATTTTGTACTTGGATACTCTGACCCAAATATAAAATCTCAACATGTAACGCAGCCTTAAGATAGGCCTGCTGCCCCCAACATCATGGGGCAGTCCTCAGGTCACCTCCCCGGTGACCATTTTTAAACATTAGGTGTGTTTGGAATTACAACTCCCGTTATCCCTAACTAGCATGACCAGTGCTCAAGGGTGATTGGAGCTGTAGTCTGTAACATGGGCAGGACACCATGTTGCCCATCGTTGCTTTACGGCTTTTAAATATTTCTTTCATTTTTAACTTGGGCAGCATCCAGCTACTCCCCTTTCTCCCAGAATGCCTCTGGGTCCACCTCCATAGGAAAGGAGTAAAGAAGGAAAGCTATAGGGCAGTGCTTTGCCTTCCAACTTCTCTCTAAATATCATAAGAAAAGGGACGGAGGGCCCTCTTGTTGCCCTAGAGGGACAAGGGAGTATTTTGTCTGTTTTGAAGGGCAGAGTTTCCCTAGATGTTTTGGGAAGAGATACGTGCATAAGTGGTTTGGCTGTTACTTAGTGGTTTACATGGAATATTAAATATACATTAAAATTATCCATAAAAGTTAAGCAACTTAAAAAAAAAATCAAAATATAAATGGAAATTAGTAGTTTAAAATATACCAGTGTTTGGTTTGGAGTATGCATGGATATTATTTTTGTTGTCTGGGGCAATATTTCTGAGTATTGCCATTTTCCCTCTCTGAAATGGGTATTTTGTAGTGCCCATGACAGCTTCATAGAATTCCACAATTCCTGAGACAGATGAATGAGCCATCTAACACAAGGTCTTGTTGGCGCTATTGTTGGAAACAGCTTGGCTTCAACAGATCATCAAAGTCTCAGCTTGCTCCTTTTGCAGGTACTTTCACCCCAGAATTCTAATGGACCCAGTTTTGTGACACAAGGAGGTACTGTCTGGGTAGTTCCTAGCGACTCCCATCTCCAAGCAAAGCCAACACTGTAACTCACCTCCCCAAACACCTAAAACCAGCCCCCCCCCCTTACTGCAGATGAGTGCTAGCTGTTGTCTAGCCAATAAGCCATGTTAACAATTTTTCTTCCTACGTAGTGGGAGGTTAGGCTCATACCTTTGCAGATGTGGTAACAGTGCCAGGAGGTGTTTGTTGCCCATTCTGTTGTTTAGGACTTTCTGGCTGGCCATTCCTCAGAGATGTCATATCAGCCGTATCATTTTCACAGCCAACGGAATGATCCTGGAATCAAAATAAATACATGGAAATTAATAGACATCAATATGCACATTTTCAAGAAGCCTATCCACATACAGGCAGCTTACAGACTATTACAGAAATGGTCCATGCTAGTCTTGCTCAGGACCAGTTATCTTGACCTTGTTTGGAGCCTTAACTAGGACTGGGCTACATGTTATCACTTTTTTCAACTGGCATCTCTCCATGATCTGTATTTAGAGCAGCGTAACATGGAAGTTTCCTTGCCAGCATCAGTTGCTCCTGGAAACTATGTGCACCAGCCTTCAACAACCTAGTGACCCCCTGATGTTACTGGACTACAACTCACAACATCCAATGGGGATTGTAGTTCAAAGCAAGCTTTAGTGTATTAGGCTGGGCAAGGCTGCTCTATGCAATCAAGAGGATCTAAGGTAGACGTTAAAGCAATAGCATGGATTGCCAACAGAAGGCAGTCTTCCATAGGGATAAGGTTCCATATAAAATGGGCTTGACACTGAAGTAGGTAAAAGAAATGGATGACAAGCTGTGAGAGCAGTGAACTACACTCCTAAAATCACTTGACCTTTAAACGGCTAGCTAGCTAAATCCAATCCACCAACTGATAAATGCAAAGTTCTTCTGTAACGGACATTCTATAAATAAATGGTTTTTTTTAAAAAAAAAATCAACAAAATCTACCTTGGAGGCCCCCAATTTCTCAGTCTCCATCATAATCAATCAGCATATTTTGCTGGTGACTCGGGACTCCCTGCCATGGCATTTCTACACAGCTGAGACCAATCGCATTTATCAGGCTAGTGTTATTAGGGAAACCAAATGGACGAATCGTTGGGCTCTGTGCCATAAGTGCTTGGAAAATGGAGGTGCCCCATGCCAAGTACACTGTGTAACAAAACTGCCGGAATGGAGGAGGGCACTCCAAGCCAAGAATATGTCGTGTTCAGGTTAACAGTGGCTCAGGATCCTTTGCAGGACACCCCCATGTTTTATGTAACCACCAGAGGCTGACCTTACAGCTGGCTTCCTCCATAGGCTACAGTGCCCTCAGAGAGATCTTGGCATGCATTGCATCTTTTTACCCACAACGAGTTCTTATTCCAGCCCCGAGGAGAGGAATATGCTTCCTCTGGCATCAGACATTTTTTCCTAATAGAAGCTCTTGTACTCATTGTCCAGTACTGGATGCTGATGGGGGGGGGGGGTGAAGACAAACGTAAAAAGTTTATAGCAGAGGGACTGATTTGGAAGCACACTCACTGTGCTGAATCCAAGCGCATGTTTTCTGACCTGGATTGAGCTTGTGGGAGGTGGGTGTGGCTTGGTTCTGCAAATTTAATCCAAAGTATCAGGACGTCTCATCTGTCCAAAAGTAAGAAATACCGTTTTACCTGAGTTGTCCCTGACATTGTGGGTAACGTTGCTTCTGAAATTTTGATTCCGGCTGCTGATTCTGTGGATCCCTGGGAATCCTCACTTCTGATCTGCTCTGGGGACAGCCCATCATTGCTACTATCTTCTTCAAAAGCAAAAGCATCTGAGGATTTAGAGAAGTTTGCTTGGTTACCTGTGGCAGGAAGGAAGAAAAAGACTCAGTGATAGACGATTCTGAATGGCAGTAAGTTTTTAACAAGTGTACATGTAGCAAAGCAAACAAGTGATCTTAACACACTACAGTATTCACAGATGTACACTTTCTTGTTCCTGTCAGGTAGGTAAAGCTGTGATTTATTTGTGCTCAAAGGCAAGTACCAAAGCAGCAAATTCAGTATGGTTGACAAACATTCAACTGAGAACTATTATAGAAAACCACTAATCAAGCAGTGGTTCGATAACATGTAAATGGTGTGCTAATAAAATCTGAATTCAGCAATTGGTTCCACTGGCTCTGTTGAAGGTCCAGCTCCACCAGGCCTTTCTCCATCATCCTGGGAGCAGTCATCCCACCTGAGTGCATCAGACGGAGAGATGGGAAGCATGACTATTGAGAGGGACTAGCTCCTTGACTCCTATCCCTGAACTGTTTCCACACCAGCTGGCCCTTGTGAACATTTTGTAAGTTTAAGAACTGCTGCTTCAGCTTGCTTTCCCCCTCCTCACTCCATCCTTTCCTCCTTTTGAGTTCTGCATTTTAGATCAGAAGCCTGAGGGTCCCCATGTTTCTTAATTGCTCTATAAGCTGCTCTGGAATCATTTTCAGCTGCAGAACGGGATTACAAATGCTTTAAATAAATAAATAATTCTCAAACATTGGTTACTGGAACTCTCTGATTTCCCATGAGGTTCTGATTCTCTGTGGAACACACATTTTCAGGATTGTTACTATTTTACTGGGTTTTGTTTTTTTTAAAAATGAGGAACTTCTTTCTTTTCAACTGTTTTTGAAGATGTTCATGATTTTGTTTGAGGCACTATATTATATGTGCCACAGCTTGCACCCGTCAGTCTTCAGACCCTCCCCCCTGCAAGATAGCAGATCTTTAATAAATCCAGAACCTTCAAGGATAGCATCATTAGAAGGCTCTTGTTTTTATCCCAAAATTTCACAACTCTGCAGAATGCAATCGTTATCCCATTTCAAATTGCATCGTCTCTGTATTAGTTCAGATTATTCGTTTAAAAATGCAAATTTGTTTTTAAATGCACATTTCAAAGTGGATGTGGCCAAAGTGTAAAAGTGGGCAAGGTCATTCTATTTTAAAAAAATATAGGGCACATTTTAAGAGTCTTGGAGGTTGGGGTTACAAAAAAACCCTTTTGACATTCTGGAGTCACAGCTGGGAATTTGTGGGAGTGGGGAAATAGGAGCAGTCAATTTTTTAAAAAGACAATTGTGTGTGTGTCTTGGAAGCCCACAAAAAAAATATTGGGGGGTCAAATGCTGCTTGTGCACCATGGTGAGAATACTCCAAGAAACTCATCAAGAATGTGCCCCCAAACAATTCACCAAATCAATAGCTTGCATGGTTTTTTCATCCTACAACCTCCTTTGAGAAATGCTGCAAAGATGCGACCCATTTTGCTTCTCCGCGAATCAATGTGGCTTGTGCCAGATGATGCTTCTCTGCCACTCAGCATACTCAGTGGGTTCTGGAAAGTGTTCCTGTGCAATATCCCGCAAACTAGCAGGCAAAAGCGCTTGACCCTTGGCTTTTGCTGATAAGTAAAGTGCTGGGAAAGACAGGCTCTATCACAAAAGCCCCTGCAAGGCTGGAAGACAGAGAGTAGGCAGTGGAAGGAAGGAAGATTCCTGCTACACGCTGTAATCTTTCCAGGGACATGTCTGGCTTTGATCAAGTTTCTTCCTACTCTGCTAGTGAAGAGGGATTTGAAGAGGGCAGGAATGAAGGAACCATTCTAGGGTGCTAGAATCCTGCTAGCTCTTCAACATGGATCTGTACTCTTATGGGAATTATTCCAAAGGCATTCCCATGGAGAAAACATCAAGAAGCCTACATCACATTGCAAGGGACCCTCTCCACAGCGAGTCTTTTGTATAGCCTACTGTTCATGGATGTTGCTATAGCACCAGAGGTGCCTTTCCTGGTATTACCTTTGATGGCTTCTTTCACAGCTGAGTCAACAGGAATGATATTCTTCTCCACCAGCTCCAGAGGACCTGGCCTAAGAGCAATTTTCTCATTTAGATTGTCTGCAAGACGGGCTCTTTTCAGTTTCATCTGAGTAGCCTGGACAGACCCTTCTGTGGCTGAATCTGTAAAGCCAAATGGTAAAAATATAAATTATTCCACAGCTCCTTTCCTTTTATCACTTCTAAGAAACACAGGATAAATTCTATGTCAGTTCTTTCCCAGTAATTAGAACCTGAGTGTAGCTGTAACACAAAGCATTTCTCTTGAACCATAAAACAACTGTGGCTTGCCAATCAGAAGGTTGGCAGTTTGAATCCCCGCAATGGGGCGAGCTCCTGTTGCTCTGTCCCAGCTCCTGCCAACCTAGCAGTTCGAAAGCACACCAGTGCAAGTAGATAAATAGGTACCGCTCCAGTGGGAAGGTAAACAGCGTTTCTGTGCGCTGCTCTGGTTTCGGTGTTCTGTTGCGCCAGAAGCGGCTTAGTCATGCTGGCCACATGACCCAGAATAAAACTGTCTGCAGACGAACGCCGGCTCCCTTGGCCTGTAAAGCGAGATGAGTGCCGCAACCCCACAGTCGCCTGCAACTGGACTTAACTGTCAGAGGTCCTTTACCTTTACCTTTAACCACAACTAGCCACAGAGTGCAATGATGACAGGTGTGCTTGTAGATAAGCTTTTCTCACTCCTGATATGATATGCAGTCAATTTTAACAATGCTCAAGATACACAGAAAGTATTACCTGTACATAGTTCCCTGTAGCCAAACAAAATAATTCCAAGGTTCTCTCCCAGTGCACCACACCCTTTATGTGTGCCTGCATACCAGCATGGCTGAGCCACAGTTTGCTGGGGAGTGGGTAGCACACAAGCAAACAATCCTTCAAATGCAATGCTGGGCATGGAATCCTATGCAGGAAAGTCATTTCTGCAAGCCCAGTAAAAACTTGGTTTCAAAAGCTAAATGAGAATTGCAAGAAGCAGTATCTAAAAGAGGGAATAACTTGCTTCATGAGATGTGCATTTCCCCCCAGTTGTATAGTGTGTGCCATACATGCTGGAGCAGCAATTGCCCCAGCCAGGCTCAAATAAAACCCACCCCAGATTTGTTTATAGAATAACATGCAAACATCATCATAAATCAGTTCGATGTTTATTCTTGTCCCCACCCTGAAGGAACCCAAGGTGGCAAACTAACAAAGGTTACAAACATTTTAGAAAAGTTTTAAAACCTAAAATAATTCATAAGCATTCCATAAGTAGGAGATTGCTACCAAGAAGGCCTAGATTAGGGCATTAAAAGGTGCTTTTATACCTTTCCTGAAGAGGGATCAAAAGACACGGAGGCTTACTCAGAACATGGCAGAAGTGTCTTCTGCTGTTAGCTTGCCACAACTACAAGAAGTCCAAAACATCTAAGGCAGTCTCCCACAACCTGGTGCCCTCTAGAGGATGTGGACTACAATTCCCATCAGCCCCAGACCACATCGTCAATGGTCGGGGATGATGGGAGTTGTCCAAAACCCTTGCGGAAGTCTAGACTATCTATTAACATAGAACAGCTCATTTGCAATTCGGTGGTGTATTTCTATACTTCCAAACATGTAAAAAGAAACCTCAAGGTCGTGATCCCCATAAAATCATCAATAAAATACACTGCTAACAACAATATTACACCAAGAAATTAGTAAATCAGAAATATACACTACTAAACTGGATCACCCTTGAGTAAACAAATGTGTTTTAAGTAGGTACCGGAAATAGCAACACTATAGGTGCCTGCCTTACCAGGAGCTCATTCCAAAGGGCATGTGATGTAATACTGAAAGCCCTGGGTTTTTGCAGGCATAAGATGAACGTCAGGAGTAAGCAGCACCTTTAAGAGTGTCTCCCCCCGGGATTGAAGTGACTGGGTAGGGATATACAAGATTAGGTGGTCCCAAAGATAATCTGGTTATTAAGGACTTTGTATGCTAATAGCAAGATCTTAAACTTATTCATTCAATCTTACCCTGTAAAATGTGCATATCAACCAGTTCTGAGCGCTCAGGTCTGTTTCGGGTCTTGTGCTTTAAATAATCTTCAGTCTACAGAACATAAGAACAGAGATCATTACCTCACTAGCTTGATTTAAAGTGCATTAGGCAATGCTTCTTTAAAAGGATTCAGTCAGACTTGGTCTAACATTTGTTCTTCTCTGGTAGGACCCACACCAAAAGATTCAAGTTACAGGAAAAGAGATTTCAGCTCAACATTGGGAATAATTTTCTGATGGCAAGAGCTGTTTGACAGTGGAACCGACTAAGCAGAAGCCATCTGCATGCTTTAGTTGAGATTGCAGGGGTTGGACTAGATGACCCTCAGGGTCCCTTCCAATTCTATAATTATCCCACAACTTTTTGTCTGGATACTGAATGTCTGTAGGCTAGGACCTGGATCTTTTAAGAGCTCCATTTGTGCAAACCCAAACTTTTGTCAGGTTTCCCAGAATGCAAGTAACTTATAATTGGCACGAAGGAATCATAATACTACACCAACTTTTAATATGCACTATATTCAGCACAATTTCAGTTTAGCTTACGGCACAGATCTTAAACAAGTGTAAAATTCAGCCCTAAGTACCCAGCTGTATCAAAGTAAATTTATTTACTTCACTAGAACTCATCTAACAGCAGCTCTGTTGTGTTTTAGCTAATAGGTATTTAAAATCCACCGCAATTAAATTGGTGTAGTTTCATGTTATGTGTGAACAAAGATTTTCAAGTAGGCTTCCCATCAGTCCCTCTCAACCAAACTAGCTGTGAAGTGTTCTGATATTGCTTCCCCCTGCCAGCCCCCAGCCCCCTCCCCAGCTGAATAAAGGCTTAGAATATATTTTTGGTTCTACTTCTCCCTAAACGAATGTAGTTTAGGGCTTTTGACTCATATAATCCTTTTTTCTTCCAGGCAATCGGCCAGTAGAAGCCTTTGAAGGGAGACTGTGAGATATTAACCTATGCCTGAACATTGAAATATAGGGTACTTCTAAGATACTTCAGACTTCTTGAAGTGTTCTAAGCACATTTATTTTTCACAGGGGGCTATACATCCTTCTTTACGTTGGTCTTGAATTTTTGCAGGACACTCATATACAATAATGTAACATAGGCATCTTCTACATGTGTGCAGGTTTTTGATAAATGCCTATACATAAATTTCATCAAGAGTTTTGAAAGCAAGTTTATATATATGTACACAGAATTGTAGAGACTATAAAAGGATTCACTTGTTTGGCTTCCTGACCTAAATTTCCTCTACATATTAACTCCTATACCATAAACAGAGGAAATAAAGGATAAGGTGCACCACAAGTTCCCATTAAATGGGACAAGTTAACAGACGGCAACTACTACTACTAATACAAATTCTAAGCAAATCAAGTCATAGTTTCTAGAACATTACAAAGTTACCATATACTGGGTCCATCTAGCCCAGCATTGTCTATTGTAACTAGCAGCATATCTCCATATATCTTTACCAATCTTGCTGCTGGTGTCATTGGATCCGGGTCGTCATCCGTGCAAAATACCAGCTTTATGAATGAGCTATAGGCCTCTCTATATATGGATTGTATTCTTTATATAAGAGAACTGCTATCAGTCTTGGAAAAGGCTTCTCTAAGCAGACAGTTCCCCAATTTCCCCCTTTGCCAAACTGCAAAATTCAGAGAAACACAAATTTTGAAGGATGGCCTTGTTTAAGTTTGCGTATTATTTCTGAAATTGCAAATTAGGTAGGTTCGCCTTTAAATGTAAACGGAATCAAATTTTTGCCCCCCGCTACACCTCTAGTAAGAGACTTGGCTGGAGACTTGCAGCAGGGAAAGCTTGAGAATATCTTGTACTTTCTCTAAATAAGACCAGATCACCAGCTCTTCCACTAGTGGGGTAGGTGGGGGGGGGGGGACTGCCTCTTAATCTTATCTTTCTCATTAGCTTTAATTAACAGCGCCTAAACTCTGCTTGATAACTGGTGCCAGCAAGAGACAAGAGTACAGGTTAAGAACAGCCCAAAAGCACTCTGCAGTGTCACAAGAAGAGAAGGGCAATATGGTGTACTGCAGACATCAGGCACAAGGTTTCCTACTGGGGAGATACACACACACACACACACACACACACACACCACAAAGCCACTTTCTCATGGGACATGTGCCAATTAAGTTTAGAGCCCTGTAAAGGTGTGCTAAAGGTATAGTAGTATCTGCAGAAATGAATCCAGTGATTTTCCAACATTCCACTCACATTCCTGCACATGGCCACAACCTTCTCTCCAGCCACCCCCTTTGATGCCTACCCAGGGTTACCTTGGCTCTCTCCAAGCTCTTCTTTTGCTCATGGAAGGGAGAGGGGGTTTTCAGCGCTGCAATCAGAAACAGACAAAAGCACAATGAGCACAGCGAGCAACAAGTACATTTTCAGCATTGTGCCATTGTAACAAAGTTCAACAAAATTAGCCACACAAATCAGCCAGCCCCTTTATTGCATCAAATGAAAATGGAGGAGGAATAACCACAGACATTCCCAGGCCAGGCTGTGGCAGTGGAAACGAGGCAGAGAGGAGCAAAGACACAGATGGTAACTAAAGCAGGGGGAGAGCTGAGAGTTGTTTGGAGACAGCCATCTTTTTTAAGGCATCTTAGAGGGAGGTGAGTGGCCTGGCGGTAAAGTGCAGCCTGTCCAGTATCCAAACACATTGGGTGAGAAGCTCAAGAGACAGAGCTTTGCACGTTAATCCTAGACGCATTTGGGGAGCTTGGTTTCAGTGGAGTTGACTTCCAGCTAAAGTGATCAGTTGGGGAGGAAGGATCTAGTTATGGAGAGGACCACCAGTGAGATTAATGTCCAGAGGAGACCCGCTAATAAAATTGAGAGTCTGAGTCTCATTGTATCACATGGGTGTCAGCAGCACATACAAAATCAGCAAGAAGGATAAATTGCTCCATTCTGTCACACATTCTTTTCAACAATGAGCTCTCCTTCCTTCATCCATTGGCAAAATCTCCTTCTCGATATAAGAGAGTGAGCAGAATGCTCCAGTAAATTCTGATACTCTCCACCAGTGCCTGCTCTGTGTTCTGAACCACATTCCGGATATTTGTTTGGAGGACATATTTGTTTCTTCAGATTGCAGTTCCATCGAGATAAAAAAAAGAGGGTCGCCTCCTCCACCATATCTTAACGCCCTCCAGTGATAAACATGCTGTTAGGATTGAATCACAACTCTTTATTTGTCCTACAGGAATAAATGGCAGCAAGGAAAAGGTAGGGGCAAAACCTTCTCCTTGAATTCCACTCCCCAACTGGCAGTCCAGCCTTTTCCTATCTTCATAGTCTCATCATGGAGCCTTTCCCCCCTCTCCCTACCATCAGTGTTGGCTAGTTCTCACTGACTAGGAAATTTGTACTTCGTTGTACTCTATCACCAAGGGGGAGGCTGTCCCAGTGTGTTCACAGGCTTCGTGAAGATGACTTGGCACACAGTTCCCAGCTCATTTGGGTCTCACTCTCTGAACCATTTCTGGGTCTTGCTATTTCTTCTGTGTCATGGGTTAAGGGCATGAGAGGAAAGCATCGCTCTTCCCAAAGCTGCGCAAAAGCTCTTTATCTCATGGCTGAATTGTAGCCTAGTTATTTATACAGTGAAAGTTGTCCAGAATCCAAAAATAAAGATTGCGGACACAATTCTCATCTCCATTTTAATAAGTGTCAAATTATTGTTTGTTTGTTTTCTTTGCACAAAATGTGACTGGGAGCACAGGCAAACTGTGGGATAGGAAAATCAAAGGCCAAGAGAATTATATATTGTGTGATTTTTATTTATTTAAAAACCCTCTTTTTTTCAATAAAATAAAATAAACAAAACAACCCAAACTGCTTTTAACAAATGGCTTCTCTAGTCCCCACATGCCAGTTGTTACCTCCCGTCACCAAACGGATTTATTGTCAGAGTTATGAGTCATTTTGCATTGACGCAATTGGATGAGCTAATTTATTATTTGCCTCCTGTAGTTAACTAGATCCTAAAGCACGATAGATATTTTGTTTTATTGAAGACTCAAACCCTGCGCAACTAAAAGGCCAAACAAAAAGAAGAAGAAAATCTTAAAGTGAGTGAGTAAATAAAAAAGTGTCACAGAGCACCAAAGGCAAAGTTAGAGGAGACACCTCAGTGGTAAAAGACGGTTGTAAAACAGATTCTGGTAAACTTCATAGGGTGAAAACCATCCTACTTTCAGATACTGCAAGAGCAATCTGAGAAACTGGTGCACCAGTGCAGAGGCCTGGTTCACAGCTAGTGGGATGGTGGGAAGAGCTTTGAGAGAGCATCCGATAAAAGTAATCTGCAAGGCAGAAAACCAATGTTGTTCTTCTGCACAGCTCAATTAATGCACATTACAGAACGCTAAAGTTATGTAGGATCCATGACAAAGGATGGACGCAAAACAAAGGGACCTTTGCCAAGAGGATTGATGTGAATTCTGCAGACAAACCAACAGCATATGGTTGTCTGAGAAAAAATCTATGTCAATATGGGGTTGAATGTGTTGGTTCTTCCATGAGGGAAGTCGTGGCAGTAGTGGAAGTTTAGAAGTTAAAGTCTGGAGTGAGAGTACAATGATGAAAGGAGAATTACACACATAGGATTGTATCCAAAGTAGCATTGAGTAATATTTTCTGACAGAACAAGGATTTCCACTTGCACAGCTGGACTTACCTCCTCTCCCCTCTTGTGTGCTTCCTAAATCTGTTTTAGGGGCTCTCCAAACTCCCCAGCAGAGTAGATTTGGGGAGTGAGTTGGACACAAAGGAGGAAAAAGTCCCAATGTGCAAGCGGAAATCCTTGTGCTGATGGACCACGTTAGTTGGATATTGCCCCACAACACAGACCTGTCCTGAGCCTTCAGTTATCACAATTTTTAAGAGCATGTGCATTGAATAATGAGTATTGCAATTAAACATAATTAACTTTCTCGTTGTGCCTGCCAGGAAAGGCTACTGCTTTGGGCCATAGGGGTGGGAAGTGTTTTGTTTTCACAGAGAAAAGAAATCAGGAAATTGCTATAATTTTAAAAGACAAATAATAGATTTGAAATCTTATAGTTTATAGCCGTTTTGATTTTAAAAGAGTGACATGAAGTTTGAATGCTCTGGTTTGAGAGGAAGGGTCCCAGTGAGAGTGCCACCATGGTGTTAAGAGAGGCTTGTAGGTGTGTGACTTGCTTGCCAATGATAAATAGTGGCAAATCAATAATGAGTAAAACCTGTGTCTATCACCCAGTCATATGAATCTTTGTTCATATGAGTTTGGGTACATTGATTAATTTATTGATTAAACTTGCATACATTTGCATATGAGATAAAAACGGTTCTAAAGAAAAACGTACTTTGTTTTAAAATTATGCCCACAAGTGGCACAGTAGGCCTCATCTTTGAAGAGCTGTCCCCTGTTCTATCACACACAGAAGGACATGACGCTGCTTGACATCTGAAACTTCTTTAAGTACTTATGTTAAAAACTGATAATGTAGATATACCAATTTGGGGGCAGCTTGTCAGCTGATCAAATTAAACCTATTAACCTAACCAATTAACTGACTAAATCCTGAACCCCTACTAACACCACTAACTAACTTACTGCATTTACACACCACAGTAAATGCTTTTGCCATAAACATAAACACAGGTAATGGTTTAAACATAAACACACAGGGGCTTCCTGTTTTGATCATTCCCTAGCAGGAAGAACAAAACATAATCCCTAGTGTTACATCTGAATTGGAGATAGCAGTTTGTTTCACTCCAAACAAAGTTTGTTCTTGACTTACCAATCAAACTTTGTTTGAGTGAAACAAATCACAATCCTTGGCTCAGCTATTATTTGGGATGTAAGAAAACATCATTTTCTGTTCTGACCTCTATTTGTTGCATGCAGCACTGTTTATGTTCCACTGCGCTTTGCCTTCCACAAAAAACCACTTTATCTGTATTTCCATCCACTGTGTCAAATTATGTACCTTATGTAATTTACATGCAAATTATGTTGCCGTGATGTTATTCCCCCCTATTCATTTCAACGCAAAGGAAACACAATGCAAGTAGGGGTGGGGAAAAGTAATAATTTATGTATCATCTGTGGACTGAAAGCAGCAACAACAACAGGTGGATTTCCATTTTGGACATGGGATGAATAAGTGAACATTGGCAATTTCCACTCCTGTTTCCATTTTTCTTGGAATTCTGCAGCATCCCCAGATGTAATGTTAAGCCAGGGATTGTGCTCATGCTTGTAATAGGGAAGAAGCAAAGCAGGTGTGATCTCCACATTCACAACAAACCATTAACTGTGGTTTATATTAATTGTGAACTGGGCAATGAGGCTTCTATATAGGCTTATGAGCCTTGTCAATGTGAGAAAAGGCATCAAAGGAGAAGGCAAAACAAAAACCCACCCTTAAATTAGGAGGGCTGGAAGACCTAATACTATGGACATGTGCAGAAAACATGTGATTTATTTGCTATATTTATATATGCTGCTCCTCATTTTTTGTGAGGTTCTCAGTGGTCTCCTATCCAAGTCCACACTCACTTAGTATCAATCAAGTTACATCATGTATTCCCAAGGGATTTGCTGGGCAGTGACTGCAAACGGGATGTAGTTGGGTGTAATTCTCTAACTACCTACCACTGATGAATATGTGAATGCCCAGGAACAAAAGTAATCAATGGGATCTCTTCCTACAACATAGGAAGCATGATTATATTAAGGGCAATTACCTTGCCCTTTCTAAGTTTTGCATAAACCGATTAGAAGGCAGTCGAGAAATGGGCAAAGATGTGCACTTTTTGTCAAACTCACCAGACAGGTATGAGATGCATGTATTTATCATGGGTCCTTGGGCGTTTTTTATATCCTTCAAAATGCATCTAGGGAAATGTCACATCTTAAATAGCCCTAAGCACATACTAGTTGAAGCCCATGGTCAAGCACTGTGTCCTAGAAAGAAAGATGTTTGGGACTGTGGAAGACGGGGAGATGAAATAAGGTGAAAAGTCTGGAGTCATGGTGGTAACCCATTTGCCTCGGACGCCTAAACAAATGCTGCTATTCTTGCCTCCATACCCCTTGCCACTTTCTTTCTCCTTCTCTTTGAGGAGTAAAATGCCTTTTAGGGGGTAAACTAGCAGCCTTTATGGGGTGTCAGAACATCCCCTGACAGTTGGCAAACACCAATGACACCTCATTTTTGCAGAACATGACAGTTAATTCTGATAGTGGGATAGGATTAAACCTGCCAAGAACTTTGGGCAATGTATTAAATAAACAAGTCTATGTGGATCCACTCTGTCACACATAACATGCTGTACCTGCACTACATACACTGAAATGCCTCATGAAAATGCCAAACTGCTGCATGCACCATTTGTATGGAAGCGACAGACATTCCATGCCAACAATGTAGAATGTTTTGCAGGAGGTGGCTTAAGAGGAAAGCAATAGCAGAGGCCAACTACAACATGCGGCACCCAAAGGCTTAGGCAGTCACTGTGTGTGGCTCAGAATCAGTGTGATCCAGCAGAGAGAGAGAGGGGGGGTGGGTGCTTGGGGTGGGAGACCTGGATTCAGATCCTAGTTTGACCATGGACTCACTGGGTGGCCTTGGGCAAGGTGTTATCTCTCTCAGTCTCAGTTTCCCCATCTGCAAAAAATTGGAATAACAATGACCTGCCTCATAGGGTTTTGCAAGGTGCCCTACATCCTAAATGAGTTATGAAAATGATACAGTATAGTCTACTTCAGGAATAATCAAGCCCAAACTCTCTTTCCTGTGAGGCTCATTAGAATCCTAGATTTTGGGATGCATGTGTAAGTAATCTTCTAGTCCCGAGTTTAACAGTAATTGCAGTAACAAGCTGAGTATGTGATGGCAAAAATTCCATGCAATCTGTAGTGCCGGACCAGTTGCTCAACTCAATCTCCTGCTTATGATTGTACCAGAAATAAATAATTTTTGCAGCAGTACAGACTTCTCAGGGTGGGCACTATGTAAGAAGGTAACTCTCTGCCACAAATATTTCCTTCCTGCATAAGAGTTGATTCTTGCAGAGGTACATAGCACCAGATCTGTGTGTGCTAAAGTGGTGCACGTGTACAAGCCTGCTTTGCCCTTCTTAGAATCAGAATCAGTCCCTAATGATGCAAAGTTGTATTATATTTATTTGGTGGTGGATAGTGTGACCCTCAGCTGAGGCTGCATGGGCCTGCTAGTGCAGAAAAGATAAAAGTGAGAAAGCAAAGTACTCACGTGGCATGATTCCCTGGTTGGCGAGCTGCTCTCGGCTTCTTCGCTGCTGCAGCCGCAACTGTAAAACTGGGAGAGAGTGCATCTTTCAGAAAGGGACCTCGAACTTCTGCCACAAATAACTCCAAACTTTTCATTTGCTGAGATACCTTCCGCTCTGCTGCTAAAGAGGGAAGGTTCAGATCTCTATCACATGCCAAAAAAAGGAGTCATCCTTGTTACAACAGCAGTGTAGATCTGACCTATTACTGGAATGCAGCTTTCTTATTATCTTACTAAAACTAAGCCAATTAACCTGGAGTTTGGTCAAATGACCATTTCCCTTTCTCCATCCTCCCCCCCCCCCACGTTAACAACTTCATAACGCAGCAGACACAGTTGCTAATGTTACTACATTACCAAAAAGATGAAAATTTATCAAGCTATTCTAACTGTGCTGCTTATTAAGATTTTCGAGTAAATGCTTCTCTGCTACACATGTTATTTAGGGTTGAAAGAAGAGGAGCCTTTTGCAATAGTTTCCATTCTAGAGTTCACAGGAAACAACTCAGAGTTAAAAAAAAAATTGCTGCAGATCTGGAAAACATGGTCCACACGGATATGTGCTGCTCCATTAGCTTAAAGAAGGAAAGGGAGTTAAAGAAAATGAATTATCTATGATCACATTTACATGAAAAGGTAGACAGGATTTGTTTTATATGCAATAGATATGCTTGCTCTGCCAGGCGCAGCCAGGAGATGATCCACTGGACTGAAATTCTAGCTTAAACAAATTCTTAAAAATTTAGTTTGAAATGAAAAGCAAACCAGCACACCATCTTGTGTAGGGATGAAATCGATCCTCTTGAGATTTGGCCCATTTTAATGAAAGTGATGAGTGGATGTGGCTCAGAATGAAAAACTGTCTAGGAAACTATGGCCTAATGTACATAACAGGTCTGCCTGCAGCTATAAATAATCCAACTTAATCTTGACACCTCTGACATATATGAAGTCCAGCCTGCTCCCCCTGTTACTGCTTCAGTCCTAGCAGCCAGGCTAGCTGTAGGGGCAGTGATTGCCCTTCCTTCTTTGCACCTCATTGCACGATGGAGAGCCACTTGTGTTTGGCAGATCATTAGCTTGCCCTGGAGAACAAACACTTGCCTTGGGTCTCTAGAACTGACATATCTATCAGGGGTGCAAATAAAAACAACAACCAATGTCCGCAAATTTCAAATCAAACCTAACAGTATTCTGAACATTTGATTAAAAAAAAATGTGATGAGGGAAGACGGAAACTAAAGAAACTTTTGTCTGCTTTGTAGATATATGAGGCATTTAGCAGGTGAGGGTCAATTTATTCATCACAGTCACTATAGGAGGCCAATCCAAATTGCTCCACATATTGTACATGTAGACTTACTATTCTAAAGCTGCAACCTTAGTCATAATTCCTAGAGAATAATTCATTATGGTGGAACCTGGAGTAAACATGCATAGGATTGCACGGCAACAGGATGGTTTTCACCGTGTCGTTACCAAATTTTAGATCGTGAGCTTCCAGAGTGGTTGTTTATTTAGCATGCATATGTGTGCACAAAACATATGTGGCAGTTATATGACATCACCGGCTTACTTGGCATTCATTCACGTGCAGGTAACCCAATACCCCCAGTGACTGTTATGCAACACTTCCCAGTGCAATTTCCCACCACTTTTCTTATCACTTTCTCCTTATCAGACTTTTAGTGGTTATAAAACTAACAGCATAATTGCACTAGAAAGTGTGGAATAATAACCATTTTTCCTGCATATTAACATCCCATCTGGAAATGCCCTTCATCTCTATAAAACTGAACTTTTAATCAGCAACAACCCGCCCCCCCCAAAAAAACCCAAACCCATCTCAACTTAAGCAAAGAGCTACTGCATATTATGGCTAACCACATAATTTCCACAATGAGTGATTAAACTGGCCTCCACATGGTGAGCTTAATATATAAACAAACCCTTAACTTAATATATAAATCTGCCCTTTTAAATTTCCATTGAAATATATATATAAAGAATGGAATGATATATATATATGTGTGTGTGTGTGTGTGTGTGTGTACAAAAATACATATTATCTCAATAGGATATACAAAACATTTTGTGTGTGAGTGAGAGAGAAAGAGAGAGAGTATTTCATTTCTCTTCTATGTAAAATGTATTTTAAAAGAAATCTACAATAGTGTCAGATTTTCATAACCATTCAAATGCATCTGATGCTTCATTCGTGTTGGCAATGTCCTCATCTTTGCTGGAATTAGGTCCTGTACTAGTGACTTATCAGATAATTTAAAAGACACCATTCAGCCCTTTAACAAATTAGCTAATGGATCAAAGATTTAACCTTTCGGATATGTTAGACGGTCTCAGCCTTTAAATCAGCAATACTGGGTTGTGAAGAACACGAAGCTTGTCTTTTTCATCAGAACAAGCTCTGAGGAACTGGGTGGGGAAACCCTCCAATTTCCACAAACAATCTCTAAGAAATGAGCACTGGAGACAAATGGCTTCCTTGGGGCACCAGCACCCTCTTGAAAAGCTCTCATGATTTGTTTATGCTTGCACAGACTTAGCACTATAGAGGGATTAAAGCATCTGTTTGCGTGCTGCTTTAATCAGGGCTAGTCAAGGAACTTGCACACTTAAGAGATGTCACTTCGGCAGGAGAACATGGGAGGAAAGAGATAGAGAGGCGGGAGAGGCAGCTCCCAAAGGTCTGGGCTTTTTGGAAAGCATGGCCTGTTTCATGTGGTCTCAGGAACCAGATGCAAAGCTTTGACGCCACTAAAACTTAACTGCAAATGCATCAAAATACTCCCCGTTCGCTGCGAAGCCCAGTATCCACAGTCTGGAAGGCAGGCTTGGATGAATGGCTGCCACCACATAATCCAATTACATCCTTTAATTTCAGTGGTAAAGAATGTCAGATCTGCACCTTAAACACATTTCCCTGGAAATAATAGGCCCCAGGAATTTCAACGGAATTTGCTTCCCAAGAAGACACACCAGAGTATTGGAATCCCAGGTGTTTAAAATGCCTGAAATGCAAAGTTGTAAAGCATGGGTAGGCAAACTAAGGCCCAGGGGCCAGATCCGGCCCAGTCGCCTTCTAAATCCAGCCTGTGGACGGTCCAGGAATCAGCGTGTTTTTACATGAGTAGAATGTGTCCTTTTATTTAAAATGCATCTCTGGATTGTTTGTGGGGCTTGCCTGGTGTTTTTACATGAGCAGAATGTGTGCTTTTATCTAAAATGCATCTCTGGGTTATTTGTGGGGCACAGGAATTCATTCATCCCTGCCCCCCAAAAATATAGTCTGACCCTCCACAAGGTCTGAGGGACAAAAAAGTTTGCTGGCCCCTGTTGTAAAGCATTTCTTTTTACAGATGAGTTGCTCCAATGTTAGGGTTGCCATATGTCCTTTTTTCCAGGACACGCCTTCTTTTTCATGGGTAGAGTTGTCCTAGCGATCCATAGTTAAAAGTAGAAGTCTGCAAATGTGTCCTCTTTTTTTGCTCTTCAAAATATGGCAACCCTACAGGTACTACTGATTTTATTTTTTTAAAATAAAGCTGATATTTAATGCCTAATTTCATGATTGGGATTTTGCTTGCAGTGTTTGTGTTCTAAAGAACAGCAAAAGTCACAAAAAAGAGGAAAAACCAAGAGAGAAAGTGGGGTGGCAAAAAGAGAGAAAGGGGGATCGATTTTTGGCTCTGACCCTGCCCAGTGCTGACTCCAGCCCCACCCACTGCTGGTATGCAGCCCCTTGGAAAATGTTCCTGAGGGAATGTGGCCCACAATAAAAAGATACAGAAGTTACCCAACTGAAGAAGAATGGACAAATAGGGATAAATAGCAATCACTGGAAGACATTGAACTGTTTTCTTTCATCTGCTCTCAACTAGCAGGTGTGCTATCAGCCAACAGAACTAGTAACAGAACTAGCAAGTACTTCGATACAATGAAAATTAACACCAAAAACATTTAAGCACAGGTCCAGAATAAAGCCTTTTCCATATTGTATGTATTTGGTAAAGAGGTAAGTGCAACGATATGATAGACGATTGATTGTTTTTTAAATAAAGTGCATATAGGGATGTTTCGTAGAAACTTACTGTGGATAACACTTCAGCAGTAAGATGGAATCCTTGTTTATATCCACAAATGAACCACTGGCAATTACTACTGAATGGACATGTTGTGAAGATGCCCACTGGAAAATACTTTATAGATCTGGCTTCTTTTTCCTGATGGGTTTTTAAAACAAGGCCTGTGCTTATTTCACAAACATAAACTGGCTGTTACAGAAATAGTAGGCAGGGCATGCAATCATTGTTTCATTGCTTCTAGTATGAAAAAAATACAGGCTACACTGGCATCACTAAGCTATCAACTCATAATCTCTTCATAGAAGTTAGCCTGACCCCACAGATCTGTTGGCTAAGGCAACTTGCCAGTGTGTTTGGGTACGGAGTAAAATGTATGGGTCACTCACATTTGAAGTTTGCTCCTAAGCAACAAAGCTGCAGTACAGTTGGTCAAGCCCAGCTGACATTTAATCCACAGCTATTTGGAGTTCGCTAACAAGGCACAAATTAACTCTTTTTGCTCAGTTAGTTTCATCCCTCAGAGATCTTGTGGTGCTCCTAGGTCAAAGAAGTGCGACTAATTTGGACACTCCACCTCATAATAAAGGATGAACCTAGATAAGATGCTTGTGTATATTGTTAATCTAATATGAACAAACCCAGGATCTCTAATAGCCATTACAGTAATGTATATATTTGAGGCATGAAGGTTTCTGCTTTGAGGCAAGAGGCTGGGTTTGAAAATCATCTACCGCCTTGCAGACCAATAATTCTTTGATATAAGCTCCAGAGGTACACAAAACAAACAGGCCAAAAAAATTTCACCTTGTCCGTTCACTCAAAATTATGTATTCTTCTATTATTAGATCAGCAGTTGAAAGAGAGAATGAATTATCAATACTTCAAGAGGTTATTTCTTAATTGGTCAGAAGGTGGAGGTAAGTGTGTTTTTGTGGGGTGAGCAATAGAAATCTTTAAGAATCTGTATGTAAATCCTGAACAGTATTCCAGTTGCCTTCTTTACAGTATGTGTATTTCATTCCTCCCTGTAATGTATGCAACATCTCACCACCACCAAAAAATAGCTGCACCTCCTCTTAGATTACAGTTTTGGCAATGTAGGGATGGCTGCTACTTTTCTACATTATCTACAATACCCTCCACACCTTATAAATCGGTTGTCTTTCTCCTTGAGCATCTGAAACAACCCTGACATAATCATGGACAAGATAAGTGGGGATAAAAAAGAAAATCAGACAAGTCTTAGCCTACCTTGAGGACCTCAATGTACTTTGAGGAGTGGGCAGGATGTACTGGGGGTGTGGGGAATCTACAGTAAGAATTCCAGTAAAAAAAATATAATTATTGAAATTCAGAGTGTAAAATAAAACCACCAACTCTGATTTTTAGAACCCCAAAAGTGATAATTGAAAGAACAGCATTTACTCTTAACTTCACATGTTGCTCATTCTTTTCATCAGATGTCTCTAACCTTCAAATACTGTATTTAATTGATTATTCCTCTCCGTAACATTAGAGGGATCTTTACTCCAACTACAACGTCTTATTTCTAAAAGATCCCCTACCAGGTTCGTAATTTTAAAACAAAAGCTCTACATTAACCCTAGGTGTTTAAGAAGACACTTGCTCTAACATTTAACCCAAATCTGAATTGCTAGACTATGAAATCAGCACCTCCAGTTCTTACGTCTCTCCCCACTGTCTCATAGATACTCAGGCTAAAGGAGATGGAGTACAGATGTACCGGTATTTTTTAATAATTTACACATCTGTTGCACTTGAAGATGAGCATGGGAGAGCAACTCTATCATACAGGTAGACACCTGGGATTTTGCAATTTAAGGGTCACTCAAACCAGGCAGAAGCAGTAAATATGGACTCTTGTGCTGCTTTGAGCAGAGCAGCTCTCCATACGAAAACAAATTGCACCTCGTATCTTTTGCAATTACAAGTTCTGGGGCACAAAACACTCTCGGCCAGCCCTGGACTCCTAGTCTGCATTGTGCAAAATGGGATTCATAGCATAAGACACCAGTAACACCCAGACTCATTTCATTTCAACATTTCACTATCTTGATGCTCTTGAGCCATCAACACTAAGTTATTGATATACCAGTGGCCCAACTCACCCACTTTTCCCATTATGGCTCCACTGGAAGTCAGAGATCTCTGTTATCTACAAACCATCAAGTATCACTTCCAACAAACAATCATTTTTCAGTAGAACTTTTAAGATTCTCCAGCTATTTTATGCTAGACTCTGGAGCCCCATCTCTGAAGTTACCCAGTAAGGCTGAGGCAGTGGGCCTGGGAAGTGACATTTCCTTATGCAGCCAATCAGATTGTGGCAACTTACCCAACCTGTCCCCTCACTGATGGCCAAGCAAGTGAGAGATGACTTCTAAAGGAGTTTAATGACTTCCATTTACAGCACTCCAATAACATATGGATTTGTATTTTTTGGAGACACAATGCCATGGATAGTGTTTCCTGGGAAGAGTTAAACACTTAGCAAGAGAATTCTTGGGCCAACCCCTCGTGCTTTGTCCTATTTGATTTAAGGCAATTCCATTGATATTTGGAAGGCAGGCAAAAAGAATCATTGTTTCTGTGGAATTTGTCAGGATGACCTCAGGTTTGTGTATTTATCTTTGGTAAAATAGACAAAATAAACATACACACAAATCCTAGTCTCTTAACTCAGAAGGAAGTGGGAGGGGAGAACATGCCTGCAACATCGCTGAAGATTTTTGACATATTAGATTTATACTCCACTCAGAGCAGTGGCTTGTTTTACCATAAGTTTCACTTGAAGGCGCAAGTTTTCAATGTAAACAAGTCTTATCCCCCCGCCCCCACCCCGGCGGAACGCTATGCAAAAGAGCAGGCTGGATGACCATCTAGTGGGAATGATTAGTAATAGAGTTGGACTAGTTTACCTTTGAGAACCCTTCCAACTCTGTAAAGCACATTTCCTCCCAAAGGTAAGAGTGCTGGGAATTTCTGTTAGGCGTAAACAACAGTTCCCAGGATTCTATTTTTTGGGGGGTGAAGGTGCTTTAAATGTATGGCATGTATGCAACCTGTGATTATATGAAAAACTATGGCGCTGTGGGTTAAACCACAGAGCCTTGGGCTTGCTGATCAGAAGGTCGGCGGTTTCAATCCCCGCAACGGGGTGAGCTCCCGTTGCTCGGTCCCTGCTCCTGCCAACCTAGCAGTTCGAAAGCACGTCAAAGTGCAAGTAGATAAATAGGTACCGCTCTGGCGGGAAGGTAAATGGTGTTTCCGTGCGCTGCTCTGGTTCGCCAGAAGTGGCTTAGTCGTGCTGGCCACATGACCCAGAAGCTGTACGCCGGCTCCCTCGGCCAAAAAGCGAGATGAGCGCCGCAACCCCAGAGTCGGCCACGACTGGACCTAATGGTCAGGGGTCCCTTTACCTTTACCTTATACTTTGTTTTATTTACTTGCTGTTAGAACAACACACTTTTTCAGTTATAGGCATGCAAAACAGCTTGCAACATTCATTAAAACTATACTGCTATCAATTTGAAAGCACAAGTGCAAACCTTGGCTGCAACATCTGGTTAGCAAGGAGAGAGCGTAACCAAGGGCCCGAAATCGGGTTACGTGCTAAGCCAAACCATGGCTTATTTCAGTGTGTTATGGGAGTAAAAAAAAAAAATTGGTGAGGAGGAAAGTGCAAGTGAGCTCCTTTACAAGTGCCTATGTGTTTCTGTGATCCTAGTAAGCTATAATTCGGCTCACTGTGATGTGTGAACGAGGCTAGATAAAGCCTTATGCTTGGTAGGGGACAACATTACCCCAGAAGATGGTGGCAACTGAAGCAGCATTTTTCCACTTTAGCCTAATTCCAGGGACAGGTAAATATGGGGGGAAACATTCCCTTAAAAATGCCAGGACCGTGTAGGTTTCTAAATGTCACAATCAACACTTTGAATTTGGCCAGGAAACATGTAGGTAACATGCAGAGCTCACCTAGAATTAGTGGCATGGCAGCTCTGTGATCAGCCCCAGACTAGGTGAGCTGCTACATTTTAAAGCAACAGAAGTCTTAAGGCAGACGCCTACATAGCGCAATACAGTAGTTTGAGCTGAAAGGTTACCAAAGCTTACAAGAAAATGGTTACGTCCTTGGATGAAGATCATGGTAATATTCGCAGGTCTCCAAACTATAATTCAAAGGAGGTCCTCAGTACGTGCTCTAAATAGGTCACCGGAGGTAGGATTGCAATGTACACGCCTGAACTGATGAAAGAACCACGGCTAATGGCTTATTTCAGTCTGTATACATTCATTGCCGATATTCTCATGTAGGACGTTTATGTATCATTTATATTGGCAGTAGAAATAGTCCATGATAGTAAGTCTATGATACTGTATCATACATTTTATGTACGGTAACTGTGCATACAGAAACCATAATTTTTGTCACCTACAATGGTTAACGCTAGCGACAACTTCCCACCTGTACCTCAAACAAAGGCTGCTCTCCTACGTACACTTTTTGGGGAGTAATCCCCACCAAACACAGTGGTAGGAAATTCATATACTGACTATATTTGTTATACAAAGTACTATACGCAACAAGCATTCTGCTTATGTAGTGCTACAATTCCATTTTGGAAAATTTGGGATGAAGTAGAAATCGACATGAAGGACCTGTGCTCTATTTCCATGCTGCAGCTAAGGTCTATCCTCTTTAAACATCAAGGTTAGTGTTTGATCACCATGTGTATCATGCAAGAGACACCAGAGCAAAGATGCTCTTATGTTTAAACCCTTTATTTAAATTAACACTTTTCAGTTTATCGCACTCAATATGCAAGTGACCCTCAAACACATCTGCCCTGTAGCTTGGGAGTCTATGGAAATATCCTTGGGATTCTAACCGTTTCCTGCTGCTGCTGTGGCCCCATTTTTAGTGCTATACTAATATTCTAAAATGCTAACTGTAAGGATCAATGTGGACAGGTTTCTACTTACAAGAAAACGTAAGATGGGTAACAGTCACAACAGCACCCTGTATGTCTTCACCCCAAGACAAAGAGGTGGTAATTAAAATGTGGGAAAGAGATTGGAAGAGTGCCCCTACAAAGCGACTCTGTTAGAAACTCTAAAAGAAACAAAATTTATGGGACTAAAAGAGTCATAAAGTTTACTTTTAGCCTAGAATCATTTGAAAAATATGCGATCCTACCATCAACTCTGTAATCTCTCAACCCCCAACACCCCGTCTTTAAAAATAACACCGAAATGAGTCTTAAAAACAATACTGGCTCACTGTAAAAGAATGCAATGGCCTGGAGAACCATCCCCCTTGTGTCCTCCTCACTTCAGGAAGGTGGCAGTATTGCTTTGGGATTACTGGGTTAGAGAGCAAGCCCTCTTCTTTCCAGTGAATGGCACTGTACCATTACCATAATACACCAATGGATTCTGAGGAATGACTTATTCTCATGAAATGTGATTACAGTGATAGAGAAACCACAGCAAAGTACTGGACCCAAACTGTGTAGAACCCCAGCCAGCCAGAGTCTCTTCATTTGTACATACAACTCTGGAGTTTTCAACTAGCTGCCAATTTTATATTTTCTAAGCAAACACTACAAATGACCACCCAGCTGCCTCAAACGTCTTCATAAAACCCTAGTGGATTAGCAACAGTACGATAAGTTTCTGATCTTCTCGTTATCTCTGGTGTACTAGAGATCAAAAACCGCCACCCTTCCCCAAGCTGAGTGGGTGACATTCTGGAATGGGTGAAACATACAGGAGAACGTGATTATGCAGTACATTCACTGGATGCACGCAGCAACAACTCGGATGACAAGAAAAGAATGAAATTTAAAATAATAATTGGTATAGCCAAACCCAATAAGAATAACGTATAAACACAAGCATGCACACAAGAACACACACTATACAATGCTGAATTTATCTAAAGTTGCTGTGACCCTAAGCTTGCAATAGGACTGATTTCTATGTGACTGTCTCCTGCCTTTATTCACCATTACTCACCTTTATTCACGTTGGATGTCCTCAAAGAAGACGCCCCTAATGGGGCTTCAACACACTCTGGAGATCTGGTACATGTTTTTTTGTTGCAAAGCTTTAGAAAATGGCAATCAGTTGTTTGGCGCTAGCTATATTTCTCTGGTGATGTCATTTTAAATACTTTGCATGTTCCATTTGTTTTTTGTACTTCTAAAAAAAAAAATCGATGTCTTTCTGCAAATTCATGTTTGTCCAATTAGTCACAGAACCCTAAGGCTGGCTGCCTGGATGCTGGAGTAAAGCATCAAGGCTAGGATATACAGGACAGCATCTGACTTGTATGGATGGGAGGAGATCTACTGCTTGTCATAACAGCCCTTATGGATTTTTGGTTCAGTTCTCATTCAAATATGTTGAGAACTCAGAATTGTAGAGCGTTTGGGTTTGTTTGTTTTTTAGTAAGCTACGCCACAGACATAAATTGTAAGTAGGGAAAGAGCAGAAAGAGAGGGAGCAGACAGAAAGGAAAACGCATTTCTTCATTTGCAGAGTAGCCTCTGTGAGAGCGAGCCCATGACAGCTTTACGACTCCCTGGTTATTTTACTTGCATGCTGCTTAATAAGAAACAGCCTCCAGCTGAGGCTTGTAGTAGAGAAAAGTTTTAGGAGAAATTCTTGCCGAGTTAGCCCTACCTGATCTGAATTTGCTCCGAATCAGCATAGAATGCTCAGACCCCAGAAGTGTCATGGTGATGCCTTGTGATAATTCCCAGTGCCAGAAAGCCCCTCAACGCTCAAACCATTAACTGGCTCCAAGAAGAGAAGCTGATCACGACCAATGAATCACAATTCATCTAGCCCTCCCTTGGAGTCTAGGTGATTGCAGAAAGCAGCAGAAGTGTAACTCAGGAAAGGTTTGGTCCCATCCAGCACTGACCCTCCGCGAAAGCCTACTGTATGCCCTTGCACTGTGTTGGGCTAATTAACTTTTAGCTAGCAGACCCCTCCTTTCTATCCCACCCTCCCCTCCTTTCTCAGAGTTTACTATCAGCAACATCACCGGGTGTCCTGACTGATGTCATAGTCTAGCGGGGAGCAGACTATCCCTAAAGGGTCTTTAGGAAAGACAGAAGTTTGATATCTGATCCGCTATTACTACCAACAGGAACTTGGCCAATCAAGAGCTTCCCTCCCTCTGACTGCAGGGGTTCGGAGCAGCTCTGAAATATCAACAGACTCCTGCTTAACTCTTTCCAGCATACAGAGCCTGTTGCTACCAGGAATTCAAGAGGAAGGGCTCGGCTGCATGGTTCCTGCAGTGGATTTTAATAGCTCACATCCCAAGGATGGGATTTCTTGACTTCAGTGGAGGTTTTTGGATGGCATAGTGGCTGTGTGTTAGGCTAGTTTTTGCTTTAAAGTGAATCAGGTGATACAGGCATCACCTATTAATAAACCCATTGATATGTCACACAAACACAAACTAATCATCAAAAACTTACAAAACTCAGACACCCTATGTGGACACAACTTTGCTGCACAACCTTAGCAGTACAAACAACAAGAACAGAGGTCCTTGTAAGCGCATAAATTATGTAACTGACAAAGTTCTCACCATGCATTATATCCCAAGCACCGTCACCTATATTCTGCTGACAAATCTCCATCAAAGTTCCCAAGCTCAAATAACTGTCCTTTTAAAAAATACCTTCAAAACAATATTCCACATCACTCAGGGGCTGATTTAAAAACAGCACAAGCATCATTTTAGTTAATTATTCTTATTCATGCTTTTCAGTAAAGTCTATTCAGATATTTGAGCCCTTTTCAGGTGTAATTAATGCACATGGTGGGATGTGTATCATCACAATATTTGTAATGTCTAAAAATGGTCCTGATTATATAATGTTGTGCTCAGAGAACTCTCTCTGCATGGTTGGGAACCCTGGAAAAGCAGCCTTGTTGAACACAGAGTGAGAGGTCTTTGCATTTGCAGTTTTTAACAACAACAACAACAACAACAAAGTTAGTGTGCACCCTGTCTTTCCACACTAAGATGCCCAAGGAAACTGTACAGATGAGAATATGTTCAGATCTTACACCGGATGCACACGGATTTGGGGTGGGGACTTTCACCACAGAGTTGCCCCTCTGATTCAATTTCATTTAACACACTATAAAACATTTGAAAAGGGCTCTGGCTGTAATCAAGAGATTTATGAATAAATGACATATACACATGTATTGACTCTCAAAGGGTGGCAGTTTGGCTTAGCAGTTCATGTATCTCTAAGGTTTAAATATGGATTCACAGAACTCAAAAGAGACCACATATTCCTTTGCAATGAGGCTTTTCTCTGTTCACACATTATAATTTAAGATTTCCTCCAGTACTGAATTGCCTGACTTGGATTTTCCCCTGGTGATGTCAATTAACATTTACCTTAAGTATCAGACTCTTCAGAACAAAAGTTCTTTTCTCAGTAGCTGCTTGATCTCATTAAAATGAGATTGAAGAAAGACAAAGTATCATATGTAAAGAAAAGAAGAAAATAAAAATATAGGATAGTGGATAACAGTATAGCAAGTGTCTTTTCGGATAGTCATTATTTTTTATTTAAAAATTCTGCTTTAAAGGGGGCGGGATCCAAGGTAGTTCAGAAATAAACTTAAAACAAAGCTATTAAAACAAAACTAGTTTAAAAGTACAATCAAAACCATTACAAAGCCATGTCTGGCCCCCCAAAAGTCGTCAGAAGGAGTAACATCTTGATCAAGAGGGTAAAACCATACAGTGACTCTTTATTAGTATTAAGTGTTTAAAGACAAACAAACAAACCAACAAACCCAGCATTTTGATTTGAGCTTTCCATGACTCAACAGACTGATCCCATTTTAAGCTAAAATTGTTGGGTCAAAACATATTTGGTTTATTTCACCAACTATTGGCATAGTTAAAGTATTAATGTATTAGGACATTAACAAAAATACTTTAATGTTTGAGTACAATAAATCTGTCTATGAAAGTAGCTGGACACCAGGCACTAGAATTCAACAAGAAACACTCTCTTTTATGTTTCATGTACTCAGAAAGACTTTCACCAGGCTTTATAAGGAGTTTGTTGTTGTTTTAACACATTTCTGTTTTAAAAACTTTTTAAGCTGGTTTCTCTGACTCCCCATAATTTATTACCTCACAATATACATCTTGGGCTGAATTCTTGCAGAAGTGCTCAGAAGAAGAAGAAGAGGAAGAGTTTGGATTTGATATCCCACTTTATCACTACCCGAAGGAGTCTCAAAGCGGCTAACATTCTCCTTTCCCTTCCTCCCCCACAACAAACACTCTGTAAGGTGAGTGAGGCTGAAAAACTTCAGCTCTGTTTCTAACAGATAGTGGTATTCCATAATGTTTCAGAAGGCAGTGTGTCTCAGGCCCTTTATTCAGAAGGAATTCTACACCAACCTTCCACAATGGATTCAAGCACAGTGCCAAGAAGCACACTTGCAGCAATGATACATGCAGTGGCTGGTATAGTAACTGCTTCTCCCAAATGAATTTTGTACAGTGGTACCTCAGGTTACAGGCGCTTCAGGTTACTCTGCTAACCGAGAAATAGTACCTCGGGTTAAGAACTTTGCTTCAGGATGAGAACAGAAATGGCACCGTGGCGGCGCGGCAGGCCCCATTAGCTAAAGCGGTACCTCAAGTTAAGAACAGTTTCTGGTTAAGAATGGATCTCCAGAATGAATTAAGTTCTTAACCCGAGGTACCACTGTATTCCTCTACGAAGATGCCCACAATTACTACAGGCAATAATGATTACTAACCATTATGGAGGGATGGAAAACCTTGTGTTGTGGAGCACAGCACAGCTGAAATATGTTCCATGCAACAACATTTTGTGAGATCAAACTCAGAGTCCTGCACTTTATGACTGATTGAAAATGATCCTGTCTTAAGGCAGCAACAGTGTCCTTTTTATGCTACCTTAAGAAGTGTGGAAGGCAAACTGAAGCTATGTCTGCTATTCCTGTGCTGCTTTGCTAAAAGATTTAGGCCTGCACATGCGCAGTGGCCTCAGTATCAGGAGATGGAGCAGTGGAAAAGCCTGGCAATACTGGGAGAAGTTTCAAGTCTATGGGCGCTGCCCCTATGATCTGGATCCTCTAATGCTACTATCCTGTGTAATAGCTATACGATGCAGCATCACTCTCACTGCTAAGGTAATGTCAGACCTGGCCCTCGGATGAAATGATTTGTATTTATTCCAACTCTTAAGAGTCTAAGAAAATTAGGAATTCCAGAACAAGATCACTCCCTCCATTGGTAGCCTATGGAATGTTTTGCAATTGACAGCACTACCAGAAAATGCTTTCTCCACTTTCCTAAAGTCACTGCTAAGCTGTCTGATGTTTTCATCATAATATTTACTTCTTAGTAAATAGGCTAAAAATCTTCACTTCTGATTCAGAACTGAAAGATTAGAGAATGAAAAGAGCAAGATGACATGGCTGTTTAAAAAGTCCATGCAAAATGTTTTCTGCCTAGCGTAAATATTTAATTGTAAAAAAGAGAGAAAATATGGCAATCTGTTGTGTTTATTGAGGGAGGGATGCAAAATGTGCACTGAGTGCAGGGTGGGGCCGGCTGGCTTTGCTACTATAGATTCCATCCCTCTTGAAGATCACTGTGTGTTCTCTCTAATCTCCAGGCCAATGTAACGCTGGTGGGCTCATCTGAAATGTCCTCATGAGAACTCCCCGGGACACACACTGATGATACAAGAGAAGCTAGCAGGCAGGCAGGAGGATAGTTCAAATGCCGGCCTGCGTGTGCCTCCTTTCTCTAGTGCCCTCTGTGTAGCAGTGGTTATACAACTCTTGCAATAATTACTTCCATGGTGGGCGTTGGTGGAGAAGGTCTGGGATTCCGCCTATGGTGCTGGATTTTGGGGCACCAGAATTGACACACTGAAGCATGCTGTCATCCTGACACTACTGCATTTTCCTACCCTGATCTTAAGCATACCTGCACTTCCTGAGCGTCACACAGCAGACAAAGGGGAGGTCTATAAGAACAGCACGAGTGTTATGTGTAGATCCGTCAGTAGTCTCAGTCAAGAGCATCTGCATATTCAGAAGCCACTATATAAATGATAGTCCTAGATTTCTGTAAACTGAGACACACACCTCTTCTGTATAAGTTACTGTCAAGTATGAATGTGTTAAACTAAGCAGAGCAGCAGAGAATTACTGTGGCAAATTTGCTTCCTTATCTCAATCACATTCAGAGCAATCCCATAAAGGTCAGTTACCATTACCCCCATTTTACAGACAAGAAATACAGCCTGAGACACAATGCCTTGCCCACAAACGTCCAGCAAGTCCACAGCTCAGGTAACATTTAAAATGAAGGATACCCAACATTTTATTGACTGGACAGCAGTGAGTCTAAACACACAACACAAACAATAATCTTCTGTTGCTTAAAAGCATTGTGCAATCAAGTAATGAAGTAATCTGTGAAACAGGCACAGCAACCCAAGAGAATGTAAGCTAACCATTTTCAAGGCAGCAAAATCTCATTAACGACTATGAAACGTATCTGGGGGAAAAAAGAAGATGGGTTGATGAATTGATCAAATCTAATTCCCATATGGGGTGGTCATTTTGCTGCTGAAATGCTGAACTGGCAAAAATAGGCATGGGGATACATTCAGTCTATTAAAAAACAAACCACACACAACCTGGTGAATGTTATGACTCAGTTTACAAGCCAGCAAAGTGTGTAGCAGATAGAATGTTTGACTCAGATAAGGGAGACCTGGTTTCAAATCTTCACTGAGGTATGAAGCTTACTAGGCAATCAAGGACCAGTCACTGTCTCTCAACCTAACCTACCAGACAGGGTTATTGTGAGGATAAAAATGATAACACAGTATGTGTCATGCTGAGCTCCTTGGAGAACCAGCAGGAATAAAATATCCAGCTTCAGTTTGGTCCACAGTATTATGCATTGTGCAAGAGCAAAGCAACCTCCCAATCAAAATACAGTGGTACCTTGGGTTAAGTACTTAATTCGTTCCGGAGCTCTGTTCTTAACCTGAAACTGTTCTTAACCTGAAGCACCACTTTAGCTAATGGGGCCTCCTGCTGCTGCTGCTGCCGCACCGCCGGAGCATGATTTCTGTTCTCATCCTGAAGCAAAGTTCTTAACCTGAGGTGCTATTTCTGGGTTAGCGGAGTCTGTAACCTGAAGCGTATGTAACCCGAGGTACCACTGTAGTTAAACAAAGATGTGCAGCTGTTATGTGTGTTCTTGCAGACATTACCTGGCTGCTGCATTCTGTACCGTTGAGGCTTCAAAAGTGTTTTCAACAGCAGTCCTACATAGGATGCACTGCAATAGTTTGATGTGGAGGTTACCAAAACGTGGAGCAAAGAGGCCAAGTCATCTCTATGCAAAAGGGTCCACAGCTGGTTAAACCTCCTCATATGTACTGTACTTTATATGTGGTAGAAGAATGGGAAGGGTGCTGGGGGAGCAATACGCCTAACAGAAAGAGAGAGGTGGTTGCTACAGAGATAGTCAGCCAAAACAAGCCACAGTGAGCAGCTAGATGGTTCTGCATGTGGATACGCAACTGAAAGGCAGGCCCAGAGCAAATGAAACCTAAACGTGGGGCATGTCTACACCACAGACTTAAACTGGTTTATAGTCATTCCTTTCCCCCAGGGAACCCTGGGAAGTGTAGCTATGAATCATTATCTTAAGAAAATTCTCAGAACAACTTTAAGAACTAAGCTTTATTTTGGGGGTGGAGGTAGCTACCCTAATAGTGAAACAGGTGTAAAACTTATATATGTTTATGGTGAGCTCACAAGTCCCTCTCATATCCCATGTCTGCCTTCTGGAAGTAATGCTTGAGTGGTATTCAGTGTTTCAGTTTGTGTTTATACCAGACCCAAACACTAAACTGTCTTCTTTTATTAACTTGTAATATAGTTTCAGCCAATTTTGAAGGATAAATGACAGGCATTACCAGAATGACCCAAAGGACGACCCATGCCATTGTATATTAGGGAAATGGACAAAGGTCTTGATATACGCTGGTTGGCTTAATGGAAGGAGGCACTATATTTTCTTGGAAAGCCTTCTGGTCTTTATTAAAATGAGACCACGGTCAATCTCACAAAGCTCATGGACCAGGCTCTGGGCCAAGGAAAAGTTCCTTCTGCAAATATTTATTTTATCATATCAATGACAAACTCCTTGGTATAAACATTTTTATTTAATCATAATTTACCAATTATTTTAAATCAATTGTTTGCTTGGTTTCTAAACACTAATCAAGAGGACCACATTAAAATTTGCTCAGGCAGATAAGATGCATTATCTCACTGCGGCTTTGTGGTCATAATAGTCTGGCATGTTTCCTGAAGAAGGGGGCATAGATTAAGGATCTCACACCCTCTGGGATTCAATGCCCAAATCTAGCCGGCAAATGATTTCTCTCACTGCTAGCCAAAGTGGGAGATACATGTTTTCGTGGGTATTGAGACGGTAATCAACAGGAGCTTTCTGGGGATATATACAGTATCGTGACCTTTTATTGTCCAGTTTTCTTGATACAATTTTGTCCCACATCATAATTTTCTCTTCTTCCCTAGAACAAACACTAAAGCTGACTTTTCCACTACTATGTTTCTGTTTGGACAGAAGAAGCTTTTTCAAGGATATTTAGGTCAAAATGCTGCTCTGATAAGCAACCCTTGAGCCCTTAAAACCAAGGCTAACAAACATAATGGCCTCCTGATGTTGGTGAACCACAATTTCTATCAGCCTCAGCCAGCATGGCCAATGGTCAGGGATGGTGGGAGTTGCCATCCAACAACACCATGATGGCTGCCCTTGCCCTAAACAGTTTGTCATAAATATACAGAGTAGAACTGTTACCTAATTGAATAACATTTAATCATAGAATTTTCATATGATAAATTAAATTCATTCATATTTAATCCATAAATGTGCACGTGGGCAAAAATAACAGTTCTGAGGCAAGAAGCATACTTTCTTTGTTTTATGATGATGCACACATGTGCTGTGGTGGCTATTTGCTTAAAAGGGGTATTCTGCCTGCATGAGACAGACAAAGCCATACTTTTTAAAGAGGATGCTTGCCATCTCAAACTTGTTTTTCTTTATCTGTCAGAACCCTGAGTCACCAAGTTAGTCTACCTAGCAGGATTCTCCTGCTGTGTTGAAAAAGCTCCTCTGCTTCACTTCAATGAAAGCGTTTTTTCTTTGTTTTTTGAGTGTTTTGCTTCTCTTATAATAGCTTTAAATCTTGGGACATTCAACACTCCTTCCAATCTGTCCACTAGACAGGGTATATTTATTCTTATAGCTGGAGGAATCCTATGCTTCTGTTACAATGCTGAAATGCATTTGATGACTGTGCAAAATGAAACAAAACCTCTAAGAGGAGACCCCCTTCTGTTTTTTTCATACAGGAGCAAAGTACAGTGGGCAGAGGAAAGAGTCCTCAATTTGCCCATCAAAATTCAAGCACCACTCAAAATTAATATAGGAAGGCTCGGTTAAGGCAAATTCTGCATGCAAGAGCAAAGGATGATGGAAGCAGAATTATCAGGCAAATTGACACACTGATTGCAAAGCTAATCTGTATGCATCTTTCCCATGCTCCCCATGGACAAATGCTGAAGTCACTAGTTCCCTGGGATATCACGGATCTCCATAAAAGTCAAGTTGAAAACATGGTTTATAACCTTGCAGCTTTCCTTGCTCAAAAAGCATCTCAGCCTCCTGTTCCTCTCAGAATCTTTGCTCCTCACTTCAATGGAGATTGCCCAATAAATTAGGTCTCTGGGGGAATTCTTTTCCCACACCCATATCTGCTTCTCATCTACTGCACAGATTTTTGATGTTTATTGTTTAAAAGATAAGGCTTCCAAGGCTCTCGTTTTCCCAGCAGAGTACATGGTGGCTGCTTGTCCAGCGTCCCTCCCACACTTTCTCTATCCCAATTTACAGAGCAAAGTTGGTGAACCGCTTGCTCTTTCAGCAGTAAAATGGGATCAAGTATCTAGCATTCCCATCAAAATTAGAAAGGTTACCAGCATTGATCTTTGCACCAAACACCCTTCCTACTGCCAAGAGATTCCGGGCACCATTTCTAGCGATAGCAAGAAACTACGGCTACTGTCAACACCAGAAACCTGAGATAACCCAGGGGAAGTCATTCACCACATTCTTGGCCATTCAGGTTTGAAATCAACGGGAGCTTTACTTGGGTTTATCTTTCTCTCCTGACTCTGCATTTAGAGAAGGAAAAATTATTCTAGGCTAAGCTTCTACAGACACTTTCAGCTTTGTTCTTTCTTCGTTAGGAGTTCTTACCTCTATGCACACACAATGTAACCATGTGGAGGCAGGTGTGAAGGCAAACAGGAAGTTAAAATCCCATACTTCTGCTAAGTTTCAACTGCTGAAAATGCTAATGTTCAATGGCTCAAATTCAACATTCTCCAAAAGATTCAGCTTCCACAGTTGGCAAATTCATTTCAAGATTTAGTTTGAATACTGCTTCTGTTAGCTAGAATGTACTCTGCAGCAAGTATATGTCCCTATATCCCTGTAAGGCAGGGATGATCAATACCATGCTTTCCAGACAACTTCCCTAACCATTGGTCATGCTGCCGTGGACTGATGGGAATTGTAGTCCACAATATCTGGAGGGCACCATGTTGGCTTGGCCCTTTCCAGCACAATTTTCATGTTATGTTGGGTTGTATCTCCACTGGTGTCTCTTGAACTGACAGTGCAAGGTGCTTGATGAAACCTCTTAGAATAAGGGCTTGAGTTAAGTTTTACCATGCCTGAGTTGTTGGTGACTACTCAGTTCTCCAGAGCAGATTAGGGAGTGTGCAAGGACTATATGTGGAGCAGAAATTGCCAAAATGCAAGCGTTCCATCAACATGAGGGGCAACTGGATATGACCCATTGAGTGTGGGGAAGGTTGGGCAGCATGAACATCCATGTCTTCTTTTTTCCTGACCTCAACTCATTCAGCTTAACATGGGCATAGATTCTACATTTGTAACCATGGTATGCATGTATGTAACAAGGTATGTATGTTACAATTTATGTAACAATGGTATGTTTGTATGTATGTACAAAGTTCCCAGTTACCCAGATAATCCAATAGGTGTTATATATTTATGACATTTATATCCCACCTTTCCTCCAAAGAGGTGAAGGTGGCATTAATGAGGCTGTTTTGTTTTAAATCTAATTTTTAAAAGGTAAGGCTTCTAATCACGTATTCTTGTAAGAGACTTTTATACTGTGTAATATTCCCTGCACATATCGCTTTCCCCTAGTTTTCTTAGGAGTGCATTCCCATGCCTTGAATCCAAAGAAGTGTAGGGTGATTGGGATTTGTGTTTGTTCAACTGCAGCTCACCACATTGTGTGGCAAATTGCTTCTGAAACTGAAGGGAGTTTCAAAACCAGCTTGTGGGACAGCAGGAAGGGTCAAAGAAATAGAGGTGAACATACCTAGGCAGCAGGCACATATAACTCCTTGGATCACACCTATGTGCCTAGTTGTACATAGCAAGGAATTTCCACCACCCCCATACAAATTTAATAGAGACCTGCGGGTATAGGGCGGTATATAAATCCAACAAACAAACAAACAAACAAACAAATCCATCCATCCATCCATCTTCGCTCCCCATCACCATCTGGCTGGCCATTGCTAGAAACACAATACTAGAGAAGACAGCCCTTGGACTAATCCAGCAAGGGAGTTAATTGTATTACATAAAGGAACTATTCAATTTGTACTACCTGCCAAGCTCCTTTGCCAACAAGTGAATTCCAAAACTTTGATGACATCATGAAAACTTAGATGACATCACACTTTCAAGCTTTCATACAGCAAACCACTAGCAAGAGGATAATTCTTAACAAGGCCTCTTGGGGGGACTTTCACAGCGAGAGAAGCCAATACAGTAAACAAGAGGGGTGCTTGTGGAACTGAGAAATTTTGTGCAACTTAAGTGACCATACATTTTACTTATATGATGACTATTCAAAGAATTAGCCTTTGGAATCAACCTGTGTTTCAATAATCTGTTGTACCATATCTGAACAGCTAAATAATTTTAGTTAGCTCCAACAGAAAATTTGACAGTGAATACTAATGATTTTCAAAGTTGTAGAATGTGCTGAATAGGTGATTCCTGAAGGCAACTTTTTTGTTTTGTTCCACAACTGAGGAAGTAGATAACAGAAAATAAAATATTAAATAAAAACAAAAACAAAGAACATTTTGGGTGGAGTGAGTTTTGAGAGGGAGGACTGGAGAAACTATTGGATGGCTTTCCATGCAGTGCATGTAATTTCATTATCCTAAACTATAGAGTTATTTGAAAGCTTCCTGCAAGTCTCTTAACAAAACTATATCCTATTGTAGACTTTGTTTCTTTGAAAACAACAACCGTGAAGTATCTCTCCCCGCCCCCCAGCATGAAGACATACAGAGGTAGAAAAGAGAGGAAATGTTTAGTTTTTGGAAGTGGTCCATTGGGCACAATTCTGTCGGTGAATCGTCAAGAACTGGCTTAGAGCTGAAGCCAGGGTAGAAAGCCAAACAAGACTACAGAAGATTAGGTTCACAGGAGGGGCAGTAGCCAGAGGCTGGCATAGAAAGCAGCATGGAAAATGCTATGCCAGTGCATGCGCGCGCGCACACACACATTGAAAACTATCCCCCACCCCAACAGCAAAGAAGGCTGTGTACATACTATTGTTTATTCTGAATCCAGTGCATTTCTTTGATCTGAATTGGGGAAAAGAACAACCCAGAAGCATTTTAAGCCAGTAATGTATACAGAGTCTTAGAGAAACATTGATGGCTACTGCTTTTTCCTTGCCCAGAAGTGTGTCAAGCCATGGAGCATCAAAGCAATTGTTGTACAATGGAGGAAAATAGGGGGGAGGCAGGGGCAAGCCCTTTTGTTTTTTAAATCAGGGTAAATAGCAGCTTGGGGTAGATTTTTGACAGGACAATAGCATGATGAGAGAAAGGTGTTTCTAAAACCGTCCCCTGTTGCTGTTCCAATCTGGGGCAGACTTCCACTCCTTTGCTTTCTGTTGTAAAAGTTTAAAAAACCCCAGATACATTTACACATTAGCCACCAAGTAAATGTACTTGTGTGAGATATCAGCATGTGTGCACTGGTGGGAGGCATGAATACTTAAATAATGGTTGGTGATAGTGCATATCCTTGTTCATTTGCAGTATTTACATGCCACTTTTCAGGTCATATACATAAAAATAAATAAACAAATACTAAACTAACACCATCATCAGCAAAAGCTGTATATAGTCACAGTACTCTTAATAAAAAGAAGATTAAGATTAAAAAGTTTCAAAGTCTGTTTAAAAACTAATAAAAATGAAGGAGTAAAACACCTAATTAAAATGCAGTCATATGTGAACTCTTTGAGAGGATGTCCTACATACAGGGAACCACCACCAAAAAGGTCCTGTCACTAGTGTCTGCCAATATGATGAGCACTGATGGCGGACTCTCAAGCAGGACTCTGGAGCTGATCTTAAAGACTAGGCAAATTCATACAGCTACAGGCAATCCTTCAAATAGTCTGGTCACTAACTACTTATAGCTTTAGATGTCAATACTAACACCTTAAATTGGACCTGGAGATGAAATCGTAGCCATCACAACTGGCATACTACAGAGGTTATGTATTACAAGTGCTTAGCCCCAACAAGCATCCAAGCAGCTGCATTCTGAACAAGCTGACATTTTCCATGCACACAGAGTACATTATTCAGTCTAGATGTTACCAGGGCATGTGCAACCGTGGAAGATCTGCTCTCTTTAAATCAAGGTAGAGTCCCACCATGGAAACTAGGTGAAGACAGTGCTGACCACTGGCTGATGTCAAGAGCAATCAGTCCTTTAATGCTGGTTCTCAATGTGTTTTATTGAATTTCAACTATTGTTTTTAACTAGTTTCCTTTAACTACTTTGTTTTTAAAATGCAAGCTGCCTTGAATCCCAGCTTGGAAGAAAGATGGGATATAAATACATTATAATGTCATGTCATGTCATGTCATGATGTAATATAATATTAATATAAATGTGATTAGAGACAATTAATCTTTCAGCTACTCACACACACAGTGGCGGTGTCCGCAAACTTCATGAAGGAAGAAGAGTGCCTTATTTTCTCAATCCCTGAAATGGCTAAATTTTTCTGGATCACTAAAAGGGATGATGAGCCTATCCATGTTCATTCACAATTAAGTCCTGTTTTATCCATAAGTGTGTTTAGTATTTCAACCTTAAATACACTTAATTAATTCCCTCTCCACAGGGAACCCTGGAAACTGTAGTTCTGTAAGAACTCTAACAAAGATTTCTCAGCATGCTCCTCAAACTACAATTCCCAGGCGGCCTTGACATTTAAACTGGTCTAATACTACTACATTTTTAGTTCAGATAGGCCCCAGGAGCATACAAAGGAAGTAGAGAAGCAGTGATCATGTGGGGGAGGAATAATCTTTTTCACCCTCTTCCTGCCCGTTTTTTAAAGAGGCAATCAGGGTTGTTGTTGTTGTTGTTGTTTGTTTTTGTTGTACCTCATTAATCTATGTACTTAGGGCAAAATAAACATAATTGGGGATGTACCCCAGGTCAATGTAAGAACCATGGAAAGCTTCTGCCAGTCAGAGTCATCAGCACTGACTGAAAAAAAACACAGCTTCAGATTCCATTGTACACATTTTTTAAATGCAGAGGTTCTTTTTATACAGGAGGAAAATGTCATGTATGAAGCAATCATTAGAAAAACAAGCTATACAAAAGAGTGTCTCTAGTCCAAAAGCCTGAGTTATGGTCTTTGAGTTACATAACTGAAAGTTATTCCTTCACTGCACTCTGTAAATTACTCAGCAGTGTCACTTAATTACATTTAATTATGAGAATTACATATTAGCGCCTGTTTTGCAACTAAATGAGAAACAAATGTCGGGTATTAAATGCAAGACAGCCTTACAGAAGCCCAGAGACCAGGCTTGTTATAAGGATGTCTTTTTAAAGATCCCTTCTGGAATGTTTTTTTGAACTTTTTGAAATGGCAAAAGAGTTTTTTAAAACATTGCAAGTCTCTCGGGAAACTCAAGTCTAAACTTAGTAAAAGGATTTTAATTTTAAACCATTCCTTAAAATAGCTGACGTAAAATTTGGTGGGAATTCTTTTAAAAGCCTAGATCGGCTGAACTGGAAGTGACATTTGGAAACTTAAAAAAGAAAAGAAAGATACATGACACTTGTTTCATTGTTGGTTTAGCATGAACTCATTAAGGACTGAATGACATCCCCCATCCACCCACTGGTCCAACACTCATTCCAGTCCCTCACCCACCCCATTCATAGCTTTCCCAAAAAGACAGGATAACAGAAGTGTGTGTCTATTTAAGATGCTTTCAAAAGGCTACTTCCTGTAGTGATAGGAGCAGTTTTGAGAGACAAGGGCCAAACTACACATAACACTGAATTGCCTAAATCTCTTTCTTTCCCTCCCTCCCTCCCTCCCTTCCTTCCTTCCTTAATTGTGAAGGAGCAGTCCACCTTGAAAGACAACATGCAATCCACAGCAGGGCAGGGGGCAAGTTTTTCCTATACTGAGAAAGCCCGCTTACTGTTTCTGTGGAGGTGGCTGTTGTGGCCCATTGCAGCTGCAGGCAAGTCTGGGTGGTGGTGGAGCTGCCTGTTCCTGTGTGGCCAACATACGAGGAAATTCCTCTGGTGGCTACGTGGGTTGACGGGCTTGTCCGCAATGTTGAATTCAAGTCAACCTACTGCGGGCGAGCTGGAAGGGACAGGACTCACATGGCAAACCTGAGTGGAGCCTACCCTGAGTGACTTTAATTGGGTCTGCCTCTGTTTAATTTATGTGCAGTCTGTCTGAATGTTCAGATGGGAACTAACTGGCCATAGAACTCCCCAAAATGGCATCCTGAAGAAAATGGCCGGTTCGCTAACTGTGCTCTTAAGCGGGCCGGCCCTGCGCTCCACAGTGTGGTCGGCCCAGAACACCACCCACCCAGCCCACCCTCTAATATTGCTTTTACATTTGCAGTCTAAATTTTCCTTTCCAGGTCTGTGGGGATTGCTATGGTTTTATAATGGCTGCTGTTTTCTGAGCCGGGAAGGAATTTTCCCTGCATACCAGGTTTTGCCTTCCCCATAGCAATAGTCACAACTTTGGCGGTTTAGGCCTTGGACAGAATCCTTTAGTCTTACATCTGATGAAGGGGTGACTCACCCGCTTCTTGCAGCGGTGATAACAGGGTATCCTATCAGTCTTCAAGGAAGTCTCTATTCATAAAGTCATGTGCGTGTGGCGGAGGGCCACAGAGCTTCCCTCAGAGCCTGGGGAGGGGACAATCTGTGTAAATCTGAGTTTTGCGATGGCCCCATTTCCCCTCCATCTGACCCTGTCATGCCTCAGACCCCCAACAGGGGGCTGAGAGGGATACATGCCCAATGCCTATGCCAAGGTTTGCCTACTCCTGAAGTCGATAAAGCTGTGGCCATTTTTAATCCCAAAATGTTGTTGTGTCCCTTCATTTCACCCCTAGTAGCTTGGCTCCCGGGGAAGTGGGTACTGCATCTGGGTCTGTCAATAGACAGACTGGTTGTTTTAGGGTACACACCCAGTGCCTACACCAAAACCTACTGAAATCTGCAATCAATAAAGTTGTGGCCATTTCAGTCCCAATATATCGTCTTGTCTTTATTGCATCTCTCATATCCAACCCACAACCGTCTTAAGCTCACTGTACCTGGGCTCACAAAAAGCACGTTGTGCATGTGTGCCATTCTCAATGGGAAATGGGAAACCCTTGCCATCTTTTTTTGTAAAAAAGCTTGGAGATCTTCACCAGCATCTCTGGTCTACATGCACACCAAATCCTTCCAAACTTTTGCACATTTCCTAAACCAGCTTTTCCTCTTGGCTGTCTGTGGGAGCACAGTATCTCCTTAGGAAATGTAATGATGCATGAAAACTACCCTTCAGCTACACACCAATACTTTGTGGGGTAACCCTTAAAGAGTAATCGTAGCTACATATTCTGCTCCTTTTAGCTGGAACGGCACTTACCAAAGCACACTGAAGAGGATGAGGGATTTATAGAAACTGAATGGAGAACAATGCTGTAGAGTCACAGAAGGAAAAGCATCTTTAACAGAAGAAAAATCAAAGCGTTGCTCCTCAAACCTTTAGAGCATTTCAGGAGCACAAAGAAGATTCCGATTAGGCCTGGGTCACATTTTGCTAGGTGCTGGAATGGGAGGATTCTACAGCTCAGTTTTTGGCAGAATGTGATGAGAACTAGCTTTAATTTGAAATGGCCTAGTAATTAATTCGGGGAACAGGACAAAACCACTGGTGAGCAATTAACAGTGCTAATGGCCTGACACCAACTAGCATAGGCAGGAAAGGTTTATCAACACAGGAACAAGATAGAAAAGGTGTCCTGCAACCAAAAATTGAGCATATGAGAGAAGAATGGGGAACAATGGGACAAGAAGAGGCTATTCTGTGCTGAGGAAACGGAAAGGGAAATATAGGACGGCTTAAATTGGAATGTGAACCAGCAGGTGAAGAAGAACCTGCCCAGCATATGAGAGGAAATGATTTTGTAGATTGCAAGGTGGAGGTCTGCCATGGACTCAGACTTGGGGGAGGGGTGAGCTGCTGGGGGGATTTCCTTATTTAGTCCCCAGCTCAATCCCCCACCCCTCGTCCTCATCCCAGTAGCTTGTTTAGTCAATGCTGTTTGTCACTCCATATGATAAGGCCACCTTCCCACACCTCAAATTCCCCTCCCCCTTCACCAGAGCTGGGAGATAAGCGAGGGAGGCCTCATTTCATTTGCCATAAAGCTGAAAGGGTTTAAGGAGAGGCCTGTTTAGGAAGCTGCCACTGATAGCTCTGTGACAGGTGTCAGCTTCACATGGAGCTGCCAGCAGATGCTAACATGAAGATTAGCTCCTGCCAAGAGGCACATAGGCAGTATGAGTGTGTATGTGTGATGTACATACACACACTGACCAGGAAACGTTCTGAGAAACCCCCTGACACTGCTGATCCCATCATCTCTTGTTATCCTGACCCTTCCCTTCTTTTATTTGCAGTTTCCCCTAATGTCAATTTTTAGATTTTAAGCTTCTTGGGACAGAGATCTGCATCTTAATGTTAACTTTTGCTTTGCTTTGGTTTGGAAAATGCCACTTGTGACATTGCACATTGCATGGGAAAATGTGCAGGTGAATGAATGCCTCATGTTGTTGATGACATTATTAGGTCCAGGATGTGAGGGCGATCTGGCTGCAATATCTGTCGCCCCATTGATCGCCAGGGTTGATTCGGCTGATCTGGCTGGCTAGGAGGGTGTCCCTTTCCTCCTTCACCTCTCCATGTGCATCCCTCCCGAAGCTGTGCACTTGGAGGAAGAGGAAGACCATCCCAGATAGGAGGAGTGTACCGTTCTTTGGTCAAGGGTATATGATAGCTGTGCTCCCTTGCTAGAACCTCCTGACATTATTAGGTCCAGTAACAGTGCAGCCAGAATACACATGGGGATAGAGTTGCTATCTGGGCCCCCCACATGGGTTGCTTCCTGCATCCATATTTCTGTAATGTGGCCTGTTGTTGCTGGTGAGTAGCTGTTTCAGGTTAGAATGCGCTATCTATAAGCAAGTACAGGTCTACTACTCAAGGCCTGTGAAAGGGGACAGTCACGGGATGGACTGTAGTTAGTAGATGATACATTTGAATGGTTTCAGCTGGCAGTGAATGGTGTTCTATCATGTTCTGTTCTAGGTATGCCCTGTAGATTGTTGGTGCTACCAATCCAGCCTTATGGATCTTTTTTCTTTGTTCATTGGGCTGTTGTTGCAGTTTGAAGAATGCCTGATGGAAATGCTTAAGTTGTGACTCTCTATCCAATGAGTCTGAACAGATGCATCTGTATCACAGGGCTTGGCTGTAGACAATGGTTTTGTGACGTAAGCTGGAATCATGTGAGTATGTGCAGTAGTCAGTTTCCTCTAAAAGGTGGTTCTTATATGCCCATTATGTAATGGCATAGGGATGTCCAACAAATCAATCTCTTGTGTGAATTGGACGAGTACACAGTACAGGTACCCCTGGGAAAGTAACCTGAAAAAGTTCAAGAAGGGTGGGTTCAGGGGCCAGGGAATTATGATGAATGAAAGAAAAGAAAAAAATCTCACAGCTTCAGGTTTATGTTCTGCTCAATTGGCACCAAAAGTCAGCAAAAAGAAGCACAAAACTGATTTGAAAGTGGATGGGCATGTAATGCAGAAGCAGAAGGCTTGAAAGGTCCTGCATTTTCCAAGCCACCACAATGAGCACATGCAGCAAGGAGTATCAAACACATAAGAACAAGAACAACACTTTACTTTAACATCCCTACCTCAAAGTACTGTGACTCAACAGCCCTGATCAAGTCATCCCTTCTAATTAGAAGCTAGTCCTGTGAGTCACAAACAAGCTCACCCTCCCCTCCAACCCTTTTATTTTCTTTATGTTGTAAGTTTGGGGAGAAATGCTTAATTTTCTGCAGATACACTGTTTGCAGTACCTCAGGTTAAGTACTTAATTCGTTCTGGAGGTCCGTTCTTAACCTGAAACTGTTCTTAACCTGAAGCACCACTTTAGCTAATGGGGCCTCCCGCTGCTGCCGCGCCGCCGGAACACAATTTCTATTCTCATCCTGAAGCAAAGTTCTTAACCTGAGGTAATATTTCTGGGTTAGCAGAGTCTGTAACCTGAAGTGTATGTAACCTGAAGCGTATATAACCCGAGGTACCACTGTAGTTTGCTTCAGCTTGGACAAGCCCTGAATCTATCAGAAGTGGACCACTTCAGTTCACAGGACCACTTCAGTAATCACAGGACCACATATATCTACTAACCATTAAGCCTTTGACTTCTTTGGATTGACAGCAGCAAGAACAGCTAAAACATGACCCCACTGCCTTTTTTGGAAAACAGACAAGTTTCCTAGACCAACATTGCTGCCCATAATGCCTCCTGCGATAAACAACACGACAATGTTGTCTAAGGTGCTAAATGGCTAGAAGAGACGGTAAAACCAGGATCTGCATTTCAAGTATGCCCACTAAACCCTTCTGCAGGAATTCATAGTCTTCCCTGTATCTGCATACTTCAGTTTCTCAGTGTGGAAATCCCTCCTCCTCAATGGATGTGAGAATTCTGCATATATGCAAAGTAGGTCCACATTACTTCTCTCTTATTGGAAAAAGGCAAAGCTATGGAATGAATACACTACACCTAGTCCAATCAAATCGGTTTGAAACTCCTTCAGCATTCCAGTGGCCTTTTGCTTGGCACTAGTGCTTGTTGGGTAGAGCAAGGTACTTGCAGTGTCAAATGCTGACTTTATTAAACACTCAACAGGATGTTATATATCCCCATGCAACCAGACTCCTTTTTGTACCGCTGAAGGTTGGCACTCCAGCAGGGCACCCACACTACACAGCCAATCTAAACTTTCCTGTCCTTTCTGGAGATATTTATAGATGGGAATTTTGACAAGAATGAGTTTCTGTTTTTGAATGAATACTTTTGCTTATTACAATTTCTGTTTTTAGCTTGTGGGGTGTTCAAAAGGTGGATGTAACTGACAAAACTGCAATATGTATGTGCTTTCTAAACCATCAAACGAACAAATATATTGAGGGGGGAGGGAAAAGGCAGGGGGAAGTAATTGAAAAGGAAAACTCAGGCCACAGAAAAACAGCAATGAAGAAAATTAGCCCCTCCACCACATCATTGCCACTTCCCAGATTGTCTGCCAGCCCAAGCAGAAAGGATGCATAAGTTTAAGAACATTGGGAACACCACATGATCCTGTATAGTCCTGTTTTGCAATGTAAAATAAAGGAGATTTCCCACCCCATAAGCAAAAACATTATGTTCACAGCAAAAACTAAAGCTAATAACATTTTTAATACCATGTGGTATATGCTGACTGCCATTGTGCTCATTGCTGTTATTTAATGTGAAACACTGTAGACAATACAAAGAATTGCCTTCAACCATTCCATTTCTGGAATGCCATAAGAGTTCCAGGTTCATGGTATTTCTGACACACAGGAAATTATGCTTTTGAAGGGCAGGGCAGCTAGGTCAATGCACTGTATGTCTCTCTCTGTGTGTGTGTGATTAAACTGTGTTCTTTTAGTAAAATAGAGATTCCCTTTCATATAGTTTGACTCCCATTTCTTATTATTTAAGATCTTCAGCCTAAATGTTATTGCTGCCTATTGGGTGACAGAGAAAAAGCAGCCCAACCTGGTGATAACAGAATAAATTATGTAAGGAGGCAGCTGCATCCCAAGATAGGAAAAGAGGTGGCAACATCTAGCTACTTTAAATGAATTCAAATCACCAGGGCCTGATGAGATGCACCCAAGGGTAATAAAGACACTTGTGGATGTAATATCAAAGCCTTTGTCTATAATCTTTGGTTAGAAGCAAAAAAAGAGAGCTACTTAAAAATATTTTAATTGCCAACACTGCTATTTTGTAGATCAAACTGAGCCAAGCTGAACAAAGCGGCTTCCATATTCAGGTGCCAACTGAAAGAATATGAAGTAGCATCCTGAGTAATTGAGAGAGATTATCAAGGGAGAAATATGGTGTTTAGAGTCAAATGGGTCATATAGGCAGTAAGTACAGGCAGTGGAGCTGGGTGGCTGCATGCAACCCACAGCAAAGCTGTAAATCCTTCATGAACTGTACTTCTGCTTTGCCTGTGCTGTTGACAATGTCAGTGACACTTTCTAATTTTTTTTATCAGAGTTTGTTACTGTCCATATCTGCTCAGAAACCATGCAAAATCATTGGCTCAAGCTTTCAGCTGAGCTAGTCAGAAATCCCCTGTGCACTTCGTACTTTGTCAAAATATTGATATTTTCATTGCTGCATTCCATAATATGCAAACTATCTCCATAGCCTGAATTTTTGTCCAGCCTCTATGAAAGCAGAAAATGTAGGGGTTTTTTTTATTAACTCCTCTCCCTTCAAAAATTATAACAAAATTTTATTATGAAAATGGGGATGAACCTATAATATTTTGAAAATATTGGAATCTATCATGTTGGGGAGGGGAAATTTTCCAGTTAATTAAATTTATGTCCTATTTCTTTCCAAATAATTTTTAATGCGAAGCCAGTTCTATTCATCATTGTACGTTTGTGATGGCTAAAACAGAAATTCACTTTTCTAAACTCAACACAGTTTGAAAATATAGCAAGCCAAAGAGTAGGGTTTGAAAGCCCAATATTGCACCAGCTAGGGGAGAAGTTAAACATCTCAGTTTGTCTTGCCAGTGCCAGAGCCCTGTGGGTATATATGTAATCCTACCTTTTACCTTAGAATTTAAGCTGGTTCCAGAGAAAAATACTAAACCTTATTTAAGTGATGTGCTCCCGAAGAGTATTTTACTGTGATGAAAAAAAATGCTGCAACCAAATCCATGTGAGACTTTTTCATGAAGTCTCATGGCCAGGTCTTCTCTGCACATTGTATTTATTTATTTCTGTCCTACTGTCATCTCTGGTCAGAAAAGAAGACATTATACAGATTGTTAAAACATCACAAAATCTGATCACCCAACACAGAAGGGTAAACACGCAACACAGACAACAATACATTCTCGTCTTTTAAATAACTATTATCTGACTCAAACCTAAATTCATGTTCTCCTACTTCACACAGCACACATTCCTCTATGTAAACAAGTACCAGAGCAAAGTTAGGACTGCTCACACAGGGAGGGAAATCGAACTGCATTGAGACAGTTAGTAAAACCCCAACGGTGTATCTGTGCCGTTATCTTTCAATATATAAACACACAAACACCTCTCTGTCTCTGTCTCTCTGTTAGCTCTATTACTCATTATGTGGAATCGGCTATGATGATGATCCAATGACCACTTTCTCAAAATGTAGTACTATTTGTATTTTAAAATGTTTCAAACATCTCTGCTGGTGCTTAATACAGCTCTAAATTTCTGGCAAAACTTCCTGTAGTACATTTTTCTGCAAGGTATCATTTTAAAACAAACAAACAATAAGAACAATAGGGGCTTGACTGTTTTTTTTTGTTTTTTTTTTGACCTTTATTGGCATAAGACTTGACTGTTAATACAAATATAGCAAAATTCCAAAGTTTTCCAGTGGAACATTGAGTTCCCAGCACCAAGTGAAACGAAGTGGACAGGAAAAAATTGAGAGTCCAATACTCTGTAGATTGTGGGGAGAGAAATATCTTTCTTGACCAGCATATTCTCCATGGAAAGCCATTCATTCATATGTACATTTCCCTAGTTTGTTTGTCCACCACTGACAGCCCAAAGGATTTCAGGGCATAAACAGAGGAAGCCTCTAGCCCTTTAAAAGATGTTTAAGATCTGGCTGTGTGATATTGTTTCAAGAAACCAAGCGCACCCCCCCTCGATTATTATATGTTATGGTTGCTGCTTCCATTACACCTCCCCTCCCCTAAATGTTCAAATATTGGGTTAAAACAGAGCCCATCTCTGGGCTTGGCAATTATACTGAAAACTTGTCATCCAAGAAGTCAAATATAATACTAGTTAGCATTAAATAAATTACAGCTCACCTTGTGTTCTGGCATAAAATAGGGACTGTACTATGCTTCCCAGCAAACAGCTCTGATTGCCTTGCAGAGCAGCCAAGGCAGTAAAATGGAACTGACATGCCAGAGAGTAGAAATGGCTGGCGCTGAGAAAGTCAAAGCACGATATCAATTAAGACCATGGCTCAGATTCTCTGGTGGTGCCAATCAGCGTTACTCCCGTCGAACTGGCCGGGCAACACACATTAACACTAGCTGAGGACTTGGCAAGCTCATTCTGTCATTCTTTGGAGCAATACAGGCATGATGCATCAAGCCTAATCACTTTCCTCCAGGTCATTTGCAGATCCTAAATGATGGGCACATCCTAAACAATGTGAAATAGGTTGAGGGTAGAACTGCAAAATTTCTCTTGAATTCTACATTTGAAAATACCAGTTCTCACCTTGGAACCTTCAGATTTTGATCATGAATTCTCACACTTCGGGAATGGAAGAAACTGCAGTGAAAGTAGGGCAGGTGAGGACAAACAATCTCTTCTTGGCTCAAAGGGCCTGATGCAACAAATCAGTGCCCCTTTTGCAGAGCTTATTCCCAACACAAACAAGCCATGGCTGTCACATATGAGAACTAGTCTTTTTGTGCTCTGACAGCATAAACTTGTAAACAGCTCCTAAAGACCACCATGGTTATCCAGCAATTTTTCATCCCTGCTTCCCACAAAGATTCACCATTCTCTTTGGGTCTCCACAAAACACACCATTCTCTCTCCTCCTCCATAACTAATCTCACTTTACAAAGAATCATGGCAGAGGCAAAAGACTCAAGCAAGCAGCATTACAACAGACCACTAGTATGCATGGGTAGGGAGAGCAAAGGGACGTTTCCTACTATTTACCAGCACGTGTCCTTTAGATTTCATTCCTAGATATATGTGACTGTGCTTAAGCTGAGGCCATGGTATTGTGGTATCAAAGCAGGGCACTGACATGGTACTGGAAACAATGTAGGGTTATGGTACGGAAGACCAGAACAGATCCAGGAATCGAGATCTTGTCAGCTGCTTCAGCCCCCTGAATGCTGTCTGCAGCACTGACGAATATGAACGTTACATGGTTTTGGAAGGGCTCCCAACATCTCTGAGTGCTCTGTGTACTATTATGTTATCTTTGATCTAAACCCCTGTTAGGGATTTCATGCTCTCAGCCTTTGTTTTAGATTCAGTACATTTATCGGAGCAATCTTTCTGAGATGTGTCAACAAATTCAACTGGCTGTTCTGAGTTAGTTAGTTAGCTAGTTAGCTATGCAGAAAGAGAAATGGCACTGGGTGTTTAGAACTGAGGGCAGGTTTGCATGCACAACAGGCATACGTCCCCAAGTTCCTGTGATTTATTATTGAGTTGTATGGGGTGAAAAACAACAGCCAAACAGGGCAAGAACCCCCTCTGCCATACTCTGTTTGCTTTGTTATCTGCACCAGTTTTATTGTCCTGATGCCCACCTTCCTCCACAACGCCTGTAGTTGTTAGAGCAGTGGCCTAAGAGTGGAGAGCTCCAGGTTCGTATCCCCACTCAGCTATGAAGCCCACTGGGTGACCTTAGGCTAGTCTACCATACCTTATAGAATTGCAGTGGAGGATAAAAATGAGAAGGGATGTCCATGTGACCCACTTCAAGCTTCTTGGATGAAAGATGGTTTGGAAATAAAATATTTTCTTAAAAAGACAGAGGTGGTCAACCTGTAGCCCTCCAGATGTTGCTGGATTATAATTCCCACCATCCTTGACCATGGGCCATGCTGGCTGAGGCTTTGGGGAGTTGAAGTCTAGAGGGCCATAGCCTCCTCATCCCTGAAACAGGCAAGCAAGCAAGCAAATGCATCCCAGAGGAGAAAGAAAACTAAGTACAAAATATATTTTAAAGGAATGGAAAGTATTGGAAGATAAAAGAGTCATGCAGGATCATACACAATGACTCTCTGGCACAGCAACTTGCTTCTTACCACCTTATAGTACTGGCCATAGTCCAGCCTGCCTGTAGCTCCAATCCATCGTGGTGACCTTACTTAAAAGAGTTAGGAAGGTAGTTAGGTTATTGTTTGCTTTACTATTAGCTATAGGATAGCATTTGATACCACTGCCACATCTTTGGGTCAGGCTGCAGTAAAGTATGTTAGCAAGCAAAGATATGTTATTTGTCCAATTTTAAGGATTCTGGGTTCATTGAGGATCACTAATGAATGCACAATACACAACAACAGGTCTTGCTGTTGGCAAAGTATAACCAATGTACAGAGATACTTTGAGGCTGTTGGTTGAGATGCAATCTCCTTCTTTTCCCCCCACTGAAGCCCCCCCCACATAGCCCCAAAATCTGCTTCAGAGAGTTGGAAGACCTTTTGGAGTAGATTTCGGGGGGGGGGCATGCAGGGGGCTGGATGGGGAGAAGAGAAACTGGAGATCCCATTAAACAAGTGGATTTCCATTATAAAAGCCAGTTGCCAACACTTGAAGTCACCCATAGTTTGATGGGTATCAGTAGAAGCTGGTCCATTAGTGCAAATGAAGCACTGCCCCACCAACCCCAGTCTATCTTCAGCCAGCCCCTACCTGCTTGCCTGCCTTCTTACTTACTTTCCTCCTCCTCCTCCTCCTCTGTGTTGGCTTTGTAAAACTCAACAGGAAAGAGGATGGAGACAAAACTAGAATTATTTGGTTCTGCCAGTGATTTGGCTCTGGCTCCAACTACTGTTAGCCTCACTGCTTTCTGCCCCAGCAGCCCCAGTGGGCATCAGCCACCACTGGTGGGCATATTTGTGTGTGAACATCACAAACCTACAGTCACTTAGTATGTGTGCTCACAACAGGGGCTTTTCTTAATGCCAATGTGAGAAAGACTTGAAATGATGTGTGTATGGGAAATTGGTAGTGTCAGCATAGTAGTGAGTGAATGTGCATTGATAAGAACAACGTGTGAGTGTAGATGGGAATTTTTAAAAAAATAAGTTGTGCATAAGTAAATGGATAAATGTATACCTGCAAGCCGAAGAAAGTGAATGAAGGGATTTACAAAAGTTAATGTACTTTGGGGTCAGGGGTTCCTTTACCTTTAATGTACTTTGGAGCTTTGTGTGTGTTTGTGTGTGTGTGTGTGTGTGTGTGTGTTCACGCATACACGAACACACGCATGACAAAGTTGGTTGCAAGATCCTATTCATGTGCAAGAATGTGGTCAGAAAGGGGGGGGTGTGTGTGTGCGCGCACGTGCATGCATTTGCCCAGGAGAAGGTTCCAACTGACATGCCATTAAGTCCCACTTCCTTCATAATGAAAGCCAGGCCTAGAGTCCGCCTGCCTCAGTCCGGCGTGCCGCTCAGCCCTGCAGCGTGTGCTGGAAATCGAGTCCAGAAGGTTAATTATTCTCTCAGTTGACCAACATTTTTGAGACAATAGAATGAGGGAAATTAATTGCAGAGCTCGGTCTTTTAAACGCTAATGGAAAGGATATCCCTGCCAAAGCTTGGCTTCAGTCTGAGCAAGAGGAAAATGTGGAGAAAACAGAGGCAGGGTCATTGAAAAGGTTACTATTTAACCCTCTGCTTCCCAGGGTAAAAGATGTTTCTTTGAAATGTTTTAAACTTTAATGCTTTCATCGAACTTGTCCTATTCCATTTTGCAGAACTGCCCAAGTATACTAAGGGCAGTGCTGGAAGAATGGGCACAATCAGTTATTTGCGAAGGAGGAGAATGAAAACCTCTAATGCTGACACCCTTTTGCAAAAGCCATTTCCCGTCCAAGCTTCACTCCACATCACCAGTTTGCTTTGCTTTTCCGTTTCTCAAAAACAAGCATTTATTTATGACACTGATTGACTATTATTAATTTTGCTACCATATGTTTTTGCCATATTAGGTGCTCCATGAACTAAAAATGAGGATTGTCATGAATACACAGGTTGGCAAGCTAGCTGGGCAAATAGGGCACATGCTCTAGATCAGGGATGGAGAGCCTGTGGTCCCCCAGCTGCTACTGGACTACAACACCTATCATCCCTGACCATTGGTTATGCTGGCTGGGGCTGATGGCAGCTGCAGTCCTATCTGGAAGACCAGAGATTCCCCCTCGCTGAAGGGATAACTGAGGATGGCATTAAATATTACAGTAGGTTAGGTATGGGGAACCTTTGGCCCTCCAAATGTTGATCAACTACATCTCCCATCATCCTTGACCACTGGCCATGCTTGCTGGGGCTTATTGGATTTGTAGTTCAGCAACATCTGGAGGGCCAAAGATTTCCCACACCTTTAGTAAAAGATAGTTTTGTCGGACTCAAAGGAAAATATAATTATCTCAAGTCCTTGGGATAAGATGGGAATGAATTCCCAAATGAATAAATTAAAAACTCTTTAAAAATTCCCACTTTAATCAAAAATATTTATTTAATCAAAAATATGAGAGTATAGATCTTGCATTGCATGCTGCAGAATCACAACCCAGTCAGAACTCTTGACCGGCAATTTCACGTAGACTATCCCATACATAAATGCTCTGATACTGGATGTAGAAATCTGAGAGCCATATAGAGCAGTCTGGTTAAGAGGAAAGGAAGAAGAAGCAGCTGCCAAAGGAGTGAAAGGTGAGATGAGATGGGTTGAGAAGGGCTCAGGGTTCTCAGTCTTCCATCTACAGAGCTATAAAGGTGTTGATGTTTTAATTATAAAAATGCCCAGAAAGCTATTGGTATGTGTCTAGAAACTCAGTAGTTTCAGATTTGCATTAATGCACAAATTTCAGGTGTACTGGGACCCACGACCCTGAGATTAAGAGTCTCATGGAGTATATGCTATCAATGACTACTAGCCATTGGTTGGAGAAAGTAGTGCTTCTGAATACCAGTTGCTAGAAGCCACAGGAGAGGACAGTGCTCTTGTGCTCAGGTCCTGCTTGTTGGTTTCCCACAGACATTGGTTGGCCACTGTGAGAAGATGATGCTGGACTAGATGGCCCATTGGCCTGATCCAGAAGGCTCTTCTTAATGGTAAATATCACCATTGTGCACTGGATATTTGCACTTCGTTTGAACGTTCTTCCCATTCTTTGGAATTCTAACTTCTTGGAAGAGAATAAGCAACAGTTCACTTTCTGTTTGACTGTTCATGGTGCTTCTTCAAAGGGAGTGACAACTGTTCCAAAAATTTCCAGCTCTTCTCTCCTTGGACAAAGATGTGTTTCTGTTTTTCAGAATGTGAATGGAAAGAGGAAAGTAGGGACTTGCTTAAGATCAGTGAGGGTCGAAAACAATATTTAAACTTAATATTCACAGCTCCTGTGTTCCAACCACAAGACTGTATTGTCTCCTAAGGTTATGGATTGGTGTCACTGGTGAATATGGAAGAAATAACGGCCATGTGAAACGTTCAATTTCCACAATAATTTATTCAAAACATAATAGCTAAACTCCAATCATCTTGCATTCAAATATTAGAACAGTTATTCCAAATATGGTTGTGTTGCAATTGTACAATAAACATGAAAGCAGGAATGTAGTTATTTATGTCCTCAATCGCATGTTTAAGTTTGGCGTATTTAAGCTCTTCCATCCAGCTGTCTGACTTTATCAATTCCCGTAAAACTTGTTACAAGTGGCTGTGCCAGGGGAGGAGAACATCACAGCAGAGACTGCACATGTCCCCTCTCATTACAGCTCAGGTCTTTGCGGCTTAAACCAAACTCTCCATCTTGCCCATTGTACTGCTCCTTGTTCACACACAAAATGCACTTTGCATTGGAGAAAGAAAAATGCATTCAAGGGAATCCCATCCTGAAACAGCAGCTGAGCAATCACAATCTTACCAAACGCGTCTTAGTATGGTACAAGAAAGTGTGCATTATAGGAAGGGGGGGGGGATCAAAACTCTTACCAAACCTCATGCCAAAAAAAAAAAAAACCTTCTGTAGCAATTTCTGCTACAGAATCATATAGCATACAGTTTGAAAGACAGCTCAAAAGCTACCAGAATCAAATGTTTAGCATCATGCTGACCGATTTATGGGTTCCTAGGAATATGCAATACGCAAATATATGTATTTCCCAGATAGAGACAGGGTCCTGTTGTGTCCCCCCCCCCTGCATTAATGGGGGCTAAGTCTGGAAAAACTGTGTGAATGATCACTTTCTACACACTGGTTCAACAAACGTGTTCACACCATTCAATTTTTTAAAAAGCGTAACATAAAATGTTATGTTGAAAGCAGTCCATACAGGCACAGGCATGCACATACTCAAATACGTAATAAACGCAAATCACCAGTCGTTTGAACATTCTCTATCAGAACCTTACCCAATCTTTAGCTGATTCTAAGGCTACTTACTTACTGTACATTTAAAGCACATTACTCCACCCACCCAACAATCCTTGGAACTGAATTCTTTTAAAGGTGCTGGGTACTGTAACTCTATGAGGAGTTAAGTACAGTTCCCAAGATTCTTTGCGAGGGAGGATATGCATTAAATGCATAGCCTATATTCAACCTGTACCTAATCTGTCAGTCTGCATTTGTTTCATTTTCTGTGGCTGAAGGAAACTCCACTTTATCTTCTCCATTAGTCTTTTAACTACTTCATGTATATGAAGTGCTGATTCTGTACTCCTCTGTAAGGTCCAAACAAAAGAAGAACTTTGCCTGCCTTCCTTCCTGTTACTTTCAAATCCTCCCCTGCCCCACCTGTGAAACATGGAAGGTTCAAATGTGGAGACAGCATATATTTTGTTGTAGAAGAGGAAGCATGAAAACACACAACCTCTCACTTCTTGGTGGTTGTAATCCTGTACACACAATAGCCTGGGACAAACCTAGTCAAACACAGAAGGGTTTACTTCTGAGAAAACATGCATGGGATTGGGATCACAGTATTAAACGTTTCAGGTTACAGACGCTTCAGGTTACAGACTCTGCTAACCCAGAAATAGTACCTCGGGTTAAGAACTTTGCTTCAGGATGAGAACAGAAATTGTGCTCTGGCAGCGCAGCAGCAGTGGGAGGCCCCGTTAGCTAAAGTGGTGCTTCAGGTTAAGAACAGTTTCGGAACGAATTAAGTTCTTAACCCGAGGTACCACTGTACTTTATATGACCCGTCAAACAAACTGTTAACCTTAATCTCACTGAGGACTTACCCACATTTCCTCTTGTCCTGCTGCGGAACTGCTCCTTAGTGTGGAATTGGAGCAAATGGCAATTCTGGTTTTCTCCAGGTTGATGTTTGCTTTGATTTAGAGCTGAAGAGTGGATTTCCCCTAGGAAAGGAGCAGGGCAAGGGGAAACCTTCTCAGATCTGTGCCTACGAAGTGGAGGTTAAACGGAAAACCGCTTGGACCCACACTTTCTAGTCACAAAACAAGCGAAAGTGTGGAAAAGCCCTGAGTGGTGTTCAACTAAGTTTTACTTAGTCTATACCCATAAAAGGCCTCTCCCCAGTGGTGGAGGCCCCAGCGCTGCCCCGCAGCCAGCCGGGCAAGCTCTGGGCTGCTGGCAAGGCCTCTGTTCATATCTAGAGGAAAGTTCGTAAGTTGAAGCACCTACTGAAGGTTGTAACTGGAATCGTATGTAAGTAGAGCCATATGTAAGTCGAGGTTCCATTGTACATCTTCCCCGCCCACCCTCTAATAAATAAAGTGTAGTGACTCTTTGAATACATGTGTATGTGTGAAGCTGATTTTATCAGTCATCCTCTTCATTCAACATAAACAGTTGCAATACCGATAGCCAACTGTTTTAGTATTCATTGAACGAAACTTCTGTCCATACACACTTTTTTGTATCCAAAGACAGCAAAGTCTAACCTGCAATACCTTGGAAATGCAAAACCACCATGTCATTCAGTTCTTTGATATTTCAGTATATGCAAGTTTAGATGCAAAGAGTGATTAATTGACACTGACAAGTTAGTAAACAAGCCAGTGTTGACATGACCTGGTTAATTTTATTTTTTTAAAGGCATAGCATTACACAAGGTTGCTGGCAAAGCACATGGCTCTTGACTTTCATTAGAGAGTCAGATGTGCAACTAATTTGCTACAGTATCTGAAGTATTCAGACCCTTTCTAGTGTTCTGTAGGAAGGGAATGCTGCAAATAATTGTGCTAGATTAATTGCTCAGCTCAGGTTGCATTACCACTGCCAGGCCCTGCAGCTAAAAGGTATTGTTCAGCCCGTTTCTCATTACCCAGATCTTTTAGTGAGCCTCCAGATTCTTTGAACAATAGTTTGTCAACAGTAGCAGTAGAATCCTTAGCTTCCTAAAGAACCTGGAGGCTATTAAGATCAACACAACAGCTGAGTTGGAGCCAGTACACCTTGGAAAGAATGCTTGGTGCCGTCTTGATTCAAAACACAGGAAAAGGCTACATGCATATTAAGAACAGTCTAATGACTCGGGGAGCCAAGAAGAAGTGTAAATCCAAGTGTGATATTATTATGCAGTCTTGGATCCTGACCAGAGTGGAGATGGAAAGCTAAAGAATGGGAGACTCCAGGGAGCCCTCATGGTCCAGTGTTAAAAATCTTCAGGATTACTTCTTGCTGAGAGGGGGTTGTTCTGCCTGACACATTCAAGAGTAAAAATTTGAGACCATCACTCAAAATTTTCTATGGATAAAGTAAGCCCCTCCAATTTCAATGGATGCAAATAAGTATATAATGTGAGGATCAGAGTCCCTGTCTGAAGAAAAATAAAGGACTGATCCCATGAAGTTCATGTTCTTCTCATGCAAAGATTCCCATCTTGATGTCAAATGGTAGGATAAGCTATAGTAGGTAGGATATCTAGAAACACCAAATCTTCAGGAACTGAAATGGCAATTTCATTTTCTCTCACACACATAAACACCTACCTTTCCTACTTAAATAATGGACCTTTCAAACCCTGATAACCACTTCTACTGAAGACTAAAGTCAAGATAGCATAGAGCTAAGCGGTAGGTCTTATGCAGGCTTAAGTTCAAAATACTGAATTCCAGAGGCAAAACCCAATATTCTTCAACAAATCGAAAAGGTTTACTTAAGGGGAAACTGGGAAAGAACATAAAATCAGTCGTATAGGAAAATAAACATACAGTGCATATTGGCTAGCTGAACTCTGTCCTAGCTATGAAGGAATATGCTGAGAAATTGAGTAAAACACTTTTTATTATTGGCCTATGTATAGTTAGTTTATTCAGTTCTCAGAACAGATGGGTCATGGTTTGGAGCAGCGATGGGGAGCCTGTGGCCTTCCAGATGTTGCTGGACTATAACTCCCATCATCCCTGGTCATTGGCTTTGCTGGTTGGGTGACATCTGGAAGGTGACAGGTCCCCTCCTTGGTTTGGATGATTGTGAACAAACCATATGTTCCTTTCTTCCCTCAAGTGATGGTTGGCAAACCATGGTTAGCACTCATCCTCCAGAACCCCAATTTGAAAAACGAATTCTGAGATTTAGAGAGCAAAAGCTAACCATAGTCCACCACAGATAGGACAACCAATTATGAATAGCTGGCACTAAACAGAGAGAGAGAGAGAGAGAGAGAGAGAGAGAGAGAGAGAGAGATCATACATAACAGGTAATAATTGAAGAAGGAAGCACAGAAGCCCATGACTCATTTTGGAATCCTTCCAAACCACGATTTGAGGGATCATCTCTATGAATTGTGCCACTGAACCACAGTAAAGATTCCAGCTATCAAAATGAGTATACAGGACCCAACAGTCACTGCTGCCCTAAGGAACAAGGGGCACTATGAGGAAACTGTATTGGGAAGTCTGGAAAGGGAGACAGGAAATACAGGTGGCAAATTACCTCAGGAAATTTCACAGAAAGTTTCCTTTCCCTGTTGCAACATGCAGCTCCTTGCGCTCTCCCCCAAAAGCATATCTGGAGATTCAGGGTTCCCTCCTGAACAATGTGGGAATGACTACAGGGTGCTGAGGGTGGGGGCTTGGATCCTAACATAAGGAAGTGTCCTGCCCCCTCCCGCCTTCAGCAAACCTCCATGCCCCATTCTTCAGGAAGGTCTCCTAAAGGCTTTTCAGAAGTCACAAGTGGCTGCTGTTGGGAGGAGGCGATGGGAAACGTTTCTTACATGAGATATCTTAAGTTACCTTAGGATCCAAGCCTTGATATTTTGATGCCATTAATTTTTACAACCAGCAGGGCTCAGAGACAAGAAATGAGAATGACACCATTGCCAGCGGAAGAAATATAATTATGTCTAAAAAGCTGTAGGAGTAGAGTCTTCCGCAAAAGTACTTTCATACTTCTGCATACCTAGTACTTTGCTGCTTTTCTTCATTTGTTTAAACTAATTAGCTGAAGTTCATCTAGTTCATGACACGCCTCAAATGAACCACTATTTATCTCTACCCCTTCTGCAGAACATTAGCCTGCAGAGAAATAAACCCGATTATCTCCTACGTTTGTTCATGTTTCCCTCAGCAGTGCATCCTCAAAGATCCACTGTTTTCTTGCAGCTGGCCACTCTGAAGGTTTTATTTTCCTTTGGGAGGTCCCAGTCGTTCAAAGTCTGAGCAGTTGACAGCTGCTTGGAACACACTACAAAAGGACTCATAGCCAGCAGCATTTCTATCTCTTCATCGCTCTAGTCCTAGACTGGATCAAGTCTCTGGCCGCTACTTGTGGCTGCTATTCATGACATAGCTGGTGTTGTTATGACCTTTTTCTGTGTTATTGCTTTATCTGATGCTTGCAGGACATTGTATAATTGAAGACTTGTGTGCAACAATGCATCTGGGTCACTTTCCCTTTTAAGTTGGAATGAGTTTATGGCTGAGGCAAGGTGCTAGAATGGCAGCTCTGCAAGGCCACAGCCCTTCCAAATTAGCCTGAAGTTGGTACACTGACCACATGCCGCTCCCTCAGCGAATCTGTGCTCAGAGGAAGGGGTGATAAATTGTAAGAGTAGGAAAATCTGGACAAAATAGAGGAGGTCTCCATTCTTCAGGCAGTTTCTTTTTTATTGGGTCTAACATGAATGAGCTTCTGGCTAAAGTTGGCCATGAGAATTCAAAACTGTTGAACTGATGGGCATCCCCTAGAATTGCTTGGAAATGAAGGGCAGAATATAAAGTTTACAAGCAAATAAATAAAATGAGCTGCCGTGTCTCTCATTTTTCCAAAACCTGATCTTTGCGCAGGATTTTTTTCCCCAGTCAAGAATATCTATGCAAAACAAACAAAAGTACATTTCAACACATTTTGATAAGCTCTGCATTTTCTCCAGCCCATGTGGGCAAAGTATAACCAAAATAGGTCTTGTCTGTTCAGGGTTCATGGCACCTCTAACTTAACGGGCATTTGAACTTGACAGTTTCACTAGTGATGTGGGGTGGAAAATTTTCTACTTCTTAAGTTAATTAGTAGCAATGAATGAATGCCAGTTGCAAATACAACATTAAGAAAGTTTGGCGGTTTTGAATTTTTTTGCTTCACATACTAAATACAAATAAAATGAGCAAGAGAAATTAAATCACTCTCCATGACACAAGAAAAATTTCTGATGCAAACTGAAAAAAATTATGATGCAAATCCCCCTATGCGAATTCCCCTAATTTGAATTGGCATTTTTTCCATTTCAAAATTTCCCAGGAAACTCACTGAGAGCTGACAGCTATTTAGCCGTCTTCAACCAACGTTAAGAGCTGATGTCTCTATAGATGCATGCATTGTGAGCACAAGAGACAAACAAAAATATGGGGGGGGGGGGTTGGAGGAACAACAGCGCAGTGGTACAGAACATGTTTTGCATGCAGAAAGTCCTGTGCTCAGATGCCCAAGTGGGCCAACACTGACCAGCCTTTGGACCTGAGGCAGCTTCCTATCCCAAAACCAGGGAAGGAGAAGGTTCCAGCTTTCTCTTTACCAGATGAAAATGAAGAAAGGGTCAAAGCCGCAACCTAAACCCAGTCCAGGCATAGAGCTGGGTCCTGTAGCCCTCTTAAGCTGTGCTACCATAGACTGCAGTGTTTGCAGGAGGAGTTTCATACTATTTACAGCAGGCTTGTTTATTGCTTAACAAATCCCAAACACGTGTACAAAGATTGTCATGCAAACTATACCTGGGTGAAATGTCCTCATTTATATAACTCTTAAAGGTTCAAAAGCACAGTCCTCTTTTGCACCTGGCCAACCTAGGAGCCAGCCCATCTCTGAAAGCAATCTCACGAACACTCTCTTAATCAGACCCCCCCCCCAATATTATCATCCTCTCTCATTCAGAGCTCACAAGTATTATTGGAGGGTGAAAAGAGGTGGGAACAGTGGGAAACAGGGCCTGCTGTTTCTGTTTAACTCCAGGAATCATTCCAGAGAGGATAATATCCAAAGATTTCAGTTTGCCATGTCAAATATGCAGGTACTTTGCGGTATTAAAAACTGATGCCCTGTTCTTATAAAACTGGCCCTTTCTGATTGCTAGAAGGCAAAGTTGCCCATAAACAACATTTTATTTCTTATTTAATGCAACTTCTTGGGCAAAAGGAGTCAATCAATTTTTCATAAAGTCTGAGGGAAAGATAAATGCCAGGGATCATTTTCTGAGTCACCATCAAACAGAATTGATATGGATATGAGACAGCACAGGGAGGGTTTGACAATTACGGTCTGAATGACCTTTTCATTATTTTGTTTTAAGCCATTAATCTCTCCCCCTCCCCACTTCCACTCGTTATAGGCTATTTTAAGTAGTATTGTGTAGCCTACACATTTCAAATAATTTCTGTCCTGTGAAGTGGCCAAGAGGACTTGGCTCAAGTCAGCGTTTAAAAATGTGTTTCTAAGCTATTGCATTTTGCAAGGGGAAGGGGCATCAGTGAGACCCCTGGCGCACATCAGGTTAGACTAGCTCTGCATAGACTACGTCTGTGGATTATGAGGGTCACTGGTTACTGCATGTACAAAACTAAAACTATGAACAAGAATGGAAAGTGAAACGAGGTAAAGGCAATCCTCTGGTGCTTAGAATATTGCCACGATCCCAAATACCCACAACAAAGACTCTCCACAATATAACAAAACCATTGAGACAGAACTTCATTGCTACTAGTCAAGTATCCTTGTCACTGGAAGCAGTCGCCATGTGACCCTGGTAGGCAAGGCTTTGGCAGGTGGGTGGCACCTGCCCATTTTGCCCCAGACAGTGAAATGGGACAGGTTACTCCATGTTTCATAATAAAAATAGCATATAGGAGCAAAACCCTTCTCACCATTCAGATATAAGAAGACACTCACACCGTGTTCCTAGATGTCCACATCATCTCTCTGGATGTGGAGAGGAGAAAAAGGGCAGAAACCTCAAAATGCAATGATGTCTACCTGAAGCCACTCTGAAGCACAGCAATTGTGACATCAAAATCTTTTCCATCATAATCTTCCTCATAATCTTTTCCAAGCAAGTCATTTAGAATATTAAGATAGAAGATGTCTGATCCAGTTTGCTCACATTAGGCTTCATCCAGGCAGAATATCAATAAATACAGCGCTACTCCATGTTTCTCCCTGAGAAATCCTATGGAACACCACACAATGCAGTCAGTATTATGGATGTATTGAACATATGGAGATGATCAATACTTCAGACTATTGTGGCTGCTATAAATCAATGGAAATGTAAATTGTTAGTGGGACTGTGCACTGATAGCTAATATATGTGAGACTTTAGACAAAATATCTGAAATACCACAGTTATACATATATTAAACATCAATAAAACAAGTCATTTCTCTAAGAAAGATGGAGACTTAACACTATACTCTTTCATGTCCTTAAAATGCAAAGTCACACAAACTCATCCACTCTGAGGAAAATTACTTCACCTTGCAGTCAGTTCAAATGTGAGCAAGAAAAACAGCACTGCCTCAGAAATATATATATAAAAATTCAGTTATGGACACGGGAACACACAAATATAGTCAATGCTTTTAAAAAAATTACTGGGCACAAAATAGTCTGTAACAAATAACAGATTTCCCAAGCATCTGACCATATACTGTATTTATAATGTCTATGTAACCGTTAACCTAAGAACAGCTAAGCTGCACAGGTTGATCTCAGCTTACACATTTAAAAGCCTTACAGAGATAGTGCAGTCCCTGTGATTCATGCACTGGTAACCTCATGATTGCACCACTGTAATGCACTCTGTATGGGGCTTCTGTTGGGATTGGTCCAGAAGCGGCAGCCGGCTCAGAATGTTGTGGCCAGGTTACTGAGTGGGGCACCTGGATGTGCGCATATTACACCTATGCGGAGGGAACTACACTTGCTGCTGATCAGCTATCAAGCCTTGTTCAAGGTTTTGTTCTTTACGGATAAAGCCCTGAACAACTCAGGACTCTGTTACCTGAAAGACTGCCTGCTCCTGCACAGAACTGTAAGATCATGTAGATCATCTGCAGAAATTCTACTCATGGCACTGCACCCTACTGAATATCACAGGGCAGTGACCCCCAAATGGGGGTTTTCTGCTGTTGCCCCTATACTGTGGAATGCCTTTCCCTCTGCCACATGTGAAGAAGCAGCCATCAGTTGCTTGAGACATCTTGTAAAAATTTATCTTTTTGTAAAGCTGACCCATAAGATGTGACTATTTTATGTGACCGAATCCCCTGAATTTATTTACTTTTAGTTTATTTACTTTTACTCATTTTTATACAGCTGTTCCATTGGTTTTGGGCTGTATTTTTGTTTTATATTGTATACTGTTTAGATATTTTTAAGATACTAAGTGGTCTTTCAGTGCTTTAAAATAAACAAATTAAACTTTGGAGGGGGGGGCGTGTCCCAAAGGCACCCAAAATTGTGAAGCATGTTGCAGTCAAAAACCCTCCAAATGCTATTGGACCCCCAACTCTCATGAGCCCTAGCGTGAGGGATGTTGGGAGTTGGAGTCTAGCAATATCTGGAGGGCACCAGGAAGTCTATTCCTGTGCTATAGCAATCAACAAGTAAGCAAACTCGAACAACGTACTGAAAGGTCCAATAACGTCTGAGCATTGTGCACAAATGAGCTCCAAGTGCAAGACAAAATAAAGAAATTACGTGATATTCTGTCACAAAAAACAAGTGGCAGAGAGAGAACATTTGAAACAGAAGCACTTCCTCTAAGGGAGAAGGGAGGGCGGTGAAGTTCCAGGTATCTCCCAAAGGTTTGCTTTGTATTGTGGTTTATTGTTAATCCTGGAGTTTTAAGAGTTTTAAATGCATAAATGGCAAAATACCTAATAAAATCTAGAGGATTGAAGCCCTGGTGCATAAAGAAAGATTCTAGGCCACTGTGGTCTACAGAAAAGCTGGAAATGAACGAATGGCACTGTGAATATGCAACATGCTCTGCTTCAAAAGTCACATACAAACACAACATTCTTAAGATACTGAAGACCCCCTGTTTGCAATGACATAGAATTAGCAGAAGCCCTGCTACCACAGCAGAACAACTGAAATGGGAAGGAATCGTGGGCAGGACAAGGGCAGTCAAAGAGAAAAGCTTTTCTTCATTAACCTACTTAGCTCCAGACAGGCTCCTGTATCCTGACAAGCTTTATGAGAGTTATGTAGAAGGGGAAAGTGCTTAATGTGGAGCTGGTCCACAATGTACATTGCACCTGCTACAGCTTGAGCTGCTGAGCAAGGCCCAGTAGCCCAGCTTGGGTGACCAGCTGGCATCCTCACACATGTCCTTCTCTTTCAGTATCTATTCCATCTTGGACATTAATCAATAAAGGCTTTGTCTGTGGTCCATATGTTACTTCTTTGTTGCTAGGGATTGATAGATAGGGTTCTCTTTTCCTCACCTGAATACGTTCTAGCTTCAACTGGCCTCAGGATGCAATTCAGAGGCTGGCAGGGAGTCTGATGGGCTCAGGGCAAGTGGCCTCTCCTACCTGTGCTCCATCACTCTGTACCAAGAGGGGCAGGGGGCATCAGTGGTATGGGTCTCCCCTCTAGCTGCTTTACATTTCAAAGAGAAAAGATGTTCTTGAACCATAACTGATGAACATTCATAACTGATGCAGAGCAGATGTATTTTACACTTTGGCATCTGTACATGGTAGCAAGCATTTATAGGGAGACAAGGTCTCCTTTAGCCCCAAGTGACTATATATCAGTGCATCAGTGACTGTATGCACAAATATTGAGTTAACAATCTACACTCTCTGCTCGGAGCTCCAAAGCCATTAGGGAAAGTGTAAATAGAGTAGCAGACAGTGATTTAGAATAAACATATTGAACGGACACTTCCGTGCTGTTCTCTAAAAGATATCCTCTGTCTGCAGAGTCCACCAACCCATTTGAAAATGATCTACTCTCACTGGTCATTTCCTGGCAAGCAACTTGTAAATTGTCCACACCATCACTTTCTGGCATTCACTGGCCAGATCCAGCCTGCAAGAACATCCGTCAGAGGATAAGCTTACAGAGTGGACATGTCCCTAATGCTAGATGTTTGCTATTGGCTCTGCTCCTGGGACTCACTCCAAATCCACACACAGTACAACTTTAAATTATCTACTACAGGATAGTGTAGGCAGAAGAACAAGGCTCCAGTTACCCCAAAGAGCAGTTTCCAAAGCAAAACAATTTTTTAATGTAGCATTAGGATCCCAGCTCATGTTTGATTCATGTTTGGCTTTTATTTATTTTAACTGTAGCAAACAAAACTAAGAGTAACTGCAAAACAAGATGCTCAGCAAAGAAACGCTCTGTCTTGATTCAGAGCGCCCTGTCATCACATGCTTGCTCTCAGTCACTCAACACCTGTTTCCAATTTACATGCTCCTATACCAATAGCTCACTATATTAGTTTACACTTGTTTGATTGCCTTCTCGCTTTTAGGCTGTGCGTATTATACTAACAGGTTATTCTTAGTAACAGATTAAAGTGCATGTTGACCCTGGAGGCTTTGCTTTCACTTTCTATCTAATTCAATTCCTTTCTCTTGGGACCCTCCTCTAAATTCACCTTCCAGAGAGTTATTGTGCTGTTTATGTGGAAACAATGGGTTCCTCAACAACAACAACAACAACAACAAACATAGGCCCTGGAAGGATCAAGCGACTATTTTAAAATACATAAAATTAATAAAATATTGATAGTTACAGAATTAGACACGTTAATAAAATACTGAAACTTACAAAATTCCAATTGGAACATTACTTTCTGACTCTTTTATCTCTGCAAAATTGGGTATAGCAGAGAGTAGGGTGGTATTTAAACTGCTCAACATCCAACATCCTACCTCCAGACTGTCACAATTTTGTGAAAGGGATTCAAGTGCATATCAGAACTTTAGGTTTGCACAATTAAAATAGATTAAACAGTCCCATCACCTTGAACAACAAATCTATTTAAAAAAACAATCTGGTTTTTTGAGGTTTGGAAAGTGATGCGGAAATGCACTGTGTGGGATAAATGAAAGACCAACCAGAAGATGTATAAACACCACACAAGCAAATCTGAATTAATGTAGAACAAAGACTCATTGCCATATAACTGTCCCCCATACAAATCAAAACAATCTAAATGTGCAGAAAATTTGTGTAAGCAAATCAGGATGCGCAATGTACAGGATATATATAACCTGTTCACTTTAAAATGGGAACCATCAGCACTTTTATTGCAGAAATTCCTACAGCCATGAGAGTAGCACCCAATAACTACATTCACATTTCTCTCTCAACAATTTCCAATTTGAGAATTACTCAATTTGGTTCTTGCTGCCCAGATTCAATTGTTACTAAGCACTTCTCGGTTACAATGACCCAGCATTCAGTGGCAATAATAGGGTCCCCATGAGCTGAAATATGTACATGCAAGCACACAAAGGGGGAAAGATGGTTTAAAAAAAGTATCCTTATAAACCACCCTTTGGCGGCACAGACATTTCATAACTAATTGCTTTGTACTGATCACAGATATCAGCCATATCTTCCAAAAGGCTAGTTAAGTCTATATATGGTCAGAAGATTGCAGGGCCAGAATATTTGTTTTGTTCTGCTAGAATCAGATAGCTTTGTGCCCATCTCTTACTCCAGTGGGTTGGAGCTAGATCACTCGGCGGAAGGTTGATCTGCTGGAGAATTAAAAACCTACAAGTCCTCATCGCCGCTTGTGTCAATGATTAAAGCCAAGATAGATGTATGAGGAAGCGCTGCAACAAGGAAGCAACTTCACCCCATCTTTCTAAAATGAGGTGCTCAGTAAGGACAACGCATGCAATTCCACCTCAGACAGAGATTTGATTCATTATGCTATCTATCATCTATCTATCTATCTATCTATCTATCTATCTATCATCTATCATCTCGAGGCTTTAACTCTACATAGTTCTTTTTTTCCTTCTTGAGGTGTAAAATGAAAATTTCTTTTTAAAAAGGGTTCATTTATGTATCTATCTTCTGTGGGGATAAAATTGGCTACATTTTACTGCCTCATTGCACCCAAGAAAGGAAGAAAAGTTAACAGTTAACACATTGTCCAACAGAATGGAACAGTTACACTAAAACAGTAAAATAAGAGCCAGATTGGTGTCTTAGCATTGTTAATGTATGAGGTCCCCTGATTGTCAAATGACAGGCTGATTATGAAAGCTTCAGCAGCAATATCCTAAAACTGTGCAAAGACAAAGACTGAAAGGTGTCACTTGGGAGGACATACCATAGATGCTGTTCCCAAATATCTTATTTCCTGAACAGAGAGAACTGATCCAAATCTCATTATGCTTCACAGAAGGAAGTGACTCATTATGCTTCACAGAAGGAAGTGTGCTGGGTCCTAGACATTTAGGGCTTTATAGTTCTGCAGTAGTTTAAATCCTACCTGCACACACTCTTTCAAAAGACCAGAAGAACATCAGTTCAGACCACTGTACTGTTAAGTGCACATTATTCACAGCACATTATTATGCTGTCTATCTGCCACCTAGATGGTTGACTTGTGTTGGTAGTAAAACTGTAAGGCAATGCCACTGGAAACTGAGCAACAGGAACCATTGGGCGTATTCGTGATGTGGAAAGGGTGATAAGCAATAGGCATTCTAGCATCTTCCCAAGCTTCTAAGCATATTATTCCCAGGGCCATGTGTACTCAGCACATCTGCCAGTTTACTAAGCAAACAGAAAATTGGTACAAGGTTCAGAACTTTCACCTTTATTTTAAAAAGCAAGTTCCCAGCCCTCAAGGTTGCAGAATAAGCTTGAGAATATGGAAGCCATAGGTGTGAATTTTTAAAAGCCAGATGAGATCTGGGCAGGCATCTACTAGTCAGGAGATGCACCCTGATGCACTGTTTAGCCTCTTTAAAAAAGGTAAAAGGACCCCTGGCCATTAAGTCCAGTTGTGGATGACTCTGGGTTTGCGGCGCTCATCTCACTTTACTGGCCGAGGGAGCCGGCGTTTGTCCTCAGACAGCTTCCCAGTCATGTGGCCAGCACGACTAAGCTGCTTCTGGCAAACCAGAGCAGCGCACGGAAACGCCATTTATCTTCCTGCCAGAGTGGTACTTATTTATCTACTTGCATTTTGATGTGCTTTCGAACTGCTAGGTTGGCAGGAGCAGGGACCGAGCAATGGGAGCTCATTATTCCAAACCAAAGCTCCAGGTTTCTGTCCCAATACCACTCCAGCTCCAATTCACAAACCTTCTTTTCACCTTCTCATTGAATCCCTGTGAATGTTATCTGAAAACTGATTTTGGAAGCAAAAGAGATCATGCAATACTAAAATGAAACAAAACTCAAAGCAAGCCTAGAACAAAATAGTTCACTAGCATAATTCATTCTATTTGTAGAGTTTGAGTTTTCTTGACACAGAATATGGAAAATTTTGATACACAGTATGCCCTTTACTACTCCTGCCCTTCTGCTTCCTTCATATGTCAGATTTTAGTCTAAGGACTCTTCTACTGATGAAGCATGATATTCAGCAATATTGGGAAATTTTCACAAATGTTAGCAAGAAAACAAATGCTAATTCCTCTCTTAGCAGAAAATAACCATAGAAAGCTGTAAACACCCATATCCTCACCCAAAAGCCAGGCTCCATGTTCTAATCTATACAACATAAATCCATTGGGCCCAACTGTACTAATCAGAAGTCATAGCAAAATGCACTAGAGATCCCCCCCCAAATCTCTTTGGAATTGACTATTCTGCATGACTGAGAAGGGTGAGCCCAGAAACCGAACTGCTCTGTAGTCTCATTCTAGTTTAACTGGAGCAAAAGCCTTAACAATGCAAAATAACTTTTATTGAGTTGGACAAGAGACATGCAAGTTAAATGTTATTTTCTAACTTTTTGTACAAAATGCCTTAAATAATAGAATTGCGTGCTTTCTTCCCCCCAAAATATCCTTTTATTGATTTCCATCAGTATTGCATGAAATCACCATATTAGCTTTCCCCCATTAATGGGATCAGACACACAAGTCTTGTTATATTAGTGATTTTCACAGTGTAACTTAGTAAGCTATTTTTAATGCTCTGCCGGAGGCTTGCCAGGCTTGATCATATTTTGACATTCGATAGTAGAGGCACACTCGTTTTGGCCCAGTTTGCTTGATTTGCGATTATTAGGAGCGCAAAGGAATGCGACCCATCCATAAGAGCGAGACTAAGGGAGAAGAGCACTCTGATCAGGAAAAAGCCAAAGGCACATTTCAAAGTCTGCCGGGACAAAATGGAATAGCAAGGCAAAAGAGAACAGAGTTGCTAAATGTGCTTAGATACAATGGGCTAAATGCCTTGCAGCTACTAAAAAGAGATGAAGTTTTAATCTCCTGTCTTCTTTGCCCAGGCTGCCTTGCCATACTTAGCACAATAAAGGTAAAGGACCCCTGACAGTTAAGTCCAGTCGTGAACGACTCTGGGGTTGCAGCGCTCATCTCGCTTTACTGGCTGAGGGAGCCGATGTTTGTCTGCAGACAGTTTTGACGTGCTTTCGAACTGCTAGGTTGGCAGGAGCTTCTTCTTAATAGTGGTCTTATGGTGCTTCAGAGAAAGTGTGCACGAAGCTGGGCAAGTATGGAGGGATCCGGTTCCCATTTGTTTGCACCTGCCTCAAAATTGCATAGTGGTACCTGGTGGGATCAGGCCACTTTTAGATTCTTTACCAAATAAGGAAAACTGAATGTAGACTTGGTGGTCAAAAGAGTATTGGAGCCAGCATGGGAAAGAAGCTGGTGGCAACAATAAGTTCCATAATGCAAAAGGAAGGAAGTGAGGAAGAGCAGGAGAGGCATAGAAACATAGGAAGCTCCTTAACTGGTCAAACAATTTTTCCATCCAGCTTACTACTGTTTATTTTGACTGGTAGTTGCTCCCCGGCGTCACAGTGACTCTGCCATCACCTACTACTGCTCCTTTTAAGTGGAGATACCACAGACTAAACCTGGAACCTTTTGCACACAACCTTGTGCTGCTATGTCTTCTCTTTGAAACAAGGTTTAATGACCCAATGTGGATAAGGCCATACCCTCCAACATTTCTCCGATGAAAATAGGGATGTCCCATTCCATAATGAAAATTTTACTATTTATACCCCGCACATCTTACTGGGTTGCCCCAGCCACTCTTGGCAGCTTCCAACTAATAATAATAATAATTTTTTAAAAAAAACATTAAAAAAACTTTCCCTATACAGGACTGCCTTCAGATGGCGCGGGGGGGGGGGATAACTCCATACCCTCCAACATTTCTCCAATGAAAATAGGGACATCCTAAAGAAAAGTGGGACATTCTGGGATCAAATCAGAAACTGGGACGACTTCTCTAAATCAGGGATACCCCTGAAAACAGGGACACTTGGAGGGTCTGTAAGGCAGGTACGCCCACAGCATACCTGCCTTACAGACTTACATCCACTTTTGCCCTAAATGTTCAAGTCAGCTGGAAGCCTAGATCCTGACAAAAACCAATGAAAAATAAATGGGCAGGTGTAATATTTTGCTGAACTTCACCGAGTGACCACCCCACTGGTTTATATATATACCACACATCTCACCTTTGGTGCTGTGCCAGGGATACAAACCCACAAAGCAACTGAAACAAATTCTGCTTTAATCCCTACCACCACTATATGTGAAACCTGCTGTAATTCAGAAACAGCAGTGCAATAATTTTGTTACATATACTTATTTTGCCAATTTTATCTCCATATTATTGAGAATTGTTTTATATTGCTTTAAGCCCACTGTTTAGATTTTTAAATAAGCAGTTTTATATATTGCTCTAAATAAAAAAACAACAGTTCTTCTCTTCATGTATGACAAGTTGTCAGTACCGTTGTACTTTTGAGGAAACAGTCATAGCTCCTCTGTGTCATATAACATATCTACTTGCAGAGCGATCTTGTGCATTTTTGCTCAGAAGTCAGACCATTGTATCCAATGGAGCTTACGTGTGTGTGTGTGTGTGTGTGTGTGTGTGTGTAGATAAGATTGCAGATTTAAGATGTGTGGAGAATTAAAAGAAGAGCAGAGCAGAAAACACCAAAGATAGCAGGCATACTCTTCATGGCATATTTTCATGTTATTGGACGTCTATATGGTTAGGGCTGTGCTTTCTAGCATATTGGGAATGATAATTTAATCCAGAGTTCGCAGTAGCAAATATAATATAAAATAAAGTGCATTTCCAAAGATTATACCAAAGCTCCAACACTGGAGGGGAGAGGGGAAGGGTTAAGAGAAGGAGATATCCATGAACAGATCTGAATCCATTTTCAGAATCCATTTTCAATGCCAGAGTTCAGTCCTGACTCCTGACATCTGAGGAGTAATAATAAAACACAGTGTTTCTGAGCATACAAAGTGTGTCTTATTTTCAGCATTGGACCCACAAGGGCACCCACATGCATACAAGCGGAATGACAGCCCAAGCGTATGATGCTAAGGCACCTCTCATTTTAGAAATTAAGCACTTGCGCTATTTGTATTAAGAGGATGCCGTTATTTCTATTCCAAAAGAAGGAGCGACTGACCTAACAGCCACCTCATGTGCTTTTGCAAACTGGTCTTCAATTGCAAACAGATGAGTGTTGCTCACCAACCCCCAAAAGCCTTAGCAGTAAGACTGCAGTTCACTTGAAAACACCTTCAGGAATTCTGGCAAGAACCCTGCAGTGACAATTATGTTTATGGGATGTGTGCGTCCATCAGGAAGGAATCTGTCATGTTTGCGCTATTATTATGATTCTTCCCGCTTTATTAACATCCTTTTAGTAACCACAAGCCTTTCAGAAAGCTGCTTTGGCGGTTTGCAAGCACAGCAGTGCAACATGTGCTCTTAAGTGGTGGGGAAAGAGGCTACATTAGTCGTATTCATATAAAGAGTCTTGGGGAAGGGGTTAGAATTGCTCTAACTGTCGCAAATCCTCAGTCACCTTGGGCTGCAGGGCTGTCACTACGCAGCTAACAATAGCCATTCACAGTCCCTGACTCAGACCTCTGATCCACAAAGGACTTGTTCTCCTCTAGTGTGTTTAGTCATAGCACAGAAGTCAGCAGCCCAGCCTGGCTTCTGAGACATGGACCCTGTAAGAATAAACTGTTTCTTCTCTCATCCTCCTTTTATTCTCTATCCAAAGAAGGGTTGATTCAGATGACTGACCTGGATTGCTCTAAAGATTTGTCATGTCAGACTGTTGTCCTATAGGAATCACAATGACCTGGGTTCAGATGCAATGCTAAACTATGGTTTAGCATTTCATGCACAACCTTCGGCTTGTGTGCTCCCCTCATCCTCGTGGCTCAACCATGAGGAACAGAAAGAAGCTTTTGTTTCACATTCATTTTCAATTAACCATGGTTTAGTCCTAAGTCTGAACACTAAAATGTAGGTTTTGTGTCTTGACAATGGTTTATTGGAATAAGCTAGCTTCATAAGCCTTGGACAGCCTTCCAAGGGCCACGGCTCAATGGTGGGAAGGGCCAGAGGCAAAAGTAGCAGAGCAATGGATGTAAATTTTACCTTTGTGTTTGTTTCAGCACACACTTAGCCCTTGCTATCCTCCATCGATCCAAGCAAGCAACTGCAAACCCTTCAATAACATTGGATTGGATCCAGATTTATAGTGCATATTAAACCACTTAACCATTTATTTTGAGAAGCAAATCCTTTGGGTAGTATTCAACTAAGTTTTACCTCTGAAATTAATGAACATGCCTAGGTTAGCACCATTACTTTATATTGGTCTACTCTGAATAAAATTTAGTTGAATGCCTTGAAGTCAGTGGGGCTTATTCCTCCGGGAAGATTCAGCTGCATGCTAAACGTCCTCTGTTACGTGCAAGACACTGCGTGATTTGACCTCGCATAGGAACATAGGATGCTCCCTTATACTGAGTCAGCCTAATGGTCCATCCAGTTCAGTACTGTCTACACAGACTGGCAGCAGCTCTCCAGGGCTTCAGGCAGGGAATCTTTTCCTAACTGCTAGAGTTTTAAACTGAGACTTTCTGCATGCAAAACAAATGGTCTATGGTCTTTCCCCTAAGCTATGGCCCTTCCTCAAGCTTCTCATAGGTTGATCCTGGTAGATGCTTCGGAGGCAACATCTCTCTTGTGCAGTAACTTGAGCCATCAGATCTCTGACTTAGAATCAAGCTGACCCATGGCAGGACGCAAGATCTTTAACTGATTGTATTGAGAACTAGCCGAGGGATGTATTTTAGGACCATGAAGGGGAATGACTCTGTAGATTTTATTTTATTTTTTAAGAGACTGTGGCCACTGGAGAATTACAAACCATTTACCTCATGCTTCGTTGATGTTTCTAGGCAATGCTCTCAAGTGGCACTTGTATGCAGATGAAATGCAGTTTGGAGTTCTAGTATGTTATGGAAACATTTTCCTGTGACAAAATATGCAATGAATGACTTGGTTTGAAATCCTGCCAGCCTATGTGTGCTGCTATCACAACATTAAATGACTTTTACTTAGGGTGAAAGTTCTTGTGATAAATCATGGAAAAACTGACTTGTGCTATCTTTAGTCACCGTGCTGTTTCGCTCTCACAAGTCATTCACAGCTCTAAAAATACAATTTATATCACCACATTCCTGGAATTCTTTCAGTTCTTACATTCTGATTTAAGTGGCATTAAAGTCCCGGCTGCAAAGTTCAAGCCACGGGACAATATCTCATCAGGGGATTAGTTGTCACCTGAGTTCAATACATTGTTTGCAGTATTTATTTGATCTGAGCTCCAAACCTAATGCAGAAAATCTCCCTACCACATACACCTACTACCTGGTTATGTGGAACAAAGGCTAAAATGATCTTGGGACAAGATAATCATTTAATAAGCACACACTGAGCGCAATAAAGATTTAAATTGAAACACATGCATGTCACAGAGGCTGCTTGCCTATGGAGAAAGCCTTAGTGGGGTCCAGGTTTACTCTCAAAACCTACTAAGATTCAGTCCTCATGCACCTTCTCAGAACTGTAATTTGCTGGTGTTTTGGACTCACACATCTTTGTCATTTTCCAATTGATTAACTTACAAGACTTTTCCAAAATAGTTATTGAGTTAAAGACACCAGCATGTCTGGCACTCGCTCTCTGGATTTAATTACAACTTTCCCTGATACTTCATAGTTTAAGCAGAACTGAATGCTTTCTAATTTTCCCTGATAGGGACCATGGGGTACGTTGTGTTCTTTATCCCAACTGGCAGATCAACAAAGCTGAGCAATAAAAAGCTCAATTTGTGTAATAAACTGTGGTACAATCTACTACTTAGGCACAAGGTCCTTGAAAACATGCAACCTTTTCTGCACATTACTTTAAACTCAAACCAGATGGACACTTACAATTTCTTGTCTTTCATTCAAGTGGGCCAGGGAATATGTAGTTGGAGGGAGTCTGTTTCACCACATTTGTATCCTCTCTTTTGCCTAAGTAGCTCAAGAGGCAGTTTAAAATCACAACAGCCCTGTGAGGCAGGTCAAGCAAAAAGACAGTGGAAAGACACCATCACACACACACACACACACTGTACTCCATCCCACCATTAATGGATTGGCATGGAAAAGAGCAGGAACATGGAGCAGAACAACTATGCCACTCTTATAACTTAAGAAAAAAATCATTTCTATACAATTCTACTTAGAAGTGACTCCTGTTGAGTCCTATTGAGAAACATAGGATGCTGCTTTATACTATTGGACCACCTAGCTCAGGATTGTCTACACTTCCAGGGTTTCAGGCAAGGGTCTCACCTAGCCTGATGTGGGTATGTCAGAGATTGAACCTGGGACCTTCTGCAGTGGGTTCAGTCAGGCTTACTTCCAGGTTAGTGTGCCTAGGATTGCAGCCAAAATGACCTACAGCAGACTCCAGATATGAACCTGGATTTTCCACATCCAAGGCCACAAATTCCTAACTTAGCTTCTTTAAAAACTGCCCTGGGAAAACAAAAGGTGAACACAATGTAGGATGTGTCCTTGAAATATTTAGGTAAATTCAAAAATCTACTAGCTCATGCAATCAAAATGGTGCAAAACTGACTAGTACTTCTGAACCTTTCCATTACAAAGACTATTATGTTGCCAACAGCATGAATAACCTTAACGTATGCCATCCCGGTGAGTGAAGGTTCTCACTCCTGCTCACTTTCAAGAATAATTACGCTGAATCCTCTGAACTCTAGTGTACGCTTATGCAGTTACACTTACTTTCATCTCAATCTAGCGCATGGTCCATACATAACATGCAATTTTATTTTATTAAATATAATGTATACCCTATCTTCTTGCAAGCACACCACAGTGGTTGCTACTACTACTACTACTACTACTACTACTACTACTACTATTATTATTATTCCCTTCATCCGAAGATCACAGGTGGTTCACAACATAAAAATACAAAATGAGAACACAAAATACATAATAAAACAAATCAATAACCCCATCCCACAAACATAGAAAAAGGCCATAGAATGTTCAATCAGCCCAAGGTCTGGTTATAAAGGAACATTTTCTGTCACCTAAAAAATGTAATGAAGGTGCCAAGCAAGCCTCCCTAGGGAGAGCATTCCACAAATGAGGAGATAGCATAGAAAGGGCTTGTTCTTGTGTTACCCCCCCCCCGGGCCTTTCATGGAGGGGGCACACAAAAAGAGTCCAGGTTGGCTTATGTGGGGAAAGAGTCTATGATAATGCATTGCAGTAAACAATAAAAAAACTAATCAAAACCATTAAAATGCTAACAGAAACCACCAATAAAATTAATCAATAAAAAGGCAGCAAGGTGCTTAGGACCTTTAAAGCAAAAAAACTCTATCATGAAATGAGGCCAGAAGCAAAGTGACAGAAAATGCAGATCACATAGGTACATAATGATTTCCTTGACTGACCTGTCCCAAAGAATATTCTGACAACATTACTTGGGACCAACAGATACTTTTCAAGGGCAGCCCCATGAAGACAGAGTCAGGATTTATGAGTCTTTCCTCACAACTTGCAGTTTTAAAGTTTTTTTATCAGAAAGGTAGGTATCTCACCATACGCCAAAGTAGCACCATACTTTTGCATTTATGTATGCACCTTGCTGCCATATTCAGAGCATCTTATCTCTTTCTCTCTGATCTCTTAGGAAAAGGACTCACCATTCTTGCTCTCAGCAAATGTAGGGACTTGGGTACATGACTGAAGGGTCAAGTCTCTCACTTCACTGCAAACACAGTCCTTGAGGAACACTTCTGAATTTCCACTGGGTGCATTTTTCTGGCCTGAAAGCTCCTGTTTAATCACACCATTCATCACTAGGCCTGAAGGGACTTTGTCAGATATCTGTTCCTCTACTTTGAAAGTCCCACGCTTTCCAAGAACTGGGACTCCAACAAAAAGCTGTAAGGAGAAAAGTTGATATATGACTTGATATGATACTGGAGGCAGGATAGAACACATGGAAATTGCATTGAGGACACAATAATTGCCACACATTCTGTGTCTCAAAAGTGAGGCTAGATAGTCTTACAGTTTGACTTCAACTGGTTCAAATGGCAACAGAAGAGTCAAGATTTATGTCCCCTCCATTTCCTATCTAGTTGCGGTATTATATTGCCATATATCATTTTACCTGTAATGGATTTGTGTGGATCAGCAACCAACCATTTGTTGCCAGAATTCAAAACTGGGTCTGGCTCTGCGGCAGCCAGGGGAAGGGGCCAATGGCCACAAAAAATGGTGTGGCTCCTAGGAAGACAGGAGAGCTGCCATGTCAGGTCTCAACCTTCACCCATCCAGGTACCAAGTAAGTGACCATTATACCACAAGGCTCTATGCACTGGAGCTCACATAGTTGTCAATGTTTTTCTCACTTTGAAATTTGATGGAGTAATACAAGTAAAGTAATAAAAATCACTGAGGAAGTGACTGTCATAGTAACTATGGCTGGGAGTGGGAGTGAAGAGCAATTTGATTCTAGGTCTACCTAGTCTAAATCCAACAGTATAACCTTCACTATCCACTGGAGGGGGGGGCAACATAGTACTGAACCAGCAGTGGGTCAGAGTTTACTGGAATACGATGATAAAGACAAAATGCTGCCAATGGCCACATTTACTGATTATGCAGAAAATGTATTTGTGTGACCACACTGTCCTGAATGTGCCAACTCTACCTACTACCTAACAGGATAAAAATTGAGGTACACAAGGGTTCAACTAGCTTAAGCATACCACACAGATATCCACATAGTCCATTGTTTACATAAAGGTCTCCATTTTGGTACTTCAGCCTACTTTCATGACCACAGGAGAACCTCATTCATTTGTTCCAAGAGTGCAGGTTTGAAAATATAAGTATCAGTTTAGAATGGTTACAGAAGTTAAAAACAATTTCTTTTCCTTGAGGACTGGAAATGCTTCCTTTCTGATCTGGCCCATTAAATGCAGAAAACTGAGAGCACACCAGCCCTTTTCCAACCTGTCACACCATTGCCACACACAGAAGTTATGGACATTCAAATAAAGGATCACAAAAATGTAGGATTTAAATTTTAAAATTATGAAAATGCATTATCATTGGAAACAATGATCCAATATGCATATGTATTCATCTCTAGCTGCCAACCTCCTCCTCAATTAATGAACAATGAGATGTTCACAAACTTATATAGGAGATTCTCAGCTGCAAAAATAAGGGTGGCTACACAGCATCTTAAAGCTAATAATAATAATAATAATAATAATAATAATAATAATAATGTCTCCTAAGTGGTGTAACTTCCCATTAATAGCCCCTTGTGGCTTTGCTGGGCCAGTTGTCCACACAAATTCCCCTCCTGATTTATTAAGATTTCCCCCCCAGCAATTTTGGCATGCAATATGTCCAACAGCATGGCAATCCATCCATAGTTATATCCAAAACATCAAAAATCCTCTTCTTTATGTCATTAAGAAACAACTAGCAATAACTGTTTATTCTTGTGTTTTCAAATATTCATCTTTCTTAGCATTTTGGAACTCTTGATGTGATGCATCTTTCCAGTGGAAAGTTATTGGTGATGACAGGACAATCCGGGAAACTGCATCTGCTCACCAAAAAAAAAAGTAACTTTGTGCAGCTGAACATTAAATCTTTGATGAATTAGGCCCAGGGCTTTGGTGACGTCTGTGCTGAACCAATATGACAGTTTTATATGGATTATGATTATTTATGTTTGTGAAAAATAGTGAGCGGGAGCCAGCAAGGCAGTGTCGAAGCTCTGGGACCACCAGCATCGGTGCTCCTCGTGGAGGCTTTTTATATTAGTAGAACAACATTATTCTGAAATTTGGAGCATGTGTAACCGTTTAATTTTCACTAACTGTAGTAGGGTGCTTCACTGAAAGCCTGGGGGTCATGACATGCCGTTAGAGACGCCTGCTTTCACAGCACACTCAAGTAGCACTGGCGGGCTGGGCTCACTACCCCTCCTTACAAACCCCCATGTCAGATTTGGCCTCAAAACATTCCACACTGTTCCCTCACTTCAGCTTGAACTTAGCATATTTATAAAGCTTAAGCATACTTGTGAGCCTCAGAACACATCTCCCATCATACACTGCTGCCAACATATAAATTGCAAGACTATACACAGAACAGGACGTGTCCTGTCTCTTCTCTGCCTATAAATATTAAGACCCATAAAGTCTCATTACAATGGTAGCTTTACATGGGCTCTTCCAAGCAAGATGAAATCTGTTGAGTAAAAGTTTCAGACAACTCTGCTACAGTGTTTCTGATTCTGCTTAATACCAAGACGTACAAAGGGGCCGTAAATATTTGAAACAGTGAAAGAAAAATGTCTTCTCCACAACTGTCCGGATTCAGTTTTAATATAACAAGGACAACCCCATTGTAATACAGTACTGGCATCCTAGACACTAGGCACACCAATACCAAAATGAATGAATGAAATAAATATATATATTTAAGTTGACACCAATAGGTTTTATCACACAGCAAATGTTTGAAATGGTCTCTACCTTCCATCTGTCTGCCCACTGTGTTCAACATCTGAGGACCTGCTTCAAGTTCAGGGCTGAGGCTAGCAAAAACATGAAAGCAGACCATTTCAGTTGTCTCACCCGAGTGGTGGAAACTCTGCCTGAAGAGGTTGTTTTGATCCCCTTCCCCCCCCCCATATACATTGCTAAGGCTCCCCTGCCCCAACATTTCCCCTTCCAGCTGTGTTGTTTTTGTTTGCATGTGTTCACTCCTGTTTTCATGGCATTCAAAATCTGCCACCTGAGGTCTCTGCCTTAGAGACTGAGAGACTACTCCATTTGAGATAAAACTGGGACTGCACACACGAGGCACTGAGGACCATCATGACAATTATGGCTAAAGCAGTAAAGAAAGAGTTTTTGAAACCAGTGGCATTTTAAAATAGCCTTTCGAACAAATATACAATTTGAGCATGGAGATGCAGGTAAGCACACTAACTGCTAGCCTTTAAAACTCCTGCCTCCCACAAGTTTTCCATGTCTGACCTGTTTTGTCTCTCTTATTGCCAATAGCCATCAGTCTTACTATTTCTCATGAAACAAATATATTGTAGATATAGTGCCCATTGAGGATATATTTTACAGAATTAAATATAATACTAGTGAACCAGTAATATTTTCTCTTGACACATCCATGACACTAATCATACACAGTATTAAAAGTGTTTCACATACATTGTCTCAGTAACAATAAATACGTAAGATAACAGCTTCCCTAAGCCATCTAATGAGTTCACAGCTGAGTATGTGTGATTTGGACTAACTGGCTGATTCCTCTCTGAACTTAGTCACTGTGCTACATAAGCTCTGTCTAACCCCTTTTTCTTTCTTTCTGTTGGCTCTTTTTTCCCTGGCAGGTCCCCTCTCTTGCAGCATAAGATTCTACAGAATTACCCAGGCCCACTACAGTCTTTTCTGCTTGAAGGACTAAGCCTCCGCTTCAGCTTCAAAGGATTTAATTTCCTCATCTTCTTGGCTGAGCCTCTCTGGGATTTGGAGGTGGGCTGTTGTGAAATCACCACCTATATGTGAGCATGGCTATAAGACGTCTCTGATGCTGCTCACCCAGTCATGCCTTTGGTTCTCTACGCAGCTCGCTTTTTGCTTGATTTGTTACGGGGCCAAGTTCAAGAAGTTACTACTAGTAATTAAAGCCCTTAACAGCTTGGGACTAGTTTACTTGCAGGATTGCCTCACCTCATATATGCCAACTCAGCCACTTATATCTGCAGAACTTGCAGAACTGGCACTGTTACAGATGCCAAATTATACCCATTTTGCACTTGTAAGAAACCAATATTTGAGTGACAGCACCTACACTTTGACATCAGGCAGGTACCTTCACAGTACTCTTTTCGGGGCCTGCTAAAAACATGTTTGCTTAGACAAGTCTACACATATTCAGAATGCTGGTGTGTTTTTAGTTTATTGCTGGTTTTAATTTTTTGAATGTTTTATTTGTTTTTACTAATAATCTTACTGTTTTGTAAACCACTTTGAGGTTTTCTACAATCAAGCAGTAAATAAATTTTATGAAGTAAAATAAGAAATAAATAAGCTTTGAGTTTGGGGTTTGTTTGTTTTTTGCTCATCTAGGCATGTGGATGGAGAGAGGTAAGAACGAACCAGTCTCTGGGATGGATCAGATTGAAGCAGATTTTATTAATGTTGATTCTTGGAATTCCTGCTTTCACTTCTGTGCCCTGAAAATTTCTGTGTTTGTCAACTCCTACATTGGAAACTTGCTGAGCAATCTGGAGATGGGTAGGCAGTAAGTCTGATATATATATAATCCATTCTTACTCACAATCCCAAGACATACATTACAGGCTCACTTGTTTTTTGGAAAATATGGACCAGGCAGGGTATTCTGTTAAATAGGTTTGATGGTTGAGCAATGCAATACATTTCCCTTTGCAAATTTAAACTCTAAATATCCATTTCCTCCAGAAACTCAGTGACAGTATTTCCACAGGGACAATTTTATTGAATTGTCCAGATGCCTGTAAAACAACCTGAAATATTTCATATTTTAGGGGGGAGGAAGGGAAACACACTAGACCCCTGGAATGTTTCAAAAGCTGTTGGACCTGTAGTTCCCCGCATGCATCACCAATCTGGACCTTCTTTCAATGTGGCCTTTACATCATTCTCATTAACTTTTCATTTAAAAAGGTATTTCTAAGGTAATGATTAAAAAAACACAGGGAAAGAGAAGCAAAAGAAAGTGACAAACCTTTCTGCCATCAGCTCCTTTTGCTGTTGCCTGCAATGGTTTCCTTCCAAAGGAAGTTGTGTCAAGTGCAGAGAATGTGATAGAATAAGAGGCTCTCCCCACCCACCACCTTGGTTCCTTTCCTGATGACCTATCCACCCTTCCATCTTCAGAGGATGAAGCCAAAGATTTAGAGGAAGTATCAGACTGGGAAAGGGATTTCCCCCACAGAACCTGTCCCAGGCATCCCCATGGCCTTGGAAGAGAAACCCATGTTACTATGACTCTGACCTGAGGAGACTGCACCCATGTTCTCAGACTCCAACCCCAAAGCCACAGCAGAACCACAGTCTCCATGCACTGGAGTCAATGGCTACCAAAGCAGGTTCTAACCCAGGTTTCCTCAACCTTGGCCCTCCAGATGTTTTTGGCCTACAACTCCCATGATCCCTAGCTAGCAGGACCAGTGGTCAGGGATGATGGGAAGCCTGTTCTAACCCTTAATGGAACAGGCTTCTGCCTCTGCAGGTGGAGCTAGCCATACATATGAAGCTGTGACTCTATTTAAGACTCCATCTGAGTCGGCTTGTGGTTGAAATAATATTTTAGTCTGCTTGTATCATATTGTACCAGAGGTATTCAGTGTCCTATCTGTTTTGCTTGGACTTGTCTCATTGGAACCTAACCTCAGCTTTCCTGACTTTGCTTTATTGGAATGTGGCTGCTACTTTACTTGAACTTGAACTTACTTGATTTTGCAGTGCTAAAACCCAAGCATACACCTAGCATGCATGCATTTGTTTCTGGGCACTGCCTGAGCAAAGGTAGCTAACCGTTTTCTTTAGCACTGGGGCCACATCCAGGTTTGGCCAATTCTCCAGTGGCAACATTGCCAGTGTCTTCTTTTATTTTGCTTTTTATTTTTTTATTCTGCTTTTGCAAATCGGTAAGGGTGGACTCCAGGCTTTTTGTAGGAACCAATCAAAATCATGAAACACAGTCAAAGTTAAGTCCTATAGTTGATTTCATTGGAATAATATGCATGCGTTTAAATATTTTCCACTGAAATTAGTGGGACTTAGGTGATTTACTTTGGCTGGATCATGCATATGCTTTTTCAAGCCCCTTTATCTTTCCAACTCCTTTTGCTGGATGGAAACAAACACAGTGTAAGTCTAGATGTCTCATTCATCCACTTGTCTCCCATTTTTTCCTGTTTGTCTTAGCAAAGATTCAAGGGGAAGTAAATGCATCCCCTACTATTCCATGGTGAGTGGCTATTGAGTAATCAAGGCTTGCCATAAAACCTTGAAAACCAGCAGAGAAAAACCAGGAGGGAGAGAGAAAGGAAGGAAAAGGGAGCCACATAGACTTATCGCATTCTTTGCATGTTTATTGTGGTATGTTTGTGTTCCTGGGATTCTGCTTGCAAGAATGTTGCTGATAAAAAAACATGGGTATTTATGCTTGTTAGCTGTTGTTTACAGTGTAGTAGACAGTAAGGGTACTTCCAGATTCTCCAAGGAGTTGAAAGACAGGCAGGGCCAGATGTACTTTCCCCTGCTGACAATGATTCTCAGAAAGTTGACTAGTTGCCACAGCTGATATTGGTGGATATGTGCAGAGAAGACAGGGGTGGAAAATCAACATTTTGGAAGTTGATCTTTTTTTGTTGCCTAGAATAACAAAGTAATGAATTTATCCTTGTGAAAAACATTCCTGGAGTACGGAATTGGGGTTATCTGTTTTTCCCCATAGATAATATTAAAGTTTGGAAGGTTCTGTTCATTAAACTCCCCAGTGCTTCCTCCATTAAGCAGCAAGGCTGCTTCATTATCTGGAGGTTATAGTCCATTTTTCCCATCAAGTTGCAGATTTTTTATGTGCCCTAGAGAGGTGGCCTGCCCACCTCTCTCACCACTGCCAAAGAATAAGCAGCATGGGATGATTTCTTGAAAGAAAGGGAGAAGGGACTGTTGAAAAAAGTCCCAGACAGATTAGAAGCAGAGGAGTTGTTATCCTTTCTCCTACCTACAGTAACTCTCCAGGCCTTTCATGACTTACCTGCCTTGCACTTCCAGCTGCCCTGTATGCTCCATAACTAAAATGATCATCAACTATTGCTCTATGGAAGTCTCACAACAGATGGAATGCTGTTACAACAGGTATTGAATTCCACGACAAACAAATACAATCAATGTGAGCCACAGCTTCAAAGGAGTATAATTATGTAAGATAAAGGTAAAGGTAAAGGTACCCCTGCCCGTACGGGCCAGTCGTGTCCGACTCTAGGGTTGTGCGCCCATCTCACTTAAGAGGCCAGGGGCCAGCGCTGTCCGGAGACACTTCCGGGTCACGTGGCCAGCATGACGAAGCTGCTCTGGCGAGCCAGCACCAGCACAGCACACGGAAACGCCGTTTACCTTCCCACTATAAAGCGGTACCTATTTATCTACTTGCACTTAGGGGTGCTTTCGAACTGCTAGGTGGGCAGGAACTGGGACCAAAAGACGGGAGCTCACCCCGCCGCGGGGATTCAAACCGCCGACCATACGATCGGCAAGTCCTAGGCACTGAGGTTTTACCCACAGCGCCACCCGCGTCCCTTTGTCATTTTAGCCCCAGGTAGTAAGAAATTAACAAGAAGCAAGGTGATATCATACAATGGATGAACATCTATTAGACAAGAAATATTCTAGTCTTGGGCAGCTTCCAGGTTGCAGTCTTATATTGCACTCAAAGCATTCATAGTTGAGTTTGTCACATTAGCTTCTACACATTCCAAGTTTTTTCCAGTTATTGCTATTTATTGCTATTCCTACACTTGCCATCCACAGTAGTGATTTAACTTTGAAGCCCCTCCCCTCAATCAATAACCACTACCATCCACTGCCTTTTTTCTGTTCTGGGTACATGTATTTATTACTGTACCTTTGCACATGCACCTTTAACAAAAAAAATCCAGAGGAAGCGCACAAAGGCAAATGTTAACAGCATTAGGTATCCTGTTTCATAACAGGCAAAATGTGGGTTGTGCTTTGAGGGTGAGGGACAATCTCTCTTTTCAAACACACACACACACACACACACACACACACAGTTCTAGCAAAAGGGTAATATTTATCTGACAAAGGCTTGCACAAGAGTGAGAAAGAGTACTTGTGCAAGACCTCTGTGTGACATTATTATTATTGTTGTTGTTGTTGTTGTTGTTGTTGTTGTTGTTGTTGTTGTTGTTGTTATTATTATTATTATTATTATCTTTATTATTGACTTTGAAGTAGTCCCCCACATGTACGGACTGACTCTTTTTCAGCCCCACTCACCTCACAGAGTGTTTGTTGTGGGGGAGGAAGGGAAAGGAGAATGTTAGCCGCTTTGAGACTCCTTCGGGTAGTGATAAAGTGGGATATCAAATCCAAACTCTTCTTCTTCTCCTAATCTAATTTTTGAAATGCAAACATGCCTTCAGCACATGGCAATAGGTGAAAAGGGTAAATTTATATTGTTTGCAGAGGCAGATTTAGGGGAGTCAACCGCTTCGGTCACACTGGGCACAGAGCCTCAGAGACATCACAGGGGATGCCACAACTGTGATGCAGAATGGAAGGTGAGAGTTGGGGTGTGTGTGTGCCGAATTTTGTTGTTACACAGGGTGCTGCTGAAATTTAAGACCCCAAGGTCCACCACTGTTTTTTGGACTGTGGGAAACAAAGTGGCTCTGTTCGGCTCAGTTGTCTCTCAAGTATATACATATACAGCTCATCATCCCTATAATACAACTCAGTCAGACAAAAATGCAAGGAGCTTAAAAATAAAGGGAACTAAGTAAAGCTAAAGGACACCAAACAGTCTTCCTATTTTTCAAAACAGATGCAGAAGAGATGTTTCTCCAAGTTTGTACAGGACCAAGAGAATTGTACTTTGGGCACCACATGCACAAACAACTATACAAGTGAAGCCTTGCTCACAAGACATGTAAAACTATGTTTGCACCAGACCTCAGTCACTTGGAAGGTTATGTGTGTATGAATCCGTCACCTTTTGATACCAGTCCATTCACAACTGTCAATAGCTCTTATAAAAAAGAAAATTAGGATAATTCAGCCTAGAGCTTCCTATCTCTAAGGGTTCTAGGAAGCTTCCTAAGTGTCCAGCCATTCTTTTTGTAATTGCCTCTGCTTCCTGGTTTGTTTTGCTAGGGTTTCTTTTTTCTTTTTCTTTTTTACTACAACAAAATTATTTTTTAGAGAGGGGGAGGAAAGGGGAAAAAAAACATGGCAGAGACTTGAAACGGAAAATTAAATGCAAATAACTCCTACACCAGGCCAGAAGAAGAGGAAGAAACAAAAGCCACAATGACAAACCTGATTAATAAAATAATGAAAAATATTCAGAAAGCACCAGAAAGTCTAGGAATAGAGACTTTACTTAGGTTGAGCAAGGGACAGGTTACCCATATTCTCCTAGGGGACCTACACAGATGTTTTTTTTCCCCTGGGAGTACCTTATGTACCAGCCAGGTGAAAAGCATCCACCTCTCGCTGTGTAGTCCTTTTTCCAAAGCATATGAAGACTCCACAACCAGTACAACCAGACTAAATAACAAACCATGGCCCTCTGTGGCCTAAAGTATCACATCACAATATTTTAGCAGCTGGTGCTTCCTTCAAGAAGAAAATCTCATTCTTCTATACTTGAATGTCTGAACTATATTCAGTACACAACCTTAGATGGACAGCACATGCCTGAGCCTGTCATCTTGCCATGCAATTGTGACCAGGACACTGAGTCAGAAGCTACAGTGTCATCAGCTGGCTCTGAGCCAAATTCTGGTGATCAGGGGACCACTGAACCTGAGGCTGGCAGGCAGGAGTCTGCAGAACCAATGCAACAACATCAGGGCACATAGAAACGAAGCCAGGACCTTCACAGCCACCTTCCCCTGGGCCTGAGGAATCAAGTGTTTCACAAATGCCTCCAACACTAGCACAGTGTTTCAGATGGAAGGCCAACACAGTGCCAGAGGGTTGTCTCTTGTTCTCCAAACTAGGGCAGAGTCTAAGAGTGCTGGAGGCAGAGCCTCAAAAGGCCTCAGTCTCATCTCAGCCCTTGTTGGAGACTAAGAGCTCTCCATGGTGCTGTGACAACCAACCTGCTTTGTCCTGTAGGCTCAGGGAAGTAGCCTTGCTGCCCAGGACTGGAGATTACACTCTTATTCATGAACTGAATTTGGGGATAAATCAGACACAGTGGTAAAAAAGGCAAGGAAAATTCAACCTAGAAATCAGCATTTGAACCAATCTCAGATGGCCAAATGGGCTATAAAGAAAATGGGGCAGAAACTCCTTCTATTAGAGCACTGCTCATGAGGACCAAAACAATTGAACAGTTGATCTCGCCATCTTGTTTCCATTGTACAAGACTGCAATGCAATCCATTCCTGTATTTCTTGCTCAGGGCAATAAGCATGCTTTATGCAGTGCTCAGCACACCATTGGTGCTAAACATATAAATAAAAACAGATTCATAATGACAGCCGATAAAGATCCATCCCCTAGAGCACATGTACACATGGACATGTTTGCTTTTTTGCATCAATGACTTAGTAAATCATTTCAATACTTTGAAGGTTCAGTGGAAACAGCCTGTTACTGTGCTGTTGATAAACTAGGATACACAACAGACCAGTGCCAAGGGAGCTACTTTCGTGTTTCATACATATATGCAGAGGAACTTTATTTGTTATTGTCACCTCACATGGTCTTTATAGCTCAAATGAACATATACTACCATTTTATTCCCACATCTGCACCTGATGCAATATGAAATTATTCCTGCTACTTGGCAGTAGAGAGAATGGACACAAATGACCAAACTACCCTGGGAAATACTCTCTAAGTGGCAATGTGTGGTAAAATGATTGCCTCTATCTAACCAGACAACTGGCTCATCAAGGACTGGAAAGAAAGCTGTGGAGAGCAAGGATAACAACACACATGCCCTGATTGCAGAACATTGGGGAAAGGGGTAGACATCTCATTCCTATCACAAGGATAGAACTAGAGTTCCACTATATAGTTCCATTTCATCATGTTTTACTTTTATTGCAATGACTGGGCCTCTGTTTAATATACTATAAAGGTAAAGGTAAAGGTAAAGGTACCCCTGCCCGTACGGGCCAGTCTTGACAGACTCTAGGGTTGTGCGCCCATCTCACTCAAAGAGGCCAAGGGCCAGCGCTGTCCGAAGACACTTCCGGGTCACGTGGCCAGCGTGACATCGCTGCTCTGGCGAGCCAGAGCCGCACACGGAAACGCCGTTTACCTTCCCGCTAGTAAGCGGTCCCTATTTATCTACTTGCACCCAGGGGTGCTTTCGAACTGCTAGGTTGGCAGGTGCTAGGACCGAACAGCGGGAGCGCACCCCGCCGCGGGGATTCGAACCGCCGACCTTTCGATCGGCAAGCCCTAGGCACTGAGGCTTTAACCCACAGCGCCACCTGCGTCCCCTAATATACTATAGCTATCTTTCAATTCTTCTAAGAGACATGAGTGAAATATAAGACCAACTGATTAGGTCCTTCCTCTCCTTGATTTTCTTCTTCTCAATTATTGTGTACATGACTGCATTTCCTTTTTTAACAAAATACAGAGTGAATAGACACAGAAAACAGTGTCCTTTGGATGAGGTTTGGTGGACTTTGTCAGATCTGAGTGTCTCTTCTGAAGTCTCTACATGTCCTCTGCTAGGCCTGCTACAAAATTATAAGGACTTTCAAGTCATCCCACTCAGCCAAGGCTCTGATTGAGCTTCATTATCCATCTCATATGTTCACACTAGTCTTGTAGAAGTGACAGCTAGTAGATGGCATGGGGCAGATTTCTCAAAAACATTTCAAGAAATGGAGCTATAAAGTATTTTAAAAATGGAGACAATATACAGGAAGTGATCTAGATGGGTCTAGAACAGTGGTTCTCAACTGGTGGCCCATGGACCCCAGGGGGTCCACATCACCATTCATGAAACAAAAACTACAATAGAGATATCGACATTTTTAAAAGTAGGGGTTCATGGCTTGGCTTTTGAAAAACAGGGGGGCCACTGTACCTAGCTAACTGGGTCCACCATAACCAGCAATCTCTCCATCAATGCTGCGCTGGCAAGGCAGCTACAGCAATGGCTTGCCTCTCCAAAAGGGTATAGGAGAATGTGATGCTAACATCCAATACCAAAATGAAAGTCTACCAGGCTTGAGTGTTGAGCATGTAGCTTTATGGAAGTGAGTTGTGGGCAACTTACAACTGTCAGGAGTAACGCCTCAATGCCTTCCACATGCACTGTGTCAGGAAGATTTTGGATATTACATGGCAGGACAGAATTTCAAACAAAGATGTGCTCCCCCAAGCCCATATTCCCTGGATGTTCACACTCCTGTCCCAGCAACGTCTATACTGGCTTGGTCATGTCCACAGAATGGAAGATGGCAGGATCCTCAAGGACACGCTCTACAAGGAACTGGCTTCAGACATCAGGCCTGTTGGCAGACCAACTCTGCATTACAAAGATGTCTGCAAATGGGACATGAAGGCTGACAACATCAACCCTGTCATGTAGGAATCCCTTGCAGACAACAGCAGTGCCTGGAGACAGGCAGTCATGTCCTGTATCCATAGCAGTACCAGAGGAAAAATGACTACTGGGAGGAGTGCAGAGAGAAGAAACGTGTAATGGTGAATCTGCAACAGCACAACTGGACGCCTTCATCTGCCCCAGCTGCAACAACACACATCTCTCCCACATCAGTCCCTACAGTCACAGCAGGCACTGCAACCATCCAACAGCTTCACCTCACTCCAAAGGTGCACTCCTCCATTGTCTCCTGTGACAGACAGGTGCCAACAGTTCTAGAACACTTTCAAGCAACTTCAAAAACTGAAAATTATTTTTTCTTTAAATAAGACATCCTTGGACAATTGTGGCTTTGCAGTCTATATGGAAAATTATTATTCTGCTTAATATTAGAGAAACCCTTCTGAGTTTTCTCAAATGTTTGAATCAGCCAAATTTATTTTGGTAGCATGAGGTGGAGGTGAGGTGTATTCCTAACCAAATTTCCTATTGTCTATTTCCACCATAAGGAAGCATGGTTTGTGTCCAGTGGTGGCAACAGGCAAGTGGAAGCACTTCAGCTCACAAAAGGCACAGCACCCAATTTTCACTGATTCCCCCCAACCCCCTGAAGCCCTTGCTCCACGTCCTATGTGGCATGCCACAAACTCAGAAGCAGCTTTTCAAGGTGACTGTGAGAGTTGTAGCAGATAGGGAGAATTAGTGAAAATCAAGTGTCCATCCTTGAATGAGCAGAAGTGGCTAATCCAACCACTGGATACAACCCCAAATTAGGAGTCCCTCTTTTAAAGTTTTCCCGTTGACTCTCCCCACCCTCCTATAACTGTAAAATCTAGAGTCTTTGTCCTTTATAAAAGCCCATAAAAGTCTTCAATGTCACATACTTCCATGACTCCAGGAGTGGTCTTTATGAAAAAAGTCAAACAAAATCAGAAATCGTATGCTAAAATCATAACCTGGCAATATGCAACACTTTTGACACAAACCATGCATGTTCTTTAGTACTAGCCATAGCCTTCTAAAATGAATAAAATGCAAAATGCCTTTATGTACCCCAACACTGCTTGGCACCATCTGAAGGCCAGGAAGCAAACAGATTTAACTTTGTTCTCTGGGGGAAGAACCTTATGTTTAAATTTGCATTGTGAAAGGTTAGTGCATAGAAGAGCTTAGGGCAGGCTCCAATGCTATGGTCATCCAGCAAGATAGAGGGCGAGATAGAAACCATTCCACAAAACACATACATAACTAAGCCAATGTTCAAGAGAATTTTTAAGCATCTCCTGTTTAATCACCCTTTCCTGCTGCCAATTGACATTCCAACGAACTACTTATAAATATTTAATTTTTTTTTAGAAAAAAACCTGCCTTTTTGTGGCAAAGTTTTTAAAAGACCATTAAAATTAACCAAATTATATACACTGGTCTAAACAAAGGCAGCCCAGAGATGCCAAATTTAAAATTATATCAAATGCTTTTTAATGTGACCCAGATAAATACTTTACAATTACAAGATGGAACACTGCTGCCCTGGGGGAAATGGAGAACAATATATTTCAGAGGCCAGATACCCAGGGGATTAAGGATTTACACTCCACTAATCTTACACTAATCCACATACAGCAAGCATGGAATGAAGAACACCGCAAAGTCAAATTACATCCTAAACAACTACTCTGAGCCATGCAGATGGGATGTGCCTCGGGAGATTGAACTGGGTGGCTAAAGATGTTCAGATAAAAGGATGCAGAAGGAATAACAAGGACATGAGGCTGGGGGGGGGCATTCTTTAATAATAAGACTGCCCTGGTCCCCTCAAAGCATACATACACAAATGCTGAAACTCGCCATTTCTCTTTGCATAATAACATGGATGAGAATTCTTAACAGCTGAGTTGATTTCCACTCCTGGCCACAATGTTTAATCGAAATCTCTTTAAAGGTACAAGCACTGTTTGTCCTGTACCTCTGAATGGCAGCTAGAGGAATTAAAGACTGGTGGCACTTACTCAGTTGCATACATGGGAGTTAATGGTCATATGTGGGTCGAGGAGCATTAGATAGCAATGTGCATAGTTTCACCTGATGCTTTGGGGGGGGGGGCTCCTGCTCATTCTGCTTACTGAGCCCCAGGACTGCCATACCCAAGTTCTGTAATAAGTCAACACTAACTGCGGAGAACATTATTTTCCCCACCCCAATTTCCCTATTGTTCACTATAGGAAAGGCAGGTATTTGCCACTGCCTGTGGTGGGATCAGTTCCTGAGATGTGAAGGCCTTGGGGTGATCCCTATAGTCTCCTCACCCTCAGCTGAACCTGCCAGAAGCAGTCATATACAGGCTGATATCAGCATCAAATTTTGAGGGCATGTTCTGAGGTGATTTTTTTTGGAGGGAGCAGATACCAATAGCAGTAAAGGCACACAGAGAGCTGCCTTATCCAGTGGTAGCTGGTAACATTTTGACTTGGGAGGGCTGCAATTTTTAACCTTGTGTTTTCATCACAATCTGACTTATTTAGGAAAGTGTACCATTGTCTCCTCACTTAAAGAGAAAAGATCCTCTACACATCAATGGGGAAGAGCTTCCATATAAGAGGGCGCAAGTATGATTTTCAGGCAAAATTGGCTCAGTACCTCTTATTAGATATTAAGCCATATCATACGATGTATGTTTTTGAATTCATGTATTGTTTACATCTACAGATGCATTAGATTCCCAACCCCCTCAAAGTGGTTATCAGTTCACCTTTTTCAAAAATTACATGGAAGAGCTGAATTCTTCCAAACAAGGATGGTTTGGAGAGAAAAAATGCCTAGCTTGTGCTTCACAAAGCTGTAGAATGATGGCTTTCCACAGCTGATGATGGGAGGCTGTCTGACAACCCACATTTTAACAGAATGGTGTCTTTTCAAAGGCATGCTAAAGTAATAGCTCTGTTATTTGAATAGTGTACACCCTAAGACCAGGTGTATTCTGTGGTTGAATCCATCTTGGCTGAAAGGATTTGCTCCTTTATCAAAAGGTAACATCTCTTCAGTCAGGTCTTAACAATCTTTCTGGAAATAAGTGGAGGTGCTCAGGCTGCAACAAATTAGCTGTCCAGGTTTGGATCAAGGGGCACATGCTGTTGAATAACTGGCCCACAGAAGAGCCATGGCTTGCAGCCATTGCTACCATGGTTCAATCTTCTTGGCTCCTAAATGTATCCCTCAGGCAATTTTGAAAGAACACAAAGAAAGGAGGACAAAGGATCAAATTTATTTTAATATGTCATAGAGTCAATCAGGCTGTTCTTCAATGACAAACTTAGAAAACGGGGAATAAATTCTAATTTGCAGAAAGAAATTTTTGTGTTAGCCAGTAAGAGGTTTTTAAAAGGTAGATACCACTTATGGGGGCGGGGGGGCGGGAGAGACAACTAACTCCCAAGAATTTGGCAACTCCCCTTCATTGTAAAAATTTAAAAATAGCCCAAAGCATCTGTCAGATGGTTTAGATATAATTCACTTTGCTTTCCTGAAGAGGCATGGATATGATGATCTCCCAGGGTCCCATCTGTAACTCCATAAAATGCTTCTAACACAAGATCTGTAGAAGCATTGCTAAGTATTATTACTGTTATCGTTAATATCAGAGCACGATAAGGAGAGAAATGTCAGTTACCTTAGAAACCCACAGAGGAGTAATTTTTCTGATTCATATCAGCTGCAGAAATGATGTTTTAAAATTGCACACAGACCTGCAGCTTCGGCTGCATAAGCAGAAGCAGATGTTAGAAACAAGAAGCCAGGGTGAAGTCTACCCCTGTGGGTACATACAGCTCAACATAAAAGAACAGCTAACTTAAGGGGAATATTTCATTGCTACCTAAACTACCATCCAAGCTCAAAATGTGTATGTTACTGCCACTGCTACATGCACCAGACTCTCATTAACCGCACAAACAGCTGTGCTGCTTTCTCTTTCAAGCTGTCAAATCTGTTGCTTGATTTGCTTTCCAGACCATGTGCCTTTGCAAAAACAGCTTCCATGTATAGCCACTCTTCCCCCACCCACTCACCCCACAGCACACACCATGCCTTGACTTGTATTCACAGTGGCCTTTGGATTGGAGCAACACTTTCGCTCACAGTGGCATATGTCCTGTGAAACCGCATATGTCGTGAAATCAATGTTTTTGGCCTGCCATAAAACTGCACCCTTTGCTAGACGGCAGAATCCTCTGTAACATGCTCATCAATGGAGCTTACTCACAAGTAAGTATGCATAGATCTACAAAATTAGAAACCCTTCCTGCCAATTTCAGATGTGGTCATTGGGTGTGGATGTTAACTGGGCAAGAGAGGTGTTTTTATTACTACACATGTTCCAAATTTAAGTATTAGTATTTAAAATAGGTACTGGGATGAAATCTTGGCTGCTTCTGAGAACCTCAGCCATGTTGTCTTTATATGTATAATCCTAGCACCTTGATCCCAGAAAAACCCATTGCTTGTAAGCAGGCTATCAAGCATTGACTTCTGGTACCCAGGGAAAGAAGGCTGCAATTTGCAATTACTGACCTCAGTTTGGATTGATCAGTGAGGGATCCTCCCTTGAGAATATGCAAACACCTCTCTCTTCTGCGTGACACCTAACCTAAGCCATTCCAGCACACACACCATTTTCATCCACTTAGAACTCTGACTGAGAAACTGTATGCCTGAAACACTTCCACCACTGGTAACAGCATAAGAAGTCATAAGCATAACTTAAGGTTAGAACCCTCCAGCAGGAATCTGCACAAGGCAAGGTACTCTATTTTCACACTAAATACCTGTAGGGGAAACTTGAAATCCAACTGTATGCACAGTTCAATCCTCTAGTGTCTTCTCCCCACTTGTTCTAGGTAAACACCTCCCACAGGAGTCTGAACTTTTCCCTCCTCATTTTGACTGTTTTGTTTCTACCTCCTCTTCTCCAGTGTCTTCTTCCTTTCCGTTTTTGTTTTGTTGTACTCGGTTTAGTCAAAGATTCTAGGAAGCATACAGCTTCATGGTCCATTTCAGGAAGTCTCTTACTACTTCAGGGGCCAGCAGGACTCAGCTAACCCCCAGCAGAAACTGTCTAAGCAGCTCTGTTGGCTTGGTGCCTAAGATGATCCACAAACATCCCAAGATGCTTCCCACTCCATCACCACCCCTCACTCTAGGAGAGATAGTATCTGTTCCCCCCCCCCCAATGTTTCTAGATTTGTGCTTCTCCAATTCTCAAGCAAGTTAGCCATGCTAGCTAAGAGTTAGCAAGAGGGTTTTTTTCCTAGCCTTTCCTCTCTAACCTAATTTTATTTCCACCATCTCTCTCTGACATCTACTCCTTTCCTTTCACCATATGTGGCATTAGGATTGTTCTACCTCTGCCACCTTTTAAGCCGAACTCCAGGGACTCAGCTAGATTGGCAAAGAAAAAGCGATTTGTATGTGTTGTATATGCGGTATAACACTGTGCCACCAGATGGCCCGTTTTTCCCTACCGGTTTCTCTATTTAAATTTAGGTGTTTAACTGAAACGCTTCTTTGATGTGTCTAGATCCAGCCCAGATTTACCCATCCAGTTTGAATGTTACATATACAGTCAATCTTTTATTTTTGTAACAATCTGTATGTGGGGTACCGGGAATTATCAAGTTTTTTAAAATAAATAAATGCTTAATTTGATTCTAAGCTTTGGGTTGTTCATATAAGCGCAATATATGTGTTTGCTATGCCTCAGTGGTAGTGTGACTCAAGATGCAAAAACAGATGCTTTGGTTGGGCACATGAGTATCCATGTACATACATGGAGAAGGATATGGGGTAGCAATTTCAGATTAAGTTTGAAATTAGGCCACAGAGATTCCAGATGGCCTTTACCCTAGACACCAAGACAATTTTTGTTCATGGAGATGGAGATACAGTGAGAAGGAAACCTACACATGTTGCTACTTTGCCAAACAGCTTTTGAAAACACAAGAACCCCAGACTGTACTTCACAACTGATTTTGATCAACAGAAACTGTTTCGACTTCAGCTGTTTGCCTGTTCTCATTATAACTGGCAGATAGGGACCCCCTCTCCATCCAAGTGTTATGTACTCTATCTCAGGTGTCTTCATGATAGGGGCACATGAGACAACAGGTTTGGTGTCATCATGCCATGCTGAGGCAGAGAGCCTGTATCTTTTTGACCATGCCTTGCCCATGAAGCACTACAAAGAGTAAGAGTGAATGGCTCTGGAATAAAAGTGTTTCCCTCACTTCCTACCCAGACTGGTTACTGCTGGTCTGATAACAATGCCAACAGTCTGGCTACCATGGAAGGGGGAGCCAGATAACAAGGTGTTCTAAGGCACTGACCAGAAGGTGCTGGCAATTATCCTTCTCTATATGGTGGGCATAGCTGGATGAGATGAAGGCAAAATGTCAGTTACCTTGAGGCAAACATTGGTCAGACAGTAGAGGCTGCTGGTCTAGGTACCAGACACAGGCCCAGATTAAAGCAAGTGGAGGCCCTGGGCAGCCCAAACAATAGCATCTGATCATGAGAAAAACACATTGCTTTTTCATCTACTCAATGAAAATAGAACATTGCTGATACTTTAGCAATGATAAAAATATTGTTTATAAATTTATAACCTTTAATACGTTTACAAAAGTATGTAATTAACATTCACACAAATCATTCATAGGTGAATCATAGCTATATTATAATATTACACAATATACAAAGTCAGAACAATTTCTTTTGATCTCTTTTGGATGCAAACTTATCAATTATATCTTTAAAATCAGTAAGTTGCAGCTTATCATTTTCTATGCAGAGAAGGATTTGATCAAACAACTGATCTTGGGACATTGTTGACCATAGATCATTCTTTATCCTTTTTAGACTAGAAAATGATATTTCGCCAGTACAGTTTGTAATCATTAAACACAGGAATAATCTGAAAATTGTTTCCACATTTGGAAAAGCTGTCCAAATTTTCCCCTGGAATATTATTTGATACATATCTTGGTGGCTGATTTTTCCTTTTTCAGGTTGAACTTGTTTGATGTACAGGTGGAAGTATAAGAGTTCATCGACTAGACTAAGGTCAACATCCTTTGGATACTCTTGCATCAACATCTCAACACCATTGTGAATCTGTTCCTTGGTTGCTTGCAAGCTCACCAAAAATGAAAAATTGCTAGCTACACTCCTATACTCTGGTGCTCTTCTGTCCAGGTAGGCTTCAAGAGCATCCATGACAGGGATAAATGAATTTACCCCCAAACTTGTCTCTTGGAAAAAGTTCATCTAAGGCTTTGGGTGCTATCCCATCTTGCTTTTTTTTGTGCTCTCTGGTAGAGTAAGTTTTGCTTGCTGTTCAATTTCATCAAAATTAGCCCAAGTGTTTGATACAAACTTTAATATAGTGAACCGTAAATATTTGCAGTATGTGCGCAATTAAACTTGTGAACTTTGGAGGGCCTTGCTAACTTTATGAAATCAGTCTTACAAATGTGTCCAAAGGGGAAGCATGAAAATGAATTCAAATTCTTACATTTTCTGCAGAAGATTTTCAGCTAGCACTCAACTGGTAATCCATTACTAGGCGAAACATCTAACAATGACAGTAAGTTGATTACCATGGGAAACATTGGGAGTTAAATGGACTCTAGTTCCCTCTGTCCATTACCATTGGCCATGCTGACTGGGGCCAATGAGAATTTGAGTCCAGCAATATCTGGAGGGCCACAAGTTCCTGAGTGCTGAATTAGACAAATATGTATACAAGACACAAAGGGTTCCTTACCTGCAGTTAACCTCACATTTAAATAAAAAATAATGTATGACACGGTTAGGCAAAATTCACAAGAGTGTACCAGGATTTAAATATACAATTTGCACTTTCTTCTGTTTGCTTCCATAATGAGCAACTCTGGAAGAAAATGGTGCTACTTAAGTCACTGTCCAGACTCAGAAAACCTAAGTTCAGAAATCTAGCAGGTGAAAATCACTTAGAATTAATGCTGCTTCAGTTTGCAACATGTGTTGTGAACTGGACCATGTTCTCTTATTTCTCTATCATGATGCTGAAATATTCAAGACAGGCAATGGAAAGAGGTGGCCATCTGACAGGATCTCCCAGGAAGCGAAGGCTGCTTTGTTTGCAGACCTAGAACTTTCTGGTACATCAACCACCACCACTTCACTTCTGCTACCTATGCCTAGGTAGCTTCAGCTATTGTGGCCAGTTCTCCGCTCCTGCTCTTTTTAAACTCTCATGCTTCAAGCTTGTCTTCATTCTTTCCCCTTGCTCTGTTTTCTAAACAAAGCTGTGGAGGGGCAAAGAAAAAGGCTGGTGCTTATTCAGTGGAAACTCCATTGATTACTCTGTGTGGTACCTTTCTGACATCAAGGACACCTTTGGTACAGGGGAAAATCTGGGTTCTATCAGCTCTTATAAGCAAGTGTTTCGAAAGGTTTACAGAAAAGTAAAGTAAACAGAGCTCTGAGTAACAAAAGAGTCCCGTTTATGCATTCTTTGATTCACTGTAAAGGATGGTGTAAACTGACTTTTTAACCAAGCATTAGGCAAGCATTTGGGCCCACGCCATTCCATAATAAACAGTGACATGGCTATATTAAAATATTTACTTAATGCACGGCCGTGACTTATAGTATGAGTGGCTACTCAATAGAATGTCCTGAGTGCTAAGGCGTCAGGTGCCACTGCCTGTATAAATATTCTGTGTGCACTTGTTTATAGGAAAACCCCATCTGGATTTGGCTAGAAACAGCAGACACCCTGGTGACCCCAGTTTTTGCTATTGGAAAATATAACACAAATGTTCGTTCATCCAGAGTAACAGCAGCGGTTAAGTGCCATCTGACAGAATGAAGGGTATTGGCTTTTCTCAATAAGAAGCAAGACCTGAGACGGAAATGTTTTCACAATAACAACTCCTAGGGAATCGCATCCTTCCTTAGAACATACACAATGGACACCCCCATATCTCACCAAGCCCCATTACTAGAATAGTATCTCTGGAGATGCTACAAGGAATGACTGAAAAGCGTTGGATGGGAAGACCGTATTTGGAAGTATAATTAGTTCCACAGTATTTTAGTCTATTCTATTTGCCCACCTGCCCATGGCAAAAAGAAAATTGCATCTCAGTGTCTTCTCACCATGCAAGTAGTCTGATAGTTTGCAGCCTTCCTCAACCATTGTATACAACAGCAAGACAGGAAGCAAAATGCAAGAGAAAGAATGAGCCACAGATAATGCTAATAGGTCACTTGTACAAAATATGTCACCATGAATGGGAAATGGTATGGACATATCATGTACAAAAAGAGGTTTGAAGAGCGCACTTTGATCAATATACAACTGCCGTCTTTCAGATCCTCTGCTACCTCTAGGGACACCTTAAATGAATTTTACATATTTAAAAGACAAAAAAGGTAATTCCAGTTACGATTTTTCTCTGCATTTCTTACTGTACATATGAAAACACAGAGGATATAAGCAGCAATACTTGAAATAGTTATATATTTTACTTTTAATATTAACAACATTTTAATCCCACTCTTCCTCAATTATATCCTCACACCAACCTTAAGTGGTAGGTTATGCTGAGAAAAAGCAACTGGATCCAGGGCACTTGAGATCTCCCTGCTTCAAAGCTGAAAGATAACTTAATGAACTACACCAGGGATCAGCAAACTTTTTCAGCAGGGGGCCAGTCCACCGTCCCTCAGACCATGTGGTGGGCCGGACTATATTTGAAGAAAAAAATGAATGAATTCCTATGCCAAACAAATAACCCAGAGATGCATTTTAAATAAAAGGACACATTCTACTCATGTTAAAACACACTTATTCCCGGACCATCCATGGGCCGGATTTAGAAGGCGATTGGGCCGGATCTGACCCCCGGGCCTTAGTTTGCCTACCCATGAACTACATTGTAAAGGCTTGCTTAGTACATAGGACAACCCTGCTGCCTCTGCATCTTGTCTCTGTATATGTTACATTTGTATCCTACCTTTCTACAAAGCAACAAAGAACAGCACTCATAACAACTCTGTTAGTTAGTTGAGAGATGGCAGCTTGACAAAGGTCACCCAATAATCAGGGGTTTTAACACAAACCCATAATTCTAGCCATGGCACTAGATTGTAAGGTGCAAGACTGCAAAGCTATATACAATATGTATGTGACATGTTCCAGTTTGCAAATGAAATTTTTCATTGGGTGAAGCTATCATATTACTGAATCAAACCCTATCACATCACAATTTAAGGCAAATGATTGTGACTTCACATATCAATATTTTTTTCACCACTATCTAGTGATATGTGCAGAATTACCTCTGTGAAACTAGATGTCTGACATGCTGTGGATTTCAAAACCACTAAGTCTAGATCCCCATGGATCACTTTCCATAGTACTTGAGAAAGCCACAGTGAGATCACTGGGATGACAGCTCATCATAAATGCAAAATTGATGGTTTGCTAAGTATCAGGTGTGAACAAATGGGAAAACAATCCTCATTCTTAGTTATTCTGCTATTCCAGATCTTAGTACACACTTAGTTCACACTCAGTGTTAATGAAAAATAAAATAAAATGTAGGCTTATTTAGTGATCAGTGAACCACAGTTGTCAGGGATGGCTGATTTTCAAACCTAATCAATACAAAGAGGGCAGTGAAAATAGCTGGTGGAAGATACAGTGGAAGTATGGTCCTCCTTATTGACCAACACTGCTTTCGAGAAAGCTTACAAGGTTCAGGCTACTTTTTGATAATTTCATGCACCACAAGGGAAAAAAAACATGGCTGCGGGAAGGCTGTAATCCTATGCACACCTCCACTGAGCTGTGTGGTACTTACTTCCAAGTAAACAGACACAGGATTGCACTGCACTTTTCTGCTTCTGAATGCGTAACTTACTCTCTTTCACTTTCAAAACAAAACAATTACGAATGCTGAGGTTTGCAAAAACTGCTCCATCTGATGTAAGCCCCCCCCCCCCCTTGAGTATTCCTTTCACTTTTCTCTCCAGGCCTTTAATTATATAACAAACTCACACAGTATAAATACAATCCCGACTTGCATATCCTGTGGGAGAACTTAGTATTGCAAACCTGACTGAAAAATGCTGGCATGCTGGCCATGCGTTTCAGCCGTGTGTTGCTCTATCTTTATGAGTAGTATAGTTTAGTCTAGGGCCCTTTCTGTTGAATAACATGAGCACAATCAGGACACAAATATGATAGCAGGCTTACCCTTTTCTCTCTCCCTCTCTTTTGCTGGGGCTGTGCATTTATGCACCCACTGAGCTCTTGAGCACTAACAATGCTTCGTCTAAGACTCTGGAAGCTGCACCACATCAGAGATGTGGCTTCCGTCACCCTCAAAAAGTGTGGTGTGTTTGCCAACATTGTTACTGAGAAATTATAAAGGTCTTTCCATTACCGTCACCCTTGATGCGTGGAGCAAATGCAAGAAGCTGGCATGAACAGTGGACACTAAACAGGTCTGGTGAGTTATTGGCAGTCAAAGGCCAGGTTGTGGCATTGTGCCACTAGCATTTGGTGGGGATGGGTGCAGGGCACAGGGGTGTGTGTGTGTATGTTTGTGTTACAAGACAGTTCTGCACTATCTCAGTGAAAGGAGAGTGTGCAAGGCCATGCTAGCACCACTATAAAAAAATGCTTCTCTCTTCCACTTATATTCATACATTACACATAAAACACAAGTCCTCCAAAAACTTCACTGGGCATCATGCAGGCGATGTTTTCTCTATCTAGAGCAACAGCCTTTGGACTAAGCTTCAAAGACCCCAGAAAGAATATTTGTGCTGCAGATTTATGCTGGCTTAACCATTTTGGCTTCTACTGAAAAATCTGAATTTGCTGCAGGTACTGAGAATTCTCCTCTCACAGACCACAGTTGCCAGGACTCCCAGAAGAGAAGAACTGCATATGAAAACCCACTTAAATATTTCATGTAGGCTCCTACCCATAGTTGCATGAGCCTCCATCCTCCTCAAGCCCACACTTCCTGTACTTGATTAGTCCCAGATTATAAGCCAAACCTGACCTGAACTCACATCCCCCCCCCATTTGAACAATTTATTTCTTTGCCTATTTTTACAAGTTTAGAGAAAGATTTGCAGTAATTTTCCTCCTGTGTGCTTTCACCTAGCTTCCTTGTGGTCCATGATGCCAGCTGAAGTTGTCAGCACAATATACCCAAACTGACATGAAGGTAGCAGGTTGTTCTGCCACTTTTCCAAATCCTTCAGCTGGACATCAAATCTGGGTCTGATACATAGGTCTACCTTGGCTATAACAGAGTGATTATTTTCTGTTTTATAATTCATCATATAATGGCAGTAACATTATAATCACAGTCAGAACAGGCAACTGCTGCCTTTGAAACAAAGCAATTTGTACTTTTCCCTCTCACTGTCTGATAAAATTCATGTTTACAGAACAATTCAAAATACAAAGAATTCACATGCAGGATCCATAAGGAGTAAAGGCAAACTTGCAGCACCATTTAGTATATTGTGAAGATTTTTATTTGAGTATAGGCCCATCAGTGTGCCTTAATATCATTTAATGATATTAGTGTGGATATTTATAACTGGTGGTTGCATGTTCAAAAACCATCTCAAATGGCATGCCCTACTAAAGAGTCATTCTAATTCCCAAATATTGCCAATGGAATTGTGTAAATTAAATAAGTTCATTTTTTATTCTGCCAAGGCTTTGCTATTGTTGTTGTTTTTAATATAAATTGAGTTGCCATTATTATGTAAGCTCAGAACAATCCAGATGACTTTGCTCACTGGACACACTACTAGAAATATAAAATAAATTGTAGTAAACTGAACTGCTGCAAGAGAATGTACTAAACTAACTCCATGCTGCCCTGAAATTAAATCACTCAATTTTTAAACATCCATTAAAGATGAAGCCCAAAGGAGCATTCAGGTATGTCCTAGATCAAGAAAGTGATTCAGCATTTGTTCTTTCTCTTGCATGCATTATCAGAGCTGCTCCTGTGGGTGGCTGTCTGCATCTCATACTTACCTAGTGAGCTGGAGACTTAGTGCAGCAAGCACAGATGATTTGCTACCCATTCGTGTTTAGACGAATCTGACTTGGCAGCTTGCCTGGGTGTGCTTGTGGGAGTGAGGTAATGGTTCATAGGAAGAAGCTCTCTGACTTGGATATCTCAAGCTAATGAGCTCTTTATCACCCCACGGGCCTGATGATGTTGGTAAGAATAAGGCTGTCGGAAGAACAAGCTTGTTACGCTGACATGTATTAAGCCATTGATATTGTGTCTTTCTCCAGGTGAGGGAACAAAGCTTCTAATGGGAAGCTGCTGTTACGTTTGCTACATTTACCAATCATTTTTTTAAACATCACTAATTTAGATTCAACAATGTGGGCACATTTATGGATTCACAATCCATAAACTCATTTTATTATGCACAGCAAGACATGAAGAACAAGAGCCTAGATATTAAGGCAGGGGCAGGCAACCTAAGGCCGGATGTGGCCCAATTGCCTTCTAAATCCAGCCCATGGACTGTCTGGGAATCAGCGTGTTTTTACATGAGTAGAATGTGTCCTTTTATTTAAAATGCATCTCTGGGTTATTTGTGGGGCCTGTCTGGTGTTTTTACATGAGTAGAATGTGTGCTTTTATTTAAAATGCATCTCTGGGTTATTTGTGGGGCATAGAAATTCATTCATTTCCCCCCCAAAAATATAGTCCAGCCCACCACATGGTCTGAGGGATGGTGGACCAGCCCACAGCTGAAAAAGGTTGCTGACCCCTGGGGTGGGAGCTTTCCTGTATTAAGGGCTATGGTCTGCAAAGGCTATGGTCTGCAAATTCTTGAATGATTCTGGGTCTCTTACAGAGCTACTCAAGAGTAAATTATATATAGTGGTACCTCGGGTTACAGACGCTTCAGGTTACAGACTCCACTAACCCAGAAATAGTGCCTCGGGTTAAGAACTTTGCTTCAGGATGAGAACAGAAACTGCATGGCAGCGGCAGCGCGGTGGCAGCGGGAGGCCCCATTAGCTAAAGTGGTACCTCAGGTTAAGAATGGACCTCCAGAATGTATTAAGTTCTTAACCTGAGGTACCACTGTACAATGTTTGTGATGTGTGTGCTTTGAAGCAAGAATTGAGTAATGTGACCTGGTTGGCAGCCAAGTAGGAAGATGAAGACTGAAGAGGGGTCATTCAATTCCGCTTCATACTCTAGTGCACCCACTATAAAGTACTTCTGTGCTTTTATTCACTGTGCAAGTTCTTTGTGTGTCTTTTGTAGTTTTGCTGTAAAATAAATATTTATTTATTTATTTAGATTCCCATACTGCCTTTCTGCAGAGTTTCCAGGATGGTTTACAAAGAAAAAAAGAAAGACTACTAACCTGAACTTTAAGCTATTTAATACTTTACATATTCCAGTTTTAATAACTATGTAACATTGAGTTGCATACAACAATGTAAATGCACAAATAGAACAAATTCTGCTTGTGCAACAGAACTTCCCCTTTCTCTCCATGACCACTGTACACCCCAAAAAAGCCTTCTCTGGGTTCCCCCCCAAACCTCTGGAGCAGATTTGCATGGTATGAGGCATGCAGGTGAGGTGATTGCCTATCCTTGTGGCTGTACACATTTGGGCAGATTTATTCTGCAACTCCAGGGTATGTTTTTGGTGCAATAACCAGGCAGTGGTGAGAATCCTGGTGAAACATTCTTCCCAGTCTGACAGGTTCATCAGGTTGCTTCAGGCTTGCTGGCTAGCATCTCTTTCATAGCAAGTTTGTTCCAGGCCTCGACAACAGCATAGCAGATGCTATGCCTCAGTTTCAGGAGAATCACTTTCAAGCTCTTGCACCTTGGGTTCGGCCCTTTCCCATGGAGTTGTGGGCACTTGGAAGCACACTGTGACACAGGGAGTATTACAGTCCATTGTCTTCACTACATTTCAGCCATACTCCAGGGCATGGTCTTCCTTCAAGGTCCTTGGGTCTTAAGCTGGAGCAGGTCCTCACCCATCTCATCCTCATGAGGAGGATGTTTTGCAATATCTCATGTCTCTTAAGGAACAGGATTTAGTCGTCAAGACAATGTCCTTGCACATAGCAGTTATCACTCTATTCTGCAAACTCCTCTGGTTGCCTGATCCCTGTAACTCCTTTCAAGACTCTCAACATTCCCAGCACCAGGGGACTCCTGCAAAACAACCTGCAGCTGTCTAACTCTTCCCTGAGGCTGCAGGTGCAAGTTTCAAAGACCAACCAGTGGGGTGAAGGGGCTGAACACCTCTCTGCATTCTGGCCCCTGCCTCGTGGATTTTTGGCCAGTAGGCCTACTGTAATCAATAAAGTTGTGACCTGTTTAAATCCCGAAATGCTTGTCCTTGTTCACTGTAATCTCATCTGGGACTCGCCGCCTGTGGCTCCACTATGCCTTGGGCCCACAACTTCAGTACGTGTTTAAAGTACAGCAGGAACAAAACACTAAAAAAATAATTTTTATGTTCTCCATTTCTTTGGTTGTGACATCTATAAAAAGATAAAGTTCAGCTCTATAAGAACCCAGCCTCAGCTCCTTATCTCTTGTTTGAATAGTTAAATGCCATCTTGGTTATTACTCATGCTTTCAACTATTGAAGAATTTTCCTTGCACGCCGACTTCTGCGCTGTGAATCAGATCTGCAATTTAGACACGCAGCATGCGTGCTGAGGATGCCCACAAAAAAAGGCAAATATGCTAATCCCTGCCATTTCTATTTTGGCTTTCAATTGCAGTTCCCTTCACTGATACAGCTCTCATGAAATTGCTCATATTGAATACAGTAGTCTTCTTTGAGACAGAGGTCTCACATGGCCAATGCTTAGGAAGATGGGAGTTGTAGTCCAACAGCATCTGGAGGGCACCATGTTGGCTACCTCTGGGCTATGCATTTGGGGAGGCTTCAACTGGGTGCTATGGGACAGTAGTATTTTGCTGTTATAAATTGTTTTATTAATGTTCTTGCTGCTAAATGTTGAATTGTGATTTTAATAATCTTTAGTTTATTGCAAATTGGTTAAATGGTACAATATTGAGGGCTTAGTGTGGGTTGAAACTGCAGGATAATACAGTGTCCCCCAAATCTGCTCTGGATAGCAGAAGGAGATGAAGAGAGAGGGAAGGATGGAGAAGTCCTGCTACACACACTATGTTGGATCTTGCCCCAATGTTCACACACGCACACACACACCTGAAAGAAACTTTTTAAAAACAACAACAAGGGTGTGCCTTTTGTGGGCTCTAAACACTTCCTGATATTCCAAGTTATTCAGTGCACACAGTGAATCCCTAGCTACCATGAAGTCTAGAATATTAGCAGTGACAATTCCCCATGAACCACCTTCAAAACTCCAACCTATGGCCTTAAGGCAGATGATGAACAAGTGAGTATACATTAGTGCTTTTACAGTGACTTCTGGGGTTAATCTCTATTGAGATAAGGCAGCAGGTTCAGTATGTGACTGATGCTCTGGCTTAGGGGCAAGGATCCTCTGTTCTTTGCTAGCAATGCCCAGTTTGAACAGTCAAAAGGAATGGAGAAGAGCTCCCTTGCACCTTCACATACCCTCCAATCCCAAGATCAAATCAGAAACTGGGACAGCTTCTCTGAATCAAGGATGTCCCTGGAAAACAGGGACACTTGGAGGGTCTGCCGTCACTGTTACTGGAATGAATGCTGACTGGTCTGGAGATCCCTTTATTGTTAAATTGCATCAAGATCTTTCATAGTGAATCACAGTGGAATTAAATCAATAGTCTCTCCCTCACTTATAGAACTATGATTCCAAGCTTCTCTGGGGAAATGGGAAGACTATTAAACCAATTTAAGTTGGTGGTCCACTACCATCTAGGTAAAGCGTGTTGTCTGGGCATGTAAATTCAGTAGGGATGAGATGCACAAAGATTTCAAGTGAACTCTGGAATTTCCTAAGCTAAATAGAACAAATCATCATTCAGCATTCCTAGTCGCAAGGTTCCATTCACTTATTATGTGTGTCCCAGAACAGATGTACAGCAGAAATTTTTCTATCTCACAATAAAAATTTAAACCAATAAAACTAAGCTTGAAGCGAAAAAAATCTCCTCTACCTCCCCTCTATTTCTATAAAGCTTCTACAGGATCTACATAAAACCCGGGCCCTGCTCAGGCTCATCTGATCCAGCCAAGCTATTCTTATCACAGGAAACCAACTGTCTGCCGCCATGTTCATGTTTGGCTCCAGTACAAACTTCCTCTCTTGAAGAAGCACACCTGTGGAGGTTACTTTCAGACCTAAACAACCTGCTGAGCCATGATCACCATTCCTCCCTCCCAGTGATGAAAAGGAACTTCTTTATTTTTGCAGCAGGAGCCAAATGGCATAAAGGCACTCTCCATTCATCAATTTTAACACAATAAATTGTTGCCATTTAGTTCAAGCATTTTATTTTGGGGTCATATTTTGATTTAAGCTTAACACTGTAAGAAATGGTACAGGAAATGCAAAGTGTCGTCCTATAACAACCTGTGATGATATATGACAATTGCTACCTCTATGGTTTTGCAAGCCATTATTATACCTGCTTCTGCAGAGCAGATCAGGAAGGTTCCCCTTTGCTACATGGTGGTAGGGGTTCAATAGCACTTAGACATTATAACTAAATCCAAATATTATCCATACAAGTGCCTCCATTTTAACAAGTTTTGCATGGCCTAAGTAACCTCTGGTCAACAGAACAGACGAAGTATGCAGATACTTACACTCATTTTAACCAGGTAAAGCAAAAAAACAGATTCTTACAGCATGGTCAATAACTGTGAATGACAAAGCTCAGCAACAGCCTCATGAGTTATGTGGAAGGCTGGACTGCACTGAAGGGCTCTGGCAGAGTAGCAGAGTAGCGAGGAATAGCTGTTTGAGTAACACACTATGTTTTCAGTGAATGAACACAGCGATACTAGGAAAAAACTTAATTGCTCCATAAAATGTGGGATTATTTAAAAAGAGAAATATCCTGCCTTGCAATAATGGGCAAGTATAAATGAGATTATTATGGATCAGGCAAATCAAAGCAGGACAATATGATGTTTAGTAGAGTTGGTTTTTTAAAAAATAATCAAGCCTCCATCCCAATGCCACAGGAATATCTCCACTGAACAGTTTGAAGAGCACAGCTCCATGGAATTGATATGCAAACTCACCTCGTGCACTTTTGCATAAAACCACTCTCTGCCCACATCCATCAGGTAAGCATAATAAAGCACTTCATAAGGACATAAAGCCCTGCTAGAACGGACAAAGGGTTTATCTAGTCCAACATCCCATTTCTCACCTTGACCAATGAGATTACTCTCAAAAGCCCACAAGAAGTGTACTTGTGCAGCCACAAATGACTCCTCTGGTTGCTCTCAACCAGCTGGTATTCAGCAGCCATAGTCAATATATAGCCACAACGACCAGTATCCATAGCCTTATCATCCATTAAATTATTGAATCCCATTTTTCAAAGATCGTCACAATGAAACATGAGGTCATACGACAAGGCCATGGCAGAAGGTGGGTTTTGGCCCCAAGTTCCTTGGATCAGACTCCACCAAAACACTTTGTAATAGCAATGACCTTCTGCAAAGTCTGAGGTGGAGAGATTCATGCTGAGGCACATGCATGGTGTTTGGTACCACATCCCATAATCATCCCACCCCCTCAGTATGTCTCAGAATTCTGAAATAAAAGAAACATTTTCCTGCAAGTTTTTGAATGGAGTAGTAGGGAATTACAGACTAGGTTCCTAGGTCTTCAGTTTGAAGCATTTCCTGTCTCTGTACAGCACAGAAATGCCACACCCCCCCCATTGCCATATGGCTTTCAGCTACCCCCAGAAGAACAGGAGAAAAAGAATCTGCCTCTTTCCCCACCACTCAACCACAATATGCCTGCTTGACAACTTTGCATATCTCCTACCTCAAGCAACTTTTGTCTCTCTAACTGCTTTCTTCCTGGCCAGCACTCTTGATGATGCAGAGAACCAACTTTTCATTTTTTTCTGAAGGAAAGGCCACCACTCAGGTAATGGGCATGCCCATCTTGATGCATGTATTCATGGAACGAGCCGGACAAATCAGGGTAGGCTGCCATTTTTCCATTCATCTTCTGAACTACTGCTAGTAAAAACACCAGTGCACATTACAGAAACATGCAAGCCGTTACGCCTGAAATGGAAGTTACAGTGTTAAGATGGCTAAACCTGTTGTTGTAACATCTTACCTCCTCCAGGCTTTTGCTTGTGTCTACAAACTTACTCATCCCTTAGATACCTGGATTTTACATTTTTAAAACTATTGCTTTAAAATGGGGAACACTCTTTGCAAAACAAGTTCCCATACCCAGTCTTTCCATGACCTAAAATACACGGACTCTTTTCTATGTGTTCCCCACCTCTCTTTAAACTCACTCTCTCTCCCCATCTTCATCTTTGCTGGTGACATCATGCTTCATGCCCTGAAGAGGAAGCTTTTCTGACAACTTTTCAATGGCAAGGCCCAGACAAGCCTCCATTCTGCTCCTCAAAGACCCCATCCGAACTGTCCACAAGCAGGATGAACTGTTTTCCCTTTAGACTTTTCACCCTGCTGTTGTAAATCCCATTGGCATCCAGCCAAGGCCTATGCTAGACACAGCCATAATAGAGTCATTTTTCTTCTGCCCTTCGCAGAAGGAAACAGCAGAAATGCTCTCCTTTCAAATAGTTTAACAAAGTGCAGATCCCAATTGAAGGTGACTCTGTAACCTCTCCAGCAGAAACCATTGGCTCCACTGCCCTGTGCTCACCCCATAAGGAAGTAGAGGCCAACACAGACAATTTAAAGGGAAGCATGTATAAGGAACTGCCTTCATAGCAGCAGTAATGTGGAGATGCAGCTGCTCCCCTGGGCTACATCATATGAGAAAATGGGCAGATGAGTGGAATAGTTTTGGAGGAGGGAGGAGCTCTATGAAATTGGTATGGAAAATAACATATTTCTAGGTGATGCTAGGGTCTCACATTCTTCACTCAGTACATTATCCTCTTCTGATTCCTCCACACTCCTCACTGGTTTGCTACCCTTGCTTCTCCTTCCTTCTCCCCACACAGAAGTCTACACCTGTCCCTCTGCTTAGACAAACCAGAAAATGAGCCCATCAGAATGGAACCATAACTGGCTTTTAAAGAGACAGGGCCCACAAATAAGTCACAAATGAGTTTGGAAACGCAAAAGGCAAGCACAAAGCCTGGGTGATGGATCTGCTTGCTGAATGTTTAGGAAATGCTGAACTTTCTTATGTGTGCAGTAAAGATCAACAACAGAAATGATCTGCCCACCTCCCACCCTTCATTCTTTTTTCCTTTCTTTTTTTGCCAGGCATATAACAAGCACAATCATGAACAACATGTGCATCACCTTTTGGTGCAAATGGTACCAGTGACCCCCGCCCCCAGCAAAAAGTACAGAGCAAAGCCTACTTGGGAGCAAAGGAAGAGGCAGTTCCAGCATTTTCCCTGGTCAGCTGGCACTACTCCATATAGTGAAGCTTGAATCAAAGCAGAAACTCGGCATCATATTTAATGAAATGGCACAGAATTGTTCTCTAATCTTCCTCAAGCAATCCAAGTGCCAGTCCCTATCTCACCACTCCATCATTACTTGTGTTCCTGTTACGTTTTCTCAGTTAATGAACTCCAAATGGCTTCTTGTTCTGGTGCGGAGTTTGCATTGTCATTTGGATCTTGTATTTTCTTTCCACTATGCCAAAGGGTGATGACTCACTTGAATTACACATCACTAATAGCTAACAGAAATGTAATGGCATCCACTCCAAAATGGCAATTATTATATCACTGAGGAAGCATGAGACCTCCTGGAGTTCCAGGAAATAAGCACACAGTCATGTTTCTAGGGCATGCTGGGAAATGTGGCGTTGTCAATAAATGGACATCAATCAACGTAAACTGCCTGTCTCTAGCTATGTCTCCCAGAGATTGAATTTTGGAGCCAACACTTTTATCAGCCATCATGATAACACAGAACACTTACTGATAAAATTTGCAACACATCTTCATATTTACCAGTCTCTATGACAACAGAGGATAATGGGCTGTCTAAAATAAATGGTTATAAGAAAGCAAACTGTACGTTAACTCTACCACTATACGCAGGCTGATGTATTTAAGGAACTAGATGTGCCGGTGGAGGTTTATGGGACAAATAGTGTCTCACATTCTTTCCTTCCTTCATTGGTGTTGGCTAATCATTTGTGATATTCACACATCTCCACAGAAAGCTCACAAGTGAGTGAGTACCTTTCCCAGGATCCTAGTAAGGGTCTGTCCCCTCCCTCCTCTCCTTCCTTTTAGTCCAAAAATTGTGTATGTGTTCTGTTTTGGAAACAGAGTGTCCGGAAATATTGTATCAACAATTTCCAAAACAGAAATCCACCAACTCATTAGTTCTGTGATAAAAGTAGAAATGGCCTAGTAACAGTTTCCCCATTTCTCAAGAACATGACATGCTGCTGTGTCTTGCCTTTGCTCATGAAACAGCTCCTAAGGGCTGAAAGACTGGGGAATGAGGACAGTGCGGGTCTGTCTGGCACATTCAACCCTGATTCAGAGAAGGAAGGGGCGTAACTCACCATGCCACCTAAACGTACATTCTAGTATAGAACACTAGCTCACTACATGAGCTCTGCTGGATCTGGACAAAAACCCACTGAGTCCTGCATCCTGCTCTCAGAGTGGCCAACTAAGGGAAGCTCACAAGCAGGACCCAACAGAACTCCTCCTGCTTGCGGTACCCAACAACTAGTCATCGGAGGCAAACAGGAGGTAGAATACAGCCACTGAAAGCTACAGCTGGTCAACAGACCACAGAATATTGAACTGCTGGTTTTGAGGCATAAAAGAGTATTGAAGCTGCAGTTTGTTCTTAATAGAAGCATTACAGCCACATCCTTGGGATAGAGGCTGTGCAGACTAAGCTATACCTGCTAATAGTTCTGATGCCTGCTTTCTCTGACAAATTAACTATATCAACAAGTTGATAATTGGGCCCTGGTTGGGCATCATATCTGTTGCATTTGCATGCCTCAGTTGCCTAGAAATGACTAGGAGAGGCAAAGCTGAGGGTGGTCTACAGATAAGCTTACCTAACTCTAAGTTAAGCCAACCCTTAGTTATTCAAAATTAAATTTTCCATGCCTTAGGGATATTTGGTTTTAATTTTTTGTTATTTGTTTTTGCCTTTTAGTTTATTTCTTTAATGGTTTGGCCATAACCAAGGAGGGTGATAAAGAAACCTTATAATGCTGGCCCCCATAGCCCTTCTACTATTAACTGTGTTATGAGCAGAATGTTTTCCAACCACTAAGGCACTTTTTTTTTCTGGAAAAGAGAAGTTGAAAGAGTAGCTGGAGTGTGTGTTTGTGGGAAACAGAAGAGAGGCCATACTTCAGTGGTAGAACATATGCACAGCTTACAGAGTTACACATATTGGAGACCCTAGGATATGAACTTGTCACCCACTTGTCCCTTTATACAAAGCTCCTTTGCAGACAACTTATTTTCCTCTCTGGGAAATGATATTACCACAAGCAACCTTGCCTGAAAACTGCTAGCACAGACTCTGAAGACTCCTGAGCAATATCTGGTGCCTTTACCAGAAGTGGGAGATATTTGTTTAGAAATATCAATGTTCTGGACATTTAAAAATAGTGTCCTGACTTTCCACAGCTTAGTATATTGCGTCATGAGCAACTGCACCCCCAGGCTATTAAGTTCTTTGCTAAGCACATCTATGTATTCCTGATGGGCCACTCACACTGAGATAATTCCTTCTCACATTGTCCACATAACATGTACAGTGAGAGGAGCAGCTAGGAGTCTCCTTTGGTTCCATATTTTAATTCAGAAAAAGTCCTTTTCAACACTGCCTGCAGCTTAAACCCTCCATTCTTTACCAGACATGGCCTGAAGGCTAGTGACAGTAATTGCTAGCAGCATTTAAATGGCAGTCTCCCAGAAATAGCATGAATCAATTTGACCTCTATAGTCTGGATCTACTTCATGCACCAAGAAAATCAATGAAGACAATTAGTGACAGAAATGGTAATCGTGGAAGCAACCAATATCTCCACTAAAAATAACGTCATTTCCATGTGGCATAGAATTTCTCTCTAACTTAACAGGAGCCATGGGTTGTCCAGTGCCAACTGGAAAATATACTATATGCTCCATAGAAGTGGAAAGGTCTCTAATTCTCTAGTACAGCACATGCTTTGCATGCAAAAGATCTTAGATTTAGACACCAACATGTCTAGTTAAAGGTAGCAGGACTCCTTGCTGAGCCCAGCAGCCCTTTGAGAGCAAGCATTGTGCTTTACGTGTATGATGTATACACAGCAGAGCTTCAAATGCTCACAAAGAGTAATATTTTAACTTGACATGGCTCCTATCCTACTACTGCCTCAAAATACCTCTTGCTCTCCAGTGTTCAGGGTACAAAAATCTCCACGAGTGCTTGCAGTTGGGAGCTTTAACATAGCAAAATAACATTTTTCAGCTAGGTATCTCAAACACTGGCAATAGTTACATGGGTTTTCAAACTGAAAAGATTTTCCATGGTAAATGTAGATCTAGCTACAATGGGAAAAATACAGGCTGGCATTTTGATGCCAAAGATGCTGTGTGAACACTGCAGGAAGAAGAAGAAAATCTGCCTGCATGAGCAGTCCAAGTCCCACAATAAACACTAATCTGAAAGCACCACAAGTTTATAACAACAACTATGTGGAACAAATACTAACCTTTCCAAATGTGTAACCAAAAATAAATCATGCAAACAACAGAAATGTGTATAATGTGTATAGTGTATAGTGTACAAATTTAATCCCACTCACACTACAGCATTTTAGAATGGATGATCTGACACTCCTGATGACTTCCTGACAAGTGTGTCTCTTAAAGGAGCAGCACATTCATTAATTCCTTCTGTATATCCATAGGCCGTGTGCAGTAGAACTGCTTCCTAGCTGTTGAGTAACTTGCTCTGTAGTAAACACAAGCCCCCTTTCAAAGCCAGAGTTAATTCCGCTGAACTATACAGCTTTGAACCTGCCATTATCAGCCCCACACCTGCCCTGCCAGGAGGCCTTTATTTAGCACTAACATTCATCACCCCGACTGAGCACATAAATAATGCCATTACCCACTCCAAGCTGTGATAAAATTAGCAGTGTAAACAGAGAAAGTAAATGACCTTAGTGGAAAACCATTGTTGATCCTGACCCAACACTTACAAAGCAGATTAGTCAGAGAAGAGCAGGACAGGATGACAAGGGCTCCTGGGGACTGTGTTTTTTAAAAAAACTTAAAAACCCGAGTCTCCAGAATGTTTATTCTTAGGAAAAGATCTAGTTCCCTTTGCAAATTTTACAAGATCCATGGCTCTCAAAAAAGGAGGTGTTAAAGCAGAGTTCTTTCCTGATATCTGCCAGCTTAGACAGAGTGCTTCCTTACTGCCCATCAGTTCTAAACTGCCCCCTTTAATGTGGAAGACAGAGAATGAACAAAGTTTATCCTACCTTGTTTTCTTCTGGGAAATTACTACCTGGAATTCCTCCCTACTCCAAAAAAAAAAAAAAAAAAAAAAAGTGGGGGGCGGGAGAAAGAATAAATGAAATGAGCTGCCCCTAGCTCTGCACTGGAGACCATATTTCAGAAAGTTTTTAGTCTCCCCCACCCCTCTTGAACCTGGAGGCTTCCTATGAGAATAAATGAAGACCACTGCCCTTACAGAGATTAGTAGAAGCTGCCTGAAACCATTTCCAATTGGCAGCTGCTCCATATGGTGGCAAAATGTGGTCCAACAGCACTTTATATGGAGTGCTCCCATTTATATGGCAAGCATCCATGCTACCGCTACTCGTTTATTGCAGTGTTCAAATTCACCCCGCAAAAGAACTGCACTGAAAGAGAATTTGCACAAGGACTATAAATGGACCAAGATATCCGTTGACTCCTATTTGTATTGCAGTGTATGTGACAGATATCTAATTGTCTCATTATCTGTATTAGCTTAATTAGGTGGCAAGCTCCTGAAAAGGAGGTGAGACAGAGAAAGGGAGAATGCTAGGGACTGAGAATTGCTGCTTACATGGAGCTCAAAATATGGGGATAGAGAATACTGGATTTCTTGTGTTTACCCCATGTATCAAGCTTGGATAGGCAAAATTTGATCCATTTTGGTTCCCCTTTGCAAAATGCCTCCTTCCCCACACTTATTGAAAGTATAGGTGCAGAGATGGTTCCTTTGCTTCCCAGCGTACATGGGAGTTGTTGCACATGGACACAGTGGAATTTAGGACTCAACCTGAGGTCCAGTTGTTCTTGCAATTTCTCCTCTGCATTTGGGATGTTTGCAAAATGGGACCCATGGAGGATTTGTGGTGGGGAAACCCTTAGCCCAGGCTTCCTCAACCTTGGCCCTCCAGATCTTTTGGCCTACAACTCCCATGATCCTTAGCTAGCAGGACCAGTGGTGAGGGATGATGGGAATTGTAGTCTCAAAACATCTGAGTTGAGGAAGCCTGCCTTAGCCCATTCCTGTTCTGCTCCTATTTTGAAGATTCACAATAGGGCTGATTTAAAACTAGCAGATTCCTTCTAAATTGTTTGAATTTAAAACGGGCCTGAGTAAGGTAACCACCTGTTAGCTGGCTCCCCCCCCCCACCTACCCAACCCTGTTTCCCAAGGAAACATACCCCACTTTGATGAAAGGCAGGACTCTGAGAAACTCCAGACTAGGCCCATCTTGAAGAAACAGCACCAGCCTCTCTCACAGCTATCACAACTGGCAATTGCTTTGCAATCACAAATTTAACACAGGGCAAACAGCATCAGCTGTGTCAAGGACTGGGAGCAAGAGTGGAAAAGTGGGTGGAGCTTTCAGGCTAGCAAGGTTAAAGCTTCCCTCCTTTTGCATGTTGAAAGCAGTGAGGCAGGAGATGCTAGTCTTTGAGTGTCCCTAGCGTAATTGTGGCTGCCAAGATGGGAAATGAGGTGGCATACCAGCTGCCTTCTTACCACAGGGGGAAGCTCTGCAGGAGACATAAAGCAGCCACACTCTACAGGACTTGACTGTGGCCTCCAACAATACTGTCAAAGGAACACCTGTGCAGTGGTGGACCTTGGGGTCTCAAATTTCAATGGTGCCAAAATTTGGCACGCCCCTCCCTCTCACCCTCCATTCTAAATCATAGTTGCCCCCAAGACACTGCGCCCAGTGTGACCAAACTGTTCACGCTCTCCTAAATCCACTCTGGCCTGTATGAGGCAATATTGTCACAAGGCAAGCATCTAGCAGGCACAACCTCTTCCTTGCTTTTTTTTCCCCTGCTATGGGGGGGGGTGACCATTTTGCAAGGGGGTTCTGTTCCTGGCTCCAAAACGCATCAGTGGAACACACGTATGCCCACTCTGCCCCCTGTCCTGCCCTCTTCCGGGTCTGTGCGTCAGCAATCCTGCATCAATAGGATGCATGCAAAATGGTCACCACCTGTGCTCTCTCCTGGAAGTTGTGACCCCTGTAAATGCAAACTGTGTGGATTAAGGACCCTTACTACAGAGGCTAGATTTTGCTCCAGGAAAATGTCTAATATTGAAGTCTGAGATACAGCAGTGGTATTAGTGACTATAGTACATTAGTGATTAATTTTAAATGAATATTGTGGAATATTGTGATTCGTGGGCTAACATTTAATTTCATCCTGATTTTAATTTTAAGCTGTATTTTAATCAATTGTTTGATTGTGTTTTGCTGTATCATATATTTGGTGTTAGCCACCCTGAGCCCAGTCCTGGAGGGCAGGGTAGAAATAAATTATTATTATTATTATTATTATTATTATTATTATTATTATTATTATTAAATTTCCATTGGCTTATGGTTGAAATATTTCATTATGGCTCCCCCAATTGCAACCTATAGAGCTTGTGTACTTAAAATACTTAGTTATTGCAGAAAACTACTCAGTATGCCACTATCTGACAGTGTCTTGTTGTGGATAGTAGTGAGATAATTATCTTTCATTTAAAATTTGAGGACGCTCAATATTATTTAACATAAAATGGCCCAAGTAGTTGTAGCTCTTCTCCATATAATGGTACTTGGCACTATAAATCTTCAAGGATGTTGCCAAAGATGATCTTCCTGATCTGTTAAAGAAACTTAATATACTAATTATTGGCACTTTTGCCTTAGTACTTTTACAATCTAAATGTTTTTTCCTTCTCATTAAATTCTTCTCTGAGCTTTTAAGAGTTTATGGGGCATGCTGATGAATTGTTCTGAGTAGTATTGGTGGGCTTCTGCATGTGCTAAGAAAAGCCACTACCAACTAGGTCTTAATTTGGACCAGGGTGGCCTTCATACTGAAATCAATGCTAGGACTTGGTGACCCCAGACTACGTAAAGTAATAAACAGGAAAATGCATTTGTGTATTTGCAGAATACCTCTCCTTCAGCACTGATTAACTACAATAAGCCGATTTATAGCTAAGTGATTTCGAGGTAATAGCATTAGTTGATGTTCTAGGCAGGTAAGAACACAGATACTTCTCATTTTAAAAGTCAAGTACTATCTTCAACAGTTGTACTGCAGAGAAATTACTCTACAAAAGGCACCTCGCTACATGGTTACAGCACATGGAAGCAACTTATTGGAAAGAGAGTCCCCAGTGATACATCTCACATATCAGCAGACACCAGAGCTGGCCATGGGCACCAGGCCCTCAAAAATAATCACCAGCCCAGCTCCAAGGCAGTAGGGTCAGGTGTGGCCATTTTAAAATCCCAATTTTTAAAAATAACTAAACTTTCTTGAATGAAAAGCTGGCAATACTGAACAGGATTTGATTCTCTGTGGAAGCGACAGGTAGAGGGCCTCTGGAGCTGCATGACACTGTTTAAAAGACATCCATGTGCAACAACCAGGTTCATGGTGGCTAATGGATGGTTGGAAGTTGAGAGGAATGTAAAGATGCAGTAGTATTAAACTAAATAGCTAGGCTAGAACAAGAATTAGCTCCAATGCAACAGAATTTCCCCTCTCCTCCCCCTGTATGCACCCTGCACCATCCCCAAATATGCTTCAGAAGGTTGGGAGAAAACCCTGAGGAAAGATGGAGAACATTCTGTTGTGGAAGGAGAAATCTGTTGCATAAGGACAGAGCAACCTATAGTCAGGTCAGGAGTCTGTGGCAGTACACCGCTTTCTTGGATGCCAAGCCCCTCCCTTCAACATCTTGTTTTAGGTTTTGGCACCATCATATGTGCGTAAATAAGAGTGCTCATTGAGGGGCTTACAAAAGGTCTCTTTCCCAGGGCCCACAAAAACCTGGATCTGGCCTTAGGGAGAAATCACATATCTACAGCTGTCAATGCCATGTCACATGAATTCTCCAAATAGCTTTTAACTTGGCAATAGTGTAATGCACTCTTAAAAGTACCAAAGCAATAAAATATTTGCCCTGACCAATGGCCAACATCACAAGGAAAGGGAATTTGTGGAGTTGTAACGAGAATGGCAATTGAGCTCCTGGGAAGAAAACTGTTGGAGAAGAGGAAGAAGAAGTGAAAGCTGAAAAAGGAAGAAGTAACCTTTTGGGAAACTAGGACAATTCAGTGGATCAATGAACTTTGGATAGACAGTTGGGACATCATCATCATCATCATAATCATCATTTATATGCCACCCAACTGACTGGGTTGCACCAACCACTCTGGGCAGCTCCCAACAAAATACAGTGGTACCTCGGGTTAAGAACTTAATTCGTTCTGGAGGTCTGTTCTTAACCTGAAACTGTTCTTAACCTGAAGCACCACTTTAGCTAATGGGGCCTCCCGCTGTCGTAGGGCCGCTACTGCACAATTTCTGTTCTCATCCTGAAGCAAAGTTCTTAACCCGAGGTAATATTTCTGGGTTAGCGGAGTCTGTAACCTGAAGCATATGTAACCTGAAGCATATGTAACCCGAGGTACCACTGTATTAAAAACACAACGAAACCTCAAACATTAAAAACTTCCCTGTACAGGACGGCCTTCAGGTGTCTTCAAAAATTCATATAGTTATTTATCTGTCATTTGATGGGAGGGTATTCCACAGGGTGGACACCACTACCAAAAGGCCCTCTGCCTAGTTCCCTGTAACTGCACTTCTCGCAGTAAGGGAACTGTCAGAAGACCCTCGGCACTGTTTTAGTTTCTTTGAATAAATAGTTGATTTCACGGACACCAGTGTTTTTTATGGCTGACCTACTCCTGACTCCAGCTCTTGACAGGTGTCAGTGCACACATCAGCTCCTCCTATAGCACTTGCAAAATATCACAACAAAACTCTACAATATATAAGAGACTGTTTGCTCTTCCTGCTCCTGGCTCACCCTCTCCTGCTCCCCTTTAACCATGCCCACATTTCATAGGATGCCAGGATTGGATTTCCATCCTCCATTTTGTTCTGAACAAAGGAGAGGGGGCAAAGAGCTTTGCTCTTCAAGCGAGCACAATAGTGGCTGATGTGGGTTCCTTTTTTTCAACGATGGAGGATATGTCTGCACCATTCTGTGTTTCTGCCTCTTTTTTTATGTGGCAACCATTTTGAGTTTTGCCATGCCCCCATGGCAGCCATTTTCTGTTATGCCACAACCTTGCAGTAGCCATCTTGTGACTGGTTCTCATGGCACTTTCTCAAAATTCCAAATTGCCCACTGCCCCCCAAACATTGGCAGACCCTTAGTAGGGAGAAATTTTGTAAATAACTGTTCCAATAAGATCCCAATAACATCCTTTGTGTAGTATACCCACACTCTGGTTGTGGCACATTATGATCTGGATCATATTGATTGATTGATTGATTGATTGATTGATTGATGGATTGAGGTGCATGGATTAGGTGTATGTTCAGTCTTTTTACCTGATTCAGCTGCAGGAGTCCACATTACAAAACTACAATAGCTGCTTCAATGCTCTCTACAGCCTGATTCATTCAACAATTGTCCCAACATCTGCTTTTCCGTTTTTCTCCTGGAACTGATTGCAAACACTGTAGATGGTTAAGATCTGTGCCTTAATTACAAGCACATGGAAGGCCGGCTGCGCCTGAGAGGATGGTGGTGAGAGCTGTCTCAGGAAATGCAAGCAAGCTGTGACGCGTGTACATGTCACATTCACTTTCCTGATGTGTTGCTGATTGGGGCTCTCGGTCCAAAACAAACACTACCTAGTATACAGAATTTGGAGCCTGTTTCCTCCGCTTGCAAGTGTCAGGGTCTGGAAGGAGGTTCCATGGCGAAAACAGCAATGCTGTTCTGAATGGTGGCAGCAGCAACGAGAAAAGCAAATTGTTCCTGGTCCCCCAACTTACAGGTTTTTAAGAACACTTGAGGAATTTGTTGTCAGAAGGGGACTCCCGTCTTGAGTGGACCTACCTCTTCCTCCTCCTTGCTACTGTTGGTGCTGTCCATTCACTTGTCTCTCCTTCTGGGCCCAGATAGGACTATCTCCCAGAGGGAGGGAGGAAAGGAGGGATGGAGAAGGGCAAGGCATATAGGGAGGTACTGCTTCTTACTGCTCCTCATACTGCTTGCTCAGACAGAGAGGACAGGGGAACAGACAGAAGAAACAAAGAAGTGGAGCAGCAGGACCGGGAGGCTCCGAGGAGTGTCTGAGGCTCCTTCCTGGGCTGCAGGTCTTGGCAGATACTCAGTGAAGGCAACTCCTGATGCTATCCCTGTTTGCTTCCAATTTATTTTATGCTTTGGAACCATACATAGAATCAGAATTGTAGAGGGGCCACAAGGGTCATCTAGTACAACCCCCTGCAATGCAGGAGTCTTTCACCCAATGTGAGGCCCAAACCCACGACCATGGGATTAAGAGTCACAGCTTCTACTAACTGAGCCATGCACCTTGTTAGAAATGATTGATAGACAGGAAGTAATATGCAACCCTGTCCTAGCTATACATGAAAAGAGAAACTGTCGTGTCATGACATTTTCCTCCAGGTGAAAGCGGCTAGTGACCCAGTACACACACATGTACACACACACACACACACACACACACACACACACACACATACCATATTGCCCTGTAGCAGGTAGCATAGCTCATTGGCTTGCATCTTTTGAGGATTTGTTTTCTTTCTTTCTGCAAGCATTTGGTGTGGTGAACCTTGATCCCACTTTTGACATACAGTGGTATCTCTAGTTATGAACTTAATTCGTTCTGGAGGTCCATTCTTAACCTGAAACTGTTCTTAACTAGAGGCGTGCTTTCGCTAATGGGGCCTCTTGCTGCCGCTGTGCTGCCGGCACACGATTTCCGTTCTCACTCTGGGGCAAAGTTCTCAACTCGAGGTAACTCTTCCAGGTTAGCGGAGTTCGTAACCTGAAGTGTTTGTAACCTGAGGTGTTTGTAACTTGAGGTACCACTGTACTGTGATCTAAATTATTGGGTTAATCATTAGAATAGCTTGTGGCAGGTGTCGGACTTGTAAACCTGCAGATCTCCCCCCCCCCCCATCCAATTCTATGATCTGGAAATCAAACTGTGCTCACACTGGTGAAATGGATGAGGAGAACATATTTAAACTAAGTCACATAAGTAGGAGTCAGGATTGCAGTTTCCCCCTCCTCTGAAAACATAAAGTAACACAAGTAAAACTTGGAGATGAGTTTCCTGAGAGGTTTGATACCACTGGTACTGGGGGGCTAGCAGACTTGATGATTCTGGAAAGGTGTCAGTCTCTAGCAAGCCTCCATAAAGACTTGTAGCTTACAATAATTTCAGTGGTTTAGGGTAACAAGAAAGGGCCAGAATCCACATTGCAGGAGGAAACAGATACGCCAATGCCTCCTCACGCAATCCTTTGCTCCCCTTCCCAGAGGGTCTCTATTTTCCATCTCCTACAAAGGCTAACCCTCTTGTTTCCATTATGGCTAGAAGAGAACCTGTCAGACATGATGGCCATCTATGCTCTTGCAAAGTGTCTTGTTGCAGACACCAAACATCACCTCTCAGCACTACCTTGCTTACGCTTGGCTTTGGAGCAGAGTCTGCATCTGAGGAGCCGACATCCTCTGAGAATGTTTCCAAGCGCTCGTTTCTCACTCCAGTCTAAATTACCCTGTAGTTAGACACTGATCTGGCTCAGATAAAATAATTGTAAGATTGCTTTGAAGCTCTTGTTCCCAATGAACGTTTTGATCCTTGTTGGCTGCCTCATGCTTGGCTATTTGGGATAGTGTCTGGAAAAGAAGCAAAACACTTATGCATTCCAAATGCTGGTGGATTTTTAGCTTATTTACGAGGATCTGGAATCGTCCTGGCTGGGGCAGTTCACTGCAAGGAGACACTGACTCTAGTTTCTATTACCCAGCGCCTACTTTTGAGACAAAGGATGTGTACAGCAAAGCCCAAGCTGCCATCCTATCTTCACACAGAAAGTCAGTGTGGTGGAGTGGTAAGATTGTTGAATTTGGATGTGGGAATCCCAGGTTGAAATCCTGGCTTAGCTTTGGAGTTTACTGGGTGACTTTGGGGGCTGTTCCTGGGTGACAGGGTTGCAGATGATAAAATGGGAGAATCTCATGCCTGTACCCCAAGTTCCCTCCTTGGACACAAGTGGAACATGCAGGTGTGATACATAACATATAATTCAATACTTGGAAAACTGTTCTTGAGCATTTGCTATCTTTTATTCACTAAGCCCACTGTTAAAAGTCTGCCACACCACTTCCAGGAGTAAGGTAGAAGGCAGTAGAGTTCACCCCACACAGCAGAAAAAACTTGTGATCGTTCCCATTTGTGGGTGCCTCTGACTACAGCCTCATTTTTATTTTTATTTTCTTGTTATACATTTTAAGGCATCCTATTACTCAGCAGAAATTATAACCAATGAACAATAAATATGGGCCAATTGTACTGGAGCATTTATGTAGCTTCAAAGACTCAGGAAAACATTTATAAACAGCAAAATTGGAAATATCCTCCCCAACCCCAATAATCAATATCAAGTTAAGTGACAAATAGAAGTGGGAGGTCTGGATTCTCAGGTTTTGGGGTGTGAGGTGAGGAATGATGGATAATATGATACATAAATGATAAAGGGCCTTCCAGAATCCGTATCCTTATTGGTATCTTAATGTTTTATAGAAAACTAGCAAGAAATGTATATAATCAGATATATTTATTGCTACCTTTCTATAAAACGTTAGGATACCAATCCTCCCTCCCAAAAATCAGCCAACTACAACAGTCTTATTTCAACAGTGAATCCTACAATTTTCCTATTGTGCATTGAGTTTTGTGGGAAATAGAACATTAATATTAAAATTTGTGATAATTATTTTCTGCATATAGGAGCAGCTTCCACCAATATCTCCATGTAATCCAGGGTGGGCAACCTCTTTCAGCCTAGGGGCCACATTCTAATTCTAGGCAACTTTCCAGGGGCCAAATGCCAGTGGTAGCTGGGGTCACTCAGGGAGGGTGCAATGCAATGGCCTGGGGAGAAGGTGCTGGCTGAGGGGTGTCCTGAGGACCAGATAAAGAGGCACAGAGGGATGCATTCAGTCTCTGGGACTGAGGTTTCCCATTCCCGAAGCAATTGCTCATTTCCTCTTAGCATTACAATGCTGTGCTATAAAGCAACACATTGGAGAACTTCTATTGTTCAGTCCAGGGGTCAGCAAACTTTTTCAGCAGGGGGCCGGTCCACTGTCCCTCAGACCTTGGGGGGGGCTGGACTATATGTGGGGGGGAATGAACAAATTCCTATGCCCCACAAAAAACCCAGAGATGCATTTTAAATAAAGGCACACATTCTACTCATGTAAAAACACCAGGCAGGCCCCACAAATAACCCAGAGATGCATTTTAAATAAAAGAACACATTCTACTCATGTAAAAACACACTGATTCCCGGACCGTCAGCAGGCTGGATTTAGAAAGCGATTGGGCCGCATCCGGCCTCCGGGCCTTAGTTTGCCTACCCATGGTTTAGTCTTAAACCACTTCCCTTTAACTGATGCACACTGTTGAACAACTCTCAGGAGGGAACATACGTTTCCATTTCTTTCTCCAGAGTTGTTTGCTGTCATTCTTGTACAATGGCCATATTGATCAAATAATGCATATATATTTCAGCAGCCACCCTGGTTCAAATGATCTTTGATGAGTACTCTTACACACTGCCCTTTGCTGTGCCTCAAACAACTGCACTGTGAATGTTAACATGGCTTATGTCATATTTGCATTTAGGTGGCTAAAAGCATTGGAAGCTGCCTTATACCAGGTCAGACCACTCATCTATCTAGCTTATTATTGCCTACCCTGACTGCCAGCATCTCTCTTCTGGAGGAGTCTTTCCTTGTTCTACTTGTGCTCTACTACTCAGCTACGGCTCTTGGCCCAACATATTTTAGAACTGGTTTAGTTTTTGCAATATGTCTGCCCATATTGGTTTGTGTGTTGTGTCTTCCAGATGTGTGGGTACAGGTCATATGCCCATCACCTTCAGAGATCAAAGTGTTGTATTGTTTTTAATTTCTCATTATAATTTCACTCTTGCACTATTGGAAAAGTTCCAAAAGAGCTGCAGAATCAGGTCAGCAAATACATTCCAGTCATTAATACCTCTACCAGGCAAAATGATTTCTGTGCGGGGGGGCGGGGCGGGGGATGCTATCTGCAATGTATGCATGTTTACTATTCTCTTTTTTTACAAGCACCTCCAATAACAACACACAGACTGGCGTTGTGTAAATGACAAGAACAGGAGGCTGGCAGCCTTTACAGAAAGATCATTCCTTGCCACAGGTTCAGGCAGCATTAATTAAGGGGGTGCATTTATAGGGTTAATAAGTCAATCCTGTAGATTTCTGGGGACAGAGTTTAAACTACTACAGCCATATCTCCAGCTCTTTAAAAGAAAGTGAGGGCACTAATTGTTTTACACTTTTAAATTCAACAAACAGTGCGCACTTGGGGAAGCTGCAGTGTCCAGCGGAAAGTGTCAAGAGGTTTATTTTTGTTGAGACCTGTGAAAGGGTCTGAGCTTGAAGCTTTCAGATACTGCTTCCCCGCCTGGAGCTACAGCATGTAAACAGTTTATTTAACATGATTTTTTGGCATGTCTTCAATAAACCCCTATAATAATTCCCCTGGCAGACCAAACATATTGCAGATTAACAGACATGGCTACAGTAAAACACCCAAGTGGCCCCTCCCCTGCTTTCCTGTTTGTGCACAATGTAAGACCCAGTACTTAGCTATGTTTATGCCTCTGTCCCTAGCCATTTCTGTGGGGCACAGAGCAGCTCCTATCGAAAAGTTGCTTTAGAATAAATCCAAAAGAGGGAAAACATCTCCCACCCTTGACCTTAGTGCCCTCTAAACAAGGTTCCTAATACACTTAAATCTAGTTTATAAACTGTGTTAGGTGTTGACTGTTGTTTATCTGGGAGTTTATAGGCTTGATCCAGCCTGGAGGAAAATCTGAATTAATGCTAAAGTCACCTATTGCTTACATTTCGTTTCAATGCACCCAAGTTCATTAAAAGTTTATCGTCTCCATGAAACTAAAATTGTGCCTATATAAAGTGATTTAATCTCTTTAGGGCTGAAACCACACGAACTGAACACTGTTGCCTTCTGAAGCACAAATTCCCGAAAGCCCAGCAGCCACGGATGGGGGGTCAGCAAGAAGCACAGAGGGCCTGTGTCACCTGCATTGCTAGCATAGTTTGGCCAGTGCACTTCACTATGTAAGGGGCTGGCAGCCGGCCATATCACAGCACAACGGAGAGACTGCCAGACCCAGGAGTCCGTCATCAGCTGCTCAGTGTCATGGCTTCAACACTTCCCTCCAGAGGCCATGAATTGTGCGATATTTGAACAAACAAATGTCATGTGCAAGGGTGCTGGTCAAACATCTACTGGCAACAAAATACAGAGCAGGCCTAAACCTTGGCTTTGTCTTTCCTCATCTGGGAATACTCAATTTTCTTAAAGAAACAGAACCTCATGTTGGCCATGAGCTTAAATTGCAGATTAATCTGAGCCAACGCTCACTAAGGATTAATCCCGGAACCTGTTTTTATTGCAGAGGTCAATTTTTGAAAATATTGTTATTCACAGTCTGCACCTGATCATCTGGAGAGTGCATTTCTTTCATCACTGAATAACTATATGGATCTCACGTATTTGAGATTAGGGACAATGTTTTTCAGGGTAGAGAGGAAGTTGGTGGGCTAGCTTCTACCACTCCTATGCAGAAGGGAAAGGGAAAGGTAGCAACAAGACACGATGACAGCCATGATGAGAGATAAAACATATGGGACCCTTGATTCTAGACTGGAAGCCCTACATTCCAACATAATCAATTTTCTGCATTCCAGACTGGGCGTAACAGTGCCAGAAGGACATGGGCAAATCCAGAGGGAATTCAAAGTGTACCCAAGGGGCTACTTGATGAGGTAAAACTCTTAAAGCTAAATATTTACAGCATCTGAAAGTGACAGCTAAGAAGGGACACGATAACTGTAGGCAAATAGTTGAAGGCTTTAGTGAGCTCAGGAAAAGAGACAAATTACTCAGTGACACACATTTGGGAGAATAGCAGGCAGTGATTAAGCGGAAACTAAGGGCAAAGAAGATTTAGGCAAAAATTAACTGGTAGCAAAATGCCCTGGATTTAAAGATGGATATCTTGTAAGGAGCAAGAGGTGATACTTCATTGTTAGGGCTAATTAAAAGCCAGAACATATTATATATGTCTACCACAGGCATCAAACAGCTGCACTAATATGTTCAAAATCTTAGTGAATAGTGATTATTGGACTTGAAAAGGTGCCTTTATTTTCTAAAACACACAAATCTCTTTATCAAAAACAACACTGTTTATTGGGAAATTCCAAATCAAAAGCCTTGGTGCTTGGCAAATCTTATTAATTATTTGTACTCAAAAGTACATGCACTAGGTCTCTTCCAACTTTACAATACTATGATGCTATGAACTCATAGTAGTATCTTTATTCTGTAGTAACAATATACAGTACAGTCTAATTAGAGTTGCATATGTAAGAGGAAAGAGAAAATGTAAATCTTTTTGTGCACCCTTGTTGAAAGAGTTAGTCCGCATTCCTAAACACAGTGGGTGCTATTCAGCTAAATTTTACTCAGAGTAGGCCCACTGAAATTAACGAATGTCATTAAGATAGGTCCATTAAATTCAGTAGGTTTACTCTGAGTAAAACTTAGTTGAATGGCACCGATTTACTTGAGGATAAACTCCATTAAACTCAATGGAACTCACTTCTGAATAACATGCATAGGATTGGGCCATTAGCTGACTAACTTATATCTCATAAAACTTATCCTAACTGGAAGAGAAGCTGAACTCTTGCAAGGAGCTGTGATTTGGTCCAATTTAGTGGTTTAATTCTTTCAATGTTTGTCTAGCTTGTCAGTGAAGACAAATTCCAGATGGGAGTAGCCATGTTAGTCTGTTATAGCAAACATTGGGGGGGGGGGGGGAGTTTTCTGGCACCTTAAAGACTAACAGATTTATTGTGGCATTGGCTTTTGTAGACTAGAATATCGGATGAAGTGGTTTCTAGACCATGAAAGCTTATGCTACAATAAATCCGTTAGGCTGCAATCCTAACTCCACTTATCTGGGACTAAGCCCCACTGAATTTAATAAGGCTTACTTCTGAACAGGAATGGTTAAGTTGCACTTTTAGTCTTTAAAGTACCAGAAGACTCTTTTTCTTTTTTTCATGAAGAGAAGAGTTTGGATTTGATATCCCGCTTTATCACTACCCTAGAGAGTCTCAAAGCGGCTAACATTCTCCTTTCCCTTCCTTCCCCACAACAAACACTCTGTGAGGTGAGTGAGGCTGAGAGACTTCAGAGAAGTGTGACTAGCCCAAGGTCCCCCAGCAGCTGCATGTGGAGGAACAGGGAATCGATCCCGGTTCACCAGATTACGAGTCCACGGCTCTTAACCACTACACCATGCTGGCTCTCTCTCTCTCTTTCTTCATGGTTCACAGATAGCAGTTATAAAAGATTTTATAATGACAAGAAAGACTGGTCGCAATGGATGACATCTGACTACTAGAGAATTAGATTGTTTGTGTTGGCTGCCTCATACACACCCTTGAAGTGAGTTTCAATCTATGACCTCGTCTGTTAGCTTCCTTTCCCATTCCACATACTCCTTGCCCTTGACAACAGACCTGTTCTATACCTTGGCTTGTTTCCAAGGGCAAGTGCTGTCTAATTTACCCTATACCAGCTCCCCCACCAATCATGCCATGCTTCATTGCCAGACCTCACAGTGGTCCACTTTTAAGTCTTGAGTCCCCTTTGTTCCAGCCAGCATCCTCCTACCTACACCAATGTAACAGACCGTCTCCTTCCAGCCTTCCAACAAGCATTTCACCCTTCTCCATCAGCTTGAACCATCACATTCCATCAACTCCCCTCAAAAAAAATCCATTACGCTAGAAAGCCTTTCCTTGCTGGCTAGAAATTGAAAAGAGCCTTATGATGGTGTTCGCCTTCAGACTTGTATTTGGAGGTATGTAGCGGTAGCAGAACAAGTAAGACAAAATGAGTTTCGGTACTAGAAGGATCTCCATTGCCTGACAACTCTTGGAGGCAGTATACTTGGGTGGCTTTAAAGAAAACCTAGACAAATTCATGGAGGACAAGGCTATCAAGGCTACTAGCCATGAAGGCTAGTATGCTTGTGAATGTCAGTTGCTGGCAATCACAGGTGGAAAGAATGCTGTTGCACCCAGCTCCTGCTTGTAGGCTTCTGATAGGCATCTGATTGCCACTGTGAGAACAGGATGCAGGACAAGGTAGCCCTATGGCCTGGTCTTGCATTCTTATGTTTGCTGGCCCTGAATACATGCTCGGAGGTCCTTGGGAGATGCATTTGAACAGATCCTAACTCAGCCTTAGGCTCTCTGAAGGTACAAAGGCACCGCTGTGCTTTGATCATTAATAACAATTAATCCTTGTGCTGACAAAACATTTTTCAGATGAGACTGTATAAGCTTCTTTACCCAAGCTAATGCGAAATACTTAAAAATCTTCACCAGGGACAGAAGTCAGGGTCATTAATTGACACACAAGTGCAACATTTCCAAAAGGCATAAAGGGAGGCCCATTATACCACAAGGGATCTTTACTGATTTCTCGTTTCCTGAGGGATTTCTGTATTATCGCTCATGGTCTCAAAGGAGGCCTGCGAATTACAACCTGGACAACTTCACAAAAGGGCCTAGGCAGCTCGTTCCCCTTTCTCAAATGACTGCTTGTGTACACCACTTCAGAGAGATATAATGAGCATGAAATTAAATTATACAGGCACCCACTTAAACATTTGAACCATAACTGCTTGCCTTAATCTTGATTTTGAGGACAGGATAGAAGCCACTGCAGTTATGACAAGGCTTTATCCCATCTGTTGCTTGTGAATTCATTCTGAATTGATCTTTGGGGCACTCATTACTTCGAGTATGTTCACAAGACTGATTTTCCTATCACAAATAACATTTTCCATTTGCCTTATGGCAGAAATCTCCATGGTTCCTAGTCTTGTGAAGAACTTTATTAACTCACCTGTTGTATATGTATCTCAGCTTAAATAGCAGATTGCCTATCATACCAGTTTGTGCAGTTTCATTATCATGTTTGGCAGCAATGAAGGAACTGCTGGTCCACTCACACTCAAGGCATCAGATCCCTGCTGAAAGATAGCTGCCTGAATCCCATGGAATCTGACTCAAATAATTGTTCTCTGGCACTCTGTGTTGTATATTCAAATGCTATTCTCAGGGGCTTTGCAAAGAAGCCTGTGTGAAATGCTGGGCTTTGTTTTGGAAATCGAGAAACTCTTCGAGTTGCTCAAGTGTTTGAAGCTGTTCAGAACAGACCTTCTGACACGATTTAATACTTCACAGCACAGACGGCAGAAAGGTGCCTCCGTCACAAACTATTACTCTCCAAGCCACTTTGAACAGCATTGCTGTGAGCACTAATTTAATTAAAATAATACTATTTTCCTTTTAGCTCTAATCCCGAATGCAGATCATTGAAGCAGGCCCCAAAGCCAATTGCCAGAAGCTTTACAAAGAGAAGGCATACTCAAGAGATGCACTCCTCTGCTTCAACACCCCCTGCTGGTGAAGAAAGGGCTGTCATTATTAGAGGAAGACCACTGAGTGCTGCATTCCCACCCACTCAAAGCTGTTAGGATGTGTTCACAAAACCATGCTGTTCAGTTTGGGATTAATTCATTAGGAATAACTGCTATTCCTGTCAGTTACAATATAAACATGAGGGTTTTTTTTTTGGGGGGGGTTAAAATCAAACACTCCCCCCTCCATTTAATTTGTGAGTACAAAAGGATAGTCAGGTACAGTAGTTATGATAATATGCATTATCTTCAGTCAACATGGCAAGGAAGTGGGTGAACTAATGATAAGAGGGTGTGTGGAAGAAGGGCAATAATATGTTGGAGTAATGAATTGTAAAAGCTAGCCCAGGGGTAGACAACCTAAGGCCCGTGGGCTGGATGTGGCCCAATCGCCTTCTCAGTCCGGCCCATGGATGGTCCAGGAATCAGTGTGTTTTTACATGTGTAGAATGTGTCCTTTTACTTAAAATGCATCTCTGGGTTATTTGTGGGGCCTGCCTGGTGTTTTTACATGAGTAGGGGCATAGGAATTCATTTATTTTTTTCCCCTTCAAAATATAGTCTGGTCCCCCACAAGGTCTGAGGGACAGTGGACTGGCCACTTGTTGAAAAAGTTTGCTGACCCCTGAGCTAGCCTCTGCCTAGTAACATAGAATTGGGAGGGACCCCGACTGTCATCTAGCCCAACCTCCTGCAATGCAGGAATTATGCAGGTGGCCCATATGGGGACCGAACCCACAACATTGGTGTCATTAGCACCATGTTTCAACCAACTGTGCTATTGTGTCTCATTTATGCCATATGTGTAAATCGGGGATGGGGATCTGTGCACCTTCATATGTTGCTGGACTACAAATGGCACCAACCCTAGCTAGGAAGGTCAATAGTTAGGGAAGACAGAAACTGGAATCTAGCAAAATCTGGAGGGCCACAGATTCTTTGCCATTCCCTCTTGCCCTCTCCCCCAAAATACCACCTTTGGCATGGTTCGATATACCATGCCTTAGGCATATAACATCAGAACAGCAAGACATGTGACTGTGGGAGGAACTCAGTGTTGCACTCTTCTGATAGCTCTGTCAACAGAAGCATTTCTGCTTGCCAAATGGAACAACGCCCCCCCCCCTTCTGTGGGTTCTACTGACCCTCCAGCCTGGATTGGGAGGGGAGGAAAGGCTCATTGCACTAGCAGGAACCCTTGCCCTGGCTTCTGCTAGCACACTGGCTTAGTTGAATCCAACCCTATTTCATTAAACCCACCCACTGCAGAAGTATATTATCCCATATTTCTAGTTCAACAATGCCAGGAAAAAAACAAAATAAGGAGAGAATTGTCTTCCTCTGGAAGAAAGAATTAACGGCTCATAGACTGAACAGATTTGTGAAAAGCTTGTGGGTTTTATGATAAAAGCATGAAATTTGCCACAGTCTTAAGGCATGTCCAAATAAAGATTTTCAGATAAGAAGCCATCACCAACTAACATCCTAACAGCTTCAGCAAGTGTTATAAATGCCGAGCACATTTTTCCCCTACTGATGTTTCACTGATAGCAATTGTTTATGGGTTTAGACCATACCAGCAGGGTTATTTTTTTTGCTTTGTTTGTACATTTGTATTGCTATTGACCTAGGTTTCCTAAAAACCATGGCAATCAATTTAAGATGCCATGAAATGGTTGAAAAATATTTTCCAAAATCTATCTTGCTGTCCTGTGCCACTTGTGAATACTTAGTAAAATATGAATTCAAGAGCAAAAGCACAGCATTATCCAATACATTTCCAAGTTTCTTTTCATTATGATATATTTCCCTTTGCTAATAGCAATATTTCCAGACTGATTGATGATGAATAACCGAATATTCCTGTAGTCACATACTTTGTATAACTATTTGAAAGCAACAAAAAAGCCGTATTACATAACAGTATAGCCTAAAATTAATTAAGAGGGTGGACATTCAGTATACTTTAAGTACACATTTCCTACTGCAAGGGCAAGGCCAGAAACCTGTTCAGCTAGCATTGCCCACTTTTGTGCATCCTTTTCCCACTGGCATCTCAATGCCTCCTTGTCATGTGGCACCTCTTCTCAGGAACAGCCTTTCTTGCTCTCTGTTTGCTCTAAATCTGTTTTTACTTCAGCACACAGGCAGCCACACCCACCAAGAAGGTGGGAGTTCATTTAGGCCAGCTGCAAGTCTCTGGAGAACCTCAAGGCTTACCAGAAATGGAAATGGCATACACAACATCTACTCACTTAGTGGGCAAATGGTATACATGGCATGCCAAAACTTATTGAATCCTTAGTATATTCATGGATAACTCGTCTAATAAGCATATGCATTACTGTATGTGTGCCAAGGCCCCAGGACCCTGCAGTTCCCTGGGGAAAAGGAACTGGACACTGGACAACAGCATATTGGGTTTAGGGTTCAAATAAGGCCAGAACTTTACAGTAAAGCCATTGCCATTCTACTCCAGCCAGTCTGCTAGAAGTGCATCTAAGGGAAACCACATCTTGGAGGGGGTGCCCTATGACCTACATCAAAGGAGTGGTATGGCCCTAGCCCCTGCCTGGGTGCCAAACAGAAGCTACTCCTCCCAGATCCTTTTAATAGGATACCCTTTACCAGGGAGGGGTAAGCAGAGGCTACAACCTCCCATCCATGCATGACTTAGACTTACCCAATGCCTAACCCCTATGAGGTAAGGTTACAACCCTTGGGGTTCTTTAGTTTATGGAAAAAAATGACTAAGTGAGGACATGAGAGCACAGACAAAAGGAAAAACCTCTTCACACACCACATAATTAAACTGTAGAATTTGCTACCATCGATGCATTGATGACCACATTGACAGGGATTAGACAAATTAATGGAGGATAGGGCTATCGGTGGCTATTAGGCACAATGGCTATGTTCTATCTCCATTGTTGGAAGCAGTATGCTTCTGAAAACCCGTTGCTGAGAATCACAAGTGGGGAGAATGCTGTTGTTCTTATATTCTGCTTATAGGCTTTTCATAAGCATTTGGTTGGCCACTGTGATAAGTCCCCTATCCAATCAGCTTCTGCTTCACTGAAACCTTGGATTGAGGGAAAGAGGTAACTAATAGTGTCTGTGGCACATCAGTCAGAGACAACCTCCTTATTTAAAGACTGGTTTCAGCAATCTAGTGGGAGGAGGAGAATGGATACCCTGTTGTTGCTGTTATTGTTAATAACATGGATACAAAAATGAACTTTTGGGAAGGAGGAATGAATCAATCCAGTGCTGACTGATAAAAAAGATAGCAGTCATGGGGGAAAGAATGTTTCCAGTGAAATTATTTTTACATGCAACTGAAATGGAAAATGCACAAATAGTCACTTCTGGTGAGCCCTCCAACAAAGCCTTTTCACGCAGAGCACTCCCTGTTTAGAATTTAAGCCATCCCATGCTATTGCTTCTTCTCTCTGGTTTTCTGCCTCCAGTTTTCCAACACTCATGGCCACTGAGCGCTCTTAAGATGTTTTTTCATAAGCTTGGGGTTCCTTCAAGCCTGCTAATATCTACTTGTGTGCAGATAGTGTTGTTTCGGCTACATAAGTAACTGCACTCAGCAAACTGAGATCACTATTAGTAATTTGTCATTTTAACACACTCTTCCTCCAAGAATATCATGACATTGTACATGCTACCCTCTTCCATCTTTTAGGTAGCTAGTTTAGGGAAAGAGAAAGTGACTAGCCTAGAGTCACAAGGAAGCTTCATAGCTATGCAGGGCTCTGAGCCTTTTTGTTCTCTTCCACCATGTGAACCCAACCAGACAGGACACCTGAGCTTGATCACTCCAAGCTCAGACCCTGTGTTTAGAAACTTTACCATATTTTATAACCCAAGATTTCTGCCTGTGTTCTTTTTGCTTTTGTATGGGAAAACACACAAATTTGACCTTTGAAAGATTGTAAGTAAAATATTTTCCTTAACTTACCAAACTGTGTGGTCTATTGTATGCAAAACAGAGTAGAAAGTGGGGAGCTGTAAGCAACTTAAAACTGAATATTTAAAAGGTCTAACAGCCTATATTCCCATGCTTTACTTTGCTGAAGCCTATATTGCCATGCTTTACTTTGCTGAATGTTTTGTGTTTTAAAACATCTGCTGAGGCTCTTTCTTACAGAAGAGTATTCTGCCCTGTGTTTGGACCTATGGATCCAGTGAATTCTTCTTTTATTAACTAAAAGCAATCATAACCAATGGTGTCCTCCTTTAAGACGGCTTGTGTATCCCATTGCCCTCTTGTGTATCCCATTGCCTTCTAAGGCAAAGTTGATGGCAGTATGCTAGAGGGCTTTCTCTGAGGTTGCGCCCCATTTGTGGAACATCCTGCCCCAAGAGCTTAGGTCATCTTCCTCTTCATTTGTGTTCTGTCAGCAGCTTGAAACTTTATTGTTTAAACAAGCTTTTGATACTGCTGCTCCTTGGCGGACTTTTTCCTGCAGCAGTTTTTAGTTTGATAACTTGTGTTTTAATGGTTGATCTATTGCTGCTTTTATGTTTATGTTTCTATTTGTAAGCCACTTTGAGTAGCTCTTTTGGCTGTTTCTACAGTCACTGACCATACGTTTTACAAGCTCATTTAAACATCCATGAGGGGAGAGTGGTGGCTAAATGAAAATATAAAATTGGAGGGAAGGGCTGTAATTTAGTGGTAGAGTATCTGTTATGCATGCAGAACATCCTAGGTTCAATCCCTGGCATTTTCAGATAAGACTAAGTAGAGATCCATGCTTGAGACTCTGAAGAGTCAGTGACCCTGCCAGTCAGCGTAGTCAACATCAATCTTGATGGACCAATTGTCTGGCTCAGTATAAGGCAACTTCCTTTATTTCCCGTTCAGTTTGCACCCAGTACACCTGTGCATAGCTGTCAACTTTTCCCTTTTCTTGCGAGGAATCCTATTCGGAATAAGGGAATTTTCCTTAAAAAAAGAGAAACGTTGACAGCTATGCACCTGTGTTACTGGGAATCACAAAATACACAAATCCCTGTTTAGGGAAAATGATTTTAATGCTAGAGGGTGTGACCTTTCAGGCAGACTTAAGACTTGTATCCTGGCTCCAGAATCAGGAGGTGTCTCCAAGTAGTAAGCAATTGGTTGCCCGTGGAGGCTTTGGATGCAGACAATAACTAGGAGTTACTTCTCAAATGGCTTCAATAGCTGAATGCATCATAAAGGTAAAGGGACCCCTGACCATTAGGTCCAGTCATGACCGACTCTGGGGTTGCGGTGCTCATCTCACTTTATTGGCCAAAGGAGCTGGTGCACAGCTTCTGGGGTCATGTGGCCAGCATGACTAAGCCGCTTCTGGCGAAACCAGAGCAGCGCACGGAAACACCATTGACCTTCCCACTTGAGCGGTACCTATTTATCTACTTGCTCTTTGACGTGCTTTCAAACTGCTAGGTTGGCAGGAGCAGGGACCGAGCAACCGGAGCTCACCCCGTCGCGGGGATTCGAACCGCCGACCTTCCTATCGGCAAGCCCTAGCCTCTGTGGATTAACCCACAGCGCCACCCGCGTCCCAGTATGACTGCATCATACTTTCCAGCAATAGACATTCTCATTGATTTAGATTTTGGCTCCTGCCCTCTGACTCCAGTTGCCCTTGAGTTATGCTAACCACTCTATGATATCAGAAATTCTCTCGCCCTAACTGTAGTAAAAAACTAGATCACACTTTATACCAGTTGCTCAAAATCTCTGGAGGAGATTGCACTTTTACTTGAAGGTTTTTTTTTATGGGCATCTGGTTGGCTGTTGTAAAACCAAGATGCTGGAATAGATAGGCCACTTGTCTGGTCCAAAAGGTTCTTCTTTCGTTCTTATGTCCATGTTAAAAGAAACAGGTTCTAAGGCATTTAAGAGAGACTTATTTAAGGCTGAGGAGTCTCCCACATCCATCTCTGTTTGCAAAGGCCCTCTGATTTGATCTGAAGGTTTTCTCTTGAAAAATGTAACTTGCTTATTTTAATTACTCTTTGCTTAGGAAATTTCAATGAAGAAATAAACACTCTGTGGCATGTAGGTTGAAAGTGACCTGACTAAAATAAAAATAGGAGGTGGTAGATTAAATTTAAAAGTGATAGGTCATGTCTAAGGATGAAGACAGATGTACCATTATTTTAAAAAGCTCTGACAGTGGTATGTACCCAACTTATGGCTGGCATTGCAGCTGGCATAAGAAACATATGCAGAAGGAGGCCAATGTCTGAATCAGCAGTCAGTCTCACCCCCATTCTTATGAGTCATTTTTATATTATTTTTAAAGAGACATATGCTATATGTGTGTGCATATATATAAAACATGAATAATATTTATGCAAACCTTATGTGCCATCAAATCTAATGCACACCCTGATTTTTATGACATAATTTGGCCCCAAAAAGGTGCACATTACATTTGAGTAAATACTGTAGTATAGGTAGTTTCCAACTAAGTTCTACTCAAGAGTATACCCATTGAAACTAATGGACTTAAGCTAAGCATGTTCATTGTCCTAGCTCCCACCCTCAGATAAAAGGCATAGACTTTGCTCAGGAAATCCCATGTTTAAGTATTCAGTACATGAGCTGCATCAACGATGGTACAGGTCACAAAGCTCAAAATGGTTCATCAGCAGAGACTAGGATAAAAGGCTAAGTGTAAGCAACAATGCTGTCTCAACACCTGACACCCTTCCCACTTTGCTTTTAAAGTGGTGGGGCAGGGCCCATCACTTGGGTGGTTCCTGTTCCAAATAAGAAGGGTGAGCTTACAAGTGATTGCCTCTACTGGGAGGGAGCAGGGAGCTGGTTCTGCTTGCACCTGTGCTGTTGGTGGTGCAATCCTTGGCAATGCAACTTGAGCCCAACCCTCAAACTCACCCTGCAATCTGGCCAGTTCTGCTGATTGGCTAACTGGCTTTTCAGCTATTGTGGGTACCTTGCTCTCTGGAAGCAAAGTGAAAGTGGGCTCAGCTGACTCCCCCTCCCCTTCTGAAACATCTGGCAACCCTGGAGGAGGACCCTCATCCAGATCACTGGCCTGGCTGTCTCCACCCACTGACGTGGAGTCCTCCTCTTCTGACAACTTCTGCTAGCCATGGACTCCATGGGTACCACAACACCCATTTATTTTAATGAGTCTGACTATGAATATAATTGACAAGACTCCTAAGATTGGGCAACATGATCACATTACACCACCACTTCTCCATCTCCACTGCCTGCCAGTCCATTTCTGTGCTCACATTGCAGGTTCCAGTTTTGACCTTTAAGGCCTTGCCTATCGGGATCAGGATAAATCACCTATCTCCACATGGACCTATACAGCCCTTGAGATGTTGGGAGGTTGTTATCAGAGTGCCCTTGCCAAGTGAGGTGCAGAAGGTGGCTACAGGAGAGAGCCTATTCAGTGGTGTCACCATGGCTATGGAATGCTACCTGCTTTGGTCTCATTTTGATTCCTGGCAAATACCTTTTCCTTTTTCCGGGTCTTTTAATGCATATTAGGTTTAAGCAGTTTTTCCTCTCTGCAGCTGTTTTGGTACTTGCATAAACTTCAATGACTTGCTCGGCTGAAACCCCAAGTAACTGGTGCCATACTTTCTTTCTTTTTTTGTCCTTGAAAGAATTTTTGTGAAATAGACTTCTCTGTGAACTGGACGCACTCTGGAATGTCACCGTGTTTGGGCTGAAACTTGGAGCTGTTATCTTGATTCTGTGACTCAGCAGACTGGTGCCCACCAAGACACAATCAAGTCTAAGCAGAAGGGCATCCAAATTCCAAGGAGAGTCTCTCCCCTGTTACAAGAGCCCAACCCTCCGAATACCAGTCTGGGTCAGCTTAATGGTTCCTGCCATAGTGCCAATGAACATAGCCATGCATATCTTTCAGAGCAGGGTTTCATAAAAGTGTATCAGAGCAGATGAGGAAAATAAAAGTACTAGGTTCAACTCACAGATCAAAGTATAACTGCAGCTCAGTGGTACAGCATATCCTTTCCATGCAGATGGACCAATGGCCTGGGCTCAGTATAAGACAGCTTCCTACGTTCACACAGTGTGAACAGAAAAGAGGATGCAGATACTTCCCAAAGCAGCTCTGCTACTTGAGTGACTATGCTAGTAGAAGTGAAGAAAAGAGTTCTTGACTTCCAGCCACAACCACTTGGAACCATTTATGCTGTTGTAAAAATCGAAAGGGGGGGGGGGCAAAGCAAGCCAGAGACGTTTGGCTTTGCTCCTCTCCTCAGCAAGACTACAAAGAAGAGCAGCACACTTGGAAGAATTTCCAAACAATTCTGTAGCCTGTTGCCATCCACCAGGGTCCCCATTTAGGGAGACAGAATGGCCTCACCCCTGAATTTCAGCCCACTTGCAATTATGCCTAAAGATTATTAAGTGGTCTAAAAGTAACCATAGCAAATGCGATTTACAATGCAATGCTTTTAGTAAGAGCAGGCTTTTGACAATTGTGGCATGGATGGGGTGGTGTGGAGAGCACAGCTGAAGTCTATCTGGAATATCCCACAGGTCAAAGAACTAAAGTGCTTAGAATCTGTCCTGTCTGTAGAACTTAGAAACTGGTACTTGTAGGTACGTTTCCAGTCTGTGCTGAGTTGTAGCGTATTAGCCAATCAGGCTGTGGAAGCAAAATGCTTTTATTTGGCATGGAGAGGTTACTGGTTACGAGGGAGCCCAAGACGACAAAATTGTCTACCACCTGAAGCATGTGGTCACCAGTGCTGACATGTGGAGTGCTGGCAATGTTCTGACCTAGGATGTTGGTCTTCATCAGGCTGGTGGTAAGGCCAAACTCCATGCAGGCTTGGGCAAAAAATTGATGAGTCTTTGTAGAGCTTCCTCAGAGTGTACATTTGCGTCATCTACAAATGACATCTCTCGGATAAGGGCCAGTCACACTTTTGTCTTGACATAGAGACATGCCAGGTAGAAAAGACCCCTGTCGTTCCTTGAATGAATGCACACACTGTCTTCAGTCAAGCTGAAGGCATAGGAGAGCAACAGGGAGAAGAATATGCCAAAGAGAGTTGGGGCAAGAACACAGCCCTGTGCCGCACCACTCTTTATAGGGAAGGCATCCAAGGATGAGCCATCATACTGGATGGTGTTGCACAGGTTCTCATAGAAGGACACATTAAACATTTCCCAGCAGGAATAGGTGTTTGCAGGCTGGGATCCTCCTGACAGCCTGTTCTAAGGTAAAGGTAAAGGTACCCCTGCCCGTACGGGCCAGTCTTGACAGACTCTAGGGTTGTGCGCTCATCTCACTCTAGAGGCCGGGAGCCAGTGCTGTCCGCAGACACTTCCGGGTCACGTGGCCAGCGTGACAAGCTGCATTTGGCGAGCCAGCACAGCACACGGAACGCCATTTACCCTCCCACTGGTAAGCCGTCCCTATTTATCTACTTGCACCCGGGGGTGCTTTCGAACTGTTAGGTTGGCAGGCGCTGGGACTGAACGACGGGTGCGCACCCCACCGCGGGGATTCGAACCGCCAACCATGCGGTCGGCAATTCCTAGGCGCTGAGGTTTTACCCACAGTGCCACCCGCGTGTTCTAGTTCCTCATAAAACTGGTCCTTGGTCTGTATGTCAGAACACATAGTGGGAGCATAGACGCTCAAGATGTTAACCAGACCGAAGGTGGTTGAGAGGCAGAAGGAAAGCATTCAGAACCCTTGGTCAGTGGTTCTATTGCAAACAGAAGAGCCAACGCTTCTGCCAGAAAAGGGTATTGATCTTCCCTCAGAGTTTGCCATTCGAAGCAAGTCTAGTCTGCTATAGTACATGATTGCTATTCTGATGCAAGAGTCACCAATATTTTGGGGCCTGTGGGGATACGGTATTTGCAAAAGGAAAAAAATATTGTGGGCACCCCACACACTAGAATTAATTCTCCTGGCTACAACAGTGTTTCTTTCAAGCCTAATTTCAGAATGGGGGAGAGGGGACCATGTAGGCACCAGGAAAGGCCTCCATGGACACATGGGCACTTTTAGGTGGTATGTTGGTGACCTTGCTCTGATGAGTATCCAAAGCATTCAGTTGAGCATATCAGTGGGGCATACCATCATGTTTGGGATGGGGCTGCTAATCTAGTTGTTTGGTTATTTTCAAAGGTAGACGCTGGATGCGACAGAGAGGATTTACTTGGGTAACTAGCCACAAAGATCTTTACAGAAATGCTGCCTTCTACGATTGAACACCCTGCCTCTGGAGCCCCTCTTAATCTATATCTCCAACGTGTTATCCTTCTAGGCAGAGACCACACATCACTTCTATGTAATGTATAGTGCCTAAGCAAACAGCTGGCCAAGAAATAAATGTTAAACAGCGGTAGTAATGTAAGTTAAATCAGTTGTATATCATTAGCTTCTGCGTATCACTTTTTGCATTAGTAGAGCTGGGGGTGAAAAGAATCCCTTTCAGAGTCTACTTTCATACTTCTTCCTGCTGATGGTGGAGCAGAGCAGATTGATCTGGGAGCTCCTTTCAGTGTCCATTCAGCTCAGGAAGAAGTCCCTAAGAAGCACATAAAGCTACTAGCAAGAGCAGCACACTTGTTCCAGACAAGAGATCATGCTACATGTGTCATAAAAAGGCAGAGATGTCTTCCAGATGTTTTATTGTGTTGGGCCTGCACAGATGTTTTCTATGTCTGCCCATAAATGTTAGAAATGTAAAACATTTGTGGTCCCACAGATGCAAAGATTAAATTATGCAAGAGATTGGATAAATCTCTGTGTAATGCGAGAAGACATGAACCGCTCACATTCATTGCTTTTAGTAAAATACGTCCCATTTTTTCCAGCATGCATCTGTGAAAGAGACATTTATTGTTATTAAATGGGATTAAACATTACATCTGATGCTGAAAAGCAGCACACGCAGGGCTATAAAAAAAAAGATCCCCTGATACATCACAAACAAGGCCACGAGACCTCTTGATCTTAGGGTGACGCTTATAAAACAGCAATAATAGCACTGCGCCACCAGGGATGAGAGTACTCCCTTCTCCCTCCTCAGTGCTGAAGGCTGTGTGATCCAAGTTTGCAGTTCAAACCATATCTTCAACATCTGTATCACATGCACACTTCCTTCAGCTCTCATCCAGAAATACTTCTAGATGGTAAGCATCTGCATGCCTGTGCTAAGCTATCGGTAAACCGTGTGCTGAACAGACTAGGAGGAAAAAAGGAAGGTGTGTGTGCCTGGATTTAGTCCCTCCAGAAGGTATGGAGGATACACACATGGCACGTTTTTGCAAATACAGGGTCACACTTAAAAGGGCAATCCTTGCACAGAGATGTTTTTCTATGAACATATCCTCCTCCTTGCCAGGTCAGTGTGAATATCTGCAGTCACCCAGGGAGGCTTGCCTCTCAGTGTTCTCTCATTCAGGACATTAAAGTTCTGGTGTTGGGAATGCGATCAATGGTGGCAAATAAACAGAAGCTTAATCCAGAGAAGGCGGAGGTACTCTAGGCTAGTTAAGCATATTAGGGAATAGGGGTTCAACATATGGTAGGTGGGGTTTCACGCTCCTTGAAGACCAGGTTCACAGTTTGAGTGTGCTCCTGGGTTCACCCCTGAAACATGATGCTCTGCTTTTAGCATTGACCACAACCACTTTACTGCACAGGTAAGGCTAGAGTGCTAATAGGTCGTGCTACTTACATTTTGATCTAGAACAGCAAAGATTTAAAAAAGCATTTTTTAAAAAAAGCTTCCTGAGATTTATTTCAGTTTTTGACAATTATGTGTTGGTTTTGTCCAGATTGTTTTGTCCATTTTTTGTTTGTTTGTTTCAAAGTCTAAAATCTCACTCACTCCCAGCCGCTGTCAAGAACGAAGAATAAGAGAGTTAATGCATCTTATCCTGTTAACATCTGCATTCACCGGAACCCCTGGAACACTGTGTATAGCCACAAGGTCTCCAGAGGATTCCAGCAGCCGAGGGAGGCAAGGCCTTCTTTCCTTCCCAGGGAGTCTGGCATGGGAGACCCTTAGAATAGATACTGCAGAAAAGCATAGAGACACATGTACCAAAAAATAATAATAATCTAGGACATCATCACTACTCCCTCCAACACGCCCCCCGCCCTCTACAAAGTATCCTTTCACAACCTCTGTCTCAAGGGAAATGTCTTGGGGACTGGGTTTTACACTGCCAATTAGAAACGAGTTTTCTCTTAAAGTACAGATAGAATGTGGATGGGATTAAGATTAAGAAGGAAAATGGAAAACTGTAGGTCTCACTGGGATATAGCTCCGAACAAGAGCAAAGGCTTCCGTAGCTGCCTAGAACTACAGCCAAAATAGAACTGAACCACTAGCCCAGATGAAAGTCTCATATAATTTAGGGATGCTACAGGGTGTTTACCCAAGCTTTCTTGGATTCTGACTCTTAATTTTTAATTTTTGTTTTATACTCTGCTCAGTTTTTATTGTTATACAGTTTTGTTTTCATCCCATTTTTAGGAAATGTTATTGTATTTTTAAGCAGCTCATCATAGTGGAGTGGAAAACACATTCTGATAGCATGTTAAGATGGTGATGTCTCAAAGTCAGAATGTCCCACTACAGAACTTTGGATATGTTAATTTCTCTGTTGCTATGAAAGTTGATTTTGCATTCCATTATGCCACACAAATACTATATTATTAGGCGTGTCAAAATTCTGTAAGTATCAGAAAACCTGTAAAATCTAGCACCAAAGACAGCTGGCATTCTGCTAGCCAAGTGAATACATTCTTCAAATATACACTACTCCACTGTGGAAAATGGGTGGGCACCAGCAACTAGTACATAGTGTGAGGGGGAAAGGACCTGTTCTTAGCAAATAAATACAGATGAGGCCAGAGCCTGCTTTCTGGAAAGACTGAGGTGCTGAGGCCCAAGTTTGTTAGGAAGCCATGTGCTTTGTTCTCCAAGTTTGAGGGGACAACTTTGATAATGCAGCACTAAAGAAAAGGGACCTTGCAACTGCTTAGAAAGCCCTTTCTTCATTATTACAGTACTTCACATACTCTAAAACTCAGTCCTGGTGTCAAAAAAAGATTCCTAAACTGAGTCCTGCCATTTGCCATAAAAGTAAAGGTGAAGGAACCCTTGACCATTAAGTCCAGTCACAGACGACTCTGGGGTTGCAGTGCTCATCTCGCTTTACTGGCCGAGGGAGCCGGTGTTTGTCTGCAGACAGCTTCCAGGTCTTGTGGCCAGCATGACTAAGCTGCTTTCGGTGAACGCTGTTTACCTCCCCGCGGGAGCGGTAACTATTTATCTACTTGCACTTTGACATGCTTTCGAACTGCTAGGTTGGCAGGAGCAGGAACCAAGTAATGGGAGCTCACCCCGTCACAGGGATTCGATATTTGGAAAGTAAGATATGGTACAATGGCAGTCGCTATAAGCACCACATCACTTCCTTACCCTTTCTTTCTAAATGGACACATGTAATTACAGCAAAACCAATACCTGTTGGTTCTGTGAATAGAAAAACACAGCAAATCAGACCCTGGAATGTAATGTATAAACAAATTCATAGGCCGTGTATATGTGTCATGATTCTGTATATGCTCAAGAGGGAAGTTTAGCAGTGCAACAGATGGTTCCTGTTTAAACAAGAATGCTATAGTACATGGCAACCCTTTACCAACACCTATCCTGACAGATTTGTGCTGACACAGCACTATCCATGTCTGCAATGCAGACAGATGTGGGACTTATATCTGGCATAATGAAGATCATACCAGTAGATGCACACCAGAGTATGTGAGATGTTCATGAGTCTGAAGACCACCACAAGTATAGGCACAATCTATATTTGCATTGTAATTCATGTTTACTTTGCATTCATTTTTCAGGGTTCCCCCCCCTCAAATAAAGTAATTTTGCTGTAATCACAGATTGCGGGAATATAGGCTCAATTATCTAAAATTATTCAGTCACTGTTTTGCTTTCCAGATCAAAACTTGGCTGTAAGACAATGGACCAGAAGGTATTATTAAGTCTATCCTACCAGGATAATTCCAACACATACCTAACATGAGATCCACATGATCGTGCTTGTAGGGTCAGCTGTTTTACATGTTCCATTCTGCCCTCTCTTACACACTAAGTTTAATGCGTTCAGGATTCAAGCCCAAATCCCACCCTCAATTCTTCATCCTGGCATCTCAAGCAAAATAGGTTTAGTTCCTGGTCAAACCAGTGCCACACAGCGAAGTGTAAAAAGGGCAATTCCCAGAAGAACAGATAGATCCACAGCCTTAGAGTTAAACAACACATACACCAAAAGGGGCTCAATGATGTCAACTCTTTTTTTATGTGCGTTTTTCTAGCAAACCAACAAATTGGGTCTATGTTACAACCATTGGCTGGTCTTTCCATCTGTTCTTACCTCCTTCTCTAGTTAGGGAGCAAAGCTCCCTGTAACCACTTCCTTGAGATGGGCCACTTTGATTTCAGAGAAGTGTTTGTGAGGAGGTGCTTTCTTTTCCAGCAGGAGAAGGTGGCAGGAGGTGAACTGTGCATCTCCTTGCATGCTTTTCTTCAACTTTATAAAAGTTCACTCACTAGGAAAGGCAAATGTGGCCATTTTATTTTGGGCTGAAGAGTCAAACTGTGAACTGAATTAACAACAGAGCAATCAGGCTGAGAATGCTGGCTGTTTTCATTTCGTACAGATTGAATAATATCTGCTCATACACAAATGAAATAAATATATTGCAAGTAAGTATTTGGTTTCCTAGAATAATGACTCAAGGGCATAAATATCTTCCTCTACATAACCTTTCAATCCTTTAATGCCAAGCAGATCAGAGGGAGCCTGGGCTTCACTCTTCTCGTAGCAGTGGCACACTGAACCTATATATATGGCATATGTAGCAGCATTTCAGACTCTGTCATTTTGCACTGTGTGGGAAAGACAAAAAAAGGGTTGAACATGTCACTAAGGTCATTCTGCTCCCAGGGCCATTTAGTACCAGTTCATCAGTGATTACTTCTATCTTTCTCCTCCATCCAGATGTTTACACAATGTTAAAGTTTGAAAGATACCCCACTACAAAATTTAACAAAATATTTTTAGTGAGACGTACAAATACCTCCCCTCGAGCAGAAGCTCTTTACTGTAGAGGCCATAGGGTCTATGGCACAGAAAAATGTGGTGATAAAATTGTTACTGCTAAGAAAGAATAAGCGGAACACTTATTTTTAAAAATTGGTTGGAGTGGATTGCGGCATCCACACAAAAACCTCAGATGCATTTCTTAGTGTCACGTATGAAAAACACCCACAGCCTCAGTCTCTGCAGTCACATTTTTTTGCCCCCATATCTGGTTTAATAAAAGTTTAGTCTGTACAAAGCCAGGGAAATGCTCCAAGCAAGACAATGGAAAACTGTCACATAAAGACAAGAAGCGCACTGTTCTGAACAAGAAAAATCCCCAAACATTTGTCAAGGAAGGTTTAGGTACAATTAATCCTGCCTGAGTGGAGAGGATTTGAAATAGATGACCCTTGAGGTTCCACCCAATCTGATGGTTCTCAACATGAAACAAATAGAGGAAAAATATATATGACTCACAGAACAGTTCCAGTGAGTTTTTGTTTCTTTTCTGTCCTAGGGTAGCTGAAAGGGCATGAGTCCATTTGCAGGTTCTGTTAATAGTCCTTGACTGATGAGTGAGACTGTCAACACAGGACATGAAATGCAAGAACTAACCAACTTCCAAAAACTCATGTTCTATCAGGGCATATCTATGCTATTCTGATAAATGTGAGAACTATTACTTTAAATAACAAAAATCAGAACTCCCTGCTACATTTCCATTGTAGTACGGCAGAAGATTTTCTTGTCCTTGCAAGCACCAGTGTGAACAAACTAAAACCATACCCATCAGTATAGTGTGGATGTTATTTACAATACAGGTGTCAGGCTTAACCGAGCGCAGGGGAAGAGTCAGGCTCAGAAATTGAGCCAAGTGAGAGAGAGGACCGGTTCTGCAGACAAAAGCTGGCTGACAGGAAGCTCGAACTCCCTTCACAAAGAAGTCACAGACACAGATAGCTCTCAAGAAGGGGGAGAGTTAAGAGGCAGTCAGAGGGTTGCTAGGCAACCAGCAGAGAGGCAGAGGATGGAGAGTAGGTCTAGTGGAAGTGGGGAGGGGGAAGTCCAGTCTCTCAGTCCCCATTCTTGAAGACTGGACAAGGTCAGAGTGCAATGGAAGGGCAAGAGGGGAAGGGTAGGAATCTGGTGTCCTTCCTGCTGTGAGAGGGGCGGAGATTCAGACTGATCAACTCCTTCAAGAAGATCAGGCTAGAAGTCACGCTCTGGATGTGTTTTTTGTAAATAAAAGTACATAAAACTGCCGGAGAGTCATTAATTCTTATTGAGACTTGCATGCCTGTCTGAGAACATTACAACAGGCCAACAGAGATTCTCCTTAAGAAAAAAGGAACTCTTGCTTGGTCTCTAGCCTCAGGAAACATGTTCTCAACACCTATTCTTACCATGGTTTCTCAGAGCTTTTAGCTATCCAAAGGGTGCAAGGAAAAATTGAATTCAAGGGGTGGCGAGAGTCACAAGTAATGGGGGCTGCTAGAAGAAAGTTGCTGCTACCTGGCCTTTCCATATTAACTATGAACCTGGCTATATTTATGAGTGTAGCTAGTAATGGTTGCCCTGGAAAGCAAGGGAGCCGAGGAAACATAGCTATGCTGCCCAGTTTCTGTACCCTGTGGGTAGAAAGAAACAGAAAGTTTATACATCTGCACAAAAATAGCCCTATAAATTTTGGGATCTACCTTGCACTATATTAACAGCTGGAGGCCCCAAATAGTTTTCTGCAAATATATACTTTTACTGACATAGGTTCTATGGGGGGGGGGGCATGATTCCTGTGCAGTATTACACAGAACATGTGCTGGCCTGTTAAACTCTACAGTGTCAAGTGAGCAGGGTGGCTGTTCAAGAGCAACCATCCAAAGTGTTATTTGTCAGCTCTTATAACCACTTTTCTCTGGCCTCGCTGTTCAGAGGTGTCGTTTCCCACAAACTGGGTACAAGTCCTGCCAAGTTGACAGTAGGGCTGCTGCTGTTTCCTGTTGTGTTTATGGCTTCCTAATGGCTACCTGCTCTGCTCAGAGATGCTCTTTGGACCACAATTGCCATGCAGTATTAAGCATATGTTGTGCAGATGGATTGCACAGATGTACGGATCTGGCAGCAGCTGTTTCACACTGCACTTGTAATAAGGAAAACCCCCACAGACCTTGGAGAAGAGGCAGGAAGCGCATCTTTCACCCTCTCACAAAGCAGAAATTAAAAACCTACAAATCGCTGCTTAAACAAAAAAAAAGTGCATTAGGCAATACAAAGGGCACCATCATTGTTCGCTTTAAGTGACAGGCTAAATCATTTTTGTTTACTCAGACCTTCAATTGTTAATTGGATGGGTAGTGAGTTTTGTTTCTTGACCTTCCTAGTGCTAATAATTTAATGTAGTGTTTAGGGTGTGCCCTTTTATAAATATTCTTGGAAGAGCATGTTTACCTATTGTGTTTTAGGTTTGGTTTAAATGAAGTTTTACCGTCTCTTATGCTGTAAGTCACTTTGGGACATACAAAGCCTGCCTGCTGGTCTGCTTCAAAAGAAGTTGGCCCATTAGGGCAAATGAGGGACCGTCCCACCAACCTCAGTGTGCCCTAATGGCTCTCACCTACCTGCCTTCCCACTTAGCAACAAGACCAGGGGGTGGAAGTGCCTGTCTCTTCCTCTTCCTTAGTCTCTGTGTTGCCCTTGTAGAATTCAGGATGGTAGAGACAAAAGCAGAATTAGGAAGCTCTGTTTGTCATTGGCTCTGGCTCTTCCTACTCTTGGCCTCCCTTCCTCCTGCCCTATCCCTTCCAATGGGCACCAGCGGCCACTGCTCTGCTGCTCACCTTAAGTACAGTACGGCCATCACCACTGGTGATGTCACCAAGCTGTGCTCTCGACCACAGTAGACTATATACACACTTTTCCTGTTACCCTTTATCATCTTCCTTCCAATCAGTCCCATTCAGCTTTACAGCAATGAGGATCAGCAGGAGAGGGCAGGTGAGTGAGGGGGCAACAGCAGCATCCATTTGACAAGCATAGTGCCAGCAGTGCATGGGCCCTAGAAATGCTCAGCTATGAAATGATACTCAGATACTCAGCTGAATGAAACTTCCAACTAAAGCTGGCAGCTGCCTGCTCTCTCCTGGATTAGCCAGTTTCTGACAAATGTGCGCCTTTGTGCAGATGTTTAGATTGAGATGAGTGAGGAATTTATTAATGGTTTGAGAATGCAAAGAGCTTTCTGTACTTTTGTCTGTGTGAGTCGTCTGCTCTAGGGCACAAAACACTTCACTTTTTCCATTCACTTCCAGGCTGCTTCTGCATTATGCAGCCACTTGCTGCTTCTGCACAGACTTGCTCTCTTCGTCAAAAGAGCTCTCCCTGACAAGGGGGAATGCAGATTTCTGCCCCATTTATTTCACTCTACCTTGATGATGTCACCTTTACATAAGCTGGGGCGCTACGTCCCATGATGTATGCCTTTAGATTTATAACATCATGGCCACACACAGAGATGTTACAGCCAACCTGTGATCGTTTCCTTGATTTCTGAAGTTCAGAGGCAAGTACTAGCACTTACTCAGCCAAAACAGCATCATCCACACACAAGAAAAGATTATTAGCAGGCTTGGAGGAAACTCCAAGTTTTACAGAAGGAACAAGCCTTGTTTCTTAAGTAAAAAAAAAAAAAAAGAGCTGCCTTATACAGAGTCGGATCATTAGTGCACCTAGTTCTGTGTTGTCTAAACCAGGGTTTCCCAAACTTGGGCCACCTGGTTTTGGACTACAATTCCCATCATTCCTGCCCACTAGTCCTTCTAGGGATTATGGGAATTGTAGTCCAAAAACAACCAGAGACCCAAGTTTGGGAAGCCCTGGTCCACATTGAGCAGTAGCTCAGCAGGGTTTCAGGCAAGGTTCTCTCCCAGTACCTGGAAACACCAGGAATTGAAAAGCAATGCATCACTAAGCCATGTCCCCCTCCTTTCATATTTATTAAATGTAAGATGCCCTCAAAAGGTCTTAGGGCTTTGTCCCTCTCCCAGCAAATATAATGCAGTATCTTTGTGGTGAATTAATGACCTTGCCAAAGGTTGTGGTGTGTTTTTCGGGGGGGGGGGTATTTAGCACAGAGGGACACAGGTGGCACTGTGGGTTAAACCACAGAGCCTAGGACATGCCTATCAGAAGGTCGTGGTTTGAATCCCCATGACGGGGTGAGCTCCTGTTGCTCGGTCCCTGCTCCTGCCAACCTAGTAGTTCGAAAGCACATCAAAGTGCAAGTAGATAAATAGGTACCGCTCTGGTGGGAATGTAAACGGCGTTTCTGTGCGCTGCTCTGGTTCGCCAGAAGCAGCTTAGTCATGCTGGCCACATGACCCGGAAGCTGTATGCCAGCTCCCTCAGCCAATAAAGCGAGATGAGCGCCGCAACCCCAGAGTCAGCCACGACTGGACCTAATGGTCAAGGGTCCCTTTACCTTTATTTAGCACAGATCTAAATTTATAGTGCAAACCTTCATTTCTTTTACTTTCCACTGCAGCTTCTTGGATGGAGAAGGATTCCCTGCCCATTGCACAGTGCCTCAGAAGCATGGAAGCTGCTTTCCCATTACACAATTCCACATCAGTGGGGAGTGGGTAAGAATAAAACCACTGCATGGACAGGTGAATCAAATGGGAACCCAACTGGTTCCTAGACAGGAAGGAGGGTGCCAGACGGAATATTGGAAGACCCAGCCACAGCCACGTATCTGCAATGTATTTCCATGGGATCTGATTCCTTAGATTTTATGAATGGCTAGAAAATATCTGACCTCCCACCCACCCTCACCTAAGGAGGTCTCTCCATGAAGAACAGAGACCACAGATTCAGACAGAAACTGGAGAGAGAGAAGAAAGCTGAGTTTGGACTCTGCAAGCATATTCTGTCTTCTGAGAGCTGATATAACCTGTGGCTTTTGGCTGTTTGTTGAAGTGTTGAGCTATGCCTCTACCTATGCATAACCTTCTAAATGAATGCAAATATTACAATATGCCAATAAGCCTCCATCAACCACCGTCCTAAGGGATCCAAACCAAGGAAAGGACAGCACCCCTGGAACACCTAAGCATTTGGAGAAGTGGGACAAGTGTAACAGTATCGTTAGCATAAGAAACTTTTGTGTTTGATAAAACATCTAGCAGAATCATAGTTCTGAATAGTTTGTGAAACTAAAAAGCCTATACTGAGCAAAGGTGTCCAGTAAAGCATATCCCTTTATCTTGCCCCTTTTTCAATGGCATTTCTCTGTTTCCTGACCTTTCTGTATTTAATCATGGTCATGGCTAATAGAGAGTGTGGACTGTTCCCCCAAAACAGTGCCTACGCTTTGCCTGTGCCAGCAATGAGAAGCAGACAATGTGAATCTCTGTATACAATGCAGAACTCGAGGTCCACTAGAGTCCAAGCCTGCCTGGTATATCATCCAATTGCTCCCCTGGTCTCCCATTGATGAAAATCAGGCTTGAAGGATTTGCCAAAGCATCTTGTTTAAGTTACAAAGGCTCCTCGTGCACCGAGGATTGAGCTGCCTGCCAGGATTCTTTAACACAGCAATTGATTTACAATATAATTAGAAGCAAAGAGGCATCCTGCGGAGCCGCTTATCCATCCTTAATTTTCCATAAGCAAAGGGTCTATTTTTAAAACTGGAAGGGCCTAGCGGAGTCTTGTTTTCCAGAGGAGGGAACAGGCAACAGGAGCCCCTGTGGCAGCTGGGCAGGCAGATACTACCCACCCTGTGCCCTGAAGGCAGTGCTGTAGCTTTACACAGGAGTACATCACTCCCCTCCTTCCCCATTTTAGAAAGATGGCTTATCCTGCTTTTTTTGCATTTGTGCGGTGTGAACTCTGGGGAGCAATCAACTATCACCACCTTCAGCAGGAGGCAGGTCAGTCAGTGGGAAGGAATAACCCCCAGGGATGCACACTTTTGTCCAAATGAACAAGTGCATGGGCATCAGTCACATTCTTGAGAACACATACACATGCTTACAGGTAGGCACAGGTGGATGTGGTGGATGATGTGGCAGCCTTGTTGGCCCCTCCCATCTCTCCCTTTCCCAGTCCTGCCATCATTTCCCTCCCTTACTACTGGAAGAAGAAAGGCTGCAGGTGTGCTAAAAAGGAGGTGCGGGTAGGAAGACAAGAGGAACAGGTGGGGAAATGCAGCTACCTTATCTCAAATGACATTAGGGAATGGTTGTAGCTTAGTGGCAGAGAACAGGCTTTGTATGCAAAAGGTCCCAGGTTCACTCACTGGTACATCTAGATACGGATGGGAGAGAACCTCACCCGAAATCCTGGAGAGCGTCTACCAATCAGTGCCAATAATACCAGGTTAGATGGACCAATGATCTGACTAGGCATATGGAAGCTTCCTGTGTTCCTATGTAAAATGATACACTTGGTCTCAGGCAACTATAGGCATAAGCACCACCTCTTTCATACATGAACCAACCAGGACCCTGCGGTCTTTATCAGAGGTCCTTCTATGTGTGCTTCATCTGAGGGAGGTGCCAATGGTGGCTACATGAGGAGGTGCTTTTTCATTGATGGCCCTGTTTGTGTAATATTCTCCCCAGGAAAATGTACCTGACACCATCATTGTCAGTTTTTAGGTGCTAAATTATTGGGGCTTTTGGTTGCTTAAAGATAAAGGGACCCCTGACCGCTAGGTCTAGTCGCAAATGACTCTGGGGTTGCGGCGCTCATCTCGCTTTATTGGCCGAGGGAGCCAATGTACAGCTTCCGGGTCATGTGGCCAGCATGACTAAGTCGCTTCTAGCGAACCAGAGCAGCACATGGAAATGCTGTTTACCTTCCTGCCAGAGCGGTACCTATTTATCTACTTGCACTCTGACGTACTTTCGAACTGCTAGGTTGGCAGGAGCAGAGACTGAGCAACGGGAGCTCACCTAATCGCAGGGATCTGAACCGCTGACCTTCTGATCGGCAAGCCCTAGGCTCTGTGGTTTAGACCACAGCGCTACCCGCGTCCCTTTTGGTTGGCTTATTAAGCCCCTATTATGGTGCTCATCTTTTAAAGGAATGGGGCAGGACTTGTATCGTTCGATAAGCATGTTAGGAATTTTGTATTATATGTTGTTTTTAATTTAATTAATTTTTCAAATGCCCTTCCCAACCCACAGCATGGTATTTAATAAAGGGATGGTAGCAATAATTGGGCAAAATCCCCCAGAGACCAAAAGAAAGTAGGAAAACAAGTAGTGATAGATAGGAATGGTGGTGTTAAATGCATATATGGTTATATGGTGAATTAAAAAGTGAACATCTTAGGTGTACATGCACACTAAAAGTGCAGCATATGAATTAAATGGCCAATAGTGAGTTCATCAACAACACTGCTTGTTACAAGCATAAAATAAGAAGCATATTATTTACCCAAACTCTGCCCTTATGATGGGGCAGGAGGGAAACATACAAATGTATGGGTTCGTACAAATTATTATTATTATATATTTATTTATTTATATATATTTATCAATGACTGCTAGTCCAAATAGTCTGTTAAAGATGTAAAATGTGCATGCAAGATTATATTATACATGGTTGCCGGAATGTACCTGTGGAGGAAGATTTGTAAGAATCTTCCGTGGCTCCTCATTAAGTCAATGCTATTAAAACAACAACACATTATTTAACATAAGAAGAACCCTGCTATATCATGCTTCTGTCACTAGAGGCAGAACATAGCTATTCCGGCTAGTAGCCATTAATGGCCTTATATTCCATGAAATTGTCTAATCCCACTCTAAAGGCATCCAAACTGGTGGCCATCCCTGCACCTCGTGGGAGTGAATTACATAGTTTAATGATGTGTTGTGCAAATAAGCATTTCCATCTGTCTGTCCAAAATCTTCCAATATTCAGCTCTATTGGATTGGGAGTCTAGTTTTATGAGAAAGGAATAAATTCACATAACAGTGAAGTTTACTTTGACTTTGCTTTTGATTAAGGGCTTGTCCTCTCTAGAGTTTACCGTGTGCTTGCTGCTGTTTGCATTCCCATTTAATTTGCATAGCCCATATGATATGACCCTCAAACAACACCAATCTCAATGCTTTCCCTCTGTAAATTCAGGTTTACTCAATACAGGGATAATTTAACAAGTTGTGGGGAATTAGGCTCCAAACTGCTCCACTCAGGGTTGCAGACTTTTTGGTTTTTCGATTGGTGCGTGGATCAGTTGTCACTTTCTCTTACTCCCCTTTCCATTCCCACCATTTTCTTAATGCTTTCATTTCTTTTCTCTGCTTGTAACTATTTCTCGTGTATTCATGAATGGAACACTATTATTATTATTATCCTTCAGATTTGGACAAAACCAGAAAAAAATACCCCCCAAAAAATACAGTTTACTTCTGCACACTTCTTAGGCAGGGATTTTTTTAAAAAAGTGATATTAATAAAATATGCACACAGCTACCTGCACACATGCCTTGTTGGTACTTAACTAGCATAATATAATCACACAATTAGAAGGCTGGGAAAGGGAATGCCTTCTGGTATGAATGGGAAAGACCAAAATTACTTACCACTTACAGATTCAAATGCATGCAGGTGTGAATAACTCCATTCTAATTCGGGGGGGGGGAGTGGTTTAATAGATAAACAATGCTCAAATGTGGACAAGCCCTTTAGAAGACTTCTCAGAATGGATTAGTAGAACAGCTCATATCACATTGGAAACCATTTGTAAGTGTGGAGCCTTCTTGCCACTTTTGCAAGTTTGCATCTTGGTTATTTCTTCCATCTCCATTTTTCTTTTGCCTCTCTTATGCGTTCAGTTTATCCATATGTTTTATCTTATGCTGCTCTGTGACTGAAATAAAGTTTGATACTGATACTCTTTTGCCTCTCAGTTCTTACATTTCTGGAAATCCTATATGGTAATAGTAAGCTCATTCTCCAGTTATTAATCCTTATGTAGCTAAAATGGCACCATTCATGTACAAAGGCGAGGCACTGTCAGATGGCGGGGGGTGCGGATGGGACCACAAGACATGCAGAAATTCAAAAAACCTTTACAGGTGGGCACATAATGCTGATTGGCTATTGTGGGGGGTAGGGGTGAAATATCCTGGAAGATGGCATGGCTGGAACCCTGAACAGGGCATTCTACACTGCAACATTTTGTGGCAGAATACAAAATAGTATTTCGCTCCATGATTGGTATGTGCAGATGCAGACAGTACAGATGAGCCATGATCAGAGATAGGATGATAAGGTAAAATGACCAATATTCCTAACATCAAGGCTGTTCTTATGCTCTTGCCTGACACAATTCCATGGAAGTCATCAAAGTTCCATCTGCTGTGAACTTTGTCCACTACAGTTAATTTCCCTGACCTAACGTTCTCATCTTCCAACGAGGCCACCTCCAAGTGATACAAAAATACATATCTGTCTGGTAAACATCTCTTTTCTAAACCAACTAGATTTTCACACAGACACAACATTTCCCTCCTGCAGTAGATTCCCAAGCCCCTCTCCAATTTTAAATTCTGCCAGTAATGGGGATTCCGTTTCATCCCTTGGGAGATTACTCCACAGACTCATAGATCTTATTACCAGGAAGGCAGGATTTCCCCATATCTGTCCTCCATTAGCCAGTTGTTGGATTAGTAATCATTCACTATTCCTAAGCAGTTTCCTCCGACAGGCTAAAGTGGTTCCTTTTGCCTTCGTTGTCATTCGTCATGATGACAGTCTTAGATCCTCCTCAGAAGAAGTACAATACCTTCACATTAATCAGCATTCTGTTTTTCTACTAGTAAACGTTCAAAGATTTCATGCTGCTATCTAAACTAAACTTATTTTCCCCGGGGCCAGTCACCCAGTGAAGATGTCATGTTCAAATCCCATTGCCCTCTCTTTATGCGGCATTTACATTGGTCAATCCATCCAAAACCATGGCTAAGCAGAAAATGTTAAACTGTGTTCTTTCTTTTCTGGTTTCAGGCTCACAAAAGCCTTTCAGTCACCACACTGGGAGAGGCGTTTTATAACTTAAAAAAATAATAACCCAAACATCCAACAATGCATGTTTGTGAGAGGTTTGTCTGATGTACATTTTGACTGTATGCGAGAGTGAGTGAATGATTTGAATATTTCCCTATGTTAAAAACTCCAAATGGATGGCAATTTGTTCAAATTAACAATTTCCAGCATGGTACCTTCCTGAAAATAGTCTCCCCATCTCCATTTTGAGTTAGAGTGGAAACCTTTACCAACCCCACTGCACCACCAGCGTGAATCAGTCACCTCCTTCACTGGATGGGCTTCCACACATGTTCAAATGTATCCCCAGCTCCAGCTCTGTGACCTAAGATGCAACAATCTGGGGCCCTCCAATAGTCCATTTATGTACCCCTTTTCACAGAGGGTACACCCAGTGGTTTCTAACCCTATGTTCAATTTTCACCAGCTTTGTAGAATTGTATTTGTTTGACCACAGGTCATCACGGAACAGCCTGTACTCCATTATGCAGATAGGTGCCAGGCCAGCAGCGGCGCTTGTCTCCCGCAGTGGGGTTGGCTTTGACCACAGAATAATGCTGTTGGGTACAGCTTTGCAATCTCCAGAGCAAGGCTGTGGGGAGCCAGAGCACATTGCCACGCTAGGCTGGGGTGACGTAGAGGCCTCCCAGGCACAGCTCTGCCAAGAACCCATTATGTTCTCCAGATGCTGCTTTTCCTCTCCACAAAGGGCAGCAATTGACACAACAAACCAACTATTTGTGAAATGGTTCTGGAGGGGCAAAGCAGCCCACATTAAATAGAAACATCTTTACCCACCCCCAAAAAAGTGCAGTGGGGAAGAATTCCCGAGACCTGATGTTATACCACTGGGCACAGGCATGGAAATGTGCATGAGAATGAATTTTCCAGATGAATGCTTTACCCTCAAGCAACCTAGTGCAGAATTTATTTAGAGAAGTAGAAGGCACTAATGTGGCAGTGCCACAGGAGGCAACTAAGTCAGCTGCTAAAATTATCTATAATGAGATCTTCTTCAAATCATAGGATGGTACAGTAGTATTGGAAAGGACCTGAGGCTATCCTGACCTATTTCTGCACTGAATGATTCACTTTACCCAAGAGGAGCCTGCAAGATCAGGTGAAAGGCTCATCCAATCCACATCCTGTTCTTGCAGTGGTCAACCAGAGGCTCATGGGAAGCCCTTGAGCAGAACTTGAGTAGAACAGTACTTTCCCCACCTGTGATTCCCAGCAACTAGCATTCAAAGGCATCCTGCCTCCTCAAACCTACTGATCCCTATCAGCTTTAGATTCCATTCAAGATGAGTGCAGTGACCATCCACTTAATAATTTCCCACAAACCAGGAGAAGCAAGGAATGACTTTAGCATTGGCCTTTGCTAAACAGTGTATGCATGGATAAAGAAAGCACCTGTATCATACAGTTCAAAAGGAAAGCAAGCTTGTCGTGGCTTGCAAATAAACTAGTGTATTTCTCTCTTTCCTTGTTTTAATCCATGCAGTCACATACATGCCTCTTTCTTTCTGTACGGGGCTATCTTTACTGCCCCCACTACACACATTTATATAAAATTAAGTCTACAATACTCAACACACAGCTCCTGGTGGTAGCAGATAACAAATCTTTGCTCTTTTCTATCCGACAGTCCTTCAGGTATTTGAAGAGTGCTATCAGGTCCCTCCTTCCCTCTTCGCCATCAGTGTTCCATTCTCCAACAAACCTAGTTCCTTCAAATTTTCTTCATAAAACTTTTGTACCATACCCTTAGTAATCCTTCCTCTGAACCTGTTTTGGTTTGTCAATTTCCTTCTTAAAATGCAGCATTCAGAACTGGGTGGTAAAACTGTTCCTGGTCTGTACCACTACAGAAGGCAGGTGCAGAGACTGCCTGAACTCCCCTTATTTTAAAACAAAAAAACAAACTGACATGAGGAAGGATTCTAATCTAGCCTGCTTCTTGACATATTCACGTTCTACATATGGGATTTTAGGCAGGATTTCCCATGCAGGGGCATTCAGAGGTGTAACTCTCTAGCAACAGTCTGATCCAGGAACAATTTCCCTCATGATGAACCCTTTGACTACAGCAGACGATGGGAACATTACGTGAAAAATGGATGGGAACAAAAGTCCGGTAGGAAATAGCCAATAGACCTGATATGATAGATTTATCACACATACACACACATCAAATTTAGAACTTGCAGGCTGATGCTTTGACTTCCCACCAGGTGTTTAGCTACGAGGCTCTAACCTCTTTACAGAATCTTCTAGACTAGAGGAAATTCTCAGATTGCTCAGAAACAGGAGGTTCTGAAGCTTTTCATTATTTCAGACAAGAGCATCCCGCCATTAGAAAAGAAGGGAGAAAGGATGCCGTCAAAGTGAACAGTCATAATTTGGAAAAGCACATTGTTATTTCTGGAAACGGTTCTACAGTTTGCAATTTACAACCTCTGTGAAAAGTTTCAGCTATTTACACAATCCCAGCCTTGAATTGGCAGCTGTGATATGCCTGCTCTTGTTTTGCTTGTAGGCTTATGTAGCATAATGCGCAAATGCTGAACTGCTCTCTGCCTTTTGCGGTATATGGGGTTTTAATTTATGTGATGTGGACGAATGATTTGTGATTGAAACGCTTCATAAAAGTCTGTTTCATCTTTGGAACCAATAAAGAATAATCTGTTTCTGCTTCCTTCAATGCAAGATACGGAGAAGCATTTTAATTTCCTTATGGTTTTCTTAAACAAGGTGGCGTTTAACACAGAACAGAAATGGGATCTCTTGAAAAACCTGCCTGGAGTTACTACGGGGCAGAGAAACCAACAAGCTTTAAAGCAGGGGTCAGCAAACTTTTTCAGCAGGGGCCCGGTCCACTGTCCCTCAGACCTTGTGGGGGGCCAAACTATATATATATTTTTTGGGGGGGATGAATGAATTCCTATGCCCCACAAATAACATAACCCAGAGATGCAATTTAAATAAAAGCACACATTCTACTCATGTAAAAACACCAGTCAGGCCCCACAAATAACCCAGAGATGCATTTTAAATAAAAGGACACATTCTACTCATGTAAAAACATGCTGATTCCCAGGGAGTCCGTGGGCTGGATAGAAGGCCTTAGTTTGCCTACCCATGCTTTAAAGCATAGCTTGACTTTAGGCAGTTTGCTTGACTATTATGAGGAATTTTCACCCTTCTATAGATGTATCATCTGGACAGGAGCTAAACTTTTGCATTGAGGAGATGATATAGTAGGATAGGACAAGTAATGTTCTTCAGGTCAGTTGGTTGGCATCCATCTGTTTTGGGAGACAATGGTGCAGAGCACCTTTTGGGATGAAGTCAAACCATCGGAGAGTTACTCTATAGTTGTGGCTGTAGAGACTGATATGGCGAGACATGGGTTTTTTTTTGCATTGGGTAGTAACTGGTGTAGTTGTAATTTTCTTCAGTTGCTTGTATCACAGTGGGAGTGCAAGGGCAACTGGATATATTTTATGAAACAATGAGGCCTCTTGGCATGTTATGACCACCATCTGGAAGCCCCTTGAAACAGCCTGTGCATGATGGATACACCATATGCCAGTGGCCTGTCACCTGGACTGTGCCCATCATGAAGAGTTTCTATGAGAAACTCACTGAGAGCCAGTGTGGTGTAGTGATTAAGAGTGGTGGACTCAGAATCTGGTGAACCGGGTTCGCTTCCCGCTCCTCCCCATGCAGCTGCTGGGTGACCTTGGGCTAGTCTCACTTCTCTGAAGTCTCTCAGCCTCACTCACCTCACAGAGTGTTTGTTGTGGGGGAGGAAGGGAAAGGAGAATGTTAGCCGCTTTGAGACTCCTTCGGGTAGTGATAGAGCGGGATATCAAATCCAAACTACTACTACTACTACTCTTCTTCTTCTTCTTCTTCTTCTTCTTCTTCTCCTTCTCCTTATGCTGCCACCAAGCACTTCCAGAAGTGTCTGGTGAAGGGAGGGGAAACTCCATACAAGTAAGGACACTCTACATGTTTTGATCACCATGTGGAGCAACATTCAGCCTGTTTCCACTGGCCTTCGCATGATGCATGGCCACTTTGAGAACTGGGAATTCCAATTGCCATCTTAATATAACACCAAGGAATGACTACCTGGTGGACCGTATTTTATTCTGAAAAGGGATGAACTGGGTCCAGCACAAATACTTTTTAAAAACTAAATACAGAGACTTTTAATAAAATGCATTCCAGCCCATAAAGGAACAGCACATTGATTTTCTTGAGACATGTACTATTTAGAGTCTCTGCAAAAACAAATAAAATGCCCATTACAAAACAAGTACTTAGAAGAAAATGCTGTGGAAAACTCTCGGGAGAACACTGTGTTTTAATATGGTCTGTGTACAGTGCATCATTGCTGGTCTGCTAAAAACTGTGCTCTAACAGAGCAAAAATGCATCTGCATTCCTTCAGGGTAAAAATATTCATGTGCAGACATCATAGTGAATCACAGAATTTTTCCCCCTCTCTCTTTTTCTCCTGAAGCTTCTAGAAGTTCATCTCACTTAAACTAGTGGTAGTCATTGTTGTTCAAAGTACCTGCTGGGACCTAGCTTGCTGAATGAACAGTACTGTTGCATCTATTTGTCTCTATGCCTTATATATCATACCATTGATCTATCTAGCTCAGTCTTGTCTACACTGGTTGGCAGCAGCTGTCCAGGGTCTTGAGGTATTTCGCATAACTTGGGATTTTCTTCATAGACTTACCACTGGACCTTTGTGAAAGTATGTGCTTCAGTTCTTTAGGTGATTAATAACTGGGAAATCATGACTGAATGCCTGGTTGGAATCAAGCAATAATAGCATATTCTTCCTGCAAACTTGGTGCAGTGCCATTACTAAAAATGTGACCTATTCCTGATTTGAAATCTCACTTCTGCTAGGTACTTGCTAGAGAAATGTGGCTTCACTAAGACTAATACCCCAACTGATCTGCAATATTATGCTAGCCTACTTTAAAGTGTCATTATGAGAGAGAATGATTGTGAAGTGCTTTGAACACTTGACATGTACTATATCAGTGCAAAGAAATATTATTCTGCTGACCTTTTCCCTGTATTTCTCAAAACTCTTTACTGCTCAGCTCCTTGGTCCCATCTCTCTCTGCTCTCTTTCTCCAAAAGTCTCATAGAAGCTAATTGTTGCCAACTTACATCTCTTGGCTTCACAATCCAGAGTCCTAGTCTGGATTCATAGCCTTTTTTTACTTTTGCAGTCATCTTGTGACTGAGTTCACCATGAGTAATTTAATAATTGGCTAGACCAAGACGATTAAATGTAATGTAATGATCTCTTTGTGGGGTGCCCTTGAAGACTATTTGGAAATTTCAGTGCAATTACTTGTAAGTTTGTGGAGGTAGATATATGTTGCTGTTGTTGTTTGCTGTTTACAATCTTCCTGTTTGGTTCCATGCTCTGTTCCAAATGCATCTTACAACATTTAAAGTCCTACAGATTATGGATTTGATATATCCAATGGAACAACTTTTCCTAAATGGCCTCTCCGTTCGCAATCGCTAGCTAGCAAAATCAGGCAACAGGTAATGGGAAAGAAGAGTTTGGATTTATCACTATCAACATTCTCCTTTCTCTTCCTCCCCCACAACAAACACTCTGTGAGGTGAGTGAGGCTGAGAGACTTCAGAGAAGTGTGACTGGCCCAAGGTCACCCAGCAGCTGCATGTGGAGGAGCGGAGACGCGAACCCAGTTCACCAGATTATGAGACTACCGCTCTTAACCACTACACCACACTGCGAAAGACACAATACTGATACAGATGGGCAAATAGTTTGACATGGTACATAGCAGCTTGCTATCTGTTGAGGTCAGCTGAGGGTGAAATTAGATATGACATGCTTCCCATCTACAGTCCTTGTATGGATTAAACAAAAACAAATGGTGGGACAGGATGGCACCAGAACAGGCCTGTGGCATGGTGGCGGTGTGTGTGTGTGTGTGTGTGTGTGTGTGTGTGTGTGCTTTAACCATTTGTCATGGTTCAAATAGCTGCTTTAGGAAGTCAGCCCATTGATCTATCTAGTCAGTATTATCAACACTGACTGGCAGCAGCTCTCTGGGATTTAATGCAACTTTTAGAAGCTTCCTCAAAATGAATGGATTGGTAAAAAGGAAAGTCAAAGTCAAGAGGGCCAAGTTACTCCAAAATACTTGGGAGTTGTTTTAAACATACAATATTAGAAGTTTAACTGGAGTGAATACCACAGATCAGCAAAGGTAGCATGAGGGCCAAGAGGATGCTGGTGTGGTTAATGAGCAGAGTCAAAAGAAGCTGTTAGAGACAAGAAGGTATCCTTCAAAAAATTGAAATCTTTTCCAAATGAAGGGAACAAAAAGGAACACAAACATTGGCCAAAAAATGTTTTGAAGAAACTAGGGGATGCAAAAAAAGAATTTGAGAGGCACACATGCGTGCGCACACAAAATCATTAAGACCAACCTCACTGTTATCTCTTAGGTGTCCTGTTAATTTTTTTTTGTGGATTTATACACTGGCTTTCAGAATGTCTTCTCACAAGTTAGTTTTACAATACAATGATTAATAGTTGAGGCAGAGTATTTGTAAACCACTTTCTGTACTTTGAGTGGGAAAGTGGCAAATACACTATTAAAATAAATAATAATACAAACATAGAATACATTTTTAAGAACCATGGAAACAGATGCAAGTCAAACAATAAATAAACAAATGCAATGCAAACAGGTCCAAACACCAGAAAGTGACAGTCATTCATACTTCCTTCCTCCTTGAATTATAACATCTGAAGCCCTTTTATGAGTAATGAATTAGTACAGCTGCCATTCATAGGAGATGGGAGATGGATTTGTTTGGTTTGGTAGCAAATGATTTTTTTCTTTGAGGAATCAATTGCTTTTGAACTAAGCATATTATGTGCAAGATCTCCTGTTTATCTGTGGTTTAAACTTATTGCTTCTTAGGGAGAATACAAAAACACTGGATTATATCGTCACTAGAAGGCATTTGTCTTGATAATGACAGCGTCCCTACCCCCTGAAAAATCTTACAAATATGTTTAACATGTTGATACAATGAGACAATACAACATCATTTCATTATTCCAGGAATATGCCAATCTGAGAATAACCAAACATTGCACAGCAAAACAAGATGCCACAAAGCTGGGGTTTTAGACTGCCGCAGTGAGCATTTCTGTTTAAACAGAAACAGATTTTTGGCATTAAATACTTTGTGAACAGTTACAAAGATGGTAGGATAGGTCTCAGTGAGGCCTGTGCTACATGCATGTCTCCAGATTGCAAAACCTCTGGCACATGAGGCCAAGTGGTGTCTCTGGAATTAAGGTCCTTGGAAAGCTTTCCAAGCTTAACTGATGAAAAAGAATTAAGACAAACTCTTCCTAAGTTACTCAGACCCCCTTATTGCTTCATTGTAGGGCCTTTTTGGTGGGTGCACCAGTATTGTGAGATACCTTGGCTTCCTCTCCAGTTGTTTTTGGCAATGTAGCAAAAGCATTTTTATTCCGAAAGACTTTTGCCTGCTAAGATCAATTTTCACTGTGGTCTCTGCCATTGTTGCTTTTAAATGGATTTTAATGTTATGTATTCTATCTGTTGTGTAGTTATGGATCCCTGCCAGCAGAAGCCCATGCAAAAGTTGCACTAGCACAATGGAACTTTCCCCCACTTTCCTTCCCTTTGCCTCCCATGCCCCCATTTGCTTGGGGGAGGGGCAGGATAACCCCCCCCCCCGACAGCACACAGAGGGAAGAGAGGACAGATCATTCCATCAGGCAAGCAGAAATGTCTGTGCTGCCAGAGCAATTTCCTTAGTGCTGAGTTGAATTCCTCCCAATGTATTTTTTATTGTTTTGTTCTTGTATTTTAATATATTTTATTGTACAGTGATTCTGAAATGCCCTGAGTGGTGCATGGGCACCAGAAGGATGGGGCAGAATTTGTTAAGGCTAGACAGACATCGTAACTGTGAATTAATGCAGCATTAGTGGTGAAGCTCATATACCACAATAGTGGCATTTCTTCGTAAGGCATGCAGAGGACAAGAAGATAATGTGGAACTTTAGAAAAGAAGGGATGCCATAGCATCTGCCTTCCTGTTTCCTGTTCAGTCTAGGCTACTCTGTAGCAATCATGGTCCAGACTAGGGGTGGGAAATTTCTGCTCGCATTTTAATTTGAACCTACCTAATTTGCACTTCCCAAACTAACATGCAAACCAGAACACAGCTCTTTTGAAATTCACACTAATTTGAATTTTGCAGTGCGGTTATCTAATCAAAGAGTGTGCACAAAAATTGCTGTACTACTGAAAAACACACACCCAGATGCTTGTACAGGGGAAAACGATGTACAAAATGCATTCCATTAGGGGGAAATTGCTTGCAAAAATGTATATACTAGGCAAAATTGCATACAAAAATGAGTATATTAGGAGAAACATGCATTAAAATGCATACAACTTTTAATGGTGACATTTTAAAAATATGCAAACGTATGCAGAAATGGGGTGAAATGAACTTAAGATGGGGAGGGTGAGAGAAACAGAAATTGACGGATTTGTCAAAGCCTAGCTCCAGACCTCACAGAGGTGTTGCCCTGTTTTCCTCTGCACCTGATCAGCCATTCTCAGTCGTATGAAATATCCCTGCTCTGAACTGGGTACCCAGCTTGTCTGCTAGCTATCATATGGCAGCCTGCCAGAGGGCCCTGCCTTGGCAGAAGCTGCCTGCCAGAGGGTGAAGCGAGGTGATGAGAACAGGACCCTGGGAGCCTCCAGCCAAAGCAGAACATGAGCTGGTTGTTAAGTCTTGCACAGAACATGACCAGTACTGAACGATTAATGGGAAAAACCATCACATTTATTGCGAGAAAACAAAATTTGTGATTGCTGCGGCAATGACATCATCAACTGCACTGCCAGTATAAATAGCATTTGGAGAATTTGCTTGTTTTGTGCTATTTAAAATTACCGTGTGGGAGCCTGTTTCAAAGCGGGTGTGCACACACAAGTGCATATGAACAACAAGGTAGCCATCTTAATGTTTATCTTAAATGTTTATTTATAAAGTCAGTGTCCCCTGCACCTAAAATGGACATTTTTCTACTCTAAAACATATTTTAATTATGGAAAACATATTTTATATACTGCCATTTCAATCCCTGTTTTTATAGGGATGTTTATAAACAAACCTACAAATATGTATACATGGACAGAACAAAAAATGAATGAAGAGGTTGTCATACGCAGAATACAATGCAATGAGAAAGAAAAAGAAAAAGATCCCCCCCAAAAACAGTATATGTGAGCATGTACCCTAAGCATGTTTATTCAGAAGTCAGTCCCATGGAATTCATTGGGACTTACTCCCTGGGTTAAATGATCTTAGGATTGTGGGCTAAGGTATCATAAACGTAAGACACATATACTCTAAAAGAAAAAGACAGTTACACTACATAACAAATAGCATGCTCCTATTCTTAAGCTTTGGGACATGTTTCTGTACCAGATCTATATTGTGCATTAATACTTAAATTGTGTTGGATATCACCTTTATCCAGAAATCACATCCTATGCCATGGATATCCTTCTTCCAGTATGGGAACTAACTTTCCTG